>NC_053152.1:49030526-49630526 GCF_016808335.1 Panicum virgatum
GAACTTCTCTTGTGTCTTGGTCTGCCCGCAAGCAAACTAGTGTAGCCCTTTCCACCACAGAAGCCGAATACATTGCTGCGGCTAGTTGCTGCTCCCAGATCCTTTGGATGAGACACACTCTCAGTGATTATGGCCTAACCTATGGCAGAGTTCCCATTTTCATTGACAGCACCTCAGCCATTAGCTTAGCCAAGAACCCCCGTCCTACACTCTCGCTCCAAGCATATAGACGTGAGGTTCCACTTCCTGAGAGATCATTATGAGAAGGGTGATGTTGAGCTGACCCATGTGTCCACTGATAATCAGTAGCCGACATCTTGACCAAGCCCCTAGAACAAGCCACCTATGCTCGCTTGCGGGGAGAGCTTGGCGTGTGCTACCCATTTTGAGTTGGGTAGTTGTTTTTGTAGTTTAGGTTTTGTTTTTCTTCTTTTTGCTTTTTCTTGCATTTTGTGTACATACCATCTTGCATTGCATTTGCTCATATGCATTACACTTGCACTAAGCTTCTCATGTATGATATCTGCATTGCTTGTGCTTGTGCTATGCTATGAGTTGTATATATTTGACCATGAATAGCTAGCTCCTTTGAATATGTTGTATATTGGCTATGAGCTTAGCTATTTTATTCTTTGAAAATCATAAAACATGGTCACCTTCAGGGTCTGCTACTAGCATGTGTAGGTTTGTATGCTTATGCTATCTTGATCATGCTTAGTGGCTAGGTCCTTTGCTCTCACATGCAACAAGATGCCCTCTTTTCTGTTGGAATAGTTTAATTGGTATCTAATTTCAAAAGTCCAACAAATTGGGTTTATCTTGGGTTGCTTTGAGTGAAAAGATCCAGGTGGGATTGCTTGCACCACTGTCCTTGGATCGAGACTGCTCCTCTGGAGAACTTGGACAAGGCTGTGGATGACTGAGAGTGGTGTCTTAAGCTTCTGATGGTCCTTGACCTAGGCTTGGCACATTCGCTAAGTTAAGCGCTTGCAAGTTTTCAACCCCTGGCACCGAAATTTGAAAGTTTTCAATTGGTATCAAGGCTGCTTGAGTGGCAGTCGCTATGATATGGTTTGGATAGCTCACCTGTATGTTCTTGCTAGCTCTAGCATGTGCTTGGCTTCTAGTATGTTAGGTCCTTTATGGTGATGCTTTTCGTTACAAATGACAAATGCTTGCTCATGATCTGTATAGATATATTCTTATGAGCTTCTCCATGCATTGTCTTTGTATATGCACCCTCATATGCTATGATGTTTCGACCCTTGCAAATGCTCTTGTTCTGTACCTGGAAGCTTTTAGGCACGCATGCTTGCACTTCATGGCATATTTCCAGGGGGAGCATCTAGGCAGGGGGAGTTTCCTTGACGTGTGCCTTGTCAACAAGGGGGAGAGAATGTTGTTTTGTGTCTCACCTTAGGGGTTAGGGGGAGAATTTCGTGATCCTTGTCCTAAGGGGGAGAGATTGGTTGTTTGGTCTCAGGGAGATTCAGACTTTGAGTGTGCACACATCGGGGGAGAGTTGCATAGTGAGGGGGAGCTGCATTTCAGGGGAAGTTTTGAGCTTTCTCATGCTCTTTACTGGTTGCGTTGAGCTTTGCCTCTTTCTGGAGGGACCAGCTTTGCACATGCTTGGCTGTGTTGAGCCTTGCCTCTTTCTTGAGGGGTCAAGCATGTTTTGGAGTCAGTGCGTCGAGCCGTTGCCCTTGTCTTAGGGGCTGACTCTTTTGGCTTTGTTATCTCCAAGTGATCTTTTATGGCTTTCATGCGTTTTGATCACTTGAGTTAGCTCACTTTGTTTTCTATTTCCTTTTTGTTATCTTTTTCTATCACCAGTACCCGTGTGGGGTGTGGTGTTGACAATGCACTCATCAAGGGGGAGATTGAGAGGCAGTGGAGGCCTGCTCCTTAGTGTGATGAGTGATTGCCAACACGTGGAGTGGACTGACAGTGGTGTAGTCGCGACTTCGTGGAGATTGCGTCGATTTCTTGGTCTGTGGTGTGCAGGTATACGGATGGCGCGGTGGCAGTGAGTCGGTTTGGACAAGAGCGTGGTGCGTGCCGATGTACCATGCGGCGGCGTTGCAGTGGCGGGAGCTCGACGACCATGCGGAGGCGGGAGACCTTGCGGTGGCGTTGGAGGCCCAACCGGACGACCGTGCGGTGGAGAAGGACAGCCCAGATGCTTGGGCCACTGCTGGGCCGCGTGGCGATCCACTCCTGGCGCCAAGGCGGGACGGCGTGGAGTTTGTTGGTACCTCGGGAAAAACCAACGGCGGGATGCGTCGACGTCGGCCAAGTCGAAGAGGTTTCGGCGGGAGGTCGGACACGTGGCGTCATCGGGCTTGGCGGGTGTGCCCGGAAACATCGCGCGGGAAGGGTTCGCGGTTCCCTCCAAAACCGCAACCGAACTCGGTTTCGGCAGTTTTCCAAAAACTGCCCCCGGAAGATTCCAGAAGGACGCGTGGCGACATCAAGGGGATTGCGTCGAGATGAAGCAAGGTTCTCCGAGTCGTCGCGGCCGTCGGATGTCTCCGATGTATCTTTTCCGGTTTTGCCCCTAAGGGCCTTCTAGTTTAGTCTAGCACTTAGGTGTAGTTTAGTCTTTTAAAGGGAGACTTGGAGTGGAAGAAAGGATGGGAGAGATGGAGTGGGTGGTGGCTGCCTGGACACAAAAAGGCAGGGCCTCCTCCCTGGACCCGGGGCCCTGGCAATTATAAGAGAAAGGAAAAGAGCCAGGCGCCCTCTTCTCCTCCCTCCCGTGTTCTTCCTCCTCCCTCACCTTCTCTAGGGTTTAGGCATGGATTCTTGAAGAACTTGTAAGGAGAATTCGTGGGAAAGGAGGCCCATCCCTCCTTGTGCCCTCGGGGCTTTGAAATCAAGGTTCGTTCCATGTCCTACTGAGCTCTGTGTGCATGAATTATCCTTGTTCTTGATTTCTTCGTGTTGGTGTGTCTACCACTTGTTGCCGTAGTTCTTGAGGCTCTTCTTGGCGACTAGAATCATCGTAGTCTTGTGCTAAAACTCATCTAGATCGTGAGCCTTCAAGAACTCAGTTTTGGAAAATTCCTGAAAACCCCGTTCTTCCTCGGTTCTTCGTCGATTCCTCTCAAACCATGGAGTAGATCGTCGATTCTTTTCGTGAGTAGGCTCACAAGGTCTTTGTGAGTGTGCCTGCAAATTTTGGAGAACTTTCGACCTGTTTTGATCGATCAATCTTCGAGTTTTTGGTCGTGCCGAGAGGAAAACAGAGGTTCTGCGCTCGGGCAGGATTTTTCCTTAACGCCGGTTGAACCGACGCTGGCGTTCCTGAGCGTCGGATCAACCGGTGAGTGCTTTTGTCACGGGTTAGGGTTTTTGGGATTTTGTGTGATTGCACCGGTGCTTTGATCTCCCCGACGTCGGTTTAACCGGCGTTACTAATTTGGTTTGCAGTTTTGGGCGGTTGACCGACGTATAGGGTTTTGCCTACGTCGGATCAACCGGCGTTCATTTACTTCGGTTTTGTTGTCTCTCTGGACAACTACACCGACGCTCGAGGTTTTTGAGCATCGGTTTAACCGGGGACTCTTGGGTTTTCTTCTTGGAGACTAAGGATGAGACTTTTCAGCATTTTCGTGATCTTGCTTTGAGGTTACAGAACGAGCTTCCACATGCCATGAGGGCTATCCGCAGTGATAATGGAACTGAATTTAAGAACGCTCGTTTTGATGACTTCTGTCGTGACTTTGGTCTTGATCACCAATACTCCCTCCTCCTTATGTTCCTCCACAGAATGGCGTGGTTGAACGCAAAAATCGGACCTTAGTGGAAATGGCCAGGACGATGCTCGATGAGCATAGGACTCCTAGGCGTTTTTGGGCCGAAGCGATCAACACCGCATGCTATGTTGCCAACCGCATCTTCCTTCGCTCATTCATGAAAAAGACTTCGTATGAGTTGCGGTTTGGTCGACAGCCCAGAGTGTCCCACCTGCGTGCTTTTGGTTGCAGATGCTTTGTTCTGAAGGAGGGAAATCTTGATAAGTTCGAGTCTAGGAGCTATGATGGCATTCTTCTTGGCTATGCTCTTCAATCCAGAGGCTATCGTGTTCTTATTCTTGAGACTAACCGGATCGTCGAAACTTGTAATGTAACCTTCGACGAGTCCACTCCTTCTTTGTCTGCTTCTTTGGAGTGTGCAGGTGATGATGAGTTTGGCCAGGACATCTTCGAGGATGAGGATGAGCCTGAGGCCTTTGAGGGTGATGGTGGTGTCCCTGCGCCGGCTGCAGGCCCACTCCCTGGAGATTCGAGTTCAGACGACGATGGCGGCCCGCTCCCCACAGCTTCGACTACGGCCGATCCACATCCAGCTCAAGGTTCTTCCTCCGGGACCCATGTTGAGGGCGGCGGCGAGGCGACTTCGTCAAGAGAAGCACCACGACACATTCAGCGTCGTCATCCACCTCAACAAATGTTAGGTGACCTCAACGAACGAACCACGAGGTCCAAGGTAACAAGTATCGCTGGCTTTGCTCATTCAGCGTTTGTTGCCTTCTTTGAGCCAAAAGATATTGGACATGCTTTATCTGATTCTAACTGGGTCAATGCCATGCATGAGGAGTTAGAAAACTTTGAGCGAAACCAAGTCTGGGTCCTAGTAGAGCCTCCACCAGATTGCCACCCTATAGGTACCAAATGGGTTTTCAAGAACAAACAGTGAGGATGGGATGGTTGTGAGGAACAAGGCTAGGTTAGTAGCTCAGGGTTACAGCCAGCAGGAGGGGATAGATTATGAGGAGACCTTTGCACCTGTAGCTCGTTTAGAGGCCATCAGGATCTTTTTAGCCTTTGCAGCTTCGAAGGGGTTCAAGCTGTATCAGATGGATGTTAAGAGTGCCTTTTTGAACGGGTTTATAGAGGAGGAGGTCTATGTGAAGCAGCCTCCTGGCTTTGAGAGTCCCAAGTTTCCAAACCGAGTCTTCAGGCTTCAGAAGGCTTTGTATGGTCTGAAGCAAGCCCCTAGAGCCTGGTATGCGAGATTGAGAGCCTTTTGCTTAAACAGGGGTTTGTCATGGGATCGGTAGATAAGACGTTGTTTCTCCTCAGGCGTGGCGCTGATTTTCTGTTGGTTCAGATTTACGTGGATGATATTATCTTTGGTGGCTCCTCTCACTCTCTTGTTTCTAGTTTTTCTGATGACATGAGCAGAGAGTTTGAGATGTCGATGATGGGTGAGCTTCAGTTTTTCCTCGGGTTGCACATCAAGCAAACCCGGGATGGCACCTTCGTCCACCAGGCCAAGTACACTAAGGACATGCTCAAGAAGTTCGACTTCGGAGACCTCAGTCCCATGCCGACTCCTATGGGCACTTCTACGGCGCTGGATGAGGACACTGAAGGTGTTGCTGTGGACCAGAAGGAGTACAGGAGCATGATCGGCTCGCTCCTGTACTTGACGGCCACCAGACCCGACATCCAGTTCGCGGTCTGTCTCTGCGCGAGGTTCCAGGCTTCTCCGCGCACTTCTCACAGGAACGCTGTGAAGAGGATTTTCAGGTACCTTCGATACACTCCTGAGTTTGGCTTATGGTACTCTGCTTCCTCTTCTCTTGCGTTGGTTGGCTTTTCTGATGCTGATCATGGTGGGTGTCGGATTGATCGCAAGTCGACTTCAGGCACCTGTCAGTTTCTTGGAACTCTCTTGTGTCTTGGTCTGCCCGCAAGCAAACTAGTGTAGCCCTTTCCACCACAGAAGCCGAATACATTGCTGCGGCTAGTTGCTGCTCCCAGATCCTTTGGATGAGACACACTCTCAGTGATTATGGCCTAACCTATGGCAGAGTTCCCATTTTCATTGACAGCACCTCAGCCATTAGCTTAGCCAAGAACCCCGTCCTACACTCTCGCTCCAAGCATATAGACGTGAGGTTCCACTTCCTGAGAGATCATTATGAGAAGGGTGATGTTGAGCTGACCCATGTGTCCACTGATAATCAAGTAGCCGACATCTTGACCAAGCCCCTAGAACAAGCCACCTATGCTCGCTTGCGGGGAGAGCTTGGCGTGTGCTACCCATTTTGAGTTGGGTAGTTGTTTTTGTAGTTTAGGTTTTGTTTTTCCTTCTTTTGCTTTTTCTTGCATTTTGTGTACATACCATCTTGCATTGCATTTGCTCATATGCATTACACTTGCACTAAGCTTCTCATGTATGATATCTGCATTTGCTTGTGCCTTGTGCTATGCTATGAGTTGTATATATGCTTTGACCATGAATAGCTAGCTCCTTTGAATATGTTGTATATTGGCTCTGAGCTTAGCTATTTTATTCTTTGAAATCATAAAACATGGTCACCTTCAGGGTCTGCTACTAGCATGTGTAGGTTTGTATGCTTATGCTATCTTGATCATGCTTAGTGGCTAGGTCCTTTGCTCTCACATGCAACAAGATGCCCTCTTTTCTGTTGGAATAGTTTAATTGGTATCTAATTTCAAAAAGTCCAACAAATTGGGTTTATCTTGGGTTGCTTTGAGTGAAAAGATCCAGGTGGGATTGCTTGCACCACTGTCCTTGGATCGAGACTGCTCCTCTGGAGAACTTGGACAAGGCTGTGGATGACTGAGAGTGGTGTCTTAAGCTTCTGATGGTCCTTGACCTAGGCTTGGCACATTCGCTAAGTTAAGCGCTTGCAAGTTTTCAACCCCTGGCACCGAAATTTGAAAGTTTTCAATTGGTATCAAGGCTGCTTGAGTGGCAGTCGCTGTGATATGGTTTGGATAGCTCACCTGTATGTTCTTGCTAGCTCTAGCATGCTTGCTTGGCTTCTAGTATGTTAGGTCCTTTATGGTGATGCTTTTCGTTTACAAATGACAAATGCTTGCTCATGATCTGTATAGATATATTCTTATGAGCTTCTCCATGCATTGTCTTTGTATATGCACCCTCATATGCTATGATGTTTCGACCCTTGCAAATGCTCTTGTTCTGTACCTGGAAGCTTTTAGGCACGCATGCTTGCACTTCATGGCATATTTCCAGGGGGAGCATCTAGGCAGGGGGAGTTTCCTTGACGTGTGCCTTGTCAACAAGGGGGAGAGAATGTTGTTTTGTGTCTCACCTTAGGGGTTAGGGGGAGAATTTCGTGATCCTTGTCCTAAGGGGGAGAGATTGGTTGTTTGGTCTCAGGGAGAGATTCAGACTTTGAGTGTGCACACATCGGGGGAGAGTTGCATAGTGAGGGGGAGCTGCATTTCAGGGGAAGTTTTTGAGCTTTCTCATGCTCTTTACTGGTTGCGTTGAGCTTTGCCTCTTTCTGGAGGGACCAGCTTTGCACATGCTTGGCTGTGTTGAGCCTTGCCTCTTTTGAGGGGTCAAGCATGTTTTGGAGTCAGTGCGTCGAGCCGTTGCCCTTGTCTTAGGGGCTGACTCTTTTGGCTTTGTTATCTCCAAGTGATCTTTTATGGCTTTCATGCGTTTTTGATCACTTGAGTTAGCTCACTTTGTTTTCTATTTCCTTTTTGTTATCTTTTTCTATCACCAGTACCCGTGTGGGGTGTGGTGTTGACAATGCACTCATCAAGGGGGAGATTGAGAGGCAGTGGAGGCCTGCTCCTTAGTGTGATGAGTGATTGCCAACACGTGGAGTGGACTGACAGTGGTGTAGTCGCGATTCGTGGAGATTGCGTCGATTTCTTGGTCTGTGGTGTGCAGGTATACGGATGGCGGGTGGCAGCGAGTCGGTTTGGACAAGAGCGTGGTGCGTGCCGATGTACCATGCGGCGGCGTTGCAGTGGCGGGAGCTCGACGACCATGCGGAGGCGGGAGACCTTGCGGTGGCGTTGGAGGCCCAACCGGACGACCGTGCGGTGGAGAAGGACAGCCCAGATGCTTGGGCCACTGCTGGGCCGCGTGGCGATCCACTCCTGGTGCCAAGGCGGGACGGCGTGGAGTTTGTTGGTACCTCGGGAAAAACCAACGGCGGGATGCGTCGACGTCGGCCAAGTCGAAGAGGTTTCGGCGGGAGGTCGGACACGTGGTGTCATCGGGCTTGGCGGGTGTGCCCGGAAACATCGCGCGGGAAGGGTTCGCGGTTCCCTCCAAAACCGCAACCGAACTCGGTTTCGGCAGTTTTCCAAAAACTGCCCCGGAAGATTCCAGAAGGACGCGTGGCGACATCAAGGGGATTGGTCGAGATGAAGCAGGTTCTCCGAGTCGTCGCGGCCGTCGGATGTCTTCGATGTATCTTTTCCGGTTTTGCCCCTAAGGGCCTTCTAGTTTAGTCTAGCACTTAGGGGTAGTTAGTCTTTTAAAGGGAGACTTGGAGTGGAAGAAAGGATGGGAGAGATGGAGTGGGTGGTGGCTGCCTGGACACAAAAGGCAGGGCCTCCTCCCTGGACCTGGGTGCCCTGGCAATCAGAAGTGAAAGGAAATAGAGCCAGGCGCCCTCTTCCTCCTCCCTCCCGTGTTCTTCCTCCACCCTCACCTTCTCTAAGGTTTAGGCATGGATTCTTGAAGAACTTGTAAGGAGAATTCGTGGGAAAGGAGCCCATCCCTCCTTGTGCCTCGGGGCTTTGAAATCAAGGTTCGTTCCATGTCCTACTGAGCTCTGTGTGCATGAATCATCCTTGTTCTTGATTTTCTTTGTGTGTGTCTACCACTTGTTGCCATAGTTCTTGAGGCTCTTCTTGACGACTAGAATCATCGTAGTCTTGTGCTAAAACTCACCTAGATCGTGAGCCTTCAAGAACTCAGTTTTGGAAAATTCCTGAAAACCCCATTCTTCCTCGGTTCTTCGTCGATTCCTCTCCAACCATGGAGTAGATCGTCGATTCTTTTTGTGAGTAGGCTCACAAGGTCTTTGTGAGTGTGCCTGCAAATTTTGGAGAACTTTCGACCTGTTTGATCGTTCAATCTTCGAGTTTTTGGTCGTGCCGAGAGGAAAACAGAGGTTCTGCGCTCGGGTAGGATTTTTCCTTAACGCCGGTTGAACCGACGCTGGCGTTCCTGAGCGTTGGATCAACCGGTGAGTGCTTTGTCACGGGTTAGGGTTTTTGGGGTTTGTGTGATTGCACCGGTGCTTTGATCTCCCCGACGTCGGTTTAACCGGCGTTACTAATTTGGTTTGCAGTTTTGGGCGGTTGACCGACGTATAGGGTTTTGCCTACGTCGGATCAACCGGCGTTCATTACTTCGGTTTTGTTGTCTCTCTGGACAACTGCACCGACGCTCGAGGTTTTTGAGCATCGGTTTAACCGGGGTTCATTGCTTGGTTTGGTGCATTTTGTTGATCCTCTGGACAACTGCACCGACGTGAGTTTACGATTTTGTCGGTTTATCCGACGTTCGATCACCGGTTTAACCGACGAGGTTCAAAACCCAGTGTCGGTTCAACCGGTGCTCACTGGTTGTTTGCTGCAGGCTCTGTATCACCGGTTTAACCGACGTCGTTCAAACGTGTGCGTCGGATCAACCGGTGATATATACCTTGCTTGGTTCTTGCACTGCTTTCGTGCAATTGCTTCTGCGCTTGATCGCTTTGGTTCCTAGGCTTGTTTTGTGTTAGTGTAGCTCCCTTGTAGCTACTCTGCACATCGCCTAGAACTCTGGGGTTGGGGTGCACTCTAGAATTGTGAGCCGAAGTTTTTGATCGCGATTTTTTTGAAGGCTCCCATTCACCCCCCCCTCTGGTCGCATTTCTCGGTCCTACAATTGGTATCAGAGCCGGGACAGTTTCTCTATAGCCTTCTCCGGTTCGAAACCGTTGTGCGACCATGGGTTCACCGGGCAAACCCCCGATCTTCGATGGATCCGATTACGACTATTGGAAGGTGCGCATGCGTGCCTATCTTTTGAGTCTAGGTTCCGAGGTCTGGGAGATTTGTGTGGACCCTGATTATGTGAACCTTGCGGTCCGCACGACCGAGCTTCAGGTTAGGAGACATGAGGTCAATAGCAAGGCGTACAACGCTCTCATAGCCTGTCTCTCTCGTCCTGAGTTCGATCGTGTCAGCGACCTTCTCACAGCCCGGGAGATCTGGACACGGTTGGCCAATTTCCATGAAGGAACCAACCATGTCAAGTCGAGGCTGTATGAGACTCACCGGCGGGAGTACGAGAACTTTTCTCAGTTGCCGGGTGAGAGTATCGACATCATGTTCAGTCGTTTTCAGTCGATTGTGAACAAGGTGCGTGCGAACCAACCACAGGGCACCCAGGCCTACTCCGATCATGAGAAGGCTATGAAGCTTCTCTATGCTCTTGATCGCAAGGTCTGGGAAGTGAAGGTCCAGACTATCATAGAGTCTGCTAGCTATGAGACCCTCACTGTGGATGAGCTGTTCAGCAAGCTCAAGGCTTCAGAGGTGGAGAAGCTCTCTCGAGCTAAGATGGAAGGCAATCATGCTGATGCCTCCGCCTCCAAGTCTATGGCCCTAGTAGGCACCTCTGGAGCTAACTCTGACCCTTCTCTTGGAGGTTTTTGCTTGTCTTCTCTTGTGTCTGTGACAGATGAGCAGCTGGAGGTGCTGGGAAACGAGGAGCTTGCATTGATCATCCACAAGTTCCAGCGTGCCTTCAACAACAGACAAGCACGAGCGAAGACCTACTTCAACTGCGGCAAGACCGGCCACTTCGCCGCCGAGTGCCCCAAGAAGAAGAGTTCCAGGGATGATGACGGCCGCTCCAGGCACGAGGAGTACCGCGAGCACCGCCACAAGCACAAGAGTGGGCACTCCCACAAGAAGAATGGCGGACGCTCCAAGCGGCACCACGAGCGGAAGAAGAAGAACGTCGGCAAGTACAAGGACAAGCAGGCGTTCGTCGCCCAGAGCGAGGATCACTCCTCCACTAGCCAGAGTTCGACGTCTTCGTCCTCATCCAGCTCCAGTGACTCCGACTCACACCACCGCGGCGAAAAGAAGCGGAGCTCCAAGAAGAAGGCCACAGAGGGCTTCACTGGCCTTTGCCTCCATGCTGGGAAGGCGGCCGGTCTCTTGCACCATGGCCATCGACTCCGACGCCGACGGAACTCCTTCCACTACTGCAGAGCTTGCACCTCAACTAGAGTCAAGCTCTGAGGTACGTCCTGAGCACCCCACTCCTGAGGAGTTGGAGGATCTTTACACTGCTCTAGATAATCAAGACCTGATCATTAAGGATGCAAAGAGGCAGTTTAGATCTTTGAGACAGGAGCTGAAGGAAGCTAAGCTAGCTCTAGAAATTGCTCAGTCTGCACCTATTGTGGAGGAGTGTGTTGAGGAGGATGAGTGCAGTCAGTGCATCGGTTTTGATGTCTGACCTGTCCGAGCTCAGGAGCAAGTATGATGAGAACTTGCTCAAGCTCGAGGAGGGCAAGAAGGCCATGGATGAGCTCAAGTCCCGGCCTACCCTCTTGGGTGCTTGCAAGGAGTGCCCAGCACTTAGAGAAGAGCTTAAGGAGAAGAATGTTGCTTTGAGGAAGTTGGAGAAATCCGCAGTTCCTAGCTCTTGCTCTGCTGATTGTACTGTGTGCCCAAGCCTGATCTCTGAGCTTGAGGAGGCATGGAAGGACAAGACCCGGATGGAGGAGGAGAACTCCCACCTTCGGGAGATTCTCAGTTGGGTGTCCGCCCGCGAGCCTCAGTTGAGCATGATGGTTCAGCAGTTTAAGCGTCCTGATGGTGTTGGGGTTGGTTTTGCTTTTACTCCTGCTGACTTTGTCCAACCCTATGGTAAGATTGGTGAGATACTTGAGCCGAGTGTGAATGTACTCTCTTCCACAGCTTCACCAGTTCCTAAGCCAGCACCAGTTAAGGACGGAATCCTCACTGAGCCACCTAAAGCTCCACCTAAGAATCCAGTGTGGGTTCCCAAGCCTAACCATCTCAAGAACCCGACTGGATACACTCCCTCCTAGTGGTAAGCCAATTCCTAAGCCCAAGGTGAGGACTCAGCCCCCCAGAGTTCCTCAGAGAGCCCCAGCTTCTACACCACAGCCTACACACAAGAGAGAGCCTTACCTGTGTGAGTGGTGCGAAAGGGAGGGTCACTGGCAGAATTTTGCTTCCGGAGGTTGAGGTTTGAGCGCAGGCAGTCTGAGAGGCGCGCTCCGGAAGTGTTCCACCAGCCTACAGGTGGACACACTCCAGCTCGACGTGGGCAGAGGCGGGATGCCAGGCCACGTCGTGTAGGTGGAGGAGGGGGAGGCGGTGGTGTTACCGTGCTCCTGTTGGTGGTTTCGCCGGCCCCGTTCCACACCGTGCTTTCGGTGATGGTCAGCGTGGCCGAAGCTTTGGTGGCGGAGGCGCACCACGTTTTCCTCAGCGTGGTGGTCGCCAGCCACAGTTTTCGTTTGAGGATACTTACCCTGCTTTCGAGCAGATGGCACGACACTGGTTTGCTTCTTTTCTGTGCTAACCCCAGTGTCGGGCCATTTGCCCGCTCTTTCTCTTCTTACTGAGCAGGACACTCGAGGCCTGGAGGACATATGGCTCATGGACTCCGGTTGTTCGCGCCACATGACCGGAAGTCACAGATGGTTCTCCAGCCTCACCCCGATGAAGGACAAAGAGTACATCACCTTCGGGGATAACAGCAGAGGAAAGGTACGTGGAGTTGGCGCTATTCGGATTTCAGATGACTTCACCTTGAGAGAAGTTGCTCTTGTTGATAAGCTGGGTTTTTAATCTGCTCTCTGTTTCACAACTTCTTGATGATGGGTTTGAAGTGAGTTTTAAGAGAGGTTGCTCGCGTGTTCTTGATTCCAGAGGAGAGTTTGTGTGCGGCATTGTTCCTTTTGGCCGTGTGTTTCGCATTGACTTTTCTGGATCTTCTTCTAGCACCTCTCACTGTCTGGTGACTGGTCAGTCTTCTGAGCTCTGGGAAGTGGCATAGGAGGCTTGGTCACTTGAGTTTTGACCTACTAGTTAGGCTCAACTCACTTGATTTGATCCGAGGATTGCCCAAGCTCAAGTTGGACAAGGACCTTGTTTGTCACCCGTGTCGTCACGGGAAGATGGTTTCCCTTCCACACCCACCTGTGAATCAGGTGATGACGTCGCACCCAGGCGAGCTTCTTCACATGGACACCATTGGTCCAGCTCGTGTGCGCTCTGTCGGTGGGAAGCGGTACATTCTTGTGATCGTTGACGATTTTTCTCGGTACTCTTGGGTTTCTTCTTGGAGACTAAGGATGAGGCTTTTCAGTACTTTCGAGACCTTGCCTTGAGGTTACAGAACGAGCTTCCACATGCCATGAGGGCTATCCGCAGTGATAATGGCTCTGAATTTAAGAACGCTCGTTTTGATGACTTCTGTTGTAGCTTTGGTCTCGATCACCAGTACTCCTCTCCTTATGTTCCTCCACAGAATGGCGTGGTTGAACGCAAGAACCGGACCCTAGTGGAGATGGCCAGGACGATGCTCGATGAGCATAGGACTCCTAGGCGTTTTTGGGCCGAGGCGATCAACACCGCATGCTATGTTGCCAACCGCATCTTTCTTCGCTCTTTCATGAAAAAGACTTCGTATGAGTTGCGGTTTGGTCGACAGCCCAGAGTGTCCCACCTGCGTGCTTTTGGTTGCAGATGCTTTGTTCTGAAGGAGGGAAATCTTGATAAGTTCGAGTCTAGGAGCTATGATGGCATTCTTCTTGGCTATGCTCTTCAATCCAGAGGCTATCGTGTTCTTATTCTTGAGACTAACCGGATCGTCGAAACTTGTAATGTAACCTTCGACGAGTCCACTCCTTCTTTGTCTGCTTCTTTGGAGTGTGCAGGTGATGATGAGTTTGGCCAGGACATCTTTGAGGATGAGGATGAGCCTGAGGCCTTTGAGGATGATGGTGGTGTCCCTGCGCCGGCTGCAGGCCCACTTCCTGGAGATTCGAGTTCTGACGACGATGGCGGCCCGCTCCCCACAGCTTCGACTACGGCCGATCCACGTCCAGCTCAAGGTTCTTTCTCCGGGACCCATGTTGAGGGCGGTGGCGAGGCGACTTCGTCAAGAGAAGCACCACGACACATTCAGCGTCGTCATCCACCTCAACAAATGTTAGGTGACCTCAACGAACGAACCACGAGGTCCAAGGTAACAAGTATCGCTGGCTTTGCTCATTCAGCGTTTGTTGCCTCCTTTGAGCCAAAAGATATTGGACATGCTTTATCTGATTCTAACTGGGTCAATGCCATGCATGAGGAGCTAGAAAACTTTGAGCGAAACCAAGTCTGGGTCCTAGTAGAGCCTCCACCAGATTGCCACCCTATAGGTACCAAATGGGTTTTCAAGAACAAACAGGGTGAGGATGGGATGGTTGTGAGGAACAAGGCTAGGTTAGTAGCTCAGGGTTACAGCCAGCAGGAGGGGATAGATTATGAGGAGACCTTTGCACCTGTAGCTCGTTTAGAGGCCATCAGGATCTTTTTAGCCTTTGCAGCTTCGAAGGGGTTCAAGCTGTATCAGATGGATGTTAAGAGTGCTTTTTTTGAACGGGTTTATAGAGGAGGAGGTCTATGTGAAGCAGCCTCCTGGCTTTGAGGGTCCTAAGTTTCCAAACCGAGTCTTCAAGCTTCAGAAGGCTTTGTATGGTCTGAAGCAAGCCCCTAGAGCCTGGTATGCGAGATTGAGAGCCTTTTTGCTTAAACAGGGGTTTGTCATGGGATCGGTAGATAAGACATTGTTTCTCCTCAGGCGTGGTGCTGATTTTCTGTTGGTACAGATTTACGTGGATGATATTATCTTTGGTGGCTCCTCTCACTCTCTTGTTTCTAGCTTTTCTGATGATATGAGCAGGGAGTTTGAGATGTCGATGATGGGTGAGCTTCAGTTCTTCCTCGGGTTGCACATCAAGCAAACCCGGGATGGCACCTTCGTCCACCAGGCCAAGTACACCAAGGACATGCTCAAGAAGTTCGACTTAGGGGGCCTCAGTCCTATGCCGACTCCTATGGGTACTTCTATGGCGCTGGATGAGGACACTGAAGGTGTTGCTGTGGACCAGAAGGAGTACAGGAGCATGATTGGCTCGCTCCTGTACTTGACGGCCACCAGACCCGACATCCAGTTCGCGGTCTGTCTCTGCGCGAGGTTCCAGGCTTCTCCGCGCACGTCTCACAGGAACGCTGTGAAAAGGATCTTCAGGTACCTTCGATACACTCCAGAGTTTGGCTTATGGTACTCTGCTTCCTCTTCTCTTGCGTTGGTTGGCTTTTCTGATGCTGATCATGGTGGTTGTCGGATTGATCGCAAGTCGACTTCAGGCACCTGCCAGTTTCTTGGAACTTCTCTTGTGTCTTGGTCTGCCCGTAAGCAAACTAGTGTAGCCCTTTCCACCACAGAAGCCGAATACATTGCTGCTGCTAGTTGCTGCTCCCAGATCCTTTGGATGAGACACACTCTCAGTGATTATGGCCTAACCTATGGCAGAGTTCCCATTTTCATTGACAGCACCTCAGCCATTAGCTTAGCCAAGAACCCCGTCCTACACTCTCGCTCCAAGCATATAGACGTGAGGTTCCACTTCCTGAGAGATCATTATGAGAAGGGTGATGTTGAGCTGACCCATGTGTCCACTGTTAATCAAGTAGCCGACATCTTGACCAAGCCCCTGGAACAAGCCACCTATGCTCGCTTGCGGGGAGAGCTTGGCGTGTGCTACCCATTTTGAGTTGGGTGGTTGTTTTTGTAGTTTAGGTTTTGTTTTTCCTTCTTTTTGCTTTTTCTTGCATTTTGTGTACATACCATCTTGCATTGCATTTGCTCATATGCATTACACTTGCACTAAGCTTCTCATGTATGATATCTGCATTTGCTTGTGCCTTGTGCTATGCTATGAGTTGTATATATGCTTTGACCATGTGTAGCTAGCTTCTTTGAATATGCTGTATATTGGCTCTGAGCTTAGCTATTTTATTCTCTGAAAATCATAAAACATGGTCACCTTCAGGGTCTGCTACTAGCATGTGTAGGTTTGTATGCTTATGCTATCTTGATCATGCTTAGTGGCTAGGTCCTTTGCTCTCACATGCAACAAGATGCCCTCTTTTCTGTTGGAATAGTTTAATTGGTATCTAATTTCAAAAAGTCCAACAAATTGGTTTATCTTGGGTTGCTTTGAGTGAAAAGATCCAGGTGGGATTGCTTGCACCACTGTTCTTGTATCGAGACTGCTCCTCTGGAGAACTTGGACAAGGCTGTGGATGACTGAGAGTGGTGTCTTAAGCTTCTGATGGTCCTTGACCTAGGCTTGGCACATTCGCTAAGTTAAGCGCTTGCAAGCTTTCAACCCCTGGCACCGAAATTTGAAAGTTTTCAATTGGTATCAAGGCTGCTTGAGTGGCAGTTGCTGTGATATGGTTTGGATAGCTCACCTGTATGTTCTTGCTAGCTCTAGCATGCTTGCTTGCCTTCTAGTATGCTAGGTCCTTTATGTTGATGCTTTTCGTTTACAAATGACAAATGCTTGCTCATGATCTGTATAGATATATTCTTATGAGCTTCTCCATGCATTGTCTTTGTATATGCACCCTCATATGCTATGATGTTTCGACCCTTGCAAATGCTCTTGTTCTGTACCTGGAAGCTTTTAAGCACGCATGCTTGCACTTCATGGCATATTTCCAGGGGGAGCATCTAGACAGGGGGAGTTTCCTTGTCGTGTGCTTTGTCAACAAGGGGGAGAAATTGGTGTCTCTTGTACCTTAGGGGGTTAGGGGAGAAATTCTTGTTCCTTGTCCTAAGGGGGAGAGATTCAGATTTAAGTGTGCTCACATCTGGGAAGAGTTGCATAGTGAGGGGGAGCTGCATTTCAGGGGGAGTTTTGAGCATGAAAAGCTTTGTGATGCTTATTTTGCTGGTTGCGTTGAGCCTTACCTCTTTCTGGAGGGACCAGCTTTGCACATGCTTGGCTGTGTTGAGCCTTGCCTTTTTCTTGAGGGGTCAAGCATGTTTTGGAGTCAGTGCGTCGAGCCATTGCCCTTGTCTTAGGGGCTGACTCTTTTGGCTTTGCTATGTTCAAGTGATCTTTCTGGCTTTGATTCGTTTTTGATCACTTGAGATAGCTCTCTTTGTTTTCTATTTCTTTTTGGTTATCTTTGTTTTCACCAGTGCCCATGTAGGGTGTGGTGTTGACAATGCACTCATCAAGGGGGAGATTGAGAGGCAGTGGAGGCCTGCTCCTTAGTGTGATGAGTGATTGCCAACACGTGGAGTGGACTGACAGTGGTGTAGTCGTGACTTCGTGGAGATTGCGTCGATTTCTTGGTCTGTGGTGTGCAGGTATACGGATGGCGCGGTGGCAGCGAGTCGGTTTGGACAAGAGCGTGGTGTGTGCCGATGTACCATGCGGCGGCGTTGCAGTGGCGGGAGCTCGACGACCATGCGGAGGCGGGAGACCTTGCGGTGGCGTTGGAGGCCCAACCGGACGACCGTGCGGTGGAGAAGGACAGCCCAGATGCTTGGGCCACTGCTGGGCCGCGTGGCGATCCACTCCTGGTGCCAAGGCGGGACGGCGTGGAGTTTGTTGGTACCTCGGGAAAAACCAACGGCGGGATGCGTCGACGTCGGCCAAGTCGAAGAGGTTTCGGCGGGAGGTCGGACACGTGGCGTCATCGGGCTTGGCGGGTGTGCCCGGAAACATCGCGCGGGAAGGGTTCGCGGTTCCCTCCAAAACCGCAACCGAACTCGGTTTCGGCAGTTTTCCAAAAACTGCCCCCGGAAGATTCCAGAAGGACGCGTGGCGACATCAAGGGGATTGCGTCGAGATGAAGCAAGGTTCTCCGAGTCGTCGCGGCCGTCGGATGTCTTCGATGTATCTTTTCCGGTTTTGTCCCTAAGGGCCTTCTAGTTTAGTCTAGCACTTAGGGGTAGTTTAGTCTTTTAAAGGGAGACTTGGAGTGGAAGAAAGGATGGGAGAGATGGAGTGGGTGGTGGCTGCCTGGACACAAAAAGGCAGGGCCTCCTCCCTGGACCTGGGTGCCCTGGCAATCAGAAGTGAAAGGAAATAGAGCCAGGCGCCCTCTTCCTCCTCCCTCCCGTGTTCTTCCTCCTCCCTCACCTTCTCTAAGGTTTAGGCATGGATTCTTGAAGAACTTGTAAGGAGAATTCGTGGGAAAGGAGGCCCATCCCTCCTTGTGCCCTCGGGGCTTTGAAATCAAGGTTCGTTCCATGTCCTACTGAGCTCTGTGTGCATGAATCATCCTTGTTCTTGATTTCTTCATGTTGGTGTGTCTACCACTTGTTGCCGTAGTTCTTGAGGCTCTTCTTGACGACTAGAATCATCGTAGTCTTGTGCTAAAACTCACCTAGATCGTGAGCCTTCAAGAACTCAGTTTTGGAAAATTCCTGAAAACCCCATTCTTCCTCGGTTCTTCGTCGATTCCTCTCCAACCATGGAGTAGATCGTCGATTCTTTTTGTGAGTAGGCTCACAAGGTCTTTGTGAGTGTGCCTGCAAATTTCGGAGAACTTTCGACCTGTTTTGATCGTTCAATCTTCGAGTTTTTGGTCGTGCCGAGAGGAAAACAGAGGTTCTGCGCTCGGGCAGGATTTTTCCTTAACGCCGGTTGAACCGACGCTGGCGTTCCTGAGCGTCGGATCAACCGGTGAGTGCTTTTGTCACGGGTTAGGGTTTTTGGGGTTTTGTGTGATTGCACCGGTGCTTTGATCTCCCCGACGTCGGTTTAACCGGCGTTACTAATTTGGTTTGCAGTTTTGGGCTGTTGACCGACGTATAGGGTTTTGCCTACGTCGGATCAACCGGCGTTCATTTACTTCGGTTTTGTTGTCTCTCTGGACAACTGCACCGACGCTCGAGGTTTTTGAGCATCGGTTTAACCGGGGTTCATTGCTTGGTTTGGTGCATTTTGTTGATCCTCTGGACAACTGCACCGACGTGAGTTTACGATTTTGTCGGTTTATCCGACGTTCGATCACCGGTTTAACCGACGAGGTTCAAAACCCAGCGTCGGTTCAACCGGTGCTCACTGGTTGTTTGCTGCAGGCTCTGTATCACCGGTTTAACCGATGTCGTTCAAACGTGTGCGTCGGATCAACCGGTGATATATACCTTGCTTGGTTCTTGCACTGCTTTCGTGCAATTGCTTCTGCGCTTGATCGCTTTGGTTCCTAGGCTTGTTTTGTGGTAGTGTAGCTCCCTTGTAGCTACTCTGCACATCGCCTAGAACTCTGGGGTTGGGGTGCACTCTAGAATTGTGAGCCGAAGTTTTTGATCGCGATTATTTTTGAAGGCTCCCATTCACCCCCCCCCCCCTCTGGTCGCATTTCTCGGTCCTACAAGATCCAACCTGGCCTCTGCATAATTAAAATGCACACAGCCTAAAGAGTAAAAGGAACAAAAAAGCGACATGACAAAAAATCATGCCGTAGCAAACTACAACATACAACTTTATCTTCAACTCCTTGCCTCCTTCGTTACCATAGCAACACCTGGACTTCGAATAAGGCTCCCAAGACAACGCTACCAACGTGGAAACGGTACGCGCATGCACCGCCATTGCAGTGACCCAACCAATTAAGGTCAGATCATAGGTTTTCACCCTAGAGAGCAATTCTTCGGAATCCAAACAATACCTTCAGCAAGGCCATTGCCAGGTACAACCAATTAAGGTCAGACCTTGGAATTTCTTCCTGGCCTCGAAGAATTGGTACCGAACAAGTACCACAGAGACAAAGTCACCTAGTGCTGCTCCCCCTTCTTGCCAAGCCAATGCTACCAAATAGATCAGAGTTGGCCCACTTCAAACAGCCACGAACTCCAAGTCTAACAAACCATATGTAGCCTCGTCTGCCGCGAATACCATACTACAAAGTAGTCGCGAAACCCGGAGCTAGCCTCTCCGTCGTCGAAGCCGGAGGCCCTCACGACGAGGAACCGCGGGAGTACAATTGGGCCGGAGATGACGAATCGCCACCACGAAGCTGTCGCCGGCCATGCTGTTCCCCTCTGCCAGCGCCGTTCCATGAGGATACAACAACAGCAAGGACGGCCATGGGAGATCCGGGCAAGGGAACACCGGATCCGTCCCCTGCGAGGCCGGATCTGCAGCCCCGGCCACCGGCCTGTGCGTCCCCTCCACCAGCCGAAATCTCGCGCTCCGAACCTCTACGAACTGGGAGGAAAAAAAAGGTCCCTACTGCCGCCTTCCTTACCCTCCACCGGGCTTCCGGCGTCAAGCTCCGGCGGTGGTAGGTCTGGGAATGGTGGGGGAGGGCCTGGCGGCGGCGGGCTGTGCGCCACCCGAGCCGCCCTGGGAGGGCGACGCGGGGGCCTTTCGTGACGCGATGGGAACCTAACTATCCGTAATTAAAGATGCGAACTATGATGGGCATCGTCTACAGATGACAGATCACAATCCATCCAACTGGCCAGCCCCTTTAGAACCATGATGCCGGACGGGCACACCGGTCTGGTCGTGTTGCCACTGAGACGCCGGCGCACGCGGCGCTCCTCGACGGCCTGAGGTCGTTACCATCTCGCCTGTCGAGTCCTCGTTCCGGTCGAGCGACGACCTTGCTGTCGTGGGTGCCGACGAGGCCTCGCCGGTCGCCAGGAGGCAGCCGGCGCCGCGGCTGCAGATGCCATCCATCATTCCATCCTGGCCTGGGTTTACCCGTTCAGGGACGTAAAGCACGGGCGCCGATCAATGCCTCGCATCACCTGTACCAACGCCGCTACTGCCCCGATCAAGTGAGTGTCGTCATTCCTAAAAAAAAAGTGAGTGTCGTCGCGACAGGCGAGCACGGCGACGAGAGCCTCCGGGCCCTGGGAGGTGGTTCTGCTGGTAGTTCTTCTGCAGCTCTGTTGCCTGCCGTGGTGAAGTGATGATGGGCGTGCTCGGTGTTCATGCTGTCCGGCGCTCTAGTCCTTGCTGCAGGATCAGAGCAGCACGACTCTCTCTAGCTTATCAATCCTTTTATAAACAAAATGAGTACCATCTACCATGACCATACAATTCAGATCATAACACAATGGATACGAACATTCAGATCTTAACCGCAGCATATATATTGTGTGTTCCCTTGCTGAGATTTTTTTTTTTGCGACCATGAGCACTTTTTTCATTAAGAGGGAAATCGCTGAGATTTCTGCGCTCAAACAAGATTCCACTCGCCGAGATTTCTGTGCTCAATCCATGCAGGCTGGTCTCAGACCAAAACCGGAGCCCACAATAGCAACAACAAGCCAGGGTTGCCACTATACAATCTCCAAAAGTAGCCAATCTGAAGCCTGAACTTGCAAATTGCAAAACAATGTATTGTCTGGTATTCAGAAAAGGACTCCCTGATGCTGCAACTGCAATGCTCCAATGCATAAGGCAACCTGCTGGAGTCTGAACATGCAGAACACTCTGCGGTCAGCGCTGCCTGATCTGATCCTCCTGCGTCGCAAGTTTGCAACAAGAGGCATCGCTGGTAAAGGCGGCGACGAGGCACAAGCTTGCGCCCGCGCATCTGCATCTACCGAATTGAAGCTCGGCGCCGATCGACATTGTTCCTCTGTGGCTGGTCGCCGCACGGGAGCACGACATGAGGCATGAGCTACCTCAACGACGACGCCGTCGCGGACACGGAGTCCGAACGTGCAGCTGTTCCCGTCGTTGGCCGCCATGCCCGTCAGGCCGAGGGCCGGCGGCGGCTGGGATCGCGGCAAGGTTCCCGGGGTCCTCGACGGCCGGCGGGCGCTCGCTGAGGAGCCCGAGCAACGCCGCGCTCCCGCCTGACGGAGGACGACCGAGTTGCTGACCGTAGTCAACGCCTGATCTGGGACGCTCGTGTCTGATCCGACGGCTCCCAGGGACCCAGGGGTGGACGGTGTTTCAAATACCGTCCACCCCCGGATGTTGTTTCGCTCGCCGTCTGCCCCGGAACGTCCGCCTCCGCTGCACGCCGGAGCGCCGCGGCGCCCCAGGACCGCCCCCCTTCCGTCCAGGTCCCCCTCCCCCTCCCATGACCGCGAGACGACACCGGCTCGGATCGCACCGGCCATGGCCACGGGAAGCAGGCAAGGAGCGGAACAGAGTTCATGCCTGCCGGCGTTCAGTTCAGCAACAGCGCGCTGGGTCGCCGCAAATGACAGAGGCGGCCGAGGCAGGCGTTCGGCGGCGCTGGGAGTTATCCCTTCCTCGACGACTTGGACACCCTGCGCGACGCGCCGACGCCTTCTGCCAGCACCTCTGAAAGTCCGCGTCAGTGTACTGCTATTCAGAGCCTACAAGTACAACACTGCCTGATTTAACACTTGTGGTTGGGTTCTTCCTGCTATCTGGAAAACAATGTTGCAACAGTTCGAGTAGAAGAGATCCTGTTTGTGAAATGTCTTCAAGTTGTGAAATGCCTGGTTTATGAGCTGAAAAACCTGATGGGAAGAGCAGAGCAGGACGACAATGCAAGAAGAGCGTCATGCCTGAACTGAGTGGCTGCCGAACACGGAACACCTCCTGCATACTGCAGAATGCAGAGTTTCGGACAAGGTACTTGCATCCTGGCAGGGTCCTCGCAAGTTCAGTCCAGAACAAGAAAACTGAGTGGCTGCCCTTACATACAGATGCTGTACTTCTTCTGCCCTTACATACACCCTGGTTTAAAAGGCAGTTTGAAATATTTAAGCTGCTCCTTGGGATACTAAATGTTGTTGCTGCATGACCATATTTTGTAAACTCCAGTTTCTCTCAAAATTCTTCATCAAATTAGTGCTTGCAAGTTCAGTTGAACATCAGTTCATTACGAAATCATGGCTGTCCGTCAGTCCTTCTTTTTCGTAAGTAGACATGTTGAGACTTTTTGTTTCAAAATCAGAGTTACCATTTGGCCAACACTCAGGAGTTTGTTTCTGGTTCGGACAGTTGGATGTGCTGTTTGCACCGCAAGTTTAAATTCTATTCCATGAGAATCACAAAGCTTCAGTGTTTCTTAACATGCTGCAATCATTCAGGTACCTAACTGGACAATTTACTACTAAAAAGCTGTCTCATGGTCTAACAACTCTAGTCTAAAACTGTCATTTAATCTTTCAGTTTCTGTATATTCAGATTCGAAGTTCCACAATAGCAAGAAAAGAGTAGCATATCTGAATTTGCACACCTCTGAATTTTCAGTAAAAGGCATATTTTTGTCGAACTTTGAAGCTCTAAATCTCTGGAAACTTGCACTTTTGATCCAAGTATCCTGACTGAAATAGGTAGAGGCTTCTTAGAACTACAACTTTTATATAGATGACTTGGGCTGCGTATACACGATTTCTGAGAGTTTTGGAGCTGACGAATGGTGTCTGAACGCTGCAGCCACCTTCTCGCTCACGTACGTTTTCTCCCTCTCGTTCTTTTCCCAGGAACTGCCTGCGCTACAAATCCCGGTGATCACCTTCGCCCGGGGTTTTTCCAATCCCAGGCCGCCCGGTGTATTTTTAAACTTTGCAATCCAAATAAGGAACTCAGCACTAGAACATTTCAAACTTTTTACTGCTAGACATAAAACTTTACACATTTTATGAAACACTTTATACCAAAAAGATGAACTCTTTTATAGTGGACTGAGAAATAAATTTCTTACTTTGCTATCCATCCAAAACTTTTAGATCGCACATTATAATCTTTCTACATGAATATTTAGAACTCTTAAGTTATATATATCAATCCAACACTCGAAAGCACAGGGTGAGGTGGTGCGCGTGGTGTCGCGGCCCGCTCCCTCAAATGCGGAAGAGATTAGATCCCCTTTCATCTACTCAGGAACTTTGTTTTGAAAATGAAAGTGGACGGTGGAATTTGAAGCACATCAAAGCGGAATTTGAGAAGCGATAGTCTCTAATAAGGACGACACATGGCCCGTTTGCTGCAATCGCTCCTGGCGCACGCGCGCTCTATAAGAAAACGCTCCACTGTCATGTTAAAGAGTCCCTTCTCTGGAATCACGATTGCTGCTACTGCTGCTACGGTTATCTTTGTCTGAAGTCTGAACCGAGGAAGCATCTTGGACCCCCTGATGATGGCATTAGCACATTGTTTGCTCAGGTATTTAGCGCTGTTATACCATGCGTGCAAAAGCCGAATCACGCCAGGATTATATATGTTTCAGTGAAAAGGAAATCGGAATTCCTTGCCGTGGCAGGGAGGCAGCTTCAGTTCAGTGCAGCACCGATCTAGGTAGTCTTCTATGTTGAGTTAATCCATTGCTGAATGGCCTGTGATCTTCTGCGTCTAGCTGTATAGAATGCTGAATGACCCTGATCATCATCATACGAGCTCGTCCCCTTTCAGGCCTGACTGGAGCTAACGCTGTTTGTTCCTTACCTTGGAGCTGCAAATCAAGCCCGAGTCTTGATGTGAATTTCTAGTCATAACCTATGGGATTATATTAGGAAGCACAAGTTCCTCCTTCCCTCTCCCCACTTTCTTCCTACCATCGACAGTGCCTCCGAAACTGCAGCGCTCGTCTCGCTCGGGAACCCAGGCGATGCACACTACTACGAAAACAGCCGCAACTTCCTTCCCCTTTCCCCAGCTGAACGAGCATCAGTCACCCATATATCGCCTAGTGACATTATTGGGGTCGATGTTGCCGGCGGCGAAGGACCTTTCCATGATTTTCCCTTCCTCGTACGTCTATCGGCGACGGCATCAACCACCCACCGCGCTGGCGTCCTCGGTCTGTCCGGCACCATTTTCGGCAGAAAGCTAGCTGTGTGCCACCGGATTGGCTTGTTTGACGCGGCGCGGCGACGGTGCTCCCGCTAGCCAGGGCGTAGCATACTACGGCCGAATCAATCACAGGCGCGCGGCGCGCCACGGCAGCAGGAGCAGCAGCCGGCCGGATTCCATGGCGGTCTGCCTGCCCAGCTCTTCCTAGTTGCGTGGCGGTCTGCCCAGCTGCTTACGAGTTACGACGCCGCCATGCCTGCCATGCCGGCCGTCCCGCCGCGCCCAGCGCCCCCATCGCGCGATTGGGTTGACCCCTTCTATCTCCGCCGGCTATCACGCACGCCACACCAGGCGCACGAGCTAGCATGGCGGCGGCTAGACGCAAGACGGCGAGGCTGCAAGCTAGGGACGGCGGCCAGAGCTTGGCGCCGCTCCGTCGCGCCGCGAAATGGTAGGACGGAGGACACCAAGGGTGGACGGTATTTGAAATACCGTCCACCCCCTAGGTTCCTCTCATCCGTCCGATCGTGGTTGGGCGGCCAAGATTAGGCGCGTCGCTACAGGCGTCTTCCTCTTCAGGCACCTATTTGCTCTGTTGGGCGGCGAAAGGCTGCCGGCCATGGCGCGAGCGAGACCACGCCTGTTCCGATGCAGCCGCACGCACTCGTGCCCCCGGCGAGCACTGGATGCGAGCTGCTCGACGGCGAGTTGTTATCGGCGGCGCGACAGGCAAGACATCACTCAGGCACAGAACTTGCATGCTTGGGCGCGACGACGGTGCTAGCTCCTGCCATCCATGGCGTGCCGCGCCGCCCGAGCTTGCGCCACGCACGCCACTCTGCTCCAGCTGAACCGTACCTTCCCGATTAATGGATCTGCAGCCGTGTGCCGGACGGAGACGAGGCTCTGTCTTGCTCTGCTCGCCCGCTGAATGAGACCAACTTGCTCTCCTGGGCGGAGAAGGCGGCGGCCGGCCATGGCGCGAGCGCGACAAGACGTGTTCGTGCCTCCGGCCGGCGAATTGATGTGACAGGCTCCACGCAGAAGCTGCTCGATCGCGAGTGGAATCGGCGCGCTGCGGCCATTCAGTCCCCGCCGCCGCGCCGTACTGGCCGAACCAATCGAATGGTCCTTGTCAGGGTCGGACCAGAGGCTCAGAGCTCGGAGATCAGAGGCTATGGCGGTCCGCCCACCTCACAAGGAGGTCATGGACTCCTTGGTCACTTCGCCGTCGGACGATTCTCTTCTCTTTCCAAGTTTCCATGGTTTCTGTTCCCAATCCCTGTGTGGTTTGCTGTGGCGAAGCCCGACTGACTGCTCACTATTCACTTATCAGAAATCAACTCACTGCTGCGGCTTCCTCCACTGTCATGTTAAAGAGTCCCTTCTCTGGAATCACGATTGCTGCTATTGCTGCTACGGTTATCTTTGTCTCAAGTCTGAACCGTGGAAGCATCTTGGACTCCTGACCACAGCATTAACACCGTTATACAATGTGTGCTAAAGCTGAATCGCGCGCGCCAGGATTATGTTTCAGTGAAAAGGACACCTGAATTCCTTGCCGTGGCAGGCAGCTTCAGTTCAGTGCAGGCAGCACTGATCTTGGTAGCTGATATGTTGAGTTAATTGATCGCTGAATGACCTGTGGTCTTCTTCTGCAGCTAGCCGTCTCATGCAGTCATGCTGAATGGCTCTGATCATACTCGTCCCCTCTCAAGCCTGAGTGCCTGTCTGGAGTTATTAACGCTAGCTGCTTGTTCCTTGCCTTGGAGCAAAGGTATTTTCTTTTTTGGAAAAAGCTTTTTTTTCCACAGTTTTTCTTTTCTGGAAAGTTATAACTTCTGAATATAACTTTTACGCATTACTTTTTACACATGCCTTCTGAGAGATAAATTTGTATCATAACTTTTGTGATACATATAACTTTTTCTTAACATCTATTTCAAAAATAATTTTTGAGCACAACTTTTAAAATATATAAAATTTTAACTCATAGAATTCTCTTCAAATAATTTGGAGGATAATTTTTTAGCGCAACTTGTATGATGTTATCTCTTTATCAGGAAAATTTCCCGTACAATCTTTTTACGCACAAGTTCGTCACACAACTTCTTAGTACAATCTTGATATACTTTTTTAGTACGATTTTTATTTAAAAAGTAGCTAAGAGAACTTAACTCATAATAGAATGTAAAAAAAAAGAAGAAAAACTGAAAAGGAAGGGAACATCGCCGGGCAGCCACACCCTGCCGAGCCACCGCCGCCGGATAGAGGAGGAGAATGTGTCCGTGTGCAAGGGAAAACAAGGGTCTCGTGTGGGGTCCTCGTGTGTGGGTCTCGTGTGGGGTCCCCATGTGGGGACAGCGAGTGTACATATGATTGTTGGAATCGCTACTAGCCATCGGTCGCCGAATTGGATTTGCGGAGTCTTTAAAAGATGGGAAGCAACTTTCTTAATGGTGCCAAGATTTCCGTGATGGTCACTGCCGCGCATGACCCCGTGTCGGTATTAACCCACAAAAAAATGACCCAGGGCCTCATTGAGATGTCCTTGTCTGAACCTTAACATACTGTACAACTAGCGAGAAGTCTCGCGCAAATAGCGCGGGTACCTAGCATCTTTTATGCTGACATTTGAGTTTTTTATTTTAAGATTAATATTTTATATTTTTAATATGAATATAATTTTAATTGTTGGCTAGCTATGTAAATTTTACATTTTTTTTAATTTTGGTGATAAATTATACTTGGGCTTCTACTGTATATAATAATTAGCATTTAGTTTTGAATTTGAATTGAAACACTAATAAGAATTTGATGCGACCTCTCAAGTCACATATCTAAATATTTCTTTTACTTTCTTTGTTCTCCAAGCTCCAATTGCTACATCCCCATACATATAGTTCCCCTTGTCTCACAGTTGTTGTACTTTTTCCTTACCAAGAGTCCTGCACCGTCACCAACAATTTTGTTGTTACGCTTGCAAAAAGAAGAGAACACTACACATTTGTAGTCTATACCTTCCCAAACACCCAATTGCAGCTCTGTCATTTATCATTCATTCTCTAAATTTTTAGTTCTCGGACAACCATTGATCACAATTCTATGCAGGAAGACATCACCATCTCACTGCTTTTCATTATTATTAGTGTTGATCACCATACCTCAATGGCAATGACAGTGTTGACCAAGTTAGGGTGATAGTCGTCCCAACAACTATGTTGGGATCATGTTGTGGTTATGATTTAGTGCTTTTATTTGATCCTTATCTCTGTAACTGGTTATCATTGCACTTTCTAAGAAACTATTCTCATCGCTTTGTAGATCAGAGTCTCTTCTTAGTTCTTGCTGCTTTCCGCTGATCAAGGTTGCCTGTCCTCACCAGCAAGGACTTCTCCGGCGATCTTCCACCAGATCTGCACTTCCCTGACTCGGATTGGCTCACCAGGCCTAGGGCGGTTGCTCTCGTCGTTGTCGGGGGCGGCAACCCAATGTCGGTTGCTGCTTGTCATATCCCTGTTGGGAGCCGCTTATTCTCGTCGGCGCTGGCTGCATCTCTACACTGGAAAGAATCTTTTTCTTCTCGATTGAGGCTTGTAGGTATGCCTCATCATCGTCATGGACTGCCCACCACTATGTTGCCTCGCCACTTCTGGGACTTCATGGTAGATTGTGTGGAGTTAGGCTTTGGGGGTCATGGGTGAAAGCTTTGCTCGACATTCACCGACACCAACAACGGCTGTGTCCATGGAGGTAGCTCAACTCGCTGGGGGCATTGTTTTGTTATGGCCACCAAACTCATTTGTTTTTTGATAGGTGAAGACTTGGTCCGTTCCTCACAGGACGGATGGACGATGGTGGCGTCCTTGACATCACGTTCTTCTTGAAGGCATCGTCTTGCAAGATCTCCACATCCTTACTATCGCTGGTCTCATTAGTTCGGCAATTTGTGCAGGTTCCATAGTGTTTTTTCTCTATCCCTGCAGGTCTTAGTCATTAGGTCGTTTTGGTGTGGTGGTGGTGTGGACTTTTTTTTTGATGTTGCTATGTGTCTCTTGTAACTTTACGCTTTGAGAACTCTCTTGAAGTTGTGTCATTGTAATTCCCTCTTCTTCTTAATGAAATACGTGCTCAGACACATTCTCGAAAAAAAAGTTCTTACTGCTTTTCCTTCTATCTGTTGTGTATTAATTTTCTATTTGCTCCTATGAAGCTACACTTCTTAGAGAACTTAACATTCGTAGTTGACATCACCTTCTCAGAATATGACTAATCCTGCCTTTTTTTTTCTTTCCCTTTGTGTTGGTAATAGTTTTTCCCTGTAAGTTTTTGTTGTTAAGTTGTGGTGCTTTTATCCATGGCTGTCCTGATTCATTCTAGATTGCACACTATCCTTTTTTCTTTTAGTTTAGAATTAATCCATAAAAAGTTAGATTGCCAGTGCAATCTAACTACAGTTAGAGTCACTTGTTCGCGCCATCACCATCAGCAGTGGTGTTTGAGATATTAAATTTATGACTAAGGGCACATCAAGGCTCAGCAGACGCTATGGTTTAGCTGCTACTTAGCTACCAATCCAAACTGAATTATTTGTAACATTTATTCTTCATTTTGTTGACGCAAAGATCAACACACTGGAATCCGAGGGCAAATGTTCGCCAGGCACAGAAAGTCAACCAAGCGTGCCAGTCAATTTGACCTGAAATTGACAAGGGAGAAAACAAAGTCAAATTCAAGAGCGTATCGGCTGGGATTCCGAATATCTCTCAGGTGGGCGTATCGGCAAGCTTTGCCGATACTGAACGCGACAAAAAGATATTGAATGCAAGCGTGGAATAACAGGCGCGTCGGCAAAATCAGCCGATGCACTAGACGACAAAACCGGCTTTGAGTAGCCGATCGTGCGTGTACAGCAAGATCTAAGCTACGAATGTGTAACTCAGATGATGCAAGCTAAAAACATATCTAAACCGGCTCTTGAGATAACAAAAGTATTACTGCAAAACCTAAAGCCGATCTAATATGTTTTTAGATGTGATAATGGCCAAAAAGTATAGGAAAACCTACAAATCTAGCCGATATCGATAATTGGTGAATAAATCTAGACGAGACGATAGTGATGCGCCCGGAAGTCAAAGCTTAGATAAACTCGATAACTTTTGAATAGATTTGAACGAAGCCACAGCGATGCGCCCGGTAGCTAAAGCTCAAACATACTCGGTAAAACAAAGACTCACCAGCAAATCAAGTCGCTCGAATGTGAGGCATCCTTGATCAACTTGAAAGAATTCGTCGAAAAAGAAAAGAAAAGGCGAAGTCGTCGAAAAAGTACAAAGAAATTGTAAAGTTTGTTGTATTGGATGTGTATCAAGTTTTTCCGGTCCCTTACAACTGATATTTATAGCCTAACGCTATCAAATCCTAGCCGATCACGGTAAACATTACTTGACTTAAAAGAAAAGACTAACTAAAAATAAAGTACTTTAAATACTACAACCGAATCATCAAGATTCTCGTAGAGTCCGGATCCTCTTCTCCTTCCTTGACTTCATCGGCAACTCTCCATCGGCCGAGGACCAGAGCAGATAAATTAGCATCTTCGCAGAATATTCTCCTGGCCCATCGGACGGACTCCCATCGGCCTATTCCAACCATGTGCATCTTTTGGTTTCTTCCAAATCGGCCACCTTCCCTTCACAAAAATCACATTCCTTGACACGTGTCAAAAAACGGTGTCAACACATTTATTTGTTGGTAGCTTGATCAGAAGAAAAAACATGCATCTTTGCACTGTTCTTCATATTCACATTGTAGTAAATTGTAAAACTCATATTTTGTTTCATAGTTTTTTTCACCTTGAGCTGTTTGATGTTGCACCCACAAGTGAAGGTCTTTAGCTTGCTGCATCCAGTCCAGATGTTGGGCATCACTATCTGGTGAGTTCCTCTATCATAAAGGTACGGTGATAATTTTTATATAGTTTATTGTTTTCTGCGACACCACACTCCTGCTCATGCAAGATTATTCTTTGAGCCTAAAGTTGTGGAAGTGCACCAGTAGTGGGTGTGCCCGAAGATGTGGAAGTGCTAATAGGGTGAGGTGGGTGCCCTATTCTTTGAGCACATTATTGTGAACATCGGAGTGGATGAATATGACACTTTGGTTACACCATTGTCGTATCTCTATTCGTGCTGCTTTGCTGGATCACTAGTACGCCATATCCTACATCCATGTTATCTGAATAGGTGGACAGATTGATGGCATCGTATTCTTGCCAACCGGCCATATGCCTTATATAGATGGAGATGCATACATACATTTCATCAACTGGCTATTGCCACTGTATACGTAGATCAAAAGTGTATCATGTAGAGAATTATTGGCTCGGTTAGTGCTAAAAACTCTAGTGAGACAACAATATGTGCTTTGCCTTAACTTGCAGCCTACTTTGAACACTTTTGCATTGGGGTTTTCGAGCTATATATTTCGATATACAATTTTCTAGCTTTTCTCCTATGCATTTACTTGCAATTCAGTGGCATCGAAGCCTGCAAAGATTTAGTAGCAGGTGAGATTGATAAAATAAAAATAATGGTAATTGATATCCAGTCCTATCTCTCCTCAACGCGGAAAGTAATCTGATTACAAAATAAGTTTATCTAATTGCACGCCTCCTCTCTCATCATCAATGTGGAATGTAATCTAATTAGGAAATAGTATTTACATAATTCCTAGTCGCTCTCCTATTGTTGTACGGATACATACCTTTTATTTCTAATTTTCTAATTCATAGATATTTAGTAGGACTCCTTAGGTTATAAATATTTATTATTTGTATTTGATATGGAATTTTTAGATTAATCTAGACCATTAGATCTTCATAAAACCTAACGGTGTATATCCTTCTCTTTTTTGGATTAACGTGGGAATTTCTAGACCCTCTTAGCGAACGTGGTGGTTTCTTTTAATACTATTGTATTAAGATTATAGATAGATGACAGTATGTTGGAATAATGATGTATTTGATGCAACTCGCCAAGCTCTATCTTAGGGATATTTGTTTTAAGAAATGTTTCATAAAGATATTGAACAGCATCGCAAAATTCATAGCTTGCGTAGTCACATACTTATGCAGTGGCGGCCACCCGAGGCGGCGGCACAGTGGCCAGGAGTCCCCAGCCACCCGAGGCGGGGCGGCAACGCGGCCATGGGCCCCCGGCCACCCAAGGTGGCGGTGGCGCGGCCAAGCCCCCCCCCCCACTGGAGGTTGAGCGGGCAAGGGCCAGGGGCGGCGCACCGCTGCGCCCCCCACCTGAACCGACAGGAGCCGCCGCCGGCAGCGCATCAGCACAGGAGCCGCCACCGGCGGCGCACCCGCACCGACGACAGATCCAGCCATGGGGGGGGGGCCGGATCCGACAAGGAGGAGGCTGGATCGGGCCCCGGTGGCCGGCGACGGTGAGGAACGACATGATTGTAGGGCGGGAGGAGGAAGGAGTTGGGAGAGATGAGAGACGTGGGGGCGCGGGTGGAGCCGACTTTGGCTCGGCCATGGGCCCGCGGCCGGCCACCAGAGGCGGTCTTGGGTGGGGTGGTAGCCGGTGGCGCATGGTGCCCCATGAGTCGCCCACGAGAGCGATGGGGGATGGGGGGAGCTCGCTTGTGGCATTTTTTTTTGAGTGAAACACAGCAATGGAGGCCCCTGTTGTAACTTCATTAAAAAAACAAAATGCTCCTCGCTTGTGGCATCTTTTCACTTCGCTGTTGGAGACTACCGACTGAGTTACCGGATCCGAGGCTTAACATCACATTTCTACTCTTCAAAGTGCTCATAGTTTGTGATTGCCCATTATTGTGGATGTCCTTGGTTTTCTGAAATCAATTATCTAAATGGGATAATTGATGTCGCTGTAGTTGTATGAACACCAGCAAACTGCACAATGAATTTAGGGGAAAATAAACACATGTGTCACAATTCCAATTCTGCATTTGATCAGAGGAGTACTGCATTCGATTGCCCATTATTGTGGATGTCCTTGGTTTTCTGAAATCAATTATCTAAATGGGATAATTGATGTCGCTGTAGTTGTATGAACACCAGCAAACTGCACAATGAATTTAGGGGAAAATAAACACATGTGTCACAATTCCAATTCTGCATTTGATCAGAGGAGTACTGCATTCGGTGCTAAACATCATCGCACTATTAAATGTGCTTGCCCATTAATCTACTTGGTCAGGTCCCTTTTGTAATCATCAGGGCCTCATTGAGATGTCCTTGTCTGAACCTTAACATAGGGTACATTGACTGTATGTTGGAATAACGATGTGTTTGATGCAACTCGCCAAGTTCTATCTGAGGGATATTTGTTTTAAAAAATATTTCATAAAAATATTGAACAGCACCGCAAAATCCATAGTTTGCGTAGTCATACACATACGCAGTACATGGCCAGGCCTTGTCTGATCTGAATGTAGCATTCTATAGTTCCACAAGGCTGAAGACGCTTTACTCTGAAAAGAGCACCCACCTGTCCTTCTGATGCTTGCTTATACAAATAAAAAAATAAAAGATTCAGAATTTCCAACCTCGCGTTGTTGCTTTGGAGTAACAGATCAAAGGCACTAGCAAAGACTGGAAATTTGGTAAAGCTGCCGCCTTGTTCAATTCAATCTTCCAGCGCACTAGCAAAAGGATCAAAAGCTCGTTTATTTGGACTCTGGAATCACGATTGCTGCTACTGCTGCTACGGTTATCTTTGTCTGAATTCTAAACCGAGGAAGCATCTTGGACCCCTGATGATAGCATTAGCACATTGTTTGTTCAGGTATTTAGCGCTGTTATACCATGCGTGCTAAAGCTGAATCACGCCAGGATTATATCTGTTTCAGTGAAAAGGAAATCTGAATTCCTTGCGGTGGCACGGAGGCAGCTTCAGTTCAGTGCAGCACCGATCTCAGTTCGAAAAAGTTAACACGGTTCAGTTTCGCTTAAGTACTATACCTTGTAGTTGTAGAATTAGTAACCCATCTGGATGCAATTCACGGGGCAGATCGAAATGCTTTCTTTTTGAGAAGCTGATCCTGCAACTAGGATGCTCTGGTGCACGCATCTCACCTCCGGGGACGCGAGCTCTACCTCGTCGCCGCCGTCGCGGACACGGAGTCCGCGCGGCTGTTCCCCACAGCTGGACGGCCGTCGACACGAGCAGCCCGCCAGCGTGCGTGCGCCGTGAGCCCGTGGCCACTGACCAAGCGCGCCTCCATCTTCGCCGCGCTGCCGCCTCCGTGGACGGGCCCGGCGAACTCAGGTGCTACTGCGTCGCGCTCTGGCCTCATCGCCGGCGCCGGAGCGCTAACGAGGACGACCGAGTCGCGACTGCAGTCAACGCGCGATCTGGGCCACACGTCTTTGATCCGACGGCTCTCAGAGACGCCACGGTGGACGGTATCTCAAATACCGTCCACCCCCGGTCGCGGCCCCGTCCACCCTGTTCGTCGCGTGGAGGAGGCCGCCGGCGCCACTGCTCGCCGGAGCTCTGCGCTACGCCCGGGAGTTGGTGGTTCATCCCCATCCCTCCCACCCCTTCGTCCAGGACCCCCCTTCTCCGATCCGGAGACGACAGCAACTAGCGTGGCACACCGGCCACGGCCACAGCCGCGGGATAGAAACTAGGAGGCGGCACAATCCGTAGCAGTTGTGCGGTTCTTCACAAAGTGTCAGGCAGGCAAATCAAAGCCGACACAAGGAGAACTCAATGGCAGTGGCGGCGGCGACGATGGCGGCACGCACGCACATCTCGAAGCTTGCTGGCCCGTGACCCCGGGGCGTCTCTCCCCAGGCCAGCACACGGTTTCGCCCAGAACGGAGCGTGAGAGCTCCGGCGAGGTTTCCGGGGTCCTCTACGGCCGGCGGGCGCTCGCCGATGAGCCCGAGCGACGCCGCGCCGCGCTCTCGCGTCCGTGTGACGGGACGACCGAGCCGCTGACCGCTTTCCATGCCCGATCTGGGCCGCTCATGTTTGATCTAACGGACGGCAGGGCCTCCAGGGGTGGACGGTGTTTCAAATACCGTCCACCCCCTGGACGTTGTTCCGCTCGCCGTCCGCCCCTCATCGTCACGCCGGAGCTCCGAGGCGCCCCAGGAGGCCAAGACCGCCCCTCCCGTCCAGGCCCTCGCCTCCCGTGACCGCGTGGCGACACCAGCTCGGATCGCTCCGGCCATGGCCGCGGGCACAAGGCAAGGAGCAACGAACGGAGCTCATGCCAGCCTTCAGCAGCGGCTTCAGACGGAGCAGCCCAGGACGTAGGCGGCCGCAGCAGGCGCTCGGCGGCGCTGGGAGTTCCTGCTACTGCCGTCACGACAGGTGAGCATGGCGATGAGAGCCTCCGGGCCGGGACGTGGACGACGGCCACCAACTTCCTCTGGTACCGCATCTTATCTAATTAGTCGGTCGGTGACTGTCAGGTTTCTTGTTCGTGGTATACTATTGCTGACAAGGGTCCATCCCGGAGTGCTGCTGGACGACGACGGTTCTGATGGGCGTCGCTTGCCTCGCTCTCCCCCAATCTATGGACGACAAGCCTGCCTGACTTTGACGACGGTCGATCAGGAGAAGCAGCCAAACAGGCAAGCTTGGATCAGGACAGTTTTCAAGCTCTGAAACTTTTACCAATGTTGTGTTAAAGCTTATTCCACTATTCATTCAACTGTTTATTTAACTTTGAAATGATCAATCAAGCAATGTAAGCTGGTACAGACAGAATCTGCACAAGATTTTCTTAGTAGGAGCCGAAGGGACCTGTAATACTAGTTGGGTAGCTTGACAACTTTTGAAGCGTTCGCTTGATCCTTTCATGCTTTCCTGATGGTTCATGCTTTTTTTTTTTGGAATAAAACTGGTTCATGTTATTCAATTGGAGAAGTTTGGATTTAAATTTTTAGTGAAGCTTCTTTCAAATTTAATTTTTTCTTTTGCTTTGGCGTCCTTTTGGTAGCTTTTTTAGTGTGTGGTTGAAGTTGTGTTGCCTGTTGGGGTTGAAGTTCTTTTGCAGGACGGTATCAGTACATGCATGTGGACGTGTAGTGTTTGAGCTGTCTCCTATCAATATAACAGCAGCAAGATTAATACGAGCCACTCAGTTCAGATTACAACACAAGAAACTGGACATAAGAATTCAATTTTGTTCTGTAATTGGTCGATACCGATGTTGCTCCGCGGCACCTAAGGCCCTGACTCTGGCAGTCCGACTCTGTGATTTCTGAAGATCTCGACCGCAGCCCCGCCCACAACCAAAACGATTACAGACTCGTGCATCGCCGATCTGAAGTCTGAACCTGCAAAGCATCCGAAATGCTTTCTTTTTGAAAAGCCGATCCTGCAATGCTCTGAATCGCCTAAATTAAATTAAAAGAACCCTCACCTCTGAAGGAACATGAGAGCACGAGGTCACAAGAACGATTTCCTTGTTCCAGGTCAGTTAGCCTCCGATCCATGACTCGCTGACGAGATTCCTTGTGGGATCCTCTTGTTGCTTACTTAAGAGCTGCACAGTCTAACACCTGTCTTAGCTCTGCATATGGTACATGCAGTGCTTTGCACGCACAAGTACTGAATACTCTTTGCTGTCGACCTGAACTTCATTTGGTGAGTGTCGATCACAAAACGAGAAAGAGGTTGTGTGTTCTCTGCATTGTTATGGTTTCCACTTGGCACCAATATGTGCTTGGTTTGGTAGAGCAGCGTATTTGCTGTCAGCGATAAATCGAAGCGGCAAGATGAGCTGCACAGATCAGAGGCCGGTTCATCACAAACGCATGCTGCTCTCAGATTCAGTTTCAGTTGCAGTTTCAGGGGATGGTACGGTCTGGAACAGCCTGAAGGTGTTGTCGCACGCAGCCACGCACTAGCTGTGTTCAGGCAAGTCACCGGACGGTCAACGGTGTTCGCTGGAGTGCTCAAGGAGACTCTCTCCATTCCGAGCTCATGGGCAGGCCGAAGCGAGAAATCTTTCAGTTTTTGTATATTCAGATTCCAAGTTCCACTGAATTTTCAGTAAAAGCCATATTTTTGTCGAACTTTGAAGCTCTAAATCTCTGGAAACTTGCATTTTCGATCCAAGTTTCCTGACTGAAATAGGTAGAGGCTTATTAGAACTACAACTTTTATATAGATGACTTGGGTTGCGTATACACGATCCAATCCCAGGCCGCCGACCACCATTAGTGCCGCCCTTGGACGACCTCATCGCCGCCGACGCACCTCCAGGCTCCTTCCCCGCCGTCCGCCGCCTCAAATGGATTGATTGTGAGATCTTTAACGTCGCGTGTTCCTCCGTGGTCACTCCGGAACGCCGTCTTGCCGTCGTAGCCGGCATGGGCGCCGGAGCCCGTACGCCGCCGGCCTTCCGACCAGCACGGAGGGTGTTATCTGCGGCGCGCCACGGCAGCAGGAGCAGCAGCCGGCCGGATTCCATGGAGGTCTACCTGCCCACCTCTTCCCATGGCGTCAGTCCAGCTGCTTACGACGCTGCCATGCCTGCCATGCCGGCCGTCCCGTCGCAATTGGGTTGACCCCTTCGATCACCGCCGGCTATCACCCACGCCACACCAGGCGCACAAGCTAGCGTGGCGGCGGCTAGACGCAAGACGGCGAGGCTCGCGGTGCTCACGAGGAAGGGGCTGCAAGCTACGGACGGCCAGAGCTCGGCGCCGCCCCGGCGCGCCGCGGAATGGCAGGACGGAGGACACCAAGGGTGGACGGTGTTCGGCAGTCAAGATTAGGTGCGTTGCTACAGGCGTCATCCTTGTCAGGCACCTATTTGCTCTGTTGGGCGGCGAAAGGCTGCCGACCATGGCGCGAGCGAGACCACGCCTGTTCCGATGCAGCCGCACGCACTCGTGCCCCCGGCGAGCACTGGATGCGAGCTGCTCGACGGCGAGTTGTTATCGGCGGCGTGACAGGCAAGACATCACTCAGGCACAAAACTTACATGCTTGGGCGCGATGCCGGTGCTCCTGCCATCCATGGCGTGCCGCGCCGCCCAAGCTTGCGCCATGCACGCCATTATTCCTTAGCTTTCCCGGTAGCTCCGCTGCAACTCTGCTGCGGCTGCACCTTCCCAATTAATGGGTCTGCAGCCGGACGTGGACGTGTGCCAGATGGAGACGAGGCTCTGTCTTGCTCTGCTCGCCCGCTGAATGATGAAGAACGGCTGCTAGCAAGGAGCCAGATAGGGCATGGCAGAAATGGCCGGCAGTGCTCAAGCTCGACCGAGATTTCTCCCGACTTCACAGTGCAAGAGGCTTTGCTGGTTGTGCCAATGCAAAATTTAGGTGCAAAATTTAGCAAAAATTGCACGAAGACAATTTTATTCAAACCATGGCTGCAAGTTCAGTACATGCTGCTCAGAGATGAAGCACATACAGATTGTTCAGACATCCACTTAGCATTTACTCTCTGTAACACTTCTAGTGTTCGGCCTGAAATTTAGGTGCTAATCATGAATTGCATTCTATAATTTTTCCTAGGACTTTTTATACTTTAGTTAGTTTATCTTTGTTAATGCATTTTTGCTAGCTCGTCCTGAGTCTGGAAAACAGCCTGAACCCACCCATTGACACTAGTTTCTCTTCAAACTTTGCTCATAAACTCTACAAAATTTCTTACCGGAACTTATACTCCTACGTTCCAACTTGACATTCACAGCAAGTTTGACCATAATATACAACATATTAGCCCTTGAAATCCATCCCAAAGTTTGCAAAAATTCATTCTTCACATCTCTGAATTTTCAGCAAAAGACATATTTTTGCCCAAATTTCGAGGATTTTTATCCAAGTAAACTTGCTAAAACATGTAGAGGATTTTTAAAGCTATATTCAGATTCGAAGTCCCACAATAGCAAGAAAAGAGTAGCATCTCTGAATTTGCAGAAACTCGTTCTTTGCACACCTCTGAATTTTCAGTAAAAGCCATATTTTTGTCAAACTTTGAAGCTCTAAATCTCTCGAAACTTGCATTTTCGATCCAAGTATCCGGACTGAAATAGGTAGAGGCTTCTTAGAACTACAACTTTTATATAGATGACTTGGGTTGCGTATACACGATTTCTGAGAGTTTTGGAGCTGACGAACGGTGTCTGAACGCTGCAGCCACCTTCTCCCTCACGTTTTCTCCCTCTCGTTCTTTTCCCAGGAACTTCCTGTGTATGGGCGCCGGAGCCCGTACGCCGCCGGCCTTCCAACCAGCACGGAGGGTGTGCGTGTGATCCGCGGCGCGCCACAGCAGCAGGAGCAGGAGCCGGCCGGATTCCATGGAGGTCTGCCTGCCCACCTCTTTCCATGGCGTCCGTCCAGCTGCTTACGACGCCGCCATGCCATGCCAGCGGTCCTGCTGTCGCGCGCCTAGCCCCATCGCGGTCGGCCCCTTCGACGGCCGGCGGGTCCTCGCCGACGAGCCCGAGCAACGCCGCGTCGCACTCTTGCCGTCCCGAGCCTGCCTGAGGAGGACGACCGAGTAGTTGACGCAGTCCACGACCCATGTTTGATCCGACGGTTCCAAGAGACCTAGGAGTGGACAGTATTTCAAATACCGTCCGCCCCTGGACGTTATTTCGCTCGCCGTCCGCCCCGGAACGTCCGCCTCCGCTGCACACCGGAGCTCCGCGGATCACCGCTCCTTCCATCCAAGTCCGCGGCGCGGCGGCGTGGGAGTTCTTGGCGCGACAAGCGAGCACGGCGACGAGAGCCTCCGGGCCAACTATTCAAGGATGGTGGCTGTCCAGTCAGGCGGCCCACCACCATTAGTGACGCCCTTGGATCTCATCGCCGCTGACTCACCTCCATCCTCCTTTCACGCCCTCCGCCCCCCTCAAATGGATCGATTTTGAGCTCCTCTTGATCGTGGGCTCTCTAATGTCACGCGTGCCTCCCTGGTCACTCTGGAAGGCCAACTTGCCATCGTGGCCGGCATGGGCGGCGGAGCCCGTACGCCGCCAGCCTTCCCACCGCCCACGGAGGGTGTACGAATCTGGCGGTGGTATATGCAAGACGGAGAGGCTCCGAGGTGCACACGAGGAAGGGGCTCGAAGCTAGGAACGGCCAGAGTTGGGCGGCGCTCCGGCGCGCCGCGGCTGTTGACAGGATGGCAGGACCCCAAGGGTGGACGGTATTTGAAATACCGTCCACCCCCTGAGCTCCTCTAATCCGTTCGATCGGTGATCGGCGGCCAAGATTAGGCGCGTCCCAACACCGTCATCCTCCTCAGGCACCAACTTGCTCTCCTGGGCGCGGAAGGCGGCCGACCATGGCGCGAGCCCGACGACAAGACGTGTTCGTGCCTCCGACCGGCGAATTGATGCGACAGGTTCCGCGCAGAAGCTAAATATGGTTGTTTCTCTTGTACCTCTGCGATGAAGCATCATGAAATAGAACCAATCGACTGGTCGTTCTCAGGGTCAGATCAGAGGCCATGGCGGTCTGCCCACCTTACAAGGAGGTTGGTCGGTCATGGACTCCTTGGTCACTTCGCCGTCGGACGATTCTCTTCTCTTTCCATGGTTTCTGTTCCCAATCCCTGTGTGGTTTGCTGTGGTGAAGCCCGACTGAGCACACGAGCTCGGCATGCAGCTTATCACTTTTCACTTATCAGAAATTAACCTGCTGCAGCGCGGAGAGTCCGGATGCATTCACTTCTACAGCTTCCTCCACTGTCATGTTAGAGAGTCCCTTCTCTGGAATCACGATTGCTGCTACTGCTGCTACAGTTATCTTTGTCTGAAGTCTGAACCGAGGAAGCATCTTGGACCCCTGATGATAGCATTCACACATTGTTTGTTCAGGTATTTAGCGCTGTTGTACCATGCGTGCTAAAGCTGAATCGCGCCAGGATTATATCTGTTTCAGTGAAAAGGAAATCTGAATTCCTTGCGGTGGTGCCGGATCCGAGGCTTAACATCACCTTTCTACTCTTCAAAGTGCTCAGTTGGTGATTGCCCATTATTCTGGATGTCCTTGGTTTTCTGAAATCAATTATCTGAACGGGTTAATTGATTTCGCTGTAGTTGTATGAACACCAGCAAACTGCACAATGAATGTAGGGGAAAATAAACACTTGTGTCACAATTCCAATTCTGCATTTGATCAGAGGAGTACTGCATTCGGTGACAAACATCATCACACTATTAAATTTGCTTGCCCATTAACCTACTTGGTCAGGTCCCTTTTGTAATCATCAGGGCCTCATTGAGATGTCCTTGTTTGAACTTACGAATTTCTATATTCCTATTTGTTATATCGGACATGAACTCTTTGTTGTAGTCTACTGGCTAGTCATAATGGACATGGATTCTTTAGGCTATTACAGACCGTTAGATCTTTATAAAATCCAACGGTCCAAATCCTTATCTTTTTTAGATTAATGTGGGAATTTGTTGGCCCTCTCGGTAAATGTGGTGGCTTCTTCTAACACTCAAATATATATATAACTAGCAAGGTGGCCCACGCTAATAGCGGGGGTACCTAGTTTTTTATGCTATGATATCTTTTTACTTAAAAATAACTCCATTCAAATTTTTTTTGTATGTTTTTATTGTAATTGTATTTTCTTAATCTCACCAAGGTATCACGTTCATCATCGTGATAAAAGATTACATCAGAAGATATAGGTGGGTTAGCAAGTTTTATGCTGTTCATTGTTCAATGGAGCTTGCAACAAATGCAGCCTCCCCCTTTCAATTGTTGTGTTCATTGGGCTATACATTTCAAAATTGCACAATTTGTGTATAGTCATTATGCATTTTCAATCTGTTTTTATTTTCCTTTGGATTCGTAGATGTTAGAAGCAAGAATCTCAAAGTGATGTCTTGGCAAAAATAATTGGGAATAGTAAACATGATATTATTTATTTGTTGGTAAAAAAATGTTCTATTTTTAATTATGGTGAAGTGCTTAACATTAGTAGAAAATTAATGGATCAAGATTATATATAATCAATGGTTGTGTTATTTATCAAGAGAAAAAATCAATTGTAAAATACACTATCTAGGTTTGAGATTAGTCATCGTTATGTCCACAGCGACGTCACTTGACATCGGCACAGCATGCTATTTTGAAGCAAAATTCAAACAAATATGAGGCTTAACGCACATTCTAGTGTTGCTCGTAGAAATCACTTTGGCTCAATTGTTTGCATGCGGAGACTTGCCGCCTAATGGCCATGCTACTCAATTTGCATTCGTAAAATCCTGCTTGTTAGTTGCAGCCGCACAACTAATGCTGCACGACACTCCTGATCGATCAACCACACCCGGTCGGGCCAGAACATAGTTGAGTGGGCTTGTGGCCGGAGCAAAATTCGTCTATTTGTAACGACTATAATGGATACAAACGAATTTCTATATTCCTATTTGTTATATCGGACATGAACTCTTTGTTGTAGTCTACTGGTTAGTCGTAATGGACATGGATTCTTTAGGCTATTACAGACTGTTAGATCTTCATAAAATCCAACGATCCAAATCCTTATCTTTTTTAGATTAATGTGGGAATTTCTAGCCTCTCTCAATGAACGTGGTGGCTTCTTCTAACACTCAAATATATATATAATAGATAGATAGATGACTGTATGTTGGAATAATGATGTGTTTGATGCAACTCGCCAAGCTCTATCCGAGGGATATTTGTTTTAAAAAAATGTTCCATAAAGATATTGAACAGCACCGCAAAATCCATAGCTTGCGTAGTCACATACATACGCAGTACATGGCCGGGACTTGTCTGATCAGTGTAGCATTGTACAGTTCCACAAGGCTGAAAACGCTTTACTCTGAAAAGAGAACCCACCTGTCCTTCTGATGCTTGCTTATACAAATAAAAAAAATAAAAGATTCAGAATTTCTAACCTCGCATTGTTGCTTTGGAAGTTTGGATTAACAGATCAAAGGCACTAGCAAAGACTGGAAATTTGGTAAAGCTGCCGCCTTGTTCAATTCAATCTTCCAGCGCACTAGCAAAAGGATCAAAAGCTCGTTTATTTGGACTCTTTTTATTCTGGCCCCAAGGTCGGTTATTTTTCTATCTGTACCAGTTCTTGGTCGATAACCTTCTGAGCTTTGGCTGCTCCATGTTTTAAGCACATTACTGCTGCATTCAGACAAGTGGCCTTGCTACTGATCTCCAGCTTTAGGGGATGGTAGCGCAGTAGATAATGAGCTCTCTGTTTTGACCGGCAGCACAAGTGTCCGGCAGGCACACTCACATCCAGGCCTGAAACCAACTCAACTAGCAGGTTCCAGTTGCGACTTTTCGGGCACACAAGTGTCGGATGCGTCTTCTCTGCTACTGCACGATCCGGCAAGCAGAGCTCACCGTCCATGATGTCCCCTGTGCAGTGGCGGCGGCGGAGATGCCGGCGTGGAGAGTACGGACGCGCACGCGGGCATCCGCCGAAGCCGGCCGCCTGGCCGTCTCCTTCCCGCGACTCGCTCGTGCTCGACCGGCGAGTCGGCGACGCGCCGCGCCAGCTCCCGCTCCCGTGCTGACCTGAACGACCGTGCCGCTGACCGCAACCCCCAAATGATCTGAGCCGCAAGTGTTTGATCCGATGGCTCCCGAGGACCCCAGTGGTGGACGGTATTTGAAATACAGTCCGCCCCCGTCCACATGGCTCTCGCGTCCCCCGTCCACCTCCGCACGCCGGAGCTCCACCGCGCGCTGCGGGGACTCGATTGCTGCCGTCTCCTTCGTCCAAGTTCCCTCCCCCCACAGCCCGCGAAGCCACCAGCTCGCATCAGCAAGCAAGAAACAGAGCCCAGGCCAGGCCGCGGTTCAGCAGCCTCTCGCCGGACGGAACCACGGGAGGCGAGGCAGTCGCGGCAGGCGCTTGGCACCACGCCCAGCATGGCGGCGCACGCAGGGAGAGACGAGCGGCGCGATTTTCTGTGGCGGCCGCCCTAGGTGTCGTCTCCTCAGGTGGCACGGCGGCACGGCAGGTGGCACGCACCTCGCCAAGTCAAAGCTTGCCCGGCCGCCGGGCCGTCGTCTCCTCAGGCCAGCAGACGCTTTCGCCCTAAACGGAGCGCGAGAGCTCCGGCGAGGTTTTGGGGTCCTCGACGGCCGGCGGGCGCTCGCCGACGAGCCCGAGCGACACCGCGCCGCGCTCCGTTCTGGCAATGTGGCTAGCACTTGTGTCATGTCGTGTGTCTCAAGCTCTGACTTGTCTCGGTCTGTAACTACTTCGCGCGCCGCTCGCCGCCGAGCACTAGCAGCACTAGCCCACGCTCCACACGCTGCCCGGCTCTCGCGCTCGCCATGCGCGGCGTGCGCATCGTGCCCCACCTTGCCTGGCACTCGCAGCACTCGATCGGGCTGCATGCCCTGTGTATTTATTGAACACATGAATGGCAATACAACTCGAGCATTGCATTCCAATCTCGTTCATGGTATCAGCTTTCCTTCGATCCTAAAGCTTCGCTTCCGCTCCCCTCCTCCCCACCTCGCCATGGCGCACAGCCCCTCCTCCCTCTCCAGCTCCAGCGGCACCCATCCTTTCACCGCCGGACCGGTTGCCATCACCGCCATGACAGCGCAGCTCATAACATCAAGTCCTATGTCCCCATCACCCTCGACGTCGCTGACGCCAACTTCACCACCTGGCGAGTCTTCTTCACGATCACCTTCCGCAAGTTCGGCCTGATGGACCACATCGACGGCACCACCGACGCGCGGTTCAAGATCGACGACCCGGAGTGGCTTCAAATCAACACCTGCTCGTCTCCTGGCTCTACACCACGCTCACCTACGATCTCCTCTCCGCCGTGCACCAACCTGATCACGACGCCTACTCCGCCTGGTCTGCGATCGGCGCGTAGTTCCTGGACTACATCGTCCAACACACTGCTCAGGCCCGACAGCAGCTCCATGCTCTCTGTCAGGGCGACATGTCGGTGGCGGACTACTGCAGCAAGATCAAGCGCCTAGCCGACATGCTGCGCGACGTTGGTTCCCCCCTCACCGATCAAGAAATGGTGATCTGCCTCCTCAGTGGCCTCAGCGACAAGCTCGCCCATTGTGCTCCGACGATCTCGGCGTCCAAGCCCCCCATGCGCTTCAGCGAGGCGCGCTCCTTCCTCCAGCAGGAGGAGGTCTGGATCGCCGATTGTGCACAAAAGGCGACCTCCACCGCCTTGCTCTCCGTGTCCCAGAACAATTCTGCTCCGAGCGCCGCTCCCTCCAGTGGATCTTCCACGCCACCTACCACCGGCAGCTCCAGCGAGCGTCCCCGCAAGCGCAAGAAACAGCCCCGGCGCTCTGGTGATAACTCCGGCGGCTAGCAGAACGGCAACAACAATACTGCATCCCGTGGTGGCCCGGTGGCATCCTGGGTCAACCCCTGGACAGGTGTCGTTCAAGCCTGGCCCATCAGCCAGCTTCCCACCAACTCGCCTGCGGCCGGTGTTCTTGGCTCCCGACCGGGCGTGATGCTGCAGCAGTCGCTGACGGCGCAGCACACACCTGCCTCGATCCCTCCAGCGCTCTATCACCTGCCTCGATCCCTCCAGCACTCTATCAGGCGCTCACTGGGTTCTCCCTCCAGCCCTCCCCACCAAGCTTCGGCGATTGGATCCTCGACACCGGCGCGTCGACTCACATGACTGCCGACACTGGTATGCTCACCTCCACTTCCCCTTCTTCCTCTAGCATCACTGTTGGCGATGGTGCTTCTCTACCGGTTCAGTGCACTAGTTCTGCCGTAGTGCCCACTTCCTCCTCCCCTCTTCGTCTCAATGATGTCCTTGCGTGTCCTTCCTTGATTAAAAATCTTCTTTCCATTCGCAAACTTACTCGTGACAACAATGTTTCGGTTGAATTTGACCCTCTCGGTTTTTCAATCAAGGATCTTCGCACCAAGGAGCTTCTTCTCCGCAGTGACATCGGTGGTGATCTCTATCCACTGTCTGTCTTCACCACAGCCTCATCGCGCCCTCCATGCATCCGTCGACTTGTGGCACGCATGACTTGGACACCCGGGACAACCTGCACTCTCACGCATTTTATCTTCATCTAGTTTTAATTGTACTCCATCCAGTCCACACACATGTACATCATGTCGTTTAGGCAAACATGTTTGCCAACCGTTCAATGAATCTTCATGTGTTTCTCCATATCCCTTCTGTCTCCTGCACTGTGATGTTTGGACCTCGCCGGTGCTGAGCCATTCAGGCTTCCAGTATTATCTCATTGTGCTTGATGACTACTCTCACTATGTATGGATGTTCCTGCTGCGCCACAAGTCTTATGTGCTCCCTACACTCGTCTCCTTCCATGCCTTCATCCAAACACAATTCGGGCGCCCCATTCTAGCTTTTCAGACCGACAATGGTTGTGAGTTCGACAACAAGGCCTTTCGCTCCTTCCTTGCTGCGCGCGGCATCGTGTCGCGCCTCACCTGCCCCTATACTTCGCAGCAGAATGGCCACGCCGAACGCATCCTACGCACCCTAAATGACAGCGTGCGCACCATGCTCTTCCACGCTGCCATGCCACTTAGCTTCTGGCCTGATGCCCTCCAGACAACCAGCTATCTTCTCAATCGCCGTCCATGCACTCCATGCAGTCATGCAACACCCTTCTTGCTCCTGTTCATCCATGCTTCAGAGTATGAACACCTGCGCGAGTTCGGGTGCCTTTGCTTTCCCAACACAAGCTTGCTCCACGCTCGCTGCCCTGCGTCTTCCTCGGCTACCCCGACAACACCAAGGGATACCGCTGCTACGACCCAAAGACGCGCTGCGTTGTAACATCCCGGCATGTCACTTTCGACGAGCTTGTGTTCCCTTTTCGACAGGATACACCTGCTGCTCCACCGCCAGTGCATCAACTGCCCGACATCATCGAACAGATCCCGGTGCCTGCAACACGGCCACGTCGTCGAGCCGGCGGCGTAATGGCCGCCACACCAACTGCATCGAGCACAACTGCTGGTGCCGTGGTGCCTATGCCATCTCCAGCAGCCACAATGGCATCCTCTGTGGGGCCAACACCGCTCCCCACGGCATAATCGACGGACCATGCGGCTTCTTCCTCAGCCACGCCGTCGCCACCATCACGAACGCCTCAAGCCGCTCCTGCACCTTCGATGTCGACATCGTCACCACCCCGGCATCCGATGGTCACCCGTGGCAAGGCTGGTATTGCCAAGCCCAATCCACGGTACGCCAACATCGCTTCGGCTGACGACGTGCCACGGTCGGTTCGAGCCGCGATCCTGCCTGGCAAGCTGCCAAGGCCGACGAGTTTGACGCCCTCCAGCACAACGGCACCTGGCAGCTAGTTCCTCGTCCACGCAATGCCAATGTCATCAGTGGCAAGTGGATCTTCAAGAACAAGTACTATGCCAACGGCTCCTTGGAGCGCCGCAAGGCTCGCTGGGTGGTCCGAGGCTTCTCTCAACGCCCGGCCTCGACTTCGACCAAACATTCTCGCTGGTTGTAAAGCAGGCGACCATCTGCACCATCTTGTACTTGGCTACTGCTTGCGACTGGCCAGTTCACCAACTCGACATCAAGAACACCTTTCTCCACGGCGATCTCACGGAGACAATGTACTATCAACAACCCGCCAGCTTCGTCGACAAAGCTCATCCCGATGATGTCTGCCTCTTGCGCAAGTCCCTGTATGGACTCAAGCAAGCGCCACAGGCGTGGTTTCACTGGTTTGCGACGCATCTCCAGCGCCTCGGCTTCATGGTCTCCAAGTCCGACAGCTCCCTCTTCATCTACAATCGAGACACTGATGCCGCGCATCTCCTCCTATACGTCGACGACATCGTGCTATCAACCTCGACCACGACACTGCTCCAACACATCATCAACCAGCTTCGCCATGAGTTCGCGATGAAGGACCTTGGCCCCATGCACTACTTCCTCAGCATCCAGGTATGGCGCACGCCGGCCGGCTTCTTCCTCTCCCAGGCACAGTATGCGGACGACATCCTCGATCGCACAGGCATGAGCGACTGCAAGCCGGCGCCCACTCCAGTTGATACCAAGGCTAAGGTGTCTAGCGCTGCTGGCACACCGCTTCTAGATCCAACATTCTACCGGAGCATCGTCGGTGCGCTCCAGTACCTGACCCTGACGCACCCCGACCTCTCCTACGCTGTGCAACAAGCCTGTCTTCACATGCACGACCCTCGCGACGTGCATTGGACCTTCGTCAAGTGTGTGCTCTGGTACGTTCGCGGATCATGGAGGAAGAGCCTGCAGCTTCGGAGATCCACGCTGCCACTGCTCGTTGCCTACTCCGACGCCGACTGTGCTGGATGCCCAGACATGCGCCGCTCGACGTTGGGCTTCTGCGTGTTCCTTGGTGACTCCTTGGTGTCCTGGTCTTCCAAGCACCAAGCCATTGTCTCACGTGCCAGCGCCGAGGCGGAGTACCGGGGTGTCGCCCACGCTATGGCCGAATGCTGCTGTCTATGACACCTTCTTGGCGAACTCCAAGTTCCGATCGACACGACAACAATCATCTACTGCGACAACATCTCCATGTGTACCTGTCAGAGAATCCTGTTCATCTTGGGCACACGAAGCATGTCGATCTCGATGTCCATTTCGTCCAGGAGAAAGTGGCGGTGGGCGATGTTCGTGTTCATCACATCCCAACTCGGCAGCAACTAGCAGATATCATGACCAAGGGACTGCCGACGGCGTTGTTTGAGGATTTCTGCTCCAGTCTGAGCATCATGCACAACGCTCACACTGCAGGGAGGGGGGGGGGGGGGGGGGGGGGTCAAAGTGGCTAGCACTTGTGTCATGTCGTGTGTCTCAAGCTCTGGCTTGACTCGGTCTGTAACTGCTCTGCGTGCCGCTCGCCGCCCAGCACTAGCAACACTAGCCCATGCTCCACGCACTGCCCGGCTCTCGCGCTCGCCATGCACAGCATGCACATCGTGCCCCGCCTTGCCTGGCACTCGCAGCACTCGATCGGGCCGCATGCCCTGTGTATTTTATTGAACACATGAATGGCAATACAACTCGGGCATTGCATTCCAATCTCGTTCAGTCAGGTCTCTTGTTCGTGGTATGCTGCTGACAAGAGTGCTGTGGAAATTGAATTTTTAATTTTTTTAATACAAAATTATACTGTAATTATAGAATAATACCGTGGATTTGTGGAATTTCAAAACTATACCCATTTCGTCTGCCCAGCAGACGAAATCTAAATTTTGTCTACCCAGAGGACGAAAAAATGATGTTTGGTCTTTCATTTGGGGAACACAGAACTATTCCTCAAGGAAGTTTTATGCTTTGGCTTTCCAGTCTATGCAAGTGCCAAGTTCTTTTACTTGGCTGTGGAAATCGAAATGCACCCCACGAATCAAATTTTTTGGCTGGCTACTCTTTGTTGATAGGCTCAACAGCAGGAATATGCTCAGACGGCGCAATCTCCATATTGATTCAGGCTATAGTTGTGTTATGTGCAACTCTGGTTCAGAGGAAGACATTCTGCATCTTTTCTTTGACTGCCCTTTTGCGGCCTCCTGCTGGCAGTCTTTACACATACATTGGCCAGATGATCCTGATATATATGCAAAGCTTTCTTTTGGCCGGGCGAATAGTACACATGGTTTTTTCAAGGAGATTTTCCCAACTGCTGCCTGGGAACTTTGGAAGCTACGGAATGACAAAATCTTTAACAATGGCAATGTTAGCAGAAGACTTTGCCTTCTTAGTTTCAAAAAGCAAGTTCACCTTCAGCTCTTAAGAGTGAAGGATTGTTTCCACCCCCAAATTGTTCAATGGCTAGATACAATTGTTTAGTTCTGCTCATTTTCTTTTTGTCCTTCCTTCCTCCCTGAACCTGTTGTAAGTGCTTTCTTTCCCTTTGTACAGTTTTTGTTCCTGTTTTTAATATAAAAATCTTGAAGCGCTATGGGGATCTCCCCCGCAGTTTTTCTTAAACAAAAAGAGGACGAAAATACAATATTTTCATCCTATCGTCAGACGAATTCTAATTTCATCGAACTAGTAGACGAAAATGCATGAAAAGGACAATTTTTGTGGGGCCTGCTAATTTTTGTCTACCCGTTTGACGAAATTTATGAATTACAAAATCCAATTTTCGTCTACCCATTGGATGAAATTTAGTTGTCATCAGCAGCTCCGAGTTCCTGTTTTTGAATAGATATTTGAACACCTTTCTGATGTTTTGCACAAAAATAAATCATACATTTTTATAGTCCAATGTTCCCTGTACTTAGTGGTAAGTCTACGTTCTGCCATTACAATAAGTCTACGTTCTGCCATTACAAGTGGCTCATTTCCGATGACAACTAAATTTCGCCCAATGGGTAAACAAAAATTAGATTTCGCCTACCCATTGGACGAAATTTATAAATTTTGTCCAACTGGTAGACGAAAATTATTTCGTCTAATGATCGGACGAAAATACCGTATTTTCATCCAATGGGTAGACGAAAATTATTTCGTCTAACGATCGGACGAAAATACCGTATTTTCGTCCTCTGGGTAGATAAAATTTAGATTTCATCTACTGGGGAGACGAAAGGGGTATATTTTTGAAATTCCACATATCCAGGATATTATTCTGTAATTAAAGTATAATTTTGTATTAAAAAAATAAAAATTCATGGAAATTACTGTTGGAAGATTGGATCATTCTGGAACAATCAATCTGTGTTTTCCTCTCAATGGAAAAATTGCTGGGTGATTTCATCTGCCTGCTAGGGCTAATGGCTGGCTGCTCCATCATGTTTTGCTTTGGCCAATGTGTGGCCTTGTTTGTAGAGTCTGGTGCTGGTAGTTCTGCTGCAGCTCTGTTGCCTGCCGTGGTGAAGTGATGATGGGCGTGCTCGGTGTTCATGCTGTCCGGCGCTCTAGACTTGCTGCAGGATCTCGGAGCAGCACGACTCTCTCTAGCTTATCAATCCTTTTATCAACAAAATGAGTACCATCTACCATACCCATACAATTCAGATCCCAACACAATGGATACGAACATTCAGATCTTAACCGCAGCATTGTGTGTTCCTTGGTGGGACCGTGAGCACGTTTTTTATTGAAAGGGAAATCGCTGAGATTTCTGCGCTCAAACAAGATTCCACTCGCCGAGATTTTTGTGCTCAATCCATGCAGGCAGATCTCAGACCAAAACCGCAGTCCACAACAGCAACAACAAAAGGTTACTTTTCTCAGGTCTCCTAGGTCAGGGTTGACACTATACAATCTCGAAAAGTAGCCAATCTGAAGCCTGAACTTGCAAATTGCAAAACAATGTATTGTCTGGTATTCAGAACTAGGCATATAGGCTGCGCATTTGCGCGGCTAGTATTGAAAATTTAAAAATTTGCATGTCGTTGTATCCTTACTTAAAGGTTATACTATTTTTTACCATACATCATCCTATTCATTATCGTAAATTATGTCTTATTGTTGATTAAAACAATTCAACTATGATATACTTATAATAACAATTTGATTTGTTGAGCTTTAATAATATTATGCAGATAATTATTCTTATTTTAATTTTAATTTGATTGATTGGTGTTAGCTTTAGTTTTTATTAATAGTATATATTTGTAACTAATACATAGCTAAATGGTATTTTATATTTAATTTTTTATAATGGCATTGGTGGGTGATTTTTAATTAGGCACAGGGGTATTTTAGGCTAATTTTTTATCGTAATGACAGTGGTGGGTAATTTTTATTTTTCTATTTTTTTTATTAACGTGGAAATTTCTAGACCTTAAGAGCGAACGTGGAGGCTTCATCAAATAATAAGATAATAGATCTTAAGAGCGAACGTGGAGGCTTCGTTTGTTGGCCAAATAATAAGATAATAGATAGGACTGCCTGATGCTGCAACTGCAATGCTCCAATGCATAAGGCAACCTGGAGTCTGAACATGCAGAACACTCTGCGGTCAGCGCTGCCTGATCTGATCCTCCTGCGTCGCAAGTTTGCAACAAGAGGCATCACTGGTAAAGGTGGCGACCAGGCACAAGCTCCCAGGCACCCCAGGGGTGGACGGTATTTGAAACACCGTCCACCCCCTGGAACGTCCGCCTCCGCTGCACGCCGGAGCGCCGCGGCGCCCCAGGACCGCCCCCCTTCCGTCCAGGTCCCCCTCCCCCTCCCATGACCGCGTGACGACATCGGCTCGGATCTCACTGGCCATGGCCACGGGCAGCAGGCAAGGAGCGGAACAGAGTTCATGCCTGCCGGCGTTCAGCAGCAGCGCGCTGGGTCGCCGCAAATGACACAGGCGGCCGCGGCAGGCGCTCGGCGGCGCTGGGAGTTATCCTTTCCTCGACGACTTGGACACCCTGCGCGACACGCCGACGCCTTCTGCCAGCATCTCTGAAAGTCCGCATCCTGTTGCGAAGGGGGCAGGTGCAGTCTATATTCACAGTATCAGTGTGCTACTATTCAGGGCCTACAACACCGTCTGATTTAACACTTTTGGTTGGGTTCTTCCTGCTATCTGGAAAACAATGTTGCAATAGTTCGTGTAGAAGAGATCCTGGAAAACAATGTTGCAACGATATCTGGAAAACAAGGTTGTGAAATGTCCACATTTTGTATCCCAGACTCAAGCATGGTCGCTGTCCCGGACTCCGAATCTCTGAACCAACTGAAGAAGACATGCATCAGACATGGTGTGTTGACCTGGTGGTAATGGGCATGACCCTAGTGGTCATTTCACAGTCTAATTTGACCTTTTAATTTTTTAACTCAAAATTGTATAGAATTAGAGCTTGCTCCTTAAATTATCTATGTCAAATTTGACGGCCCTTTGCCACCCGAGGAAGAAGACCTCGCCGGGCCCGCAGGCAGCGCAGTGGACGGACTTGGTGCGCGAAAGCGTGGGGTCAGAGGCGACGTCCTCGAAGAGCACTTGCATAAACTCGCAGTTCCAGTACCCGCAGTTGCTGTCGAACACCTCCTGCAGAGTGCAGAAAGCTGAGTTTCAGACGAGGTACTTCCAGCCTTGCAGGGTCCTCGCAATTTCAGACTTCAGAACAAGAAACCTGAGTGGCTGGTCTTTCGAAAAAAAAAAGAAAACTGAGTAGGTGCCCTTACATACAGATGCTGTACTTTCTTCGGCAGAATTTAAAAGGCAGTTTCAAATTTAAGCAAGTAATAATGGATTAAGGAACGGTGAATACGGCGAGTCGAGTAACCTGATGGTCACAGTTCCTGTAGGCATAGAGAAGCACCTTGTTCTCCCTGTCCTCCTTGGGATACAAAATGTTGTTGCTGCTTGACCATATTTTGTGAACTTCAGTTTCTCTCACAATGCCGCATCATGTAAGTGCTTGCAAGTTCAGTTGAACATCAGTTCATTACCGAAAACATGGCTAAGAGTTACCATTTGGCCAACACTCATGAGTTTGTTTTTTGGTTCGGACAGTTGGATGTGCTGCTTGCACCGCAAGTTTAAATTCTATTCCATGAGAATCACAAAGCTTCAGTGTCTCTTAACATGCTGCAATCATTCTGGTACTTAACTGGACAATTTACTACTAAAAAGCTGTCTCGTGGTCTAACAACAACTCTAGTCTAAAACTGTCATTTAATCTTTCAGTTTCTGTATATTCAGATTCAAAGTTTCACAATAGCAAGAAAAGAGTAGCATCTCTGAATTTGCCAAAAACTCGTCCTTTGCTCATCTCTGAATTTTCAGTAAAAGGCATATTTTTGTCGAAATTTGAAGCTCTAAATCTTTCGAAACTTGCATTTTTGATCCAAGCATCGTTACTGAAATACTCCTAGGTAGAGGCTTATTAGGGCTACAACTTTTTATATAGATGACTTGGGTTACTTATACACGATTTCTGAGAGTTTCGGAGCTGACGAACGGTGTCTGAACGCCGCAGCCACATTCTCCCTCACCGCCTCACGTTTTCTCCCTCTCGTCCTTTTCTCATGAACTGCCTGTACTACAACTCTCGGCGATCTCCTCCACCAAAATCAAATCCCTTCCGGCCGCCTCCGTAGGCTGCTCCTCAACTTTCCCTCGACCGCTGTGGCGCCGTATCCCGCTCCTCGCCCGAGGATTTTTCCAATCCCGGGCCGCCGACCACACCATTAGTGCTGCCCTTGGACGGTTGGACCAGTTGATCGCCGCCGACGCACCTCCGGGCTCCTTCCCCGCAGGTGGCCCCCACAAATGGATTGGATTGATTGTGAGCTCCTCTTTCTCATGGGCTCTCTAATGTCGTGCGTTCCTCCGTGGTCACTGCGGAACGCCGACTTGCCGTCGTGGCCGGCATGGGCGCCGGAGCCCGTACGCCGCCGGCCTTGCCACCACAACGGAGGATGTGATCCGCGGTGCGCCACGGTAGCAGGAGCAGCATCCGGCCGGATTCCATGGCAGTCTTCCTGCCATCTCTTTCCAACGCGGCCATGCCAGCGGTCCTGCTGTCGCGCGCCCAGCACCGACCCCACCGCGGTCAGTCCCTTCGATTCGATCGCCTCCGGCTATCACGCCACACCAGGCGCACGAGCTAGCATGGCGGCGGCTAGACGCAAGACGGCGAGGCTCGCGGTGCTCACGAGGAAGGGCGGACAAGTTTACTAGCCGGTGATTTCGGAACACCGACAACTCCCGTCGCAGCACCAATGAACACCACTGATCCTAACCACTCTACGTGGGGGCCTCGCCTCTCTCACCGCCTCACACTCCTCTGCCAAGGACTCAGATATCTGAAGCCGCAAAAAGAGCATCACCTCCGCCCAGCCGTCACCGAGCTCACCACTGCACCTTGCTCGCCAGCTCAAGTCCTCCAGCACCCATGGGCCCTCTGCACCTTTCTGCCAACACAAACCGTGCACACATCCAGCAGCGCACAGACGATACCACCAACCAAACCACCACCCCCACTACCACAAGCCATTCTGGGTCTCCAGATGCGGCGCCTCCAACGAGGGCACGACGCCAAGGCGCCGCCGTCGCACATCCATAGATGGACAGGGTCTTCACCCTAAGAGCCCCGCGCTGCGGAGATCATGGTGCCTCGCCATGGTGCCCACAGCGGGGAAACGACGCCCCAAGGGCACCGCCACCATGCCCACCATCAACACGTCAGTGAAGGCTTTCGCTCGACTCAGCACCATGCCTGCCGCACACATATGGCCATGGCAGTAGCCTACTCCCTGTTGCTTCCGCACCGCCTCTACCAGAAGAAGCCCGACGCAGCCCGAAAGCACCACCTCGGCACCACCAGCAAGCACCAGCCAGCCCCTAGCCCCACCACCAAGGTGGCGCCGGACCAGTATCGCCGACGAGGAAAGGAGAGGGGGATCACCATCCTCTCACAACAGTATCCGTCGCCCGCGCACCGCTCACCCCCGGCCCCACCATCTCCCGGCCATCATGGCCGAGAAAGACAGAAACCGGTGGCCCGACCACAGCCACCGCCGTTTCCACGGCGCTGGCCGCAGCCGCCACCCCGCGCCCTGCACTGGCCACCGCCGCAGCCGGTGACCCGCTGCAGCCCCAGCCGCCGCCGCCGCCCGTGCTCGCCGAAGCCGCCGCCGCCGCCGCCCCGCGCCGACCTCCGCCCACCCCACTCACCAACGCGCGCCCCCCGATCCGGCTAGGACGGCGCCGGATCTGAGGCCCAGAGCCTTTGCCGCCGCGGGGGCGGCCCACGCCAACGAGCCGAGGCACCCTCGAGATCTCGCCTGCGCGAGATCCCGCGCGCCACCACGTGGGGAAGCCTTGCCACCGCCCTCCTCGAGGCCCGCATGAACTTCCGGCGGCCCCTCAGGCAGCGGCGAGGTGGAGGAGGGAGGGGGAAGGGAGGAGCGGCGGCGCTAGGGTTAGCCGCTGGAGCCGCCTGGGGGGGGAGCGTTTTTTTCCAGGTCGAAGAATCAATCCCCAGAATCTTGGTTCTAGGAGGACTCAACTGTGTGCTTTTTTTTGCAGCTGGAATCGAAACAGCTCCTAACTAAATATTAGCCATTAGCCAGCTAACTGTTAGCTCTACTGAATGCAAACCGGCCCTTAGAGGAAAAGCACTACCATGTCACTTTAACTTTAAAACCACTAACAGACATGACGAAGCCTTAACCGCTGCTTATTAGTTACAGGTTCCTTTGGCTCCTTTTCTGTGTATTTTTAAAACACTTTCAGGCATTTAAGACGTGCTCTGTTGCTAGGTAGCTTACTCGGCTAACCAGCGGTCCAGCAGCAGGCCCTATAAATGGATATCAATACAGGGGCACAGAGCAATGCAAGCTGTGCAAGTAGTTGATTAACGCCCCGTTTGGTAGGGCTTCGGCTCTTCCAAAAACAGCTCCGGCTCTGGCTCCTCAGATGGAGCGGCTTTTCTGGTGGAGTTGGAGCCGTTTTAGAAAATGTTTGGCAAAACAGCTTCACTTGTTAGATTGATGTGTAAGCCGCGTGAAGCCACGATTTCATGGCTTCACCTTGCCTGTGTAAGCCGCCGACGGCTTCAGAACCGGCTTCACACGTGAAGCCGGTCCTGAAACAAACGTTTGGGAGGGCTTCACCTGAAGCCGCTCGTGAAGCCGCCGGTGAAGCCCTCCCAAACGGGGCCTAACCATTGGAGCTGCTAGTCAGTAACGTGCGCACAGCTCATATGGCTGCGAGCAAGGATATTGTTGCTAACAAGGAGGCCATCAGTGCCTTTGAACCCAGTCTGTGGGGTGACTTTTTTGTGACCTATACTTCTCCTCCCTTACAGGCATGCATTTGTAATTTTATTAGTTGCCAGCATGCTATATTTTTTTATCTCTTTAATTAATTTATTATGTAATAATGTGAGTGCACAAGCAGAGGCCGGAGGAGTGGATGCTAGAGAGGAGGGAACAACTTAAAGGGGAAGTATGCCGGATGTTTGAGGCTGCAAAGGCCATGAGCATGGCCGACACGGTGAAGTTGGTGGACACGCTTGAACGCCTTGGCATAGATAACCATTTCGTGAAGGAGATCGATGAGGCCTTATATCGTGTCCACTATGAAGAGTTGGACTTTGGCAACTCCAATGACCTGCATGTGGTTGCCCTCCGGTTTCGTCTCCTTAGGCAACATGGATTTTGGGTATCGGCAGGTAAACAAAAAGCTGAGCGAATCAATCATTCTTTCACATAATCACATAATACATGTTTCTCGTTCTTTTCCTGTAGCCACCCTATATACGTGTTGGTATTTTGTAACGTCACGAATAAAATCCGCAAGCGCACGGATACTGCTGTAGCTTTCACATAAGAGTATTACAGGGTATCGTATCCACTGAGAAATGTGAGTACACTATCTACGGGTTCAGACAATCAGTCCAAGGACACACACACTGGTGAGGGAAGGATAGGAAAGAGAGGACTTTCTATATCTAGAATCTATGCCTAGAAGAAGAGATCACATCACCGTTATACTTCGAGCTAAAGGTATCGACCGGCTTATACAAGCCGATAGCTCCAATATGATGCTCTATCCAATATCTGAACGTGGAGGATTACTAGGGCTCGAACAGAGCTGTCACCACCTGCCGGCTACCTCTACAAACCGTGGGACTATCAGACAACTGAGTGGTATAGTCCAGCCTAGACACCACTTCTATGCCTTTCCCTACTAACTCTAGGCGTACAGGGTTATCCTTTTATATCCGGAGCCCATTCTAGAGTCAAATGCTACTCGCTAGCATACACATCAACTAATATAAGACAGAGATGATAACTTACGATCTAGACTCTAATTCTAAATAAACAAACAAAAAAAGTCTCGAATACTTACAACCGAATAAGCATCCGTCGAGGTACAAGCGGAGAAGATCGCCGACAAGCCCGGCACCTCCCCCGACTATCTCCCTCACTCTCGTAGAGGTACAATTTGGAAAAGAGCGCCATTACCGGCGCCTCTCCTGAGTACCTCTACTCCTAAACTCCCTAAGACAACTCTCACTCAAGTGAGAACTCAAGAGAAGAGATGGTGTGGTGTGGAGTGTGATGTGTCTATTCTCACCCCCTCCCCCTGTATTTATAGGAGGGAGCCACCCCCGGAATACAGCCAATCCTCCTCAAACCGCCTTCTAGAGCCAATAGGGAAGTGACAAGTGGAAGCTGGAGGCGAGAGGGCCCAGTGCCAGGTCGGTCGACTTCTTGGTCGGCCGACCTCTGGCCACCACCTTTCGCCCCCAATTTTGGACACGTGACTGATGAGTGGGCCCTTAGGTCGGTTCTTGGTGACTTGGCGCGAAACTATGTCGGTTGCATGCCCTGGTGGGTCCATGGATCTTCTTGCTCGCGTCTGATTACTCGAGGTGGAATTGCTTTGGATCGATGACGTGTCACGCATGTGGGCTGAGTTTCCCTCTCATGTGCAGCTGCCAAGTGGGCCCTTTTGGCCTTTGGGCTTGCTTGTGCTTGGCCCAAGAATTTATGCCTTGGATAATATGCTCGTTACCTGTAGTTTTGGCCCAAATTTACCTACACACATTCTTAGACCAGCATCTATGGAATTCGTCAAATAATCATCTTATGCTAACATTTATTCCTTCTGATGCTCGACTTTTCCACGATAGTTGACGGTCAAAATGGGTCGTTAGTGACCGTCAATAAGATCCCCCACACTTAGTTTTTTGCTCGTCCTCGAGTAAAGGCAAGAACAAAGGCGGACCCTGACTTCATATGATATGGTACCTGCATACAGATTATTCCGAACTTCACCCTTACCTGTGAATTTTGATGTGTCTACCATGAATTGTTTGGGAAGTTAAAGAGTGGAATGGTGCTGACTTCAGTCTCCTCTACTTTCCTGCCATATGACTGGGATTTTGAAAATATTTTTGCACAGACCAACCATAGCTTTACTTCTCCCTAGGATCTCTCATGTCGCTCATTGTGTATATATATCCTCACCAAGGCATTGCCTCTTTTCACCCTACTTCTAAGGATAGCTTATGTTGGGCTCATGGTAGGGAAAAAGGAAGCATGCACTTGTGTCACATATATTGCAAAATCAAACAAAGGATCCATGGAGATGTCAAATCAAACAAGCTGATCAAGATTGTGCACATATGTGGAAGGTGGATGGTGGATGGTGGAAATGAAATACTCCTCTTATGAATCTCTCTCTCCTTTATTTGGACAACATTAGGTCATGTCTATATATATTTTTTTCTCTTTTTTTTCATGAACATTGATGTGTCGATTTTTTTTTGGTCATGCTTCTTGGGCATGCCATCTTTTCTCTTTTTTTTTGATAGCCATGCCTCATTTAAAAGATACTAGAGAGAGAGATCATTAAACATGGAGTTTTATTTTGTGGATGGATGGAATGGCATAGCTGACTGCCAGTGTAGAAGTTCAGCTGATGGAGTGCACGTGATCTTGATCAAACATGTATGAAAGACATCTCACTAATGTCACAAGGTTTGATGAAGCTCAATGCAACAACATGGCATATATGTGTAAAGTTTTGTATCATGAAGGTCAACATATGGCTTTGGTAGGACAAACACGTGGAGTTGTAAAGCTATGGAGGTTTTTCTTTTTGATAAAAGTTTCCTAGACACATAAGCAGATAAAGCAAGGATTCTTCCATCAAACCATATCGCACTGGTCAACAACTTAACAATCATGGGTTCCCTAAGATATGATTCACAAGCTCAGGTTTAGCAAAGAATAAAAGGTATGCAAGCCAATCATAGAGAAGCACAGAACCAGAGGATACCTTGAGTTTAATTTTAATGATTAACCAAGATTTCATTTAAACTCATAGGTTAGGGAGAGTATGAGGGGTAGAGTGCACAAATCGTCGCGATGAAGATGATCGGAGTTTAGTGCTAGTCAGCCAAACCTGAGGTTTCACTGCCCAATACTAGCTCTGATTCGTCTTGGCTTTTTGCATTCTGGTTCGTTCGGTGTCGTGCATGTGTTGTGGGAGATCTCTAGTGTATATGCATGAGAGTTCCGAGAGATATCCCCCACACTTGTCCTTGTACCTGGTTCTTATTCAAAAATAGAAATGTGGAAATAAACTAATAGCTCTACTGGTTTTAAGAACCAGGGAGCTCCTAAAATTTATTGAAACCAAAATTTAATCTCACTAAGATACTTACTCAAGCAAGGCTGGATCAAGATTGCATTAACATGAGTATGTTGTGCAACATTAATCCAAAACCTTGTCTTACCTTTCCATTTGAATTCAGCTCGATGACTCACCCAATTGGATTTGAAATTTTTCCTGCATGGGTTAGTCCGCATGTACAACCAATATCTATAAAGGTATTAACTCTAGAACATCAATCAAACTTGACACCATGTCAGTTTGACCGAAGAAGACATTTTAACCCAAGCACCATGCTTGATTTAGAATGCCTATGAATGTGTTTCATGACACACATTCAAACTAGAGCGTACGAGGACAGATAAAGGGAGCACGAAGCATGATTGAGCATTATTCAAAGGGAGATAAGTATGAGCATGAACCTGGTGATCCTCGGGCGACCTCCCGGCAGGGCTTTGTTTAATGTCAAAAGCAGGACATTGAGAGCACTTACCATGGCATTTTGTTGATGAAGACTCAATGTTGTCACCATGGCAACTCCTCTCATTTTTTTTCATTCATTTTTTTATAGAGCAAGATACGAGGACATACACCAATTCCAAGACAAGATATGGATTGAGAAAAGAACTTACTTCGGGACACTCACATACCTCCCCCACACTTGGAGTTTGTAAAACTTCAAGTGTATGGAGTTCAAGTCTCCTTCAGTAGTTGTTCCTCCACCAAGACATATCGAGGCGTTGTAGTCGGTGTAGCTCACATGTTCGTAGGCGTTGTCTGTCCGCCGTTCTCTTTGATCTTCCCCTGGAATGGTTAGTGACCAAAAATACTCGAAGGAAAACTATATCCTAGAACATGCTCTTGCTTTTTATTTAAAAGGAAATAAATAAGTAAATATATAAATAATAGTCCGGGCTATCTCCTGGTAGTGTTTTGTTTCTGGTCATAAGCTCGACCATGATAACTCTTGCAGCCATCATTGGTGATGGGTCATTGTTTTACCACCAATCGTTGAAGCTAGCTACAAGGTTAGTGTCACGGTGCATGCACGAAATCTGCAATGTTTACGATAAACATATACATCTACAACCAACCTTCTGAAAATTTTGCAGAAGAGAACCATAAGGTGGTTGTAGTCCTCGTGTGTGCACGGGGCACTAAGCATGCCTGACTCTGGAGTTGTATTGAATGAGCATGGTTTACGGGGTATGTCAAAAGTGAAATTCCCATGCTCATTTGAGGAATCCTTTTCATTGGACTCTAGAGTCGGCGCCTCACAAAATTCCATGGCCCATTGATTCTCCATCTCAAGAGATTCATCATGAAAGCTCATAGTCGTATCTCGATCAAGGTTGAGAACAACAGATTCTAGGCCATCGCGAAGAGGTTCAAACTCGGTCAAGGATGATGATGATCGTTCATCTTCATGAAAGTGAAGGCTATCTTCCGAGTCGTATTCTTCAGAGGATTCTAGAACTCCCAAGAGAACGGGCTCGGATGATATGAACGGAGATGTATACATCATCTCCTTGAGCAGGTTTTGCTCGGGAAGAGACTTGGCCAGAAGATTTTCTAGATGAGGAGTAGCAGTGGCCAAGCCGGTTTTCCTAAGCTTTTCATCTAGCCTCCCATGAGATGCCATAAGTCTTTCTAGCGGGAGGCCTAGGAGAAGATTAAAATCGAGGATATCGTAGATGTAAAAATCTAAATGCACCTCGATTTTATCTATGGCGATAGGCACGTCCCTTGCAATCTCCCGACATTCAAAGTACAGTCCGGATGGACTTTTAAAGTATTTGTCGGTCGGGGTTAAAGGTTTGTTACCCACAAGAGTATCCAAAAGGCACTCGGGTATGATGCAAACCTTAGCAAAAGGGTCATGAAGATCTTCTACGGCATTTCCCTTCGTAGAACAAGGGATGGTTGCAGAGGTTGAGCTAATCCGAATTGCTTTGGAAGCACGCTTTGCCTCCTTTGACCAATCCATTGTGGGTGTATGGCGGAAAATTTTATCGAGGGTCTCATAAAGACACAATGATTCTGTAGATTTATTGTGCTTATAATTCGAGGTGTTTCTGATGTTTCCTGAAGGATCATCCTCGAATCGGGAAGAGAACTCCGAAGGTTGAATTTCTTCTTCCTTCAGTGTTCGTGGTTCGGGAGAGGGCTCAACAAACGAATATTGGGATGTGGAAGATGAAGGCTCAGATTCGGGTGTTGAGAGACTCTCATGGCTCGACGCGGATTCTTCCCGGCGGGGTTTACTATGGTCGGTAGAGAAGAAAGAGTCTTCTAAGAAACTATCTAGGATGTCTCTTCCTTCTTCCGGAGTTGTGTGCATGAACCATCCTTCGCTGGCGTCGTCAAGCTCCAGAGCAGTTTCCATGTCTAAACCCGAGTAGAAAACTTCCAACGATGCTTCGTTGGGTATAGACATGTCTAGGATAGATGCCAAAAGGCGTGAGAATCTAGCCCATGCTACACCTATGGACTCCTTCTCTAATTGCTCAAAATCGAGGATGTCGGTCGATAGGGAGTCTATACGTTCGGTGAGGGAGAACGAGTAACAAAAGTCATCTCGAATTTCCTCCCAATCACCGCTCATATTTCCTATCATGCGGGTGTACCATTGCTCCGCCCTTTCTATAAGAGAGAAGGGGAACAATTTCCACCGCAAGGCTTCCTGTGTCATGCTTAGGATTTCTAGACCCGAACACAGTTCCTCGAATTCTAGCAAATGCTTGTAGGGATCTTCATGAATTTCCCCCGAGAAGGGTCGCTTCCGAACCATGGCTATAAAGCCAGGGTCGAGTTCATGGTTAGATGACGGAGATGATAATGGCTCAGAGAACTCACCCATTGGGGTAGAGAGCTGTGGAAAGGATAGCTGCTCTATGGGTAGCGGAGGTAGAGGTAGAAGGAAAGAAAATGAAAAAGTTACGAGGACGACTGAGTCCGAAGATAATGTAGCTGCCGTTCCCCGGCAACAACGCCAGAAAGATTGTTGGTATTTTGTAACGTCACGAATAAAATCCGCAAGCGCACGGATACCGCTGTAGCTTGCACCCAAGAGTATTCCAGGGTATCATATCCACTGAGGAACGTGAGTATACTATCTACGGGTTCAGACAGTCCAAGGACACATACACTAGTGTGGGAAGGATAGGAAAGAGAGGACTTTCTATATCTAGAATCTATGCCTAGAAGAAGAGATCACGTCGCCGTTATACTTCGAGCTAAAGGTATCGACCGGCTTATACAAGCCGATAGCTCTAATATGATGCTCTGTCCAATATCTGAATGTGGAGGATTACTAGGGCTCGAACAGGGCTGTCACCACCTGCCGGCTACCTCTACAAACCGTGGGACTATCAAACAACTGAGTGGTATAGTCCAGCCTAGACACCACGTCTACGCCTTTCCCTACTAACTCTAGAGGCGTACAGGGTTATCATTTTCTATCCGGAGCCCACTCTAGAGTCAAATGCTACTCGCTATCATACACATCAACTAATATAAAGCAGAGATGATAACTTATGATCTAGACTCTAATTCTAAATAAACAAACAAGGAAAGTCTCGAACACTTACAACCGAATAAGCATCCATCGAGGTACAAGCGGAGAAGATCGCCGACAAGCCCGGCACATCCCCCGACTATCTCCCTCACTCTCGTAGAGGTACAATTTGGAGAAGAGCGCCGTTACCGGCCCCTCCTGAGTACCTTTACTCCTAAACTCCCTAAGACAACTCTCACTCAAGTGAGAACTCAAGAAAAGAGATGGTGTGGTGTGGAGTGTGGTGTGTCTATTCTCACCCCCTCCCCTTGTATTTACAGGAGGGAGCCACCCCGGGAATGCAGCCAATCCTCCTCAAACCGCCTTCTAGAGCCAATAGGGAAGTGACACGTGGAAGCTGGAGGTGAGAGGGCCCAGTGCCAGGTTGGCCGACCAAGAGGTTGGCCGACCTCTGGTCACCACCTTTCGCCCCCAATTTTGGACACGTGACTGATGAGTGGGCCCTTAGGTCGGTTCTTGGTGACTTGGCGCGAAACTATGTCGATTGCATGCCCTGGTGGGTCCATGGATCTTCTTGCTCGCGTCTGATTGGTCGAGGTGGAATTGCTTTGGATTGATGACGTGTCACGCGTGTGGGCTGAGTTCCCCTCGCATGTGCAGCTGCCAAGTGGGCCCTTTTGGTCTTTGGGCTTGCTTGTGCTTGGTCCAAGAATTTATGCCTTGGATAATATACTCGTTACCTGCAGTTTTGGCCCAAATTCACCTGCACACATTCTCAGACCAGCATCTGTTGAATTCGTCAAATAATTATCCTATGCTCATATTTATTCTTTCTGATGCTCGACTTTTGCACGATAGTTGACGGTCAAAATGGGTCGTTAGTGACCGTCAACAATACTCTAAAAAGCGTTTATCGTCATATAGTCTTCTTATAGAATTTGAATGCGTCTATATACTATTTTACAATAGAGGTTATAAAAAAGGTCATTGATATATGAGCTTGAATTGATGAATATATGCATCATGTAGATGTATTTGTCAAATTCAGAGATGACACCGGTAGTTTCAACATAAATTTAAGCAATGACCCAAGGGGCCTGCTTAGCTTGTACAATGCTGCTCACATGGCGGTCCCTGGTGAGATGGACCTAGATGATGCTATCACCTTCACCAGGCGCCACCTTGAGGCTGCAAAAGGCAAGCTTATGTTTCCCATGGAGGAACAGGTTTCCCGCAGCCTTGAGATTCCGCTCCCTCGATTTATGTGGTAAATAGAGGCTGTGCACTATATCACTGAGTACGAGAAAGAAGACGAACACGACGCCATGATTCTCGAGCTCGCGAGGCTGAACTTCAACCTTCTTAGGAGTGTCCATCTCAAGGAGCTTAAGTCCCTCTCACTGTAAGTTGAAATATTAGTTCTCACACCCGGTTTATTCATTATTCATTTTCGTTTTTTTACCAACAATGACGTGGTTTAACCAATTTCTTGTGAAGATGGTGGAGGGATCTCTATGACAATGTGAAGCTAACATACACTCGGGACCGAATCGTGGAGTGCTACATCTACTGCATCACAGTGTTTCACAGGGAGGAAAGCTCCGTTGCCCGAATCGTACTTGGCAAGTTGTATGCGTTGTTTGTCCTGTTGGATGACACTTTCGATGTGCGTGCCACCTTTGAGGAGTCCCAAATATTGGATGAGGCATTACAGAGGTACGCTTATTCATTTCTTCTTCTTACCGATTTTAGTGCGGCTGTAAAACTGTCTCTTCCACTTCCTAGCTTACTTGTGATCCCCCTATTTTGTGCAGCACCTCAATTATATGTTTGCTAGCCTATTAATCCGAGGTCTCGCACGGACTAATTAGAATTAATATAAAAATAAGACTTATAGCTAATAATTGTAACTATCTATCTCACGCACTCTTTCATCTATTATATATTCTAACACATATTCTAAAATACATATTTATCATTATCTAGTTGCAATAGATTTTATTTTGCATCACACCTCCATGTGTGTTTGATATATATTTAATTGAATTATTTTTAAATTGGTATTCTTATCTCTTCCATCATACATGAATAAATGGTGACACATATTGTGGGTAGTATTTTTATATAAGCAATAACATAAATAATATATTAATAATAATAGAAATAGTAATTCAAAATTTTATAATGGTGCACTTTAATATTTTGTTTTAATTATAGAATTTAGATTTAGATTTAAAGTTTACTTTAACTTTTAATAATGATATAATTGGACAATTTATATGTGAATTTAGGAGGTTATTTGCATTATTTTTATAATGACATAGGTGGGTAATTTACATGAAGATTAGGCGGTTACTTTATATTTTTTTATAATGGTAGAGGTGGGTAATTTAGATACATATTTAGGGTGTTACTTTTGTCTATTTTCATAATGGCATATAGTAATTTATTAGAAAAGATGATAGATCCAATGACTATTATAATTAGAGGTGTCAGATGGATGGTTGGATGTTTCTGAATTTTGTGAGAGTTTCTAGGACTTCTCTATTTTTAGAGTGTTCACATAGGATCCTACGTGGCTTCATATAGAGGCTTAAAAGGATCCTCCAATTAGTAATAGTAATATTGTAATAGTAAAACATATATCTCTCTTATTAAAAAGAACAAGCTAAGGGACTCAAAGTAACTTGAATTGTGACTCACCTATATTGTATGAATAAAAGAAGCTAATAAAATTACGGTTACAAGGAAGCTGTACAAAATGGTTGTGCGTGGTTCAGTTTTTCACTAGAGGTTGATTTAAACAATCAAACTAATTAATTTATTTGTTTATCTTAATATTTGTAGATGGGATGAGAGCGCAGTTTCTCTTCTACCAGAATACCTGCGCATGTACTACATCAAATTATTGAGTAACTTCAATGACATTGAGGATATTTTGGAACAGTCCGTTAAGCACCGCATGGCTTACGTATGAAGACAGATACCTAGCTAGTTATCTTACGGAGTTATAGTCAGGAAACCCAACCAGCAGCTATGAAATTCCTTAATTTTATTAATCTATGAGTATACATCTCAACTTGTTTGTGTAGCTTTTTGTTCCATGCTTGGTATATCTTTGTATGCTTAACAATATTTTGTAATTGTGCAGTTACAATTGCATTAAAAAATTTCCATCCAACAGGCTAAATGGTTAAATGAAAACTGCATGCCGAGCTTCAAAGAACAAATAGACGTGGCGGTTATGGCCGCGGGCGTACAGTGGTTGTTCTTAGCGGTACTGATGGGCGCAGGCCAAATGGTAAACAATGAGGCGTTCGAGTGGGCACATAACATGCCTGACATGTCTCATGCCACTGGAGAAATTGGTCGTTTCATCAATGACATTGCTGTTTACAAGGTACTACATCCAATTGCACTAATACTCCATCCATTTTTAAATATTTGACACCAACTCTTTCATTTGACTATTCATCTTTTTTATAAACAATTGTAACAAATAGATAAACATACAAGGTAACTTAAAGTACTATTGGTGAGTACAAGAGGTGCGTATAAGAAATTACTGGTGTAAAAAGTATTAGAATTTTGGTGGTGTAAAAAGTATTAGGATTTTAGTGGAAAATATTGATGAAACCAATCTCTCCCTTTCTTTCATTAAATCTTTTTGCCTAACAACTGGGGTTTACGTGAGGGGTAAGGTGGACCTAATCTTGGTGAGAAAGAGTTTCAATTGTTTTAATTTTTTATAGATAGATAGATAGATAAAATTTCAGGAAAAATTAGTACTCAGAAGCATGTTACTTCCACCAAGGCGAGGGCTCATTTACCCTCATCCAGTTTTCACTGTTCAAATTGCCGAGCCATCTTGATCACCTTTGATTAAGATGCATTGCCATCTTGGACAACAACAAGATTTGGGACTGCAAGCTCGAGTATAGAATGACCTCACCAAAAAATGGTGGAACAGCAGATTGGAGGCACCAAGAATGTGGATCTGAAGCTTCACAATCTTGAGGACGAATCTCTCCGAATATTTTTTTATTTTTAACCTATTTTTTAATTTTATTTTAAAAATAACCCACCCGAACAAATATTTGCAGATCTAACCCTTTTGGTCCTGCCTGACAAAAGCACGCTGTCATGCCACATGTATTGGCATGACAAGGTGCCACGTTGGCATGCTTCGGAGCGCTCGGAAGGGGTTTGGCAGCGCATATTCCACGTGTCAAGCTTGTCACGCCACTCTCACCGGCGTGACAGTACAGTCTTGTCACGCCACCCCGCTGGCGTGACGATGTCTGATCTTAGAAAAATCATATCTTTTTCATATGAACTCGGATGGAGATGATTTTTATATAAAAATTGTAGCTCTCAACGAGATCTACAACTTTGTGGTTTTGAGTTTTTGCATTTGAAGTCACTATGCTGCTTAAATAATTGATTTAAGTTTTTGACAGTATATTAAGAACTTGTACCTCTATCGGATTGTCTCTAACTTGATATGTTTATTTTGGTTCTACAAATTAAGTTCTATATAATGTTTGATATATGAAATAATATGGACTTAATTTAAGATTGTACTATCATGCCGGTGGGAGTGGCGTGACAAGCTTGACATGTGAAATATGTGCTGGCAGACCTCTTCCGAGCACTCCGAAGCATGCCACCGTGGCACACCATGTTACGCCAATGCATGTGGCGTGACAGCGTGTTTTTGTCACACCACGCAGACCGGCGCGGCCAAAAAAGTTAGATCTGCAAATATTTGTTCGGGTAGGTTATTTTTCAAATCAAATTAAAAAATAGGTTAAAAATAAAAAAAATTCTTCCCTTGCAAGATCTCCTCTCCAATCTCCTTCTTATTCCCTCTCTTCTCTTCTCCTTTTGTAGGCTCTATTCTAAAATCCGCTAGCTCCCTCTCTCCCTGTCTCCAGAGGCTTCTTCCTTCTCTTGTAAGGCAGCACACTAGGTGCTAAATGCACCCAAAGTTGGTCCACACCATGCTCATTTTACCTCGTCCAAAGTTTTTGAAATGAATCGGTGCTCGTAGCCTAAGAGGGGGAGGGGGTGAATTAGGCGACTTAAAACCTTAACCTATGGCTCCAACTAGATTGCACATAAACTTGAACTAAAATATGCTATCTAGATGTGCAACTATGGTTCCTCTAGTGTGAAACCATAATCCCAAAAGAGTTTTGCAACCTATAGCCAATACTATCAAGATGCTACTCTAAGAAAGTAAAGGCACACAAGTTGTAATAAAAAATACGGAAACTTAAAAAGGGATGAGAGAAAGCAAACTCTTGACGCGAGATTTATCCCGTGGTTCGGTTAGGCACAAAGCCACTCTTACTTCACGTTGTTGAAGCACTCACTAAGAGTATCGCTTCCCGGTAATCAAGTCTCTTCCGGGACTCTTCTTGACTTGCCACCAAGACTATGTCAAGTCATCATGGCCATCATGATCCCGTTTTCTACGCTAAGGAGTTTCTTCACAAAGGATGGGGGTCTCCACGTCCCCGCACAAAACCGTCCACGCCGCTCCACACCAAGACAGAGGGTCGTAGACTTGCCGGCGAGCCACCAAGACTCCAAGTAGACTGGCACACCAAGATACAAGCTTGAGCAGCTTTCAAGCACAGCACACAAGGCACACAACCTTGTTCTCACACTCAAACTTGAGCTAGCCTAGCACTCTCACTCACAAAGCTTGTGCTAAACCTAAGAATTTTATCAACTTGCTCTTGGATGGCTTGGAGATGTTTCTTAGGTGTGTATGTGACTTCTAGGGACTCCAGCAACTCCAAATGGCCGGGGTGAGGCGTATATATACTATATAGGCACCCAAGTTGAACTAGCCATTTTGTAGCCGTTATCCAATTTTTGCGTAGGACACCGGTTAAACCGATGCTTGGACCGTCGGTTTAACCGGTCACTCTAACCCTTGCATATAGAAGTTGAGTCCTGACACGCGCCTGCCACTGACGTGGCTATCACTGGTTAAACCGGTGCATTGCACCGACGCCCATCGGTTCAACCGGTGCTGAAGATCTTTCTCCTCGGTTTCCTGTAGCGCTGACGTCATTGCTCCGACGCCTTGTTTCGATGCACCGTTGGTTCAACCGGTGCTGAAGACTTGTTTCCTTGTGCCCTGACATGCTCTCTGAACAATGGTATGGTGAATGCACCGACGCCCCTTTTGTGCACCGTCGGTTTAACCGGTGCTGCTGAGTTTCTTCAGTTGAATCGGCAAAGCTCTGTCCATTGAACCAATGGGGGGTCCATCGGTTTAACTGGTGAGTATCGGTTTAGCCGATGACCAGGTACCTGTTTAACCGGTGCAACCAATTCTGCTGCCACTTGTCCAATTTGTTGTTGCGGTCATTTGAACACCTTAAATATATTCTATCTCTGTTTTTTCACTATGTTTGGGCATCTCTATGGCGAATTGGACACATTTGATTTCATCCATGGGACCTAAAAATTCTACAAAAGTTATATCACAAACTTGTTAGTCCCATTGATTATGTTGTCACACAATCACCAAAATCACAAACAATGGCCTAATGGGGTCATGTTCATTACAGTTTTACTACCGTGCCAGCTGCCAATCCATCTTGGTCACCTTGATTAAGATGCACTGCCAATTCTCAGCCAAAGCCTGGTTTAGTTACCTGTTAAAATTTTTACACATCAATCACATCAATATTTGGACACATACATGGTGTATTAAATGTAGTAAAAAAATTGCATTACACAAATAGACTGTAAATCACGAGACGAATCTAATGAGTCTAATTTGGCCGTGATTTGGGGGTAGACCTTGACCGCCGCAGCCATGGAGTCTAAGTTGCACCAGCCTCACCCATTCAACGAAGGCAACGGAGCAGAGTTCGTGGTACATATGACTGCTGGGACCGAGATCCTTTTCCTCGCTGCTGAAGTGATGTCAATAAGAGGAGGAACTGGAATGGTGGTTCAGTAGGAAGCGCTCTTTGGGGTTTCAACTGGCTCCTCTGTTTCTGCATCTTTTCAGTTTGGTAAGCAAAAAATTCATTGTCTGGATGATAAAGGGTTCGGATGTTTTGTTTCCCCTCTCTTTTCTTAAGCTATGCTTGATTTACATTTCTTGATTGTGCACCTGTTTCTTCTTATTTTCGATGGACAGCTGAGCAAAAACTTAAAAGGGGACTGTCACACATACTGACATCCGCCTATTATTGAACATTGGCCTAAGCTCATTGACTCATAGTACTTAAGCCACGATAGATTTCTGGTTTTCACTTTTTCTTCTCATTGCACATGCCTGATTGGCTGATTTGAACATGTTGATCATGCAGAGATAGCAGAAGGCTAGACAGAGCACAGTTTCTGGTTGATTACATATGGTTGGGAGCAAAAAGGAAAAACAATATTCATTGACACATACTTATCTCCGTGTACAACACTCTGATCAGTCTTATAACAACGAAGCCATTTTCGGTATTCAGGTATTGTTTTCAGTTCTAGAAGATCTGAAAGGTGGTAATGTGGATTTTGAAAGTATTAGGACCTGAATGGCATACTTATACAGAGACAAATTTGGGGACCTTACGCGCATTTTAATCTTATTAGTACAAAGACACACAGTTCTGTGCGGTTAAGAAAAAGTTGATAGGAAAGGTTGACTGGTTAGATCACTAAAAGGAAAACCAAGGTGGAATTTGCACAACACTCGGTTTGAATTCTATTTTCTTTAATCTTCATTTGAGCTGAGCAGGCACTAGTATGTCAAATCAGAGATGAATAATGTATCAAGTAAATTAAAAAAAGTATGGGTTTCTTCTTTTTAATAGTTCGTTAGAAAAAAGTAAATTTCAGAAAACAGTAGCATATTTTACACGTACAAGTATAATCGTGTGAAAAGTACATGTAAGTAAAGTCAACTATATGTCTATATCCAGGCAGAAGACAGATCAGGCTGTTAGGGCTATGCTCGGCTCATTTCTACTTTCAACTGGTTCTAAGCCTGAATAAAGTTTCTGGCAGGCGCAGTCTTCTAGCATGTGGAAAGTGTAGGGCAAAATATAGATAGACCTTGATGTTACATGCCCATGTAAATAAACTTGATATTAGCAGTCAGTCGTTATTATAAGCAAAGGCATAATTTGGGCCTATAATGTTTAGGGGAACCTAAAAGTACTTATGCACGGATGCACCTAAGTTCACCCAATATAGTTTTTTGTGTCTGTCTTCCGGCTTGCATGGTATGAATTTTCTCTAGGTGCTGTCATCATGTACATATCCTTTGCTTTGTAAATTAGAGTGAGATCATATGCATAGTAGTTTACATGTACGAGTACTAACCAGAGCATATAAATTATTGCATCATTCAAGTGCGTATTCAGACAAGACTTACTGTTTTAAACTTGGCACTTTCAGATCTAAGTAAGTTCATTCATTTATGGATTGACACTGTGCAAGATGGTTCAATAAATCTCACTACCAACTTTCTCTTCTTGCTGGTGGGTCTGTTTCTGGGATTCAACTAATGGCAACCATATTATTTTCTTTCGCCGGATCATGCATCGAGAAGCTCCAAGAAATCATTGCAGACGAAGCAACACAGTTACTACAAGTTAAACAAGAGCTCAGTGACTTGCAGCAAACAATGATGCAAATACAGTGTTTTCTCAAAGATGCTGATCGGAGGAGGATTGAAGACTTTGCTGTTAGCAATTGGCTTGGTTTGCTGAAAGATGCAATGTATGACGCTGACGATATCATTGACATGGCCAGGTTTAAAGGGAGGAAGCTACTAGGAGAACAGCCTTCATCATCATCAAGAAAATTAACTGCATGCAATGATTTTCCACTTATCTCTTGTTTTTCTGCTATATCTTTTGACACGTCGTGACATTGCTGCTCAGATTAAAAGCCTCAAAAGAAGAATAGAGAGGATTGCAGAATTAGGTACAAAATTCAAGTTTGAAGCAGAACCTGTTGTCAGCGTTTCAGATATGAGAAAAACGTTCCACCTTGTGGAACCAGATATTGTGGGAAAGGAGATTATTCATGCTACTGGGACATTGGTAAGGGTGGTGCTAGACCACAGGGAGAAGAAGGCTTACAAGATTGGTATTGTTGGAATAGGAGTTGGAAAGACAACACTAGCTCAGAAATTATACAATAATCGAAGAGTGAAAGGTAACTTTCGAAACAGGCATGGATTTGTGTTTCCCAACACTACTCTCCAGTTGTTCTGTTGAAAGAAATACTTCTAAACATCAGAGTGAACCAAGGGCAAGGTGAAAGTGTGGGAGAGCTCCAATCCAAACTTGCAGAAACGATTGAAGGAAAGAACTTTTTCCTTGTATTGGATGACTTGTGGGAGCCTGATGTATGGACCAAGTATCTAAGAATTCCACTAGATGCTGCAGCTCAAGTAACAATAGTGGCAGCAACTCGACATGATACAGCTGCAAAGGCAATTGGGTGGAACATATGCATCGAGTTGAATTGATGTCAGAGGAAGTAGGATGGGAGCTACTCTGGAAAAGTATGAACATCTCTAATAAAAAAGAAGTGCATAACCTGCAGGGCACAGGAATGGAGATTGTTAAAAAATGTGGTGGCCTTCCTCTTGCAATTAGGACTATGGCTAGTGTTCTAGCAACGAAGGAAACAACAGAGAGTGAATGGCGGAAGATTCTAAGCAGTGATGCTTGGTCTATGAGTAAACTCCCTCCAGAACTGAGTGGTGCTTTGTACTTGAGCTATGATCAGTTGCCACCGAACTTGAAGCAATGTTTCATTTACCTTGCTTTGTATCCTGAAGATTGGGTAATGCATCGTGATGATCTTGTCAGGCTATGGATTGCTGAAGGTTTTGTAGAAAAACGAGAAAACTTGCTAATGGAAGATATAGCAGAAGAATACTACTACGAGTTGATTTCGAGGAACCTCCTCCTGCCAGATCCTCGGTATGATGACCAAGACAGGTGTAAAATACAAGACCTCATAAGACAACTTGCTCATCATTTATCAAGAGAAGAGTGTTTTTTTGGAGACCCACAGTTGCTAGGGGATAAAAACATATCTAAAGTACGACGTCTGTCTGTCGTAAAAGACAAGGATATGGTTGTTTTGGCTAGTTTGAAAAAGCAACAACTCAGAGTCAGAACTCTGATAAATTTCTGTGGCAATTCACTAACAGTTGAACCTTCAATGTTCAAGAGACTTTTGTATGTTCGTGTTTTGGATCTTAGCGGTTCAAGTATACAGACCGTTCCAGATTATATTGGAAGTTTGATTCATTTGCACTTGTTCAATCTTGATAATACTAGTATTCCTTGCCTTCCTGAGTCAATTGGTTCATTAAAAAACCTTCAGATATTGAACTTGCGGTGGTGTCATGCTTTGTATAGTCTACCTTTAAGAATAACTCAGTTATGCAACTTGAGACGCCTTGGTCTTGATGGAACACCAATAAATCAGGTTCCGAAAGGGATAGCTAAATTGAAGTTCCTCAATGATTTACAAGAATTTCCAGTTGGTGGTGGCAGTGATAATAGTGCTAGAATGCAAGATGGATGGAACCTAGACGAGCTGGGTCATCTTTTTCAGATGAGGAACCTTGGTATGATTAAATTGGAGAGAGCATCTCCTTGCAGCATAGATTCATTGTTACTAGACACACAGTTTCTCAAAGGACTATCTTTTCATTGTACAGAATGTCACACCCGGTTTTAAGGACAAAACCGAATGTATAACTATATGTATGTCAGGATCAAGTTTTATACATATAGAGACATTATAAGTGAATAATCAGTAACAGTATCACGAAAAAGAGAATTAATACAATTATAGACTATTAGAGTTATACAGCTTATCCTCGAAATGAAGACTCCAAACTTCAAAGGCAATCGACTGGGGGTTGCGTACGTCTAGAACTCAGCAATATCTTCAACAGACTTCATACACCTTCTCCTTCTGAGCAGCAGTAAGCAAGGGTGAGTATACTTATGGTTGATACTCAGCAAGACCACAAGAAATAACCAGAATATGATTAAAATCCATCTTCAAGTTAAATTAATCATGTGAGGGTCCAAGCCGCTCTTGACCGTGAGCACGGCTGATATATCTGTTTTACACCCTGCAGAGGTTGTACACTTTCCCCACAATTCGCGTAGAAGTTCCAAAGAACTTTGAACCCAACCATGCTGTGCTGATCAGGCACAATACCACACTTCCGAGGTGTGATTGCATAGGGACGCTACGAGGACTTTACAAAGATTCCCTAACCTATGACAATCCGCTAAGGTTTCAAGTCAAAGTGGCTATAACACTTCCTAATGAGGATGACGCCTTAATTCCAACCACATATAACGCATTATTACTGGTCTAAACGGCAGAACGGGTGAGATCTCCTCTAGATCCCACTATAGATCTCTCCCTTCCAACCACATCATGCCTTTCCCCGTACTCTCTTCTCCCACTGCTGGAGAAAGGCACATCAGTGCCGGTCACAGGACGGCTTAGTGCCGGTCCCTGTGGCCGGCACTAAATGGCCGGCACTAACGTGACAGACGTTAGTGCCGGCTACTCTGACCGGCACTAACGTGCGTATGTTAGTGCCGGTCCGTAATACCAGCCGGCACTAACGTGCCCGACCCCGCCCGAGTCCTGACAGCAAGGTTAGTGCCGACTGGTATAACTAGCCGGCACTAAATGTTTTTTCTTCTTTATGTTTCTTTTCTTTTCATTTTTATACGTATGGCTATACGTATTTCTACCGTATGTGACTATATAGTCGTACTATTTGCATTGCACAGTATTATTAGAACAACATATTACACTAATATTATATATATATATATATATTTGTCATGTATGGAACACTTAGGAGTTCAAAAGTACATGAGATATTACAAATTATTAAGCACATCAACTATAGTAACGTATCAGCTTCCTCGTCGTTGGATCTTCTTGGCGACGCTTATACGGAGATCGCCATGAAATTCGCCCTTAGGATTTATGACTTCATCGAGTAGAAATCCGCATATAGCTTCTTGAATTGCCCTGATCCGAGCGATTTCAATGAGTTCTTCTTTCATCCGCCAACGCTGTCACATTTTTCGATAAAAACATGAGAATAAAAAATAATGAATTAAAATAATGAGCAGATGTGATTGTGCTCACGTACATTGAATGCCTCCACTGTCATTTGCCCTTTTTGACTTGCAAAAGAGTTGATCCACTCGCATATGTAGTATCCACATAAGTTGTTTCCTTGTCCCTGTCTCCAACACTATGAACAAATGTGGGTTACGATATAGAATTTTTCTGATGTTTATTGCGAATGACATTAGTAGCGAGAGTATATTCATACCGGAAAATCAGTCACCCAATGAAGAGGCTCGATTTCACCTATGGGCAAGCCTATGTGTTTGTGGAGGTAGCGACTCCATGCAGTATTTACCACCTCGATGATATCTTGGTACTTTGATTTATCTTGCCTTAACGAGTCGTACACCAAGACCTTGTGCTCCTCAATCCGAATACAAAGCAATATCCAATGAAAGCTGTGCATATACATACGCATAACCAATTAATGTTAATTATAATAGTTATTAAACAGTATTATTAATACGAAGGGATTGAAAAAAAGGCTAACAAAGAACGACTCACTGATGGTTGTATGGCAAGAGAATGAAGGGACACATGCTATTCTTACGCAACACCCTGTATATAACATTGACTATGTCTCCAGGATTTAGCGCTACCGATTTCTCGTGTATAATATCGGGGTCGAAGAACCCGACGTTATGGAAGTTCTTCTTTCGGCAAATTTGAATTTTTGACCTACGGGACACAAGAAAAACGGGGATTAGTCAACACACAAGGCTAAAATAATGAAACAAGAGACAATACTTACATGCACCATACACTGAAGAGGGACTTGTGAAGGGCATCTTGATGGTATAAATCGTAGAGTGATGCAAACTCGATATATACATCATCTGCCCCCCCGCCAGAAATGCTCATCTTTAATCCGAGCTGGGAACATCTCTAATTTACTAGCTTTAGATTGCACGGCATACCATTTGTGTAACTTGGCCATTCTCGTTGGTAGGAATGGTAGCAACTCTGGCCATATCAAAGGTTCACCAAGTACAAACTTTTTCCTGCCGCGGGCATTCTGTAGGGCCTCCCCAAGCAATTGAGCCCTTGTTAGATCAGTTTGCAATATCATCCCAGCCATGGTCAATGGATCTCTTGATTCATCGGGACAGTCTTCATGCGGCACTATCAACGGAGGGATCGATTGTTTGGACTGCTCTCCGAGCTGGGGAATGGTCTTTGCATTAATCAGGCGATTCTTGGGGTTGCTGTAGCACTTTCTGATCTGCCGATCATAATCTGACTCTCTTTCTTTCTCCTTGGTGGGATCTTTAATGAAGTGTTTAACAAAGTGTGCCTTTGCAACCGGATCTATTTCTGGCTTCTTGTTCGCAGCCTCCCTCAGTAGCTTGCGCTTCAGCAAGAAGGTTTGAAACGATTCTTCTGGCTCTTCCTCTTCTGGAGCCTTCTTTTTCTTCTTTCTTTGCTGCTTTTGAGATGGCTGGACCAAAGGTACCGTGTATGCCTTCTGTCGCTGACTCTGATTCTGTTGTGCGGCTGGTGATGATGCCGGAATTGGCTCGCTTTGTGCGGCTGGTGATGGCGGATCCATGCTGGGGTCCCGTGCAGGCGGTGGAGAAGGTGGGCCAACACTAGGATTCCTGTCAGCTGGCGTTGGTGATCTTTGCCTTGAGCACCGAGCGGAATCTGTGTCTGCTTGCACCAATCTTATGTCGCACTTTGGCCACGCGATCCATGTGTGTACGGCATGTTGTAGTTCTGTTTCTTCAGGACTTATAGGGATCGGGAGGTCCATGTCTTCCCAGCGTTCTTCAGTAATTCGGTCAACAAAGACTCTGGCGAATCCTTCAGGAATCGGCTGGCAATGTATTGTCCCGCCCTCTTCTTGGACTTCCGCATAACCCTTAGCACAAACTTTGAGCTTTTTCCCATAAAGAACCAGAAGCTCACATTGGGTCCTAACGGTGATGTCGTCAATGGGGTCCCTCGGCCTGTCGGCACCCAAATTAGGGTGCTCCATAGAAGCAACACTGCTACGACGCTGAGAAGGGGGGCTGATCTCCACATTGGCAGCTGGTTGGTACGAGCGTTGCCCAACTGCTGCCTCAAGTGACATTATCCGGTTTTCTAGGCTATAGATCTTCTCTGCCACTACTGCCTTGCTTCTACATCGGCTTCGGTAGGTTTCGAGATCTCCGGAAAAGCCATATTTCCATGGAACTACGCCCACGCCTCGGGTCCGTCCAGTGTGTTCCGCATTCCCAAGAGCGTAAGTCAGCTCGTCGTTCTCTCTGTTGGGCTGGAAGGTTCCTTCTTCGGTACGCCTCATTGCGTCCTCGAGCCTTTGGGCAGCCTCTCTTAGTACGTCGCTAGTCACAAACATTCCAGTGTCGGGGTCTAGTGTGCCTCCATGAGCATAGAAGTAATACCTTGCTCGTTTGGGCCAACTCAAGGTCTGTGGTACGATTCCTTTTACAATTAAATTATTTTCCATCTTTTCCCATTTTGGAATAGCAACCTTATAACCTCCAGGCCCAAGTCTATGGAAGTTTTTCTTTTTGCTAGCATTCATTTTGCCTTGAATCGAGGCTGCCATGCTATCAGCACTGTGCTTGTAATTCACGAATTCATTCCACCACTCTCATTGCTTCTTCCAGACTTTATCAAAATCTGGTGTGAGGCCCTTGTTGACAAAGTTTGCCACCAATTTTTTCTTGAACGAGCCGAACTGAGTTGCCATCTTCTTAAATGTCCATCCCTTTACTTTGTCAGCTTTGCCTGGGGGAAAGTTGAAGTGCAACAATACCTCTTTCCATAACAAATCTTTCTCTGAATCTGGCACGATATCTTCAGGTCGATCAGAGACTTTATTTCACTTCCAAAGCTTGTACTTTATGGGGACGGATTCCCTAACAAGATATCCCAATTGATTTACAAATGTCGTCTTAATTTGACCAGGGGCTAGTGGCTCGCCGGTTGCTTCGTTGATCTCCGTGATGGTCGTACATCCTACCATCTTCCTCTTGGAGTCACATTTCCATTTAGGCTTCGTCGATCCTGATGCCTGAAAGAATCGCAAATTTATCAAGCGGGTTGCTAGCAACTAGTGGACGTCGCGGCAGGTATGCGTAAAAAGCATGGAGCATATATAGCAGCCAGGCCACGTTTGTCGATTGGTCGGACTCAACTAGTACTAGTACTCTTTGATACCTGTGATAAATATTATTTTGCACATAGATGTAAGCCATAAACTAAAATGACAGAGTCTGTAATTTCGGAGAAAAAAATATCACTGACAAACTAAGGTGCTTATCAGCATGCTATCAGCGTGCTATCTATTTTCACTAGTTTTAACATAGAATGTTATAGTGTGGCTTATGTGCAAGATATTGTTTGCTGACCAGAAAAAAAAATCATCTAAAACATTTCTCAGTCCTTCAGTAAAACACTGACCATGCATCCTTTGCTGTTCCACTTGATGAAGCATTGCAAAGATGCAGCGATGGCTCAGATAGTCAAATGGTGGTTTACAAAAATCATGATCCCTTCAAATCTTTACAAAGGTATTCTCATGTTATGCTGATGCAATGAAGTCTTGGAGAATATTGTACAAAGGTCAAGGAGCTACTATAGAGTACTACATAAACACAAAACCTCTAATCAAAGCCCATGGCTGCCTAAAACATTGGTAATGTGGTCTCCCTGTGCCAATTGATGGGCACCACACCAACAAATTTCCATACTGCTATGACTTGCAAGCACCGCTGCTAAAGAAGTTTCTCTACACAAATCAATGAGTAGGCGTCATCATGACATTGTGCTAAGAAAATATCAGCTTATGCTCATACATTTAGCAATTGTTGACAATATGTTTGTTCTGAGATTATATCAGAGCCCAAGAATAAAACGCGGTTGCAAACTGGTTTTGGACCGAACCATTCCCAGGTTGAAGTCTGAGTGAGCTGATATGCACCATAGTTTCCACAATCAGTGAGTGTACTTCAATAACAAAGACAGCATTCCAGTACACAGCAGTAAGGTAGATACTTTGAACTATTGGAAAGAGAGAAGTACAGCTCTGCATAGCCTCTGCTAGAAGATGCTAAATTGCTAATACACTAAGTATGAATATGTTCAAATAAATTGAGATTATTTTTAATAACATATGGATTTAATTTCACACAAGTTTCAGTTAAAACTACACGTGTGATCATGCAAGTATAAATATGTGAATTGACTATTTTCCCTAAATATTTAGTGGACACAATAGTTATGCTCCCCAACCACAAACCAGGTAAGAAGAAAGGATCAGTACCAGGGCAAAAATTTAACTTGTATTAGCGTTAATTGTTCAGTGCTTTGGGAAAGGATCAGAATTTGGTTTGCAGAAAGCTATAGATGTCACTTTTGAATTTAAAGGGAGGTGACACATCGAGCCATTGAACACTTGATTGGGATCGGACTATTATTCAGATGAGGAGGGGACCTTGGCCGGGACGTCGATGGGGACGAGGAGGGGTGGCAGCGCGGACTGGACTGGACGAGGTCGAGGAGGCGCGTGGCCGCAGGGCCTGGACGACGACGAGGTGCACGGCGGCGCGGGGGCAGCTGGGCTGCCGGGCACGGTGGCGACGAGGCCGGGGTGCCGGCGCGGAGGGGGGGCGCGGGGACGACCTCGCGGAGCCGGGGCGGCGGGGGCAGGCGTCGGGTCGGGGAGGCCGCCGGGGACGAGGTGCCGGGACGCGAGGAACCGGGGCGGCGCGGGCGCGCAAGGACGAGGACGACGGCACGCGAGGTCGGGGAAGCGGCCGGGGCGGCGGCGAGGACGAGCCGAGGGCGGCGGCGAGGATGAGCCGAGGGCGGCGGCGGCGCTCCACGTCGATCTGAAGAAATAACTAAGTGTGGGTGCCGGACCTCTGTTTTGGGGGCAAAGCAACACGTTAGTGCCGGCTGACCTTTCCAGCCGGCACTAACCTGACCCCGTGACGTCAGATGGTGTAGTTTAGTGCCGGCTGGAAATATTAGCCGGCACTAACGTGCTGCAGTTAGTGCCGGCTAGATTTACTAGCCGGCACTAACATGTTCCAATCTGGCGCCAAACCAAATTTGCCCGCGCCGATTCCATTTTACCCTAATTTTTTAATATTTACAATAATATAACAAAAACCTATTCATAATAGGCTTAATAATTACAATAATATAACAAAAAATGATATATTTAATTTTTTTAGCATATTGTTAATTATATCTACACACTAATAATAGTAATCGAAGTAATTTAACGAATATGCAACCATTATCAATTATGTGTAGCTTATAGGGTTTATACGTGAATATGTTTCTTTAATTCGTAATAAATCGAAAAAATTTCATTTTGATCCATGCAAAAATATTCAAAAAGCTTTTCAATAGTAGCCTATACAATGATGTAATCAATTCGCATATTACTTGATTATTTGTTTGTAATTTAATGTTTCAATTTTTCTAGTAATGCAAAATTAGGTAGCGTAAAAAATATTTCTACCATGCAAAAATATAATATTATATGAACATGATATTGTGTCATAATTGGACAAATAGTATTGAGAATTGAGATAAATACGATGCGGTGCGTTACATTACATCACTGATTCAGAGAATTCAATTAATATATAAATTATATAAAACTACTACTCATTTTCATTATCTACTGGTACATTGATAATCTTCTTTTTGACGAAAGTGCCTTGAGCGTGATCACGGCGTAAGTAAGGTGTGTCCTCTTTGGATAAGAGGATGCTAGGGTCAATGTCAACTGAGAATGGAGGAAGGTCATCAATCTGGTCATAATCTTCCGAATTGTTCGAAATATCCTCAACTCCAACAACTTTTCTTTTTCCTGGAAGAACTATGTGTCGTTTCGGCTCATTTCCAGCCTTGTCTGCTTCAGGCGTCTTATCCGACTTCTTCTTCGGTTTGCTCGACATGTCCTTGACATAGACCACTTGTGTCACATCTTTGGCTAGAACGAATGGTTCATCTTTATATCCAATCTTTTTAAAATCGACTATGGTCATCCCATACCGGTCATTCGTTACGCCTCCTCCAGCCACCCATTCGCAACGAAACAGAGGGACAACTATGGGTCCATATTCAAGTTCCCATATCTCCTCTATGACACCATAGTAGTTGTTCTTTTCTCCATTACTGTTTACTATACACATACGGACACCACTGTTTTGGTTGGTTCTTTTTTTGTCTTGAGCTCTCATGTAAAATGTATACCCATTGATTTCGTACCCTTGGTATTGCTGGACGGTGATTGATGGTCCCCTAGCCAGCCATTGAAGTTCCTGATCAACTGTGTTGTTGCCCAATAATTTTCGTCTGAACCAGCCGTCAAAATTTTTTATATGTTGGCGTGTAATCCAAGCAAGATTCTTCTGTGGATTTTCAGACCGTATAATATTCATGTGCTCGTCAATATATGGAGCCACCTTGGATGAATTCTAAAGAACCATGAAGTTCGCTTGGCTAAATTCACTACAAGGGATGTTCACATTACATTTCTTTCCTAGTGTGCCTTTTCCCTTTAGTCGCCCCTCATGGTGTGACACGGGGAGCCCAATCGGATTGAGATCAGGAAGATAGTCAACACAAAACTCAATGACCTCCTCTGTTCCATAGCCCTTAGCAATGCATCCTTCTGAACGAGAACGTTTACGCACGTACTTCTTCAATACTGCCATGAACCTCTCGAAAGGGAACATATTGTGTAGAAAAACAGGACCCAGGATAGTTATTTGTCACAATATGAACTAGAAGGTGTGTCATAATGTTGAAAAAGGAAGGTGGGAAGACCATCTCGAAGCTGACAAGACATTCGACAATATCTTTCTGCAGTTTTATTAGATTATTTGGGTTAATTGCTTTCTGCGAAATTTCATTCATGAACGCACAAAGTTTTACAACTGCTAATCTCACATTTTCTGGTAGAACACCCCTCAGTATAACCGGAAGTAATTGTGTCATCAGGACGTGGCAGTCATGGGACTTCAAGTTTTGGATTTTCTTCTCTTTCACATTTATTATGCCCTGTATATTTGAGGAGTACCCAGACGGGACCTTGATACTGTTCAAGCAATCGAACATACTTTCCTTCTCCTCTTTGCTCAGATTATAGCTGGCAGGTTTTAAATAGTTGCATCCTTTGTCTCTCTTCTCGGGTTGCAAGCCTTGTCGTCCAGCTAGCTGCTGCATGTCGCGCCTTGCTTCCAATGTGTCTTTTGACTTACCATACACTCCCAAGAAGCCTAATACGTTCACGCAAAGATTTTTCGACAGATGCATCACATCAATTGCGTTGCGAACCTGTAAGACTTGCCAATAAGGTAGGTTCCACAATATAGACTTTTTCTTCCACATTGGAACATGTCCCTGGTCATCCTTGGGAACAGGTTGGCTACCGGGACCCTTTCCAAATACTACCTTCACATCCTTGATCATCGAGAACACACGCTTTCCATTACGGAACAGAGGCTTAGGACGAGTTTCCGGCTCTCCTTTGAAATGCTTCCCTTCGGTTCTTAAGGGGTGATCGGTAGGAAGGAATCGGCGATGGCCCATGTACACGCACTTCTTACAGTGTTTCAAATAAATGCTATCGGTTTCATCATAACAGTGGGTGCAGGCCATGTATCCCATGTTCGACTGTCCCGAAAGTTTTGCAAGCGCAGGCCAATCATTGATGCATACAAAAAGTAAAGCTCGGAGGTTGAAGGACTCCTGTTTATACGCATCCCATACACGTACACCTTCTTCTTTCCAGAGCAGTAAGAGATCATCCATCAAGGGTTGCAGGAACACATCAATATCGTTGCCAGGTTCTTTTGGCCCTTCTATAAGCACCGGCATCATGATGAACTTACGCTTCAGGCACAACCAAGGAGGAAGGTTGAACATACATAGGGTCACGGGCCATGTACTATGAGCGCTGCCAAACTCACCGTACGGATTCATTCCATCCGCACTTAGAGCAAATCTTATATTCCTTGGGTCGTTGTCAAATTGAGGATACTCTCGGTTCAGGTTTCTCCACTGGGACCCATCTGCTGGGTGTCTGATCATGTGATCCTCCTTACGGTCTTCTTTGTGCCACCGCATCAACTTGGTGTTATCCTTGTTTTTGAAAAAGCGCTTCAGACGTGGTATTATAGGGAAGTACCACACCAACTTTGCGGGAACTCTCTTCTTTACCGGCTGCCCATCAACATCACCTGGATCATCTCGCCTGATCTTATACCGCAATGAGCTGCAAACAGGACAAGCTTCCAAGTTCTCGTATTCGCTGCAATACAGGATGCAGTCGTTAGGACATGCGTGAATCTTCTGCACGTCTAATCCAAGAGGGCAAACCATCTTTTTAGCTTCGTATGTTGTTGACGGCAGTTCATTACCCTCAGAAAGCATGTTCTTTACAATCTTTAATAGCTCACCAAATCCCTTATCGGTTACACCATTAGTTGCCTTCCATTTCAGCATCTCCAGCGTGGTACCCAACTTCTTTTGCTCCGGTTTGCAATTAGGGAACAACGGCCTTTTGTGATCCTCCAACATCTTCTCGAACTTTAATGCCTCCTTCATAGTCTCACTGTCTTTCTGTGCATCAAGCAACGCCTGACCTAGCTCGTCAGGTGGCCCCTCTTGTGCAACATTTGCTTCACCCTCGTCCATTGGTTCATCTTGAAAGCCACCTGCTTCATGAACCCATGCCCAATCTGGAAGATTGTTATCACCATCGTCATCTTCTTCATTATCTTCCATCATAACTCCAACTTCGCCGTGCTTAGTCCAAAGGCTATAGTTACTCATGAAACCATTCAAGGCCAGGTGATTCCATAGAGTATCTCTTTTTCGGAATTCCTTTTTATTTTCGCAAACACTGCATGGACAACACATTAAACCCTTTGGCGACCTATTTGCCATTGCCGCCTTGAGAAAAGAATCTAAACCCTGAATCCACGCCGAGGTGCTCCGGCTTCCGTGCATCCATTGCCGGTCCATCTGTACAAATTAAAAAAAAATCATGCTCATTATCCCTAAAAACAGGTTACTATGATGTAATTCAAAAAAAATGTAAATGTGTCATAGACCACCTATCTAGTAAATTTAAACTAAATAGCAAAATAAATTGGCACAATAACATATACACATGTCACCATGAAATAATCCAAAAAAACTCATTCTAAATGTGTGATAGTCAAACTATATAGTAATCATTCTCTAAAAAGCAACAAATCAATTCTACCTTGCTCAATTTAATGAACAAATTAATAAATCATGCTCATTTTTCCTCATCCTTAAAATCCTTAAAATTTTGCATAATAACATATACACATGTCCCCGTGAAATAATTCAAAAAAATTACTCTAACTGTGTCATAGTCAAACTATTTAGAAAACCTTCTCTAAAAAGTAACAAATCGATTCTATTTTACTCAAATTAATGAATAAATTGGAAAATTATGCTCATTTTTCCTCAACTTTAAAATCATTATTTTCTTTATCTAGAAAGCATGAAACAAAGAATAAACACCGTGAAAGAAGAGTGGAAGAAGCTACTAACCTTTGGTGCACTTGGATGGGTGAAATCCTCACAAATCCTCACGCCTTGAGAGAGAGGAGGAGCTCGGCCAAATGAAATGGTCGGGCTGGGGAAGAATGAGTGCCTGGCTTATACGGGGCAAGTTAGTGCCGGTTGGTGGCTTTAGCCGGCACTAAGTGTGGACGTTTAGTGCCGGCTAGAACTACCAGCCGGCACTAACATGCAATTGACCAAGTTAGTGCCGGTTAGAATTCCCAGCCGGCACTAACGTGTCTTTTGACCGTTGTGGCAGACGGGCTGACCGTTGGGGGATGGCACGTTAGTGCCGGCTGGAGTTTCTAGCCGGCACTAACGTGCCCGCTTTGTACGGTTCATGCACGTTAGTGCCAGCTCCTATTTGACCGGCACTAACATGCTGGTACCAATGTACCATTCTGCAACAGTCCTTCGCCTTTCAAGCGTCAGACAAAACCGTACCAAGTCGCAGCTGTTGGTCGTAAATTCATGCCTACGCTTTTATGGTGCACGACTGGACCTGAGCCTCTAGTCATCGTTCGTCCGTCCCCAATTCCCATCTCCTGTTCCAATGTTTTCATTCTTCCCATGTGATCACTACCACAAGGTGGTTGCAAAAATGGCGAGCTAGGAATAATAAGTAGTACCACCAGTAGCATGTTACAAGTTTTAGGGCCTTAAAAATGTATTTTGAAAGTTTAGAGACTCAGATGGCATTCTTAGACAAGTTCAAGGATGTTTAAAGAGTTTGAAGACATAGATGGTACACTGGGACAAGATTGGATAATAATAAGGTAGAACTAATGAAGGATTTCTTCCTTGCTTTATTATTAGGTAGAGATTTTGTTAGATATTATAACTATACTTTAATAAAAACAGTGGTCAAAGTTGAATACTGAAGACCGAAAAAGTTAACAGCATCCTATATTTAAGAACAGAGAGAGTACTGCTAAGTTATAACTTGATAGGTACAATAAAATAAAATAATATCTAGTACTAAATTCTGGTACCTCGCTCCTGTGCCAAATTATTAATTTGGTAGTTGGTACCAACGTACCAAGATTTGATATCTTTTATTCATTGTGTTTCCGACTAACTCACACCAATATGTACTGGTATAACATATACAAGAAAATGTTAGGAATAGTAATCCACAGTCCACAGTCTCAATGTATCGTCAGTCAAATTCAGATCCTGCTGAAGAGATTAGCCATGGAGATGAGCGAGTGCGCCGCCAGCGCAAGGAATCCAAGGAACGAGAACCACACCGCGGCGTTGATGTTGCGCCTGAACCGGTCCATGGCAAACCCGTTCGCCCGCAGATGGTTGCGAGATGCGGCCGCTGACGACGCAGACATCAGGAGATATGCCAGGACCTGCAGCGAAACCAAACCAATAAGCCACGGCGCCCGCGAATTTCGCTGGTAGAATGTGCTAGCTAGGCTTGCCTGATCGAGGACAAGGCTGATGCAGTAGCATGAGGTGCTCCACAGCCACGGTGAGATCAGACGGCGGGTTTCCACGAAAGCTTGCGCGATGGAGTAGAAGCTGACGATCACATTCACTCCGACGGTGTACCTGCCATGGTGCGTTTGAGGCGAAAGAATTAGCTTGCTACATAAAACATGATAGGAGGAGAAGCTTCGCGGGAAACTCTTTTCAGTTTGTGCTGAATTTAAAGCAGGAAATGTAGTACAGCATTTGGTGGCAGAATCTAGCCGCATGGCATCTGACCTGTGCAATCTGAAAGACAAGGCAAACCTGCAAACCGCAGCCGGTAAAGTTCCTTGTGGTGGAACTTGCCCACCCAGTGGCGAATCTAGTCTCAATATTTAGAGGGGGCTCATATCTACTATTTTCTTCTTCCTCCTCTTCTCTTCTTCTTCCTCCCCTCTTCTTCTTCATTGTTTCATGCCAAAATTGAAGGGAGGGGGGGGGGGGTTAGAGGGGTATCTATGGATCTTGGGGAGGTAGGGGGGCTTAATCCCTCCTAGCCCCCCCTTTAGATCCGTCCCTGTGCCCACCTGGGTTTGAGACCTCAAATTGGCCCGGATGCTCGCATTTTTCTAGATTTATGCTAGGATTTAATCGGCGCTAGTCTTTTAGTGGTAGGTGACGTGCCCGTCTACAGCATCAATCTCACATCTGCCGACTCAGTCTCACAGAGATGTTCATAAGGTTGCGTGTGTGTATTTATAAGGGTGAGTGTGCATGCATGTACATGTCGTAAAAAAAAAAGGCAAACCAGCATATTGCTAAGTACATGGAAACCTTTGTAAGGAAAATGGTCCCGTTAAGTCATTAATTGTAATTTTGGTAATTGAGACTAATGTTTTGTCAATTTGTATCTTTTAGACTTTTTAGGTCCCAAGGAGTTAATTCCAAACCATGGCATGAATCCGAATCATGTTGTTCAAGTCATGATGAAAAGTATAGTTAGTCAAATTCTAGAGCATTCAACTCATAGTCAAAGTCAAGCAAGGAGTTAAATTGATTGAATTAGACAAGACCTGCAGTTTTTCTGTATGCCAAATGATACAACGATACTGTGCAAGCAAACGCCGTAATATTGAAGAAGCATACCGCGTATGAAGGCTAGGGTCGCACAGAGGAATCATACATGCCGTATGAAATGGCGATACTGTTCTGGCGAATGCCATAGTAATACAGAAGCAGACATCTAGTTGAAGGGTTCTGCTAAAGAGGTTTTGTGAACGCTGTCACATTGAAGAAACTACGGTGCTACTGTTCAAATGAAACGCCGTAGTATTGAAGAAGCCAACTGCGAAATTAACCGAGACTTCTAGCGAGTTTTGCGAACTCCATAAGCTTGGAGGAAACTATGGCGCTACTGTTCAAATGAACACCATAGTATTGAAGAAGCCAACTGCGAAATTAACCGAGAGACTTCTAGAGAGTTTTGCGAACTCCATAAGCTTGGAGGAAACTACGGTGCTACTATTCAAATGAATGCCGTAGTATTGACTTGAACGGCATTGCATTGGGTGGCTCAGGAAAATTCTACACACCATATGAAATGGTGGTACTGTGTGCTTGAACGGCATAGTATTTGTCTGGCCCAAGTTCAAAAGTTGAATTTGGCCGTTGGAAAATGCTACAAGCCATGTTATACGGTGATGGAGGCTTTGGCTATGCCATATCATACGGCTTTTACCGCTTCAGAGGACCATTGGAGCAACGGCTAGTCTGAGTTGTTGGGCTACATATACCTCCCCCATTCACCCATTTGGAGTTGCTGGAGTGTGCCAAAATTCATTGATGATCAAGACACATCAAGAACACATTCAAGCCACCAAGGTGCTAAAGTGAACATTTAAGGCTATTAGCATAAGCTTAGAAGAATAATTAGTGCTAGAATAGGCATAGAGTGAGTGAGATCAAGGTGTTGCTGCCTTGTGCTTAGTTCTTGGAGTGAACCAACCTTGTAAGCTTGGTTCTCCGGAACCTTGGGGCCTTAGTAGCTCATCGACTAGTCTTTGACCCTCCGGCTTGGTGTGGAGCGGCGACAATGATTGCGTGTGTGGGATGAGGAGATCCCTTAGTCCGTGTAGAAGTTCCATAGTGAAGACCGCGTCAAGGTGACCAGAAACGAGGGAGTGGTGTGCCTTGTCTTAGTGGCAACCTTCTCATCTGGCTTGGCGAAAGTCTTAGTGGCGAGTCCAAGACCTTAACCGGGAGAGACTTGGTGACCAGGAGCAAATCCTTAGTGGAGCTCCAACGTGGACAAGGGGTAACATTTGCCTACCGATACGAAGGTATAAATCATCATGTTGAGAGTTTACATTCCCTTATCTTTGCGTTTCGCATTTCGTACTTTCAAATTGAGTGTCTACTTTCTTATAGTATATCTTGCGAGGATTAGTTCTAGGTTTCAAAACTTGTTTGGTGGGAATGCTTGCACAATAGATAAACTCCAGAAGCATATCTAGTTAGCATGGATTAGTTTATCTTTATGCAAAATAGTGAAAACCGAAGGCTATGTATTTAAGTTGCCTAATTCATACCCTCTCTCCAAGGCTCGTATGAGTACCTATTCCTTTCAACCTCGCGTTTGCTATGCGAAATTTGCATGCTAAACATCTCGTGCGAATTGCATATAGCTACACAGCTTGGCTTTGTGCTTTTGTATAATCTGCACCTTAGGTCAACCAGAGAGAAGAGAGAACTAATAATAGCTCTACAGCTACTGAGTTTCCAATTGTATAAGTACTTCCCTACTTTTTTAAATAACTGCCACTGTTGACTTTTTACTATTCCACCGTACCTTTGATCACTTTTTTGTTAATGCTTATTTAAATGCTTTATAAATACACAATATTTCAAAACTGTTATCTATGCCAAATATATTGATCACATGTTCATCTTACGTAACTAAGTATTTTTGAAATTATTAAGCCGTCAAAATCTAAATAGTAAGGTCAACAATGATATAGTTATTCCCTCCATCATGAAATAGAAGGCATTCTAGATTTTAGGACAGATTAGGTAGACTGGCAAAAGCATGTACCCGTTAGTTAACATGGAGTATTTTGTTTCCTAGTTGTTTTTTATGACTCTTGCAGATAACTAGAAGCCCACTTAAACTAATCCACCAATCAGCCAAACTAATGATGTCAACTCACAGGAGAATTAAATGAATGATTGTTTAAATGTGCCAAGAATGCCTTATATTTGAGGATAAATTTTAAATATTTGAATGCCTTGCATTTTAGGATGGAGTGAGTATTTGAGAATAGGGTAAGTATATAGCAAGATTTTAACCTATAAATTTCACGACTTCATAACGAGGTTTGGAAAAAGCTACAACAGCTATTACTGTTATATAACACAGAAATTATCCTACTCCACGGTTCAATATTAAAAAGTGAAAAAACATGAAATGAGTTATAACATAATGTATATTAAAAAATTACAAAAGGACGGAGTTGCTGCCAAGCAAAAGGGCGGGGAAGCCCTATCTCCAAGGATGCAGATGCTGCCACGTTTGAAGAGGTTGGTACTTGACAGGTGCCCCAGGCTGAGAGCTCTCCCACAGCAGCTTGGACTGGAGGCCACCAGCTTGAATATGGACAGCATTAAGGTGGTGGAGAACCTCCCGTTCCTCTCTGAGAGGCTTGTAATTGCTGCACGATGTAAAGGCCTAGAGAGGGTCTCGAATATTCCCCAAGTGAGACGGCTGCGTGCACAGCGGTGTCCAAACTTGAGGTGTGTGGAGAGGCTGGACAGCTTGCACCAGCTGTTTCTGACAGAGGATATGCAAGATGTCTCCTCGCAGTGGCTGCCTGGACTCCAAGAGCGGCACCAACAGCTGCACGGAGAAGACCTGGATGTTTACACTTGGCGATGATTGTACACTCCTGTGACTACGCAAGGTATGACCACTTGCTGGACATTTGAATATCGTTGCGTACTTATTTCTCCCCTGTTTTCCTTTCGTGCTCTGTTTTCTTGTCATGATTGACTGACAAGCTATTTCCTTTTGCTTACATAAAGGGTATTGTATCTCTTGAAGATGGAACTGCTTAGCTACTAGATCGCAGACCTGGACGTCTGTGTCTAGAGCCGGCGAAGGGTACTGTATCTCTTGATCAAGAACAACAACATGGGCTGATGTTTCCTCTGCTTATGGGAAGGCTTGTTTAATGTTTGTTTAAGCGTTTGGCTAGTGTGCATGTCAGAATAAAATGTGTGCTACTTGAGTTTCTGGAATAACTCTGTGATGAGCTTGGACTATTTGTAGTTTGCGAACATGTAATATGAAGAAACCGCATCTGCTGTTGCATGCTTTCTGCTGCTATTATAGATATACATGAAAATTGAGCTCTTATTTTGTAATTAGCACTAACATTTCAGGGTCCTTGCACTGATGCATCTTCTACGGATCACACCCGATCTCAGCTGCCGGCTGCAGCATCGACAGGCCACAACAGTGATGCAGTGCCTGCGTCATGTTCAAAAACTCTGAATAACGTACGTGCTCGCGTTCGCAGCGAATGAAGGAACTCCAAGAGCGACACCAGTGCAGAGGCTTTGCTTCTTCAGAGTCGCACGCGCGTCTGCATTTCGAAAGGAACAAACTCACCTGCACGGGCCCCTCCTTGTCTTGCTCTGCTCGTCTCACGGACGCATCGTCTACAGATCACAATCCATCCAACCGGCCTCTTGAGAACCACGACGCCGTCGACTGCGCGCGTTCGTTGGCAAGCTAAGGCGGCGTGGCCGTGATTAGCTGGCTCCATTAGCGCGACAAAAGCATGCGCCGCGCGCCGCCTGGCAGGGCCGCCGCGTTCCTGCCCAGACAGACCCCTAGCTACTTGCAGCGACCAAAGCAGCATGCGCCGCAACAAGGTCCCCGGCCCAGACGCCGCCGCCACGGCAGCTTGGTCCCCGCCGAGCAGCCACGCAGACACGGCCGCGCTGGTCTGGTCTTGTTGCCACTGAGACGCCGCCGCACGCCTCGACGGCCCGAGGTCGTCACCCAATGGCATGACAGGTCCTCGTTCCGGTGGAGCGAAGACCTTGCCGGCATGGCTTCCGACGAGGCCTCGCCGGTCGCCGGGAGGCCGCAGATGCCATCCTGCTGATTCCTGGCTTACCCGCTCCCGGACGTAACACACGGATGCGGCACGGGTGCCCCTGGCGCTCTGGCGATCGACCATAACAACCCCGACTCGCCGGCGTACTGGAACAGCAACTCATGAGAGAAGTATGCCACTGCTCGGTTGTCAAGTTAACAGCAACTCTCTGTCATCTGCGAGAGAACTCTCTGCTCGAATTGCAGTGTTGCCACTTGCACTTAAGGCAAAGGCATCCACAGAATCCCCAGAACAGCAGATGACACGATTCAGGCATTCAGACATTTTATTTCGTGCTTGACCATCCCAAGAGAGACGATTGGAATATACAGTAATCCCAACGACGACAGTGAGCATTAGGACCTGCAAAAGAATCACCACGATCGAGCATGATGGGATGGGAGTACAAGCCGGCCTTGGTCTAAACATAAAAAATCAGAGCATCTTTTGTTGAGTGCACCAAAAATGTTTACGGTGCAAATTGAAGTTATGAAGTAACGAAATTATACGGGAAATGTTCCTATATTAGCTACGAAATTGTTACAATTTTTTTTTTTGAGAAACGATGCAAGAGTTTTTTAACACAAAATAAGTACAATAGACTCATCATCAGGATTAATGCGAAGAAAAAGGGAAAGAAGATCAGCCATAGCAAACAAAACGGGGCGGCTCTTTCCCATAACTGGCCCGCCCGCGCTATTTGCCCGTCTGCGGGATTAGTCGGCCATGTTGATCGGGTTGGATTCTTCTGAAAACAGTTTGTGTTCTGGAACTCAGGGGTGCTGAGAATATGCATAGCAAAGTGTGCCTATCTATGTACATTGAAACATCTTCTGGGACCTGACTGGTCAGACCATGTCAAATTGGGCGACCGGACCTGAGTGCCATGGATGGCTGGATTGGGACCAAGAATTGTGAGTCTACTCATCGTATCTAATGATGATCCACGAAACTAATCGGCCGTGTTATTGGAGTTGGACCTGCAAGCAATCGCTGAATTGTCCGTCCACCTGCTTTATTTTTTCTTCAGAAAGTTTGTTCTTTCTCTGGGGGTTCCCTTATTTGTTCAATTTGATTGAAATTGGTGAATATTTTGTTTGGGCGCACCTCAACAATATATAGGTGATGATCTGGTTATGCAGACTGATTTTATTTATATAACATAAACATTGTTAGAAGCGACAACGAACAAAACGACGAAAAATAGAAAGATCAAACCGTAGAAAAACACGAGGATTTAACGTGGAAAACCCCTCCAATGCGAAGGGTAAAAACCACGGGCGCCAGCCAGCGAGAACTTCACTATATCGGGTGTTTGTGTAAAACACCTAGCGGCGGCTTACAAGAAAAATAATAGGATTGATATTCTCCGGTGAAGTCTATGGGTTAGATATATAGGAGACTCACGTGGTCTCCTCAACTTCTACTAGCAATGTCGGATTAAAAGTTTGCACCACATGGCCTTAATGGGCCAAGCCTAAATTCCAACAATCTCCCATCAGAATTTGGATCACAATATAACATACTCCACCTTGAGACAAATTCCTTCTTGTAGCATATCAAAATCATCACCTGAACACAACAAAGAACAGAACTTCTGGCGCCAAATAGCCTCTTGGGCTAAACTGTCAAACCAATTAAGCTTGAGCAAAGCTCAAACTTAGCTACAGGAACTGGTTTAGTCATCATATCAGCTGGATTATCATGAGTACTGATCTTGCATACCTTCAATTTACCTTGTGAAATAACATCACGAACATAATGGTACCTGACATCAATATGCTTTGTCCTTTCATGAAACATCTGATCTTTAGTGAGGCAAATAGCACTTTGACTATCACAGAATAGATCAATGCAAGAATCAACTCCACACAGCTCAGCAAACAAACCTTTCAGCCAAACTGACTCCTTGCACGCTTCAGCAATAGCCATATATTCTGCTTCTGTGGTAGACATAGCAACAACAGGTTGCAAAGTAGTCTTCCAACTCACAGCACAACTGCTAACAGTGAACACATAACCTGTGAGTGACCTGCGCCTATCCAAATCAGCAGCATAATCTGAATCCACATAACCAATGAGTCCCTGATCAGTTCTCCCAAACTTCAAACAAGAATCTGCTGTTCCTCTGAGGTACCTGAAAATCCACTGAACTGCCTTCCAGTGTTCTTTACCAGAATTAGACATGTATCTGCTAACCAAACTCATAGCATATGATAAATCTGGGCGAGAGCAAACCATGACATACATCAAAGAACCAACAGCACTAGAATATGGGACTTTTGACATATATTCAACATCCTCCTCAGAACTAGGGCACTGAGCAGCTGATAATTTAAAGTGAGGTGCAATAGGAGTACTAACTGACTTTGAATCATGCATATTGAAACGCTGAAGAACCTTGTTAATGTAATTATGCTGACTAAGAAATAATAAATCAGATTTTCTATCTCTAGTAATCTCCATACCTAGAATTTTCTTAGCAACACCAAGATCCTTCATATCAAATTCACTACAAAATATTTCTTTACTGTAGTGATTTCTTTTCTACTCTTGGCAGCAATAAGCATGTCATCAACATATAACAACAAGTATATAGGTGGTTCCTCAACAATCTTAATGTAAACACAGCTATCATATTCAAATCTTTTAAAACCATGTAACAACATAAATGAATCAAACCTCTTATACCACTGACGAGGAGACTATTTCAGACCATACAAAGACTTCTTTAATTTGCAAACATAATTCTCTTTGCTTGGCACTATGAATCCTTCTGGCTGATCCATGTAAATTTTCTCCTCAAGCTCTCCATGTAAAAATGCAGTCTTCACATCTAACTGCTCAAGCTCAAGATCATGCATAGCAACAATACTAAAGAAAGTCCGAATTGAGCTATGCTTCACAACAGGAGAGAACACATCATTATAGTCAACACCAGGAATCTGACTGAAACCCTTTGCAACTAACTTTGCCTTAAATCTTGGAGGCTCACTAGAAGACAAACCCTCCTTTCTCTTGAAGACCCATTTGCAGCGAACAATCTTCTTTTTCTCAGGCAAGCTTACAATCTCACATGTGCCATTCTTCTCAAGAGACTGCATCTCCTCCTGCATAGCTGAGATCCACTTCTCCTTATCAACAGAATCAATGGCTTCAGAATATGTTGCTGGCTCACTAGCATCCTCCACCTGTTCAGCACAACTCAAAGCATAATAAGTCAGATTACACTCCTCAATTAAACGGTTTGGAGGTCCATAACTCCTCTTTGATCCGCGAAGAGCAATAGGTAAATATACATCCTCCTCATGCTGCAAATCAGACTGTGAAACTGGAGGTGAGTGCTGAACAGTATCAGGAACACTATCTGAAACATCATTACCAACAACTTCATTTTCCTGGTCATCCATAAGCTCCACCTGCACACTAACTTGTGACTGCAATTTCTCAACTAAAGCATCATCTGTGGACAAACTGTCAGTAAACATCACAGATTCATTGAAAACAACACTTCTGCTCATGAAAGTCTTTCTAGTTTCAGGATTCCACAATTTATATCCTTTGACTCCCGAACCATAACCAAGAAACAGACATTTAATAGCTCTAGGCTCTAATTTTTCATTATCAACATGAGCATAAGCAGTGCAGCCAAAAACTCTCAAGTGTGAATAATCTGCAGGTCTACCAGACCATACCTCAATAGGAGTCTTCTTGTTGAGTGGAATAGAAGGCGATCTGTTGATCAAATAACATGTTGTATTAGCAGCCTCAGCCCAAAAACGCTTGTTCATATGGGCATTGGACAGCATGCAACGAGCCTTCGAGATGATAGTCCTGTTCATACGCTCGGCCACACCATTCTGCTGAGGAGTGTATGGTATGGTGTGATGCCTAACAATGCCTTCTTTTCTGCAATAATCATCAAAAGCATCCGAACAGAACTCTCCACCATTATCAGTTCGAAGCACCTTGACCTTCTTCTCAGTTTGCCTTTCTATCATAACTTTCCATTCTATAAAAGCAGCAAAAGTATCATCTTTGCTTTTTAGAAAATAAGGCCAGACTCTTCTAGAGTAATCATCAATAATGGTAAGCATATAACGAGCACCACCATATGAAGGCTTACGTGAAGGACCCCACAAATCAGCATGAACATAATCAAGTGTACCTTTTGTGGTATGAACAGAGGTATTGAATTTGACCCTCTTACGCTTACCAAATACACAATGCTCACAGAACTTCTTGCCACTCAGAATGCAGCCATCCAGCAAGTTTCTCTTCATCAATTCTGCCATACCGAGTTCACTCATGTGTCCAAGATGCATATGCCAAAGGTCAGTTTTACTAGGTTCAGCATTAGCAACATTAGCAGCAGAAACAGAACCATGCAAAGTACAACCTCTGAGAACATATAAATTTGAAGGATTGAGATCACCCAGCAAACATACAAGAGAACCTTTAGATACCTTCACAACTCCACCTGAACCGGTGTATTTGAGTCCTTCTTTATCAAGTGTGCTTAACGAGATCAGATTTCTTTTCATCCCTGGTATGTGCCTTACATTCTTCAGTATGCGAATCATGCCATCATGGGTCTTGATCTGAACAGAGCCAATGCCAATAATCTCACACGGGTTATCATCTCCCATGCGCACAAAATCACCGTTCTGCAAAGACTCATAGGAACTAAACCAATCTCTATTAGTGCAGATATGAAAAGAACATGCAGAATCAAGAATCTACTCATCATGACCAGCAACACAACCAGCAAAGACAACCAAACAATCTGACTCAGAGTTTTCACCAGCAGAAGCAACACTAGCCTTACCATCAGATTTATTTTTCTTCTTCTCCTTATTCTGCAATTTCCAGCAATCCTCAATCATATGAGATTTCTTCTTGCAATACTTACAGAATTTCTTCTTGGGACCTTTGGACTGGGAGCGGCCTCTACCATCATTGCTCTTGCCACGATCGTTGTTATCACTTGAGGATCTTTGCTCTGATCTGCCTCTGACATGCAAAGCGTCGCCCCTAGAGGATGAGCCATCTGTCTGCACCATGCCTTTCATCTTCTCCTTAGACTGGAGTGGTTCACAAACTTTTGCAAGGGTTAGTTCATCACGGCTTAATAGTATGGTGTCACGGAAACTTGCATAAGAACTTGGCAAAGAGCATAATAAAAGAAGATCTAAGTCCTCATCTTCATACTTAACCTCCATCGACCCTAGGTCAGCAACGATCTCCTTGAAGATAGATAGGTGACCCATCACCGAATCACCCTCCTGCATCTTAAGCGTGTACAGCTTCAACTTCATATGCAATTTACTGGTAAGATCCTTCGACATCCAGATCGATTCCAGTTTTAGCCACAATTCTGCAGCAGTCTTTTCCTGTAGCACTTCTTGTAGAATATCATTAGATAGATGAAGCTGAATAAGAGAAAGAGCCTTACGGTCCTTGCGCTTCTCCTCATCGGTCCACTCATCCTTCTTTTTCTTCCCAAATTTTTCCAGCACCTCATCAAGATCATTGGTTTGTGCCAGAATAGCTCTCATCTTGACTTGCCACAGCGAGAACCTTGTCTTGTAGTCCAACATCGGTAGATCATACTTCATCGACGCCATCACGAAACCCTAACTTGAAACCACGGCTCTGGTACCACTTGTTAGAAGCGACGGCGAACAAAACGATGAAAAATAGAAAGATCAAACCGTAGAAAGACACGAGGATTTAACGTGGAAAGCCCCTCCAATGCGAAGGGTAAAAACCACGGGTGCCAGCCAGCAAGAACTTCACTATATCGGGTGTTTGTGTACAACACCTAGCGGCGGCTTACAAGAGAAATAATAGGATTGATATTCTCCGGTGAAGCCTATGGGTTAGATATATAGGAGACTCACGTGGTCTCCTCAACTTCTACTAGCAATGTGGGATTAAAAGTTTGCACCACATGGGCCTTAATGGGCCAAGCCTAAATTCCAACAATCTCCCATCAGAATTTGGATCACAATATAACAATGACTACAAATATTGTTTGCTGAAACTCAGGGGGAGCAGAAAAGGAAAGTCCAGGAGAAGACAGGAGATATCTATCAAAGGGTGTCAATGAAGCTTGACAGGCTTTCAGATGTAATGGATAGGAACTCGAGGTTGCTTAAGCAAGTGGAGGCTCAGCTTAAAGAAAACAACAAGTTAGCAAGCTATTGTTCTGTTTGACACATATATCCAAATTTTGTTATGGTTCTGGTCGCCCTAACTACCATTGCTTTGACCTGCAGGCATGCTGGAGCGATAGATTTGACTCCGTGGCTTGTGTCTTCTTTGGTGTTCTTCTTCCTCTACCACTATATGCAGGGCTGATAAAGGAGTGGGAAATGACAGGTGCAAGTAAACCTTGTTTTCGTGTCGTGTTTCTTTTGGGAGGGACAAGTAGAGTGATACAGTGGCTTCAGACGTTGGATGGCCATTGTGAGGTTTCTCAGTGCAAACTACTCCATTGCAATGTGCTGAATGATCAGAGCATTGGTTTATCAGGGCTGTGCACATAGGTGCTACTGTTTTTCATTTTCTGAAAAAAGGAGTAAGTAATGGTACCAAGCTCTTGTCACCCACTCTCCCTAGAATTTTTGGAGTGTTTAGTGACAGCTACATGTGGTTTTGGCCCTCAATACTTCTTGACTCCATAGATTTGCGTGTGTTTCTTGTTTTCTAAAGAAACACCAATGCGCCTCTGAAGCAATGCTAAAACTCATACTGGGCGTTGATAATGCTGTGATAGCTCGTCCTCCTTTCGGACTCCCATGCTCCTCGCATGTTCTCAATTTTATTTTGTGTTTGCTGCCTGCAATTGTCACCTAATCACACAAGTCAGCTTACGGACCAGATAATCGGCCTTTCCAATGATGCCGAGAGCAAATCACTGGACACAAACCGGCTCCTCTCTTGCCTTGCTTTGGGACGTGTCGGCTTCTTGACCGTCAGAGCCCACTGCTATTATACAGAGAAAAGGAATATTAATGCTCCTCTTGTCAAGCAGCCACGATGATCCAAGCTAGCGTTATTTTGTTAGTAATAACTAGCTTAAGGTAAATGGATATGAAGAGCAATATTTTGTTACAGAGCAAAATGTTTTATCCAATGGAATCAACAAATCCTCTTATCAAAAGAGAATTTACGCATGGGACGTGTTGCTGGTCAAGTCAGTGCTGCTGGCACAAATAAAAAGAACTTATGGTTCATGACGCCAGAGTTAAAACAAGATCGGACATTGACGAAGATGATGGCAAAACAAGATTTGGGCCTTTTGGGGGGCCTTCGACTCCGAAATTCATAATTGTTATTATGCCATTTTTTATATAACATAGGTGTCGAGGACGAAGAACATGCCGTTTTGGGGTCAGCGAAAGATTGTAAAGCTTGTGTTTTGGAGTCTAGTTATTTCTCTAATTTTGTTACTTTTCACACGTTGCTGATGTGTATGTTTTCAAGATCAGGACGAATGACAAAGATAGGTACATTATTATAAGGTTTTCAGGAGGCGCAAGTGTGGAGCCATAATATAATGGGCAAGTGCTTCACCTTGATCAATTGGAAGCTGAAGAAATATCGTATGTCCTTTTCCTACTGGTAAAAAAGGTGACTTTGTTACCTATTACCGTTTCACTTGAATCAAACATCCAATATCAGTAGTAGTTAATTAAAGGTCCAAATACTTCACACGTGAGCCTCTATACTTCACATGCGACCAAAGAAAGTTCTATATAACATTCGATACGGAATAGTATAGAATAGCTAACTATATTTTGATAAGGACTAGTATAATAAAAAAATTCACCTATTCCTCCACTATAAGACTATAAGAGCAAGAAGAATTAGTGACTTAAGCCTGTCATCTCTTGTAGATTTTTTTAGGTGCTACTTTGCTAACTTTATGTTTTTATTGGGGTGAAAATCGAATTAAATCTTTACTGCACTTTACTTTTGTTGCTTGCAGACCAATCTATATTATCGGAAAACACACAAAAAAGCTAGTAGTACTTTATATCCCCAAAATACAAAAATAAACTTAGCTGCAAAATTTTACAGTTGGTGACTTTGAAACCAAAAGCATGATCATCGAATGGTGGTGAATTTGGAACCAAAAACAAGCTAAGTTGATGGAGTGGTGTATTTGAAAGAGACAACAACAAAAGAGATACCGATTTCACTAGGAGAATCAAGTTAAAAGGGAGTAACGAATGGACGGTATTACATCAAATTAAGCTGCATACATAACGGGTGACCAGCCCATTGGCAAATACTGAAACATGAAAAGATGAAATGAATCACACTGTTTATTCAGTGAAAGGATCGAGGCCCAAAAAGGGGGGTTGAATTGGGACTTTTTTGAATTTCTATCGAGTCTTTATCCTAGACTAGTGTTGCCCAATCTACAAGTCTGATTCAATCAACTAGAGCACACTAGCATAATCAAATTAGGTAGGATAAAACACTAACATGTTCATCATTCTTAAGAAAGATCACACTAACAAATATGCAACCTAGTCAAGAGAGCAAACTAGCAAGTAGTAAATCTAGGCAATGAGAGATCAAACAAGCACAAGAACAAGCTTTAGCGATATGAAATGCTAGTAATGGAAATGAGAGGGACACGGGACAACCGGATTTTTTTCCGTGGTATCGAGGAGTTGACGCTCCCCCCTAATCCACATTGGGGCACCCACTAAGGGTATCGCTCTCTTGCATCACCAAGAAGCAAGTCTTCACTAAGAATGCTCTTTCTCCATCTCCAGAATGGCGAGCTTCACACCATGTACAATCGCCTTCTCTTGGGGCTCCCACAATCTCTAAAAGCTCACCAAGAGACACCCGATCACCAAGATCGTCTAGGTGCCGTCAAACACCAAGAGTAACAAGCTCTCAAGGCTTCACTTGACCCTCACTGAGATGGCTCTAAGCACTAGCACGCTTGCTACTCAAAGAATGGTTGATTTCTTCTTGTTTGATCACTTGCAAAGACTAGATCTTCAATCAATGGCTCCAAACACTTCTCTCTTCTTCTCTAGGGTGGCCTCAGGTATTCAATGCGTCAAAGGCACCACAAATGAGCTAGGAGGTCGACTTATATAGAGTGGAGAGGACCCCTAGCCGTTGGGAACAATCTGCACAAAAGTCGCAGGCACCGAATAGACCGAGGCCATAGCACCGGTGTATCCGGTCACACTGAAGCCAAATAGTAGCCGTTGACATCTGAATCAGTGCACAGACTATCAGAGATGCACTGGTGTATCCGGTGCTGAAGAGATTCCTTGAAATCCAACTGCAGTGTCTCTGATGAATAGCTATGTCAATGCACCGGTGCTTTCATTTAGGTCACCGGTGCTTTCATTTAGGTCACCCCAAAAACAAGCTCTCTGAGTAATGACTATGTGTATAGACCGGTGCTTTGTCACAGGGTCACCGTAGTATCCGGTGACACTGTCTATTTATCACCCAACTCCTGCTGCACTGCCCGGATGCACCGGTGGCATGTCACCGATGTTTCCAGTTTCCATCGGATGGACCAGTGCTGAGGCACCAGTGTATCCGGTGCAACTGCATCTGCCTGTTTTCAGCTGAATTGAGTTGAAGTTGATTCTTTGTTTGAGTTGTTGTTCTTCCAAGTATTTTTCTTGACTTCTTTGAGCTATCTTGAACTGAATCTAGCAAGTGTGCATTATTTCTAAGGCCATATCAACTTGAGTCAAGCTACTAACCCGAGAATCCCTCTTAATAGTACGATCACTAACTTAAATCTATAAAACTCAAACTAAATCAAGTGTCCTTCATCTCCTTGTGACACTTGAAACTAGAATGGTCCTTATTCTTGAAAATTTGAGTCCGTGAATCGTTTGATCATGAATTTTGAGGGGTCTCCTTTCACATTTCATATGAAACTTAACTTGCAAAGATTATTTCCTTCCAAACACACGTTAGTCGCATACAGTCGTCATTAATCACCAAAACTTACCGATTGCATCTACGGGCCTAGATGCGCTTCAATCTCCCCCTTTTTGGTTATTGATGACAATACAAATTAGAGATAGCGAAATATGAAATCGAAAGCGCTACAACACATGCAAGATACGAGATAAGCAAGGAAACAAACAAGCATGCGATAACTGAAATAAAGGCACATGTAGAAACATGTCAACACGAGAGCATACACAATATCCAAACGACATGTCTGATACATCAAAAGCCATGAAAGGTCCAAATCACGCCACAAACCCCCTGCTCCCCCTATCTATCTCCCCCTTTGGCAACAAAGCAGCAAAAAGGAAGGCGAAGCTGAAGCTCTACCCCTGGGGTGGAGAGGACGGAGTCGGCTGGCTGGGCGCGACGATGAAGCGGTCGGGGTCGGCGTCCGAGTCGTCGGAGGAGATGGTAGGCGTGACGGTCGAAGTCATGGAAGGAGCTGAAGAGGTAAGTGGAGCTGAAGACGTGGCTGCCTCCGTGACAATACTGGTGGAATCCATCAGAGGAGCCGACGAGACTGGAAGGGTGATCGCCGAAGAAGAACGAACAGCTGTCGGCCGGATCGGCTCGAACTTGAGAGTGGTAACTGGCAGAGACTGAGCAGACGGGTGTTGAAAGCTGTGAAGAAACTGTTGCTGTGACTGAAAAAGGACCCGCTGCTCCTCGGTTATCCCATACTGCTGATGTCCTGGAGCTGGAGCTGGAGTGGCAAACACCCCGGTCTGAAGTAGTGGAGACATCGGGTACGAGGCCAGGGGTGTCTACACGAACTCGCCGATCAGAGGAGGAGGTCCTGACGGGTCGAACTGGAGTTGCTGTGTAGTAGGAAGCTGAGGCTCTGGCAGACCCAAGCGGCGGTAAAGTGTCCCAAAACAGCCAGAGAAGAACGTGACCGACTGTTGCTGCTGCTGGGACTGAAGAAGTAGCTGCTGCCTCATGGCCTCCTGCTACTGCCTCAACTCTTGGAAGATGAGCATCTGAGCCTCTGCCTGGCGTGCCTGCTCTGCTAGCACCCGGTTCTGAATCTCCCTCTGTGAGCGCTGCTCCTTTGTAAGTACCTGGAGGAGAGCGGCAAGTGAATCTAGCTGAGACACCTGGGCAGCTGTAACTGGTGGAGCAAGTGCTGGACCATGTGAGGTGCCGGCCTCGTCATCGTGAGTAGCTCAGGGGACGGAGATAGTGGGAGTGTAGTCCTCGTCGTGCTCCGAGTCGTCCATGTCAAAAGTAAAGAACCCGGGCAGCTGGGCCTCTGCCTCGTCCAAAGCGGCGTCATCGGTAGCCCTCTCCTCATCTCGGACTCTGCCCTCGGCAATAGCACGCTCGTCAAGAGTCCTTTGTGCTTGGCGCTAGCCCCTCGGTCCTAACCTGCCATCTCGAGGAGCAGGTGGTGTGTACTCCTTGAAGACCGACCTCGAGTGCTGTAGTTCGTCCATATAGGCGTTCTCCCCAAGCTGAGCTAGGATCCAGCTGATCCAGTGCGCGAACGGCTGCTGACGGTGAGCTGTCATCCCGTCATAGATCACCTCCTCTAACTCATAGATAAAGAGATCTACTATATCAAACTGTCTGCATGTCAAGATGTTGAGAAGAAGCCACTACTGCAGAGCTGTGATCCCCTCGTTGTATCCTAGCCTATAGAGCAGACTCCACCGAAGAACGAGGTGAACTGTCTTGGCGAGTGGTGTGAGCCTGTCTGGTACCCTCGGTGTCCCTGGCAGGAACGGCTGAACGAACAGTCTGCTGGCCTCGGCATCCGGAGGTGGGTACGGCTGGTGAGGGTGACGGGGAGGGTCAATGTCACCGTAAGTCAGGTGGTGTAGAGAGTGGGGCTCGTCGGTGTGTGGAACTCCAAGTAAGGTAGCCAACATATGGCGTGTCAGTGTGCAGTGCCTCCCCTGGAACATTAACTCGATGAACTGACGGTCCTTGTCAACAAACAAGGTGGCGTAGAAGACCCGGACCCACTCACGGACATATCTGTCCCTGTCACTGACTAGTGCACATAGTCCGGGGTACACCTCAAAGAGTGGGAGAATAGGGACTCCTCCTGCTGACACTCTGAGAGAACCCCAGTGAAGTCTCCTGTGCTCGTTGAACTTGACGCCCAACTTACAGTAGGTGTAGTAGAACGCCATCTGTATCCGTGTGAAGAACCAGTGGTCAACGAGCCGCTCTCTCTGCGCCGGAAACCAGACCTGAGAAGTGACAAAATGAAAGCGCCGGATCTTGTGCGACGGCATCCCTCTGAGATCAATGATATCAACTCTGTAACTATCAGAGGAACTGTCACGGTCGGGCTGATCTCCAGTCTGTGTGTCACCCTCTGCCTCTGTGTCACCCCCTAACTGCTGCTCGGACTGCTGCTGTGGTTGAGTGCGAGCCCCTCGCCTCTGAGCTGCACCCCCTCGGGTCCGTGGACCACCACGAGGAGGCGATGTGGGCTGAGCTATCTCTGTAGGGCGAGTACGCGCTGTGCGGCGTAGCTGTGGTGAGGGTTGTGGGTCCCCCTGCCTTTCTGCCTCAGCCTCTGAGCCTCTGATCCTCAGTGACCTCTGTGGCTGATCTGCTGCATCTACTGCTGCTAGTGCACGGTCCCACTCGCGTTCGTCGCGAGATCTCTTCTTCTTCCCCTCAACAACTGCCTTCCCTTTTCCTTTCTTATCGCCTGCCATCTGTCAGAGAGAATGGTGGAAGATTCTAGAATTAAGGCAGGAAGTAATATAACAGTACTAGAATCATACACTAGAGATGAGAGATCCTAAGCAAAGCATGGATATGATTGAGCCTAAAAAAGTGCATCGAGTGGATGAACTGTAGCTCAAAGAGTTTAGTGGAGTGACACTAAAGTGAGGTGTGAGAGGGTGAGCTCCTAGTGTCAACACATGTGCACAAGTGTGAGTGAAAGGAGTATGTGCAGAGATGTGAACAAAAAGTGCACAAGAATGCCTATGTGTGAGTAAATTATGGATGTGTGTGTGCACTACTGTCCACTAAATGCTCTAGAGAGAATATGTGAAGGTAGAAGCGGAGCAAAGCATACCACGAAGAACTCGGAAGAGAACGGCGCGAAAATTGCCTTGAGGCAAATTGTCGAGCACCTGAAGGGCGAAGCTCGGGGTGGAAATGAGATGGACGAACTGGATCTCGATCCAGGGGCGCACTGGCATGCGGCGGCACTAAGAGGTGGTGGTGGCGCGCGGTGGAGCAGGGCTGGCGGCAAATGCAAGGGAAGCACTAGGGTTAGGCGCGGCAGCAGCCCAGGCGTGGCGGAGCCGCGCGGCGGAGAATGTGGGGTGGCACGGCGGCGAAGCGTGGATGCGCGGCGGTGGTCGGGTGGATGGGTGGCGCGCGGTGGTTGCAGGAGGAGGACGAAGGTGGGGCGAAAGGATAACTGACGCGCGGAGCCCACGAGAAAGAATAAATGAAAATGAACGTGCGGCCCGAAACCCTAACTGCACCAGATGCACCGGTGGGTCAGATGTGAAGAGCCGCGGTGCAATTTTGAATGGTTTTGAACTGAATCGAATCGAGTCAAAGGAGAGTGGCACCGGATGAAAGGGTCGGGGTCACCGGTGTATTCGGTGGTCATCGGTGCAAACACCGTGGTTGTGTACAGAGACGATGATTTGGGCTCCAGAGATGCAAAGTTGAACCGGTTGGACCGCACCCTAGGCACCGGTGCATCTGGGAGGCACCGGATAGACAGGTGGTCTAGGTCGGTTAAACCGGTGATAGAGGAAAGCTTTTGCTGAACTACAAACTCTATTCGTGATCCAATTTCTTAAGAACCAAAGCCATAAACACTTAAATTGGACCATTTTCGAGAGACAACCTCTCCCCTCAAACACTCATACTTATAGATGAGCGCAAGCTTTTACTTAACATAGGCAAATTAAGAACCAAGTGAGGATAAACACAAGATCCAAGAAATGTATGAGTCATACGGCCTATGAACTTAGAGATTGAAACTTTAAGTTCGCTAGGACATGACTCAATAGACATGAAAGCGCAACATTGATCTTATGACTCTTATGGAGTTGATATATCATATATGACATGAATATCATTCTCGAAGTGTGATTTGCTCTATTGTGATGCTACTAGCATGATGCAATGCCAATGCACAGCGGGAATTTAAACATGAATGCACGCTATATGACAAGAAGAATGCATTGCATAAATTTAAATCTATCTTGTCAAGTTTGAACCCTCGACAAGCTTCTTCATGATGAACCTTTCTACATGCCATGAGCGAAACAAGGAACCACCGGCTCATGCATGACCCATGTTCATCACTATCTTGACAAGGTTAGACAATCCCCTAGTATGTACATATGAAATGCATCTATATGACAAGGCAATTACATGACGTTAGAAGCATCTAGTACGTTAAGCTCACTTCGCAACCTACAAAAAGTGCTCTCATCTAGAGGTTTTGTGAAGATATCCACCAATTGATCTTCGGAACGAACACCACAAAGTGTGATATCATTCCTTGACACATGATCTCTTAGAAAGTGATGGCGAATATCTATGTGCTTTGTGCGAGGGTGTTGAAATGGGTTATTAGCAATTTTTACGGCACTCTCGTTATCACAAAAGAGCGGGATCCGATCTAATACCACACCATAGTCCAAAAGGCTTTGCTTCATATAGAGGATTTGAGCACAACAAGCCCCGGCGGCAATGTATTCCGCCTCCACGGTTGACAAGGCCACATAATTTTGTTTCTTAGAAGACCAAGAGACCGAGGAACGCCCTAACAAGTGGCACCCACCCGATGTGCTCTTGCGATCCACACAGCATCTGGAAAAGTCCGAATCCGAGTATCCCAAGAGTGTAAAACTAGCGCCTTTGGGGTACCACAAGCCTATGCTAGGTGTATGTTTGAGATATCTAAGGATCCTTTTAACGGCACTAAGGTGTGACTCCTTAGGATTTTCTTGAAAGTGAGCACACAAACATACACTAAATATGATATCGGGCCTAGATGCGGTTAGGTAAAGAAGCGACCCAATCATAGAACGATAAAGAGTTTGGTCAACCGATTTACCTCCCTCATCTAAGTCAAGATGTCCATTGGTTGGCATTGGAGTCTTGATCGGCTTGCAATCATCCATCTTGAATTTCTTGAGGATATCTCTTGTATATTTTTCTTGATGGATGAAGGCCCCTTCCTTTAATTGCTTGATTTGAAATCCAAGGAAGAAGTTGAGCTCACCGATCAAGGACATCTCGAATTCTCTAGCCATCATTTCTCCGAATTCTTTGCAAAGAGTAGGGTTAGTTGAACCAAAAATGATATCATCAACATAAATTTGACATATGAATAGTTCTTCATTGATGATTCTTGTGAACAATGTAGTATCCACCCTCCCGATCTTGAAGCCCTTGTTGAGGAGGAAGTCACGAAGGCGTTCATACCAAGCCCTAGGCGCTTGCTTGAGCCCGTAGAATGCCTTGTGCAACCTATAAACATGATTAGGATATCTAGGGTCCTCAAACCCGGGAGGTTGTTCAACAAACACTAACTCATTAATAAAGCCATTTAAGAAAGCACTCTTCACATCCATTTGAAATAGTTTCATGTTATGATGTGAATCATATGCTAGAAGGATACGAATGGCTTCAAGTCTTGCAACGGGGGCAAATGTTTCACCAAAGTCCAACCCTTCAACTTGTGCAAAGCCCTTAGCCATAAGTCTTGCCTTGTTTTGAACCACCACACCATGTTCATCTTGTTTGTTGCGGAAGACCCACTTGGTTCCAATGATGTTCTTGCCTTGAGGACGCTCTTCAAGAACCCAAACTTCATTGCGGGTGAAGTTGTTGAGCTCTTCTTGCATTGCCATTACCCAATACGGGTCCTCAAGTACTTCATCTATGTTTGTGGGTTCCAAGCAAGAAATAAACGAGTAATGTTCACAAAAAGAGGCATATTGATGTCTACGAGTTCTTACTCCACCGGAAGGGTCACCCATGACCAAGTCAATGGGATGGTTCCTTGAAGTTCTTGTTGGCCTCTCTTGTGATTGAGTTGAAGGATCTTCTAGTGGTTCAACATCTTGAGCTTGAGCTTGGGCTTATTCACTTGTGATGTGGGTGTCATCAAATGGAAGTTGTTCTTGAACTACTTGCCCATCTTGGACATCTTAAGGAGGATGAGAAGCAACATCTTCTTCATCGGATGACTCATCATGATGATTTATTGGTGTAGTCTCTTCTTCAACCTTGGAGTCATCCTTAGAAGAGGCTTCTACTTGAGTAGATGGATTTGCATTCTCTTCTTCCTCCTCCTTTGGCTTGATTTATCCAATGGCAATGTTCTTCATAACTTCTCGTAGTGGTTCACCACCTACATCATCACAAGAGAAACCTTCCCCTTGGGAGCCATTAGTTTCATCAAACTCCACATCACAAGTTTCTTCAATCATGCGTGTGGCATTATTGAATACTCGATATGCTTTGGAGTTAGATGAATAACCAACAAGAAAACCAACATCACATCTACTTTCAAACTTGTCTAGGTGCTTCCTTTTCTTGAAGATGTAGCATTTGCAACCGAAGACCCGGAAGTAGGAGATGTTGGGCTTTCTCCCAACGACAAGCTCATAGGGTGTCTTCTTTAGGAAGCAGTGGAGATAAACCCGGTTGGATGCATGGCATGCGGTGTTGATGGCTTCCGCCCAAAATCTTTGTGAGATGCCATAGTCATCCAACATTGCTCTTGCAAGAGTGATCAATGTCTTGTTCTTCCTCTCCACCACTCCATTTTGTTGGGGTGTGTATGTTGATGAAAACTCATGCTTAATGCCCAAGTCATTGCAAAGCTCTTCAACAAGTGTATTCTTAAACTCCGTGCCATTGTCACTCCGGACCTTCACAACGCTTGCTTCAAATTCATTTTGAGCTTGCTTTACAAAAATCTTGAAGATCCCCACCGTCTTGCTTTTGTCCTCTAAAAAGAAAGTCCAAGTATATCTAGAATAATCATCAACAATTACAAGACAATAGAGATTACCGCCAAGACTTTTGTAGGTGGTTGGTCCAAAGAGATCCATGTGTAGTAGCTCCAAACTTCTTGATGTTGACAAGTAAGCCTTCATGGGATATGATGATGCAAATTGCTTCCCGGCTTGACAAGCACTACACAATTTGTTTTTGTCAAATGTAACATCTTTAACACCAACCACCATACCTCGTTTGAAGACCTTCTTGAGTTGGCTCATCCCAATATGAGCAATACGGCGATGCCAAAGCCAACCCAAAGAGTTCTTGGTGAAGAGACACGTCGCCAAGCTTGCATCATTAGATGAGAAGTCAATAAGGTAAATGTTACCATGTCGAAATCCTTTGAAGATTAAGCTCTTGTCCTCTTTACTTGTCACTACAACCTCTTGATCACTAAAGGTGCATATTAGTCCTAAATCACAAAGTTGAGCTATAGAAAGCAAGTTAAAACTAACCGACTCAACAAACAAAACATTAGAGATAGATAAATCCTTTGTTATGGCCACCTTACCCAAACCTACCACCTTTCCTTTAGAGTTATCACCAAAGGTGACATGTTCATGATCGCCCACATCTTCATCTAGTGAGGTGAACATCTTTACATAGCCGGTCATATGTTGTGTATATCTGCTATCAAGCACCCAATGCTTTCCACCGGTTTTGTAGTTCATCTACACACAAATCAATCACTTTTGAGTTTTGGGAACCCAAGTAACTTTGGGTCCTTTGACATGAGTTACTAAAGCTTTAGGAACTCATATTTGACGTGGAAGCTTTTTCTTTTCTTGGGTACCAATGATTTTTTCCTTAACCTTGCCACTTTTAAGTTTGCTTATCAAGAAATGATGATCATTGAATTGTGACTTGTAGTTAGGAGGCAAGGTTGGAAGAGGGCAATTAGGAATTGGACACTCTCTTGTATGATGCCTGGTAACTTGGCAATGTTGACAATAGGAGCCCACTTCCTTGGTGAAGCATGCTTTGAGCTCCGGCAACTTTGGACAATTCTCTGGAGGCTTGGGGAAGGATCCAAGTCCATTTGTCCCAAAGTGCCTTGCATTGTGGAAGAGAATTTCCTTGTGCAAGCTTGCTCCCTTTGTCATATTGTACATGCACTTGGTCATACTTTGAAGTTCCTTCTCAAGTTCTTTCTCCCTATCATGATTAGTCTTTGAACAAGTAGGAAAAGTATGATCACAAGTACTAGGGTGAGAGACTACTACAACATCATCACAAGAAGTAATCATGTTTTCCTCAATGCCATTCTCTTTAATTGCATTTAGTTCTTCATCCATGGCATCAAAGGCAAGATCAAGTTCTTGATATTTCATATTCAAATTAGTATAATCAAGCTTAAGTTTCTTGTTGCTTGAGACAAGTGACTTATTAAGCACAACTACTTCATCATGTTTGACAACTAATTCATTGTGCGTAGCAAGTAATTTGTCATGCTCCTCTCTAAGTTGTTTGCTAGAAACAATGCATGTGTCATGAGTTTCAACTACCTCTTTGTTTCTAATAAGCAACTCTTCATGTGAGGCCTTAAGCTTAGCATATTGAATTTCAAGAACTTTGCATTTAGATTTATACTTCTTGATCACTTGTTGGTGCTCATCTAGGATGGATTGCAAGTCATTAGGTGATAGACCATTTTCACTTTCATCACTAGAGGAGTACTCATCATCGCTCACCTTGTTGTTACCTCTTGCCATGAAGCACATTGGTGGTGGAGGTAGAGGTGGCTCATCATCATCATGCATGGCGATTCCCACAATTGTCTTCTTGGATTCATCATCATTTGAATCATCACCTGAGGTTTTGCCATCGGTGACCCATTCTCCAAGGAAGGCCTTGATATTCTCTTTTCTCTTGAAAGACCTCTTCTTGCTTGAGTCTTTCTTCTCATGGTTCTTCCTTGAGTGCTTGTGTTGATTGCCCTCATCTTCTTACTTTTTGTTGGGCTTGATTGGTTCGGGGAAATCATATGAGAGGTGCCCATACTTCCCACAATTGTAGCACATCCTGTGGGTGTTGTCTTGATTTCTCCGGGTACAAAATTTATTCTTTTTGGGATCATAGTTGTACCCTTTCTTGTTTAACCTTGACATCATCTTAGTTGTCTTTCTCATGAGAAGAGCAAGCTCAATGTCTTCATCCACATCACTTGATTCTTCACTAGCCTCATCATCACTTGAACTTGGTGAAGGAGCCTTGCCCTTGTTCTTCTTCTTTGACTTGTGCTCACTCTTAGTTTTGAGTGCAAGGTCCTTCTTGGCTTGTGGAGGATCAATGTCGCCCAAGAGAAACATCTCATGAGACCGAATCTTGCCAACAACATCACTCACTTCCAATGTTGCAAGATCCTTCTCATAGAGCAAGGATGTGACAATGTTGTACTTGGGCTTGTGTAATGAGTGGAGAATCTTCCGGATGATGTCACTACTAGACAAAGGAGAAATTTCAAGAGCATTAATGTCCTCAACAAGTACATTCAACCTAGCATACATTTGTTCAATTAATTCACTAGGAAGCATTTTGAACTCATTGAGTTTCGCTTTAAGCACTTGGTATTTTTCTTAATGGAGCTTCTTAGACCCTACATGAATGGTCTCAAGCTCTTTCCAAACCTCATGGGCAGTTTTCTTGCTATGCACCCTAGCAAAGATTTCTTCACTAATAGCATCAAACAAAGCATTCTTAGCTCTAGCATTGTACTTTGTTCGGTGACCTCCCAAGAAAGAGGATTAAGAGACTCAAGATAACTCGCCATACGAGCTTTCCAATAGCCACAGTTTCTCCCATCGAGCTTGGGTGGTCCACTACTCCCCGGGGCCATTCTCTAGGTTTTTAAGCCTATTAAAAGAGAGCCTAAGATCTTATACCAATTGAAAGGATCGAGGCCCAAGAAGGGGGGTTGAATGGGGACTTTTTCGAATTTCTATCGAGTCCTTATCCTAGACTAGTGTTGCCAAATCTACAAGTTTGATTCTATCAACTAGAGCACACTAGCATAATCAAACTAGGTAGGATAAAACACTAACATGTTCATCATCCTTAAGAAAGATCACACTAACAAGTATGCAACCTAGTCAAGAGAGCAAACTAGCAAGTATTAAATCTAGGCAATGAGAGATCAAACAAGCACAAGAACAAGCTTTAGCAATATGAAATGCTAGTAATGGAAATGAGAGGGACACGGGACAACCGGATTTTTTCCCCGTGGTATCGAGGAGTTGACGCTCCCCCCTAATCCACGTTGGAGCACCCACTAAGGGTATCGCTCCCTTGCATCACCAAGAAGCAAGTCTTCACTAAGAATGCTCTTTCTTCATCTCCGGAATGGCGAGCTTCACACCATGTACAATCACCTTCTCTTGGGGCTCCCACAATCTCCAAGAGCTCACCAAGAGACACCTGATCAGCAAGATCGTCTAGGTGCCATCAAACACCAAGAGTAACAAGCTCTCAAGGCTTCACTTGACCCTCACCGAGATGGCCCTAAGCACTAGCACACTTGCTACTCAAAGAATGGTTGATTTCTTCTTGTTGGATCACTTGCAAAGACTAGATCTTCAATCAATGGCTCCAAACACCTCTCTCTTCTTCTCTAGGGTGGCCTCAGGTATTCAATGTGTCAAAGGCACCACAAATGAGCCAGGGGGTTGACTTATATAGAGTGGAGAGGCACCCCTAGCCGTTGGCAACAATCTACACAAAAGTCGCAGGCACCGGATAGACCGAGGCCATAGCACCGGTGTATCCAGTCACACTGAAGCCAAGTTGTAGCCGTTGACATCTGAATCAGTGCACAGACTGTCAGAGACGCACCGGTGCATGTGTAGCGAAAATAGCCTCTCATGCCATATTTCAATATAATGTTTTGGCGATTGATGACACACACAACACTTGGACTAATATGATTGTTAAGATGACCATTCTCACTCTTTTAGGTTCAAGTGATGACAAAGAGAAGATATGCGTAGCTAGGCCCTCTTCGGTCCAAAGGATTCGAAGATTGAAGAGACCGTGATGAAACCAAGTCAAAACAATCAAGAAAGAGATATTCTAGTATCACCGGTTGAACCGACGCTAAGAAAATTACATACGTCGGTGCATTGACTTGGAGCATGTCTGGGAGTTTTGGTAACACCAGTTGAACTGACACCAGGAAGTTGAATACGTCGATGCAATGAACTCAGCAGCTGAGGCAAAATCTATACACCGGATGAACCGACGCTAGATATTAGTGAACATCGGTGCAGTTGTCCAGATAGTTAGTTTTTCAGCAACTACACTCACCGGTTGAACCGACGCTGCATCGGTTTATTACGTTGGTCGATTGAGGTAGCCTTTGAAGTATAACGGCTAGTTGGAAAATGCACTCACCGGTTAATCCGGTGATGAAAAAAACGGGAGCATCAGTTTAACCGGTGATAGCGTTTTTTGTCAGTCTTTTTCCAACGGCTAGTTTGGGGTGTGTGGGCTATATATATGCCACCCCATGGCTCATTTGAGAGTGTTGGAGACCAAGGAAGTATACAAGAGCCAAAGATCATCTCCAACTACCTTAGAGCTTCATTGTACATCATATAGGCTTAAGCACACTTGTGAGAGTGCTTAGTGCTTGTAATAGGGATTAGTTCTTGCGAGAGCTCCCTTGAGAGAAGTCTTGCTGCGGCAACCAATCCTTGTGATCCGTCGTGTGACCCTCCGACTTGGTGTGGAGTGGCAACGACACTTTGTGCGGGTGAAGAGGAGACCCCCTCATTGGTGGAGAAGCTCCGTAGTGGATTTCGGCTGGGTGACCGAGAGAGACGGTGGCGGTGCACGAGACTCGGTGTCTTGTGGGCACTTGCCTTTGCTTGCCGGCATCGCCTCGGTGGCGTAGTGCAAGATGGTGATCGGAAGAGCCTCGGTGTCCCGTGGATGTAGGCGTTTGTGCCGAACCACGTTACATGACTGTGTCTACTTGGGAGTTTGCATCCCTCTTGCACTTACATCTTTACTTACCATATTACGTTTCCGCATTTACTTTATCTTGCGTGCCTTTACTTTCCTAGTTAGTTTGTTTAGGATTGGCTATAGGTTGCAAGTATTTTGGGGTAAGTAGAGAGTAGCAAAGATAAACCTTAGTCATAACTAGCATGTATATGACGTGTTAGGTTTATCTTATGCAAGTAGTTTGAGCCCTAGGTTAAAAAGCGATTAGCGACCCTATTCACCCCCTCCCCCACTAGGGTCGGACACCCCGGTGATCCTTACAGCATGTTCCTAGGAGGCACCGGTGTATCCGGTGCTGAAGAGATTCCTTGAAATCCAACTGTAGTGTCTCTGATGAATAGCTATGTCAATGCACCGGTGCTTTGATTTAGGTCACCGATGTATCCGATGAAGTAGAGAAGTTCCAGACCCCAAAAACAAGCTCTCTGAGTAATGACTATGTATATAGACCGGTGCTTTGTCACGGGGTCACCGTAGTATCCGGTGACACTGTCTATTTATCACCCAACTCCTGCTGCACTGCCCGGATGCACCGGTGGCATGTCACCGGTGTTTCCGGTTTCCATCGGATGGACCGGTGCTGAGGCACCAGTGTATCCGGTGCAACTGAATCTGCTTGTTTTCAGCTGAATTGAGTTGGAGTTGATTCTTTGTTTGAGTTGTTGTTCTTCCAAGTATTTTGTCTTGACTTCTTTGAGCTGTCTTGAACTGAATCTAGCAAGTGTGCATTATTTCTAAGGCCATATCAACTTGAGTCAAGCTACTAACCCGAGAACCCCTCTTAATAGTACGATCACTAACTTAAATCTATAAAACTCAAACTAAATCAAGTGTCCTTCATCTCCTTGTGACACTTGAAATTAGAATGGTCCTTATTCTTGAAAATTTGAGTCCGTGAATCATTTGATCATGAATTTTGAGGGATCTCCTTTCACATTTCATATGAGACTTAACTCGCAAAGATTATTTCCTTCAAAACACACATTAGTCGCATACGGTCGTCATTAATCACTGAAACTTACCGATTGCATCTACGGGCCTAGATGGGCTTCAATTCGGAGAACAATAAGGAGCGAAACAACTAGTGGGGTCTGAAAATATAATTCAAGTTGCACGCAGCTGTGCTGGGAAGCTTCCCCGGCCGGCCACACACTAAGGAGTAGTGAACTGGCCGTTCAGGATGAGGTTGTTCCCTGTCAGTCTCTTACCGTACTCCGACACGAGGTACACCGCTGCGTTGGCCACGTCGTCGTCGGCCGCCGTCCTGGTCATCATGTACTTCTCGATCATATGCTCGAGGTGGTCATCCTCGGCGTGGGGGAAGATCGACCTCAGCACGCGCTTGTGCACGCCGGCATGCTGCGATATGGCGTTCACCCGCACGCCGTGCCCCGCCAGCTCCGCCGCCTTGGCCGGGATCACGCCAGTGGCCGCAGCGAGGGAGATGCTGTACGCTGACGGCACGACATCGCCGAGCAGACCCATGGTGCTGCTCCTCAGGAGGATGCAGCCTCCCCTGTGCTTCTGGCTCTTCGTCACGGCGCCGGCGAGGTTGATGCTGTCCAGGACGGACTGGAAGTTGGCCGCCATGGTGCTCTCGAAGGCCTTGCTGTCGCTCGGCAAGGCGGACACGTGGTTGAAGTCGGTGTTGTTGTAGAAGATGTTGAGGCGCCTGTGTTTGTCCTTGAGGTTTTCGATCTCGTGCCCGAACTTGAGCCAGTCGCTCGTGTCGCAGGCCATTGCTTCAGCCACTTATTGCGTGGTTTGGTCATTAGGGTCCTTGTTCCTTTTGAGTTCGTCTGCGAAGCTTCTGCACTTGTCCAGCTCCTTGTCTGCGAGGAAGACCGAGGCGCCGTTGATGAAGAACTTTTGGACAGTCGCCTTGCCGACTGTGCTTGCGGCTCCCGTGATGACAGCCACCTTGTTAGCAAGCAGCAACCTGCATGTATACATGTTACGACATGTGGTGACAATTTGAAAACCCCGGCCCTTGGTTAAATTTTGACATCTGTATGCAGTTCTTCAAAGTGGAATGTCGTTTAGTTAAAGATGCGGTTCAAACTAGAAAAATTATTAATATCACGGCGTAACAAATAGATGGTCCAAAATGGAAGAATTTACTCTAATAATACGAAGCTAATTAATAAGGTAACTGAGCATACTGCGGTGGGGCCATGGAAAAACAGTTTTCAGCTCCGGAGATGACGCCAACGGTCCAGCTCCGGCTCTACCCCCAGCTGCACTCACAAACACCAAGTAACCAGATTAGCTTACTACCACAACGGAAAACATTGTGGTCAATCAGTTAGCACTACGAGAAAAATTAAAGGTCATCCGCTGCTCCAAACACTCAGAAAGCTGGGCTCCTGCTATGGCTGCTGCTCTGGAAAGCTTATGAGTTGGGGTTTCTCGCAACTGATCGTCGTCGTCTTAAATAGAAGTTTCCACTCCCTCTGCGTCGTCGCAGGGATCCGATGAACGAGCACAAACGTGTTATTTTTTTTTCCTTTCTATTCTGACATTGGATCTGCATGCATCAGCAGTTCTCAACTGATAACGACTTGAGTTATCGAGCCAACTCTCTCATTTCTTATATTCGGACTTTGGGATATATTTACTGGCCTATCTAATTATTAAGTCTTCCGCTGGGAACCACGTGGCGCATTTCATGGCCCGATCTGGATCAGACCACATGTAACGCCTGCAATTTGGCTTATAGTTAGCTTTGAGGAATCTCTGACTTCGAGCAGGAGTGACCATATACGTAGTGCTCATGGTTGATTGGATCTACTGCTAGTTGATGATCCCAAGTCTGAAAATCCAATATGATTTGCAGCAAGGAACCTGCGTGTGGGTTCCGTCCGGTCACACGATTGCAAAGTGTGGTAACTTTGGTTACACAGATAAACATGGAAGTTTATTAGAAAGCTAGATTCAAGCACTACTCCAGCGCCCCCCATCACCGCCGGTTTGAAATGAGCATCACCGCCGGTTTAGGGGGCGTTGAATTTAAGTCGTTGGTGTAACCGGCGGTGATGGGAGGGCTCATCACCGCCGGTTTGTGGATGGAACCGGCGGTGAAGACCATTTTCCCATCAAAAAAAATATATTCGTATAATAATATTGCACCATTTGTACATCATATATAATATATGATTATAGCAGCAAAATTCAATCACATGAGCTCATACATCGAGATTAAATGAAAGAGTTCATACATTAAAATTAAAACAAAGAGTTCATACATCAAGCCTAGTTTTGAGCGTCTCTCTGTAGCAAACTTAATAACAGGCTGCCCATTACTCTCTGGTTGGGCACTACTTGATATGATTGTAGAAATTAACAATGTGACTTATTACATGGAAATTGGACAGAACATACAAGATTTCAAATTTCAGAAAAGCATGCAAAATGTCTACAAGACATGAGACAATCACATTTGTAAAAAGATAGAAATACATGCACAACAACCTTAGCCGAAGAACAAAATGCAAGTCTGAGAGAGCTGCAACTATTTTACTGCAAAGGGATCATGTTGGAGGATATCCAGAGCCACATCATCCTTGTTAATTGTAAATGAAACACCATTAGCATGAGACATTTATAGATTGGATGAATAGACCATGTAAAGGTACGATCACATGAACAGAATGCTATCCACATACTATATTAGTTCCTTGTGAGTTGTGAGTAAAAGTAAATTATTCTAGCTTAAACTGATAGACGTATTATTTGTAAAAAAATATAAATAAAACAAAACACTAAGTGATCCCCGGACACTTTTATCGCATTCCATTGAGGTCATCCCTAAGATTGATGTCAGTCAGATTCAACCCACCTTCAAGTAGTCTTTATTACTTTACACTCAACATCTCTTCAAGTAGTAGTAGATAATATTCAAAATTACTGCCCATAGACCCAAAAAAACTTGTCACCATGAGCAACATGCAAATAAGCTGACATTTAATTTTATGGTAGCTTTTAGAACCTTCACCTTCTGAATTATATACTTACATGACGAGCTTAGTAGCGTGGGCTTGTCACCTTCTTTACATGTGTTCTCTCAGAAAAAAAAATATACCCTTTCATGCACCACCCTTCCTCTCTTGTGATATACTAACTGTGTAAATGTAAAGATTTTAGATAACTAACTGTGCCGTAGATAAATGAAATCTTTTCTACAGGAAGCTGTAAAGAACAACACAATCATTGTTATAGTTGCACAAATGGCTGATCCGATAGGGCGCGGCAAAGCCGCGCCTAGTTTTCTAGTTATATTTAAACTAGTAGATGGAGTACACAAATGAAGTTGGAAAAAGTTATTACCATATCAAAGGTAGCTTAAATACTAATCATGCAAACCGGCTCTCTAAAATAATTAATCTCAGTAAAAAGTGAAGCAGTAGGAAATAGAAAACATGTCCAAAAGTTTTCACTATAGGGCAAATTCATCCACTAATTATCTTTGTGATATAATGAAGATATCCGCACACTAATGTTGTTACTCTATAATGATTTTTTCAGAGAAAAGATGTATTATACCAACAAATATTAAACTGCTCTGGTGCAGCTTTTCAGCCTAATAGGCAAAAATCTTGTGAGGCATTCTGCCGAACATCTTGCAGGTTGGCTGTGTTCATGTTACCTGGGCTCGGTGCGACAACTCCTCGGGGGCTCAGGGCAGGGGCGTGCCTCTGCACCGGGATGGCGTGCCGCTCCTAGCTCCCGCTCCGCAACGCGCCGCACGCGGCCGGCCGCTGCTCGCCGCCGCCGCTGCGCTGAGCCGCGACGCACCGTGCAGCGCCACACCTTTCCTCGCCACCACTCCGCGCAGCACTGCACACAGCCGGCCGCTGCTCCCCACCACCGCCACGCTGCGCAGCACCGCGCGCCGTCGCGTCCGCATCCCGCGCAGCACGGGAGGAGAGGCAGGGACGGGATCCATGCGCCGCGCGGGACAGGAGGAGAGGAGGGGGCCCATGGAGGAAGAAGGAAGAGATGGGGAGGGGATGGCCGGAGGGGAGGGGAGGGAAGGGAGGAGGAGACAGGAAAGGGAGGGAGGAGATGGACGAGGAAGAGGGACACTGACGGGAGAGGGAGAGGGACAAGATAAAGAAAAAAAATTTGTATCACCGCCGGCACCTAAAATGATCCGGCAGTGATGTCTAACCATCACCGCCGGTTCGTTTTACGACCCGACGGTGATGTTCGAAAATCTATCACCGCCGGTTCGTAATACGACCCGGCGGTGATGAGTGGTCATCACCGCCGGATTCATTTCGAACTGGCGGTGATATATTATCACCACCGGTTTGAAACAAACCGGCGGTGATAGGTCGTTTGAAATGACCATATCTGTAGTAATGAAGTCAGTCGAACTAAGTCTCTTTCATGTATTACCGCTGCCAGCTGATGTAATGAACAATGCCTAATGATGACCTCAGCTGCATCTAGATCTGGATCTGGATCAAATCACCCTATATATCTTCATGTTGCCTCATAATATCTTAAGAATCCACTTGTACAAGGATAAATACTTAAGAATCCACTTGTACAAGGATAAATAAAAGATTGAACTTAAGAATGAATATGAATACTTAAGTCCTACAAAATTTGAACTTAAGAATCCACTTGTACAAGGATAAATAAAAAGGACAAATCTTGTTAAGGGGTGAATTGGTCTAATTGGCATAGTTGTGGGGGTAATTTGAAACAAAAAATAGTTTAGGGAGTATTCGGACTTTTGCCATACTTAAGGCGCATATCATCTTAGACAATTATATCAAGGTGATAGTACAGTCATACTAAGATCCATCCTGGTTTTTTGCATAGCTAGGATGCACACAACCTATAAAATTAAATAAAATAGAAAAAATACATCCCAAAAATATATATGCATGCCACAACAATTACAATGTCCAACTTAAATCTTGTACCATACACTACCATAGCAACAACTGGAATGCAAGAAAGGATTCCCAAAGACAATTCCTCCAATATTTTAAATGCATGCGATTCAAAAGTTCATGCTGCATACAGTCAAAATATCTAAACAGCATACAATCCAAATATTTAAAATTCATTTTTTTGGGCAGTCAAAATACTTGGGCCTTTCCTTCTGGGCATATTGGATTGCTTTCTTAGGCACCTCTCTACTTTACTGTGCTCCCTGTCCGCATTGCTGACTGCCAGCACAAATGAATTTTAAATATTACTGCCCAAAAAAGCGCGCCATCATCGAGGACCTGAGCCCCAGCACCCGCCTCCTCAGCAGCTCCGTGCCCACCGAGGTAATCAGTCCCCTCCTGTTGTTCCCTCTGGGGTCTCTACTGGTTAGGGCATGTCAAGGTGGGGCGAAGTGGCGAGCTGACCCATGGATTCCTCGATTCGGGGCAGGAATAATAGGTCTACTCGTGCGATCTGTTGATCCACGTTGCTGGTCGGCTATGTTAATCGACCACCTGCTGTCTTGTCTTCAGAAAGTTCATTAATTTTGTTGGCCTTTGGGGTTTACTGGACTTCGAGTCCACTGAAATTGTCAAAGTTCTTCGGTCGAATTTAACTGCACAGCAGGTCCGCAGCTCCTTGTTGTCTTGCTCTTCTGCAGCTACTGCACATGGTGTTAGGTTTGGGGTTAGGATTAGGTTTGCACGGGGACGGAAGGGGAGGCCAGAGGTGGCTGCTGCGCCTTTTATTTTACAGAGTATATTTACTTCAAAAAAATTTACAGAGTATATCCTGTCTTCGCCTGTGATTGATTGCAAACTAGAGACAGACATTGTAAAACTCTTGTCTTGTTTAAACATAGGTGTATGCAATGACTTAGGTGAATAAATGATTATAAGTTGTTGATTGTTGATGATAAAAAATGATTACAAGTGGGGAACCTGGATGTGCAAGTGCTAGATGGGTGTAAAAGGAAAAGGTGTGACTGGAATTGCCTGAATAATCTGAGCATCTGAAACTGGGGACTCAGTATGCCCATCAAAATGTGGGCATCATTATACTCTGAAATTTTGACACGACTCTACTTTTTCATACTTCTGCAATTTTGACACAAATATATTCTTCATACTCGTGCAGCATTCGAGGAGCACCATGGAGCACCAACGAATATCAACAAAGTTTGAAAAAATTTTAGCTGGCTTGGACGAACAATCTCGTTTGCTTAAACAAATCGAGGTTCAGATGGAAGAAAATAATAAGGAAGCACTTATTTGGTCAGTATATATATATTCAAACTCTTTACCTCTGGTTGCCCTAACTATCATTTCTTTCTTTAACCTCCAGGGGCATCGCGGAGCGATAGACCTTACACCATGGGTTGTGTCTATACCTGTCTCGTTCCTTCTGTTCACCCTTTATAATTATGTACAGAGCTGACTGACTCAAGAGCAGGAAAATTGGGAAGTGCAATTTAACTTGTATGAACTCTCTGTTTATTTTGGAAGTAGAGTGACGTAGTTCCTCAAATGTTCTATGGAATTGGAAGGTTTAATTTGATAAAGCGATTTGTGATCTATGCTCGTTGGCTGTTCCTTTGGTTGCTTATTGTTCTGCACTGAACTGAATGTAAGATCAGGGTGAATGGAGGGCTTTGTGTGGATTTATGTGAGCTGTACATACCGACGCCAATACATTTTGTTAGTAAGGTGTTAAGTAGTGATATCATTTTTGCTGGCTTTACAGTAATGTCCGTGTATAATTGTTTTTGTTTACACTCCATGTTGACTTGCATTTGGTAGACTTATTTTTAGTGGTCAAATAAATATCAGATGCCTTCTGAAAGCAGCTGCTTGTCTGTGGCTGGGGCATGTTGTTTGGTTCCATGGAACGTGACAATGTGCTAGTTTCCATTGTTCTTGCATATACGTGTAGCAATACGTAACCTGCATGCATAGATGTCGTCAATGCACGAGAAGATCATGAACCATATATAATGGATTCTAATTCTAGGATCTAATGTAAGGTCTCCCGGTCATGGCCTTTGGTTCTCAGAGCCGCTGGCGTCACTCCCATCAGTGCCCACGAAAGAAGATACCGAGATGTCGTTGACTAAACGAGCTTGTTCTGTGATCTACGTTTGTGAGGAGTCTGCTGCTGCGTCAAGTCATTGGTCCTGTTTGGATCATTCTTGATCCTAGAACGCACACAAGTCAAGAAAAGAATCTTGCATGTATGGAGTACTAAATGAAGTTTATTTGCAAAACATTTTCAGGAATAGGTGTAACTTTTCGCGACGAATCTAACGACGGTAATTAATCGATGATTGGCTATATTGATACTACAGTAGTCATCCTCTAATCGCGCGGTCAAATGCCTCATTAGATTCTTCAGATTCCTAGTGCGGGGGTTCTGGAATTAGTTTTATAAATTAGCTTTGTTTGACATCGTAATTAACGGTCAAATCTTGTTCTAGACTCTTTTTGAAAACATCCAAACAAGGCCATTGTTGTTGCGTGTACCAGAGCCAACTTACGGGCAACCGTAAATTAGCATACCGATCGGAGTCGAGGTACAGCCACACACTGGCCATGTTTGGTTGGATTTTGTGAGTTTTTTTCTACTTTGGCCGCTAATTAAGAGTACTAAATAAAATCTAATTACAAAACTATTTGCAAAACCCCAAGGTAAATTCGCGAGACGAATCTAATGAGGTCTTTAACCGCACAATTAAAAGATAGTTACTATAGCCTCACTATAGCAAATCATAGATTAATTAGGCTCGTTAGATTCGTCGTGCCAAACTGCACTCATCTATGTAAAGATTTTGCAAATAGATTATATTTAGTATTCCATGCATACAAAATTCTCTTTTCGCGAAATTTTTTTCTTGACCAAACATGACCACTGCCACCCGCCACAGGAGCTAACTGGAGTTGGCCTTGCTCGCCGGCCGCCACCATTTGCATTGCCCGCCCCTCGGCCGGTGGCTCCGCCGGCCACACCGAGAGCTCGATAGATCGGCCGGTTGTTCCGTTGGCCCCAGATCAAACTGGTGGCGAGCGACGATCCGCACACCCATACGTACGTGTTCACCATACCGTCCCGAGCTGTACGACTCGATCTGATCGGATCAATGTACAAAATAGCGCACTATAGCGGCGCTATAATATTTTTCAACAACTACAGATATAACACTGTTGTACTAAATAGCGCGCTATAGCGGCACTATAACGGTTGAGAAGAGCTCTCTGCTAATTTTCATAATCCGCTATTTTATACTTTGGATCGGATATATATACACGTAAAGAGGACGACGTTATCCGATCCCGTCACGACAACGAGTTTAATTTGATCTCGGTTCGTTGGCCCTATATTTCATGCAGGAGATGGCTAGCTGGCTGGCCCCCAGATAGATTGGGGCGCGTACGTCTCGCGTCGCGTCGTCCCAAAAACTAGCCTACATTCCCTTCCCTCAAAAAAAAAAACGAGCTGAGCCTACATTATCTGGCTGCGGCGGCGGTGCTCCGCCGGTCGGGCGGCCGCGCGCTGATCCGGCGACCTTTGCTCGTTCCCGCACGCGCTCCTCGCCCTCGGTAAGCAGCAGCAGCCCCAGTTGATAACGCACCTGTCGCCGCCGGTGGAGAACATTACCCCGGGCCGGCGGCTCTACAGGTCCGACTGCGTCGTCATCAAGGCCGAGGTGAACAAGGTACATGCATGCATGCATCATCTTTAGAATGGTTGTTTTAATTTCCCAACAGAGGATCGTTTAGCCGTCTACCCCAAATAAATGTACTCGAAACATACATATACTCTATACGTTTCAAATTATAAGTCAAATAAATGTACTTGAAACATATATATACTCTCTACATTTCAAATTATAAGTCGTTCCGATTTCTCTAGACTCATAGTTTTTTACAAGGGAAAAGTCTGAATTACATCCTCGAACTATCATAGAAGTCCGATTTTCAACCTTTAACTACAAAATCGGATAACATAGACCATCGAACTGTTGAAACAGAGCAAATTTGGCCCTTATGGTGGTTTCCAAGGTGATTTTGTATTTTTTAAAAATTAAAAAAATCCAATTAGATCTAAACAAATGAAAACTAACCCATTTTAAATCATTAAAATTTGAAACTAGTACCAAAATTTTCCTAAAAATATAATTAATCTATTATTGCTCTCTATGAATATTGTTTATTAAAAAATAATAGACATAACTACAAGCAACCAAATATTATAAAAATTAAAAAATTAGATCTGAATAACTGAAAAGTAATGTGCCAATAGATAGGTTATATTTGTATAAAAATTTTTATACCAATTTTTTATTTTTTATTTAAAATAAAATTTTTGTTTGAAATTGAATATTTTTAGTTCTCACAAAATGTAAAATCACCTAAGGGGCCAAATTTATCCAGTTTTAACAATTGGATGGCCTTTGTTATCTGGTTTTGTAGTTGAAAGTTGGAAATCAGACTTTTGTGATAGTTCGAGGGTGTAAACTTGACTTTTCTCTTTTTACAATGCATCTATTTATGTAAAATTATGTATATATATGAGAAAAAAATCAAAATAACCTATAATTTAGAACGAAGAGATGATAATTTAGATTGGAGGGAGTACCTATTTACATGATGTATTCCTTCTTTTATGAAACTACCTATACGCTTAGTAGAAGCTTAATTAATAGCTAGCTAGATTGCAAACTTAGAGTTTCTCCACTGACGCTAGTATGCATACATAATATACCTATGATATATAGTTACTGCTTCCATCTCAAAATGTAGATTGTCTTAGTTTTTTTATTAAGTTAAACTATCAATCTTTGCACAATTTTGTAGAAAATTGTGCCAACACCTACACGAATTAAATCATTCTTGTTAATTAAATCCACTACTGAATGTGTATTATTAGTTGGTATTACAAATATTAATATATTTGGTCAAAATTAAAGAAGTTTGGCTCAGATAAAACTAAAATGACCTGTATTTTTGGATTAGAGAGAGTAGCAGCTACTAAATTTGAAAAGAAATAAACACGTGTTGGGGTAAGCTTTAATACATGCACCTTCCATGCACAACAATCTGCACTAACTGTTGTACATCAGAGTTCTAATAAAACCGAACTTCTTCACATGTGTTGCAGATCATACCGGCAGCAACCATACTAGAACGGATCTCCAAGAACTTCGACAAATTAGACCAAATCTATGATAAACAGCGCAGCTGATTAGTTTAAAGCGACTCAAAGAAGTGACGCGAGAGAATATCAAGCGTCACAGGTAACTTATCTCACACACACACACACATCCTAATAATTCTCTTTTTAGTGCATCATACTGATTACGCATGTTTGTTTTGTTTTCAGGCGTAGAAAAGTGTCACTACTACAGAACAGGCCTTTGTTCTAGGCCATTTGTCGCGGCTGGCTTTGGACCCGGAACAAAAGGTGGCTTTTGTCCCGGATCCAATGGCTAGCCAGGCTAGCGGGGAGGACAGAGGTCTTTTATTCCGGTTGGTGGCTCCACCCGAGATAAAAGTACCAACCCTTTTGTCTCGGTTGGTAACACCAACCCGGACTAAAGGGTGACCCTTTTGTCCCAGTTGGTGGCACCAACCCGGACTAAAGGACATTTTTGTTCCGGTTGGTGTTACCAACTCGGACAAAAAGCCCCTCCACGTGATAGTTCAAAAAGAAGTTATTCTTTACTGAGTCACATATACTATTTAGGTGAGTTGGCAAGGGAGCCATGCGCCAGGCAATAGGTCTTGGGTTTGAATCTCGCAGAGCGCAAAAAAATTTTAGCGTGAGGGACATTTTGTCCCGGTTCTACCACCCGGGACAAAAGCCTCCGAATCCCGGTTCCAAAACCGGGATAAATGGCCCTTTGGAACCGGGACAAATGGCTCGATCTGTAGTAGTGTGTTGGTGCGTGGTATTATCTTCATCGGCATTGCCATTTTCATAAAAAACAATTCTTTGGTGCCAGTCAAGAGGACAAGGCCATGAGCAAGAGCACTTAGACCGGGCATGCCTATACATAGAGACCTTGATTATTGTAGCAAAAGCTTATGCTTGCGTTTGATTATACATGCATGTCATATTTGCCAAGGTTTAAATAGTTGTCTATAGTTGCCGCTATAGACGGCTATAGATGCTAGGAAGGGCAGCCACTATGGTATTTAGCACGCTAACTACCAGTTATAGCCTGCTAAATGCTGTAACGGAAGCCCAGCTGCTAAATGCCTTAGCCAGTGATTTAAAATCTTGCATATTTGTAAATGAAAGAATAAATGGTGAAATAGACCATTAACATTTAATTAGGCGACTGATGTAGTTTAGAATCAATAATGTTGTGATTAAAATACAAGATTTTTTTTCTGAATTACAGAAAAATTCATTAACATCTGCAAACACAAAAAAAAGAATATGCAACGTCAAAACATATTTCATGGTGAATTTAACAATGAAGCTAATCTGGTGCTATTAATTTATTTTTTCTACAAATTTGGTGTCTAGTTTTTTCTAAAAAAACTAGATACGGAATTTGGCTGCAAGCTGTAAGTTTTGTAGCCTTGTATTTTTTGTTATTCTTTTTACATTGTTATAGAAACATTGGCTGATCAAACTATTCTTAAAATAGAGACGTTCTAACCATTCTATGATTCTTCGGTATTTGGTTTTAGGTAAGGCGAACTACTCTTATGCTGCAAGTTTATAGTTTGATTAGGTGTATGTGATCGACTTGAACTTGCTATGAGTGATTGGTGAAATAATTCTTGGCTGATATAGTATCCTGGTTAATTTGTGAACACTCATTTGGAAGAGGTGATTGAGACCTTGTACTAAACAAGTTGTGATCCTCTATTTTTTGTTCTTTGTGAAAACGCAATTGATCACTGTACTGACATAGTATAGCAGTGCTAGTAGCAGCGATCTAACCGGTTATAAGACACATGAGTTTGTTGTAGTAGTAGCAAGGTTCTAAATAGCTGGTTATAGCCACCGCCATAGCCTGCTATAGCTTTTGGGAGAGGAGAAAGTTAGGATATCCATCTTTTGGCTCCAAAAGGCTAAATTCGCTAATAGCCGGTTTAATCCCATTATAGCCACTAAATTAAGGGTTATTTAGCCAACTAAATCATATAATTAATCTTTATTTATTGTTAGTTTAGTATTGAACTTCACCATTTACAGAAGTTAGTATTTCGCCTACAAGGGAATGAAACCCACCCAAGACATACTTCAGTACATGGAATTTTCTTGATTTCTATTTATATGCAAAATTTGCTCAGATTTATGGCAAGAGGGGAGGAGAGCACCCTATTTATAGGAATCCATAGCTCATATGATTTTTCTATGTGTCCATCTTCTACACAGTTCTTTAAAAAATATCTAACTTTAAAATTTTCCTCATACTTATCTAACCATACAAATATCTAATTTCTAGAGTATTCCATATTTCACCATGCATACTCTCTAATCTTCTAGAAGCTTCTTATATGTTATACTAAGTTTTGTAGTGTGGTAGTTTCATGGTAGGGTAACAACATAAAGACTGCAAGAGTTGTGTTATACTGAGTTATGGTGAATAAAGAGTTGAATTCCTATATAGAGTTGGTCTCTTATATTACTGTCTAGATGAAGGTCCTCTTGGTATAAGGTAGGTATAGGGTCCACAGAAGTAGTGGTATCACACTACTTTGGTACCGCTTCTCGAAAGTCAATACATGGTATTTATAGAACATCTAAATGAGATCCTTTCTTAGCCTCTACAAACATTAGATGCTAAATGTCTTAGCCTGCTATTTTAAACTCTGAGTAGTAGTGATCTTTAAGCGGTTTGTTGACAAGTCATAGCCCCTGCTATTCTCGTTTAGACCTCTAGCTTGATTTCAAATATTACATACCATTTGTTTCTTTATCAATCTGTTGTGCTCAAATGCCTGAATCTTTTTGCTCGTGATGTTTCACAGGCCCTCTCATGAAAAAAGAATGTCACACATGGTGTCAATGAGATCAGGCTTCGCACCACCAAATAGAATGTGAAGAACATTGTCAGCGCCTATTAGAGAGCAGGCAAATCTAGTAGCAGCTAAGCCTCGCTGAACCTAAAGATTCCCATTAGTTGAAACTAATGTGATCACGACAAACTATTGGGTGTTATACGGTAGATATATATGAATTTGACGTCTCAGACGTCACTTGAGCAAACAGTTTCATCGTATGGCATGCTGAATGTGGTTCTTAAACTGCCTTGAGTACTTATTGCCATCATTTTCATAGCATTGATTGCTTATGTTTGGTGCTTGTTTTTTTGTCTTTGCATTGAGAAGTCTGTATTCCTGATTGCGTATGCTGAAAGGCCTTTCTGTGATCTGGTTCTGAAAGGTTTGTTAAGTTTCTGGGGGTGGGGGGTGAGGGATTCTTTTTGAAGGCCAGCGTGCACATGATTGTTGGGGTTGTGTGTTGCGAGCCCTGCTTCTCTGCAGCTAGATTTGTGTCACTTTATCTTGTTTTGTTTCCTTGAGCCCTTGTTCCCATTTATTTTTTTCCTTGAACCCTTCTTGCCATTGAATAGGAATAATACAGGTAAAGCAGCTGTTGTTTGGCATTGCGTTTTTGCCATCAAATAAGAATACACAGGGGTCATGATTTGCCAATTGAGTTTAGCGTTGCTTCATCTTCATACCACAGTTTTGCACCATGCTTGCTCAGAAAATTAAACTACCACACTGTAATTTGTATTGGTTAGTTTACTTGGCAAAATGCGAAGTTGAGGTAGGTTCTTTGCCCCAACTGATTTATTATAACACTGGACAAATTTGTCAGTCAGTTTATTCTTCCTGAGCTGGCCGGTCAGCTCTCTCCTATATTATTGCCGACTGATGAACAGCTACCATATGTCGTCACCGAAACCAACTGATCCGTACACCTACTTCAGTTTCCCACAACAACTGTCCGTGCTGCTCGTTAGGGTGCTCCTCAGATTCGGGAAATTTCCTCGGCTTGCAGATAGGTTCTTGACACCAGCGTTGCGTGTCTTCAGAAGGATGATCTAGCATTTTATCTACCTGATCAATACGCAGTTACCTTCTTGAACAATCTTCAGCATCCAGGTGACACTACTTTGCATTGTTTTTTTAGATTAAAAATATCTAGTCTTTTTTTTAGGGAAACCAGGGGGTGGGGGCGGGACGAAAGATCCTCACCTGAATATATTGATCCACAGATGCCGGCAAGCCGGTAATGGACACAAATTACATAATTGACCATCGCAGGTCTAGAGGGTACAAAAAGGGGAGAAGAGAGGAACCACCAACAACATTAGAACAATACACTCCAATAGAATTAGGAAATGGAAAAGAACAAAACTACAAGACTAAAGGTTAGCTCCCCACAACGGGTGCAAGTCGTCATTCGCCGAACAAAGCCACCACCAGGTGATGGCACTCCCACAAACTCCATTCCACAGGCGACTGTAAAGCCCTTAGTCGAGAAGACAGACGACAGTCATGATTTACATCATCTATGGAGTACATCCGGGATCCAATGGCCATCCGCCAACGCCGTTTGAGGGGAGAAATCCCCAAAAGGTGAGGACCAACGGTAGGAGAACGAGGAGATCCAAGAGAGGGGATCATGGTCCCGCAACCCGGCATAAAGTGAGATGATGCAATCAAGGAACATGGACGATGGCCGGAGCACATCCACCGGTGGCGGACATTCAAACAACAAACATCTTGAGCACCATTAAGGGAGGAATTGACCGAAGGATCTTGTAAGTCACTTGGTGATGAACTGGTAAGGTGCCTCCACAACGACGCCTGCGGCAGTCATCAAAGGGAGGAGAGCACTGCGACGACACCTCCAAGAAGGTGAATGGCGCCCGAGGGCGTCGCCATCGTCAGCCCGACAAATCGAGCTTAGCTTTCGCCCTGAGCTCTCCGAATCCCTATAGCCACATGAACCAAAACACAAAGACCATCCTCACCTCCACGAAACCCGAGCATTCAAGCAACACCGACAGGCATGGTGTGATTTACTAGCAGAGCCAAGCCGGTGTCTCCACGGCCACGCCATGCTGCTTGAGCCCTTGGCGGCTCGCACGAGCAGCAAGGTGCAGTGGGGAGGAACGACTCAAACCTGGCTCTGCAAGTGGAGGAAGCTGGGGCAGCCAGCTGAGCAGTCCCTGTTGGAGCGGCCCGCCATAGTGCCAGCACCGTGCTGCTTGAGCCATTGATGGCTCGAGTGAGCAGCAAGGCACCACACCATGGCCTACAGCCGCAGAAGCTCCAACCCGGCTAGCACCGCCACCTCAGTCCACTGCAGAAGCTCCAACCCGGGCAGCGGCGCCATCTTCGCGCAGCTGGGAGACCTCGAGCCCCGGGGCACCAGATCCAGTAGGGGGAGGACGGGATCCGTCCCTAGCTAGGGACCCTGGATCTGTTGCCTCGGCAGGCAGCCATGGTCATGGACGCCATTGTAGTACCAAGCTTAAAGGGGAAGAAAGGGGGACGGAAGAAGGGAGTAGCAGGGAGGGAGGAGGCTGCAGCGGGGCCGGCTTTGGCGCCGCCGCGGCGGCGGCGGCCGGGAATGGCTGGTGAGGTCTGGCGGTGGCGGTTATGGATGGCAGCGGATCGGGTTCGGGGCGGATATCCGCGGGTTTCGGGTTTTCGGGTTTCGGGTTCGGTTTTTGGTTTTCACCCGCGGATTTGCGGGTTCGGGTACCCGAAATATTTCGGGTTTGGGGCGGATCTTTAAATGCATCCGCGGAGCTCCATCGGGTACCCGAAAATTTGAGCCCACAGGCCACAGCCCAATAACTATGGATGGCAGCGGATCGGGTTCGGGGCGGATATCCGCGGGTTTCGGGTTTTCGGGTTTCGGGTTCGGTTTTTGGTTTTCACCCGCGGATTTGCGGGTTCGGGTACCCGAAATATTTCGGGTTTGGGGCGGATCTTTAAATGCATCCGCGGAGCTCCATCGGGTACCCGAAAATTTGAGCCCACAGGCCACAGCCCAATAACAGCCCATTTTAGAACCCTAACTATATAAGCTCAGTCGGTCAGTCCTCAGTTCCTCACCCCGCTGGCCCGCTCCCCTCCCGGCCTCCCCCTCCTCCTGGTCTCCTGGATCCCCCCGACGGCCGTCACTCAGTCCTCACCAGTCACCCCGACCCCCCTCCCTCCCAGATCCACGATCCCCCGGTCCCCCCGAGTCCCCGACGGGCGACGGGCCGACGGCCGCCAGACGCGGCGGCGCGGCGAGACCTGGATCCCCCCGACGGCCGTCACTCAGTCCTCACCAGTCACCCCAACCCCCCTCCCTCCTAGATCCACGATCCCCCGGTCCCCCCGAGTCCCCGACGGGCGACGGGCCGACGGCCGCCAGACGCGGCGGCGCGGCGACGCCCCGACTCCTCTGGCCCCGTGCCGCACCCATCCCCTCCCGCGGCCCGCGCCGCACCCATCCCCATCCAGCCACCAGCCCTGCTACCCACGACGGAGGCCGGCGGCCGGAGTTCGACGCCACCGCCCACCAGCGCCGATTGGCCCCGCTCAGCCTCCTCCACCTGTGACCTGTCCGCCCCTACGGCACGGGTGGCGCCGGCGCACGGGCACGACACGGGCGGCGCCAGCGCACGAGCACTGCGCCCGGGCTGCAGGGTCTCAGGTTCATCTCCTCCCTCGGTTTCTTAAACCTTTCCCTTCTCTCGGACTCTCTCCAAACTTGCTCTCCACCCTGGCAGCGACGACTGGGCGAGCGGCGCCGCCATTTGTCCTGTCTTCGCCAGTTCGCCCAGCGCTTTGCCGGCGACGAGCGCATCCTCCAGGTATGCCCCCCTTCTCTTTCCTTCTGCTGTGCGAGACCGAGCACCCCAAACCCTAACAAAACTGTTTGTATTCGGATTTGAATCCAGTTACAATATATTACTTACTAACTTCGATTTCGTTTGTGAGAATTATCGGGTGTATTGCTTGAATCTAGCTGCTAATGGTTTTTTATCAGGATTTTAGATTCCTCAAGTAAAATGAATCTTACCATATGCTAGCAAGGATTAGATGGAAAACACTGAGATATCTCATTCTCTATGACTTCTCGTGCTTTAGTGACAAAACAGATAGGGCCATTTTCCTGATGTAGTTGAAAAGAAGATGTATATCACTTTGTTTGGTACTGGCTGCTGACTGCTTCTATCAGGATTTTTTGCTTAGTCAAAGATGCAGACTTTTATGTTACTTTTTGAATGAAATTACATTTGCACCAGCCAGTCTGAATTAGCTCTCTGATGGTATTACATTTGCCATTTCTTAAGATGCCTCTGTTATAGCGAAATGTATGCTGCAATATTTTGATGCCTCTTGTTATATCATGCAGTATGTGTAATGTGTTTGCCTTTTTTGCATTTGTCAGGAAGTGAGCAATGTCGGCTGTTGGTTCTCAAGCTGCTGCTGCATCTCAATCTGTTGGTTCTCGTCCTCAATCTCGTCCACGCCTTGCAGCCAATTCAGCAACAGCAACACAACCATCCGATTCAGCAACACCGGCAAGTGATTCTGCAACTGTAGGTAATCTTGATGTGGTAGAGGTAGAAGTAGAAGATGATGCCCCTGCTGCTAAAAAGAGAAAGCTAAGATCTGAAGTATGGAAAGACTTTGATTTGATTAGTGTAAATGGGGTTTGGAAAGCAAAATGCCATTGGTGTAAAAAACATTTAGGTGGGGAGACAAGAAATGGTACAACTCACTTGAAGAATCACCTTCTTGTATGTGAGGACAGAATTACTAGAAAAGGTTTAACACAGTCAACTCTTAAATTATCTGCAAATCCAAAAGATGGCACGGTCACATTAGAGAAGTATGTGTTTGATCAAGATGTTGCTAGGAAAGAACTTGCTTTAATGATTATCGTCCATGAGTATCCTCTTTCCATGGTGGACCATATTGGATTTCACAAGTTTTGTGCTGCATTGCAACCAGCATTCAAGTTAGTGTCTAGAAACACAATTAGGAAGGATATATTGGATATGTATCAAGTGCAGAAGCAATCTATGGTGAATTATATCAAGAAATTGAGTTCTCGTGTTGCTGTTACTACGGACTTGTGGACAGCAAACCACCAGAGGAAAGGTTACATGGCAGTTACAGCTCATTTTCTAGATGAAGATTGGAAGCTAAAAAGTTTTCTTATTAGGTAACTATAAATCGCAGCATTTTGTGTTCTTGTGTTATGCAAATTGTCCACCACAATCACTTATGATATCTTATTGTTGTAGGTTTATTTATGTTCCAGCACCACATACAGCGGAGGTCATAACTGATGTTCTCCATGAAGTTCTACTAGATTGGCATATTGAGAGGAATCTGTCCACTATAACTCTTGACAACTGTAGTGTCAATGACAACCTCATGAAGAATATGATTGGCACCGATGGTGATGACCTTGCAAAGAACAAGACTACTATGGAAGGCAAGTTACCACTCCCCTCTTGTATGTTGAAGGGCAAATTAATTCATATGCGTTGTGCTGCACATATTCTAAATCTGATTGTGAAAGATGGAATGAGTGTCATGGAGAAGGGAATTGATAAGGTGCGTGATAGTGTTGCATATTGGTCAGCCACTCCTAAAAGACATGAGAAGTTTGAGAAAATGGCAGCCCAAATGAAAGGAAAATATGAAAAAAGAATTGCTCTTGACTGTAAAACTAGATGGAACTCAACTTATATTATGCTTAGTACTGCACTTATTTACCAAGATGTTTTTGAGCGCCTTGCTTCTCGTGCTCCATGTGTTCCATCAGAAGATGATTGGAAGTTTGCTAGAGAGCTTTGTGATAGGCTAAAGATGTTCTATGATGTAACTGAGCTACTGTCAGGCACTAGATATGTCACAGCCAACCTTTTCTTTCCCAAAATATGCAACATTTTTTTGGCAATTAGGAAGTGGCAAAGCAGTGATATACCTAAGGTAGAAGAAATGTCCATTAAAATGAAAGAAAAGTTCAACAAGTATTGGTCAGATGTGCATGGTTTGATGGCTGTTGCTGCTGTCCTAGATCCTAGGTATAAATTACAACTATTGAATGCTCTTTTCCTCAAAATTCATGGGTTAGAAAGTATTGCTATGGAAGCTGTCCACAAAGTCAAGGACTTGTTGTACAATCTGATTTTGGAATACCAAGATTCTATGGAGGATGTTGCCACTACAGATGGTGCTGAAACTAGACCTAGTGCTCCAACTCAGATGGACGATGAGGATTGGATTGATACCTTTGATGATTACATGTCCAAGCAGCCAACTGTGACCTCCACTTATGTGCGAACAGAGTTAGATTTGTACTTGGAAGAGCCACTATTGCCTAGAACACAAGAGTTGGATATCATTCAATGGTGGCAACATGCAGGGCTCAAATACCCAACTTTACGAAAAATTGCACGTGATGTCCTTGCTATTCCAGTGACAACGGTGGCATCCGAGTCAGTCTTTAGCACTAGTGGCAGAATAATCAGTCCACATCGTAGTAGGCTTGCCCCATCAATGGTTGAAGCACTTATGTGTATGCAAGCATGGTCTCAGGCCGATATGTTAGGTAAGTGTAATTTCTACAAATATGTGGTCTCGTTCTATATAAGTTATATTACTAATTTGTGAATATATCAATGCAGGATCTCAGTCTACTTTCGTTGGTGCTTTGATGACTTGTCTTGATGAAAAAGATGAAGAAATGGTATTGCTGTCATTTGCTTATGTATTCAACTTGTGAATATACTTATATACAATGATGAACATTTCAGTAATGAGTTAATCTCTCTATTTTTGTTTCGCAGGATGAAGATGATTCCACCATAATTGATGAATGAATGAAAATGATGAACTATGTAATGATGTTATTTGTTTGGAGGCCTAGTGGCCTACTATTATTCGTGGTGTCCATCACTGCAGTACAGCACATTGTGTCATTGTTACGTCTCTGTTTATGTTCAGGCTGTCGTTTGCATGGATTAGCATCTGTTCTCGTTTGGAGTTGCATGCTGCTTTCTTTTGTATGCAAAGTGGAAGTGGCCTTTGTGATCTTCCATTATATTGTGACATAGGATAGGATGCTTGTTTGCAACGAGTGAGATGTAAAGAACGGCTGTCTCTGTTTCTGACTTTCTGTGTTGGTACCTGGTGGCCTTAATAGTCTCTGAGATCTGTAGATGATATTTTCTGAGGCCGGCGGCCGGAGTTCGACGCCACCGCCCACCAGCGCCGATTGGCCCCGCTCAGCCTCCTCCACCTGTGACCTGTCCGCCCCTACGGCACGGGTGGCGCCGGCGCACGGGCACGACACGGGCGGCGCCAGCGCACGAGCACTGCACCCGGGCTGCAGGGTCTCAGGTTCATCTCCTCCCTCGGTTTCTTAAACCTTTCCCTTCTCTCGGACTCTCTCCAAACTTGCTCTCCACCCTGGCAGCGACGACTGGGCGAGCGGCGCCGCCATTTGTCCTGTCTTCGCCAGTTCGCCCAGCGCTTTGCCGGCGACGAGCGCATCCTCCAGGTATGCCCCCCTTCTCTTTCCTTCTGCTGTGCGAGACCGAGCACCCCAAACCCTAACAAAACTGTTTGTATTCGGATTTGAATCCAGTTACAATATATTACTTACTAACTTCGATTTCGTTTGTGAGAATTATCGGGTGTATTGCTTGAATCTAGCTGCTAATGGTTTTTTATCAGGATTTTAGATTCCTCAAGTAAAATGAATCTTACCATATGCTAGCAAGGATTAGATGGAAAACACTGAGATATCTCATTCTCTATGACTTCTCGTGCTTTAGTGACAAAACAGATAGGGCCATTTTCCTGATGTAGTTGAAAAGAAGATGTATATCACTTTGTTTGGTACTGGCTGCTGACTGCTTCTATCAGGATTTTTTGCTTAGTCAAAGATGCAGACTTTTATGTTACTTTTTGAATGAAATTACATTTGCACCAGCCAGTCTGAATTAGCTCTCTGATGGTATTACATTTGCCATTTCTTAAGATGCCTCTGTTATAGCGAAATGTATGCTGCAATATTTTGATGCCTCTTGTTATATCATGCAGTATGTGTAATGTGTTTGCCTTTTTTGCATTTGTCAGGAAGTGAGCAATGTCGGCTGTTGGTTCTCAAGCTGCTGCTGCATCTCAATCTGTTGGTTCTCGTCCTCAATCTCGTCCACGCCTTGCAGCCAATTCAGCAACAGCAACACAACCATCCGATTCAGCAACACCGGCAAGTGATTCTGCAACTGTAGGTAATCTTGATGTGGTAGAGGTAGAAGTAGAAGATGATGCCCCTGCTGCTAAAAAGAGAAAGCTAAGATCTGAAGTATGGAAAGACTTTGATTTGATTAGTGTAAATGGGGTTTGGAAAGCAAAATGCCATTGGTGTAAAAAACATTTAGGTGGGGAGACAAGAAATGGTACAACTCACTTGAAGAATCACCTTCTTGTATGTGAGGACAGAATTACTAGAAAAGGTTTAACACAGTCAACTCTTAAATTATCTGCAAATCCAAAAGATGGCACGGTCACATTAGAGAAGTATGTGTTTGATCAAGATGTTGCTAGGAAAGAACTTGCTTTAATGATTATCGTCCATGAGTATCCTCTTTCCATGGTGGACCATATTGGATTTCACAAGTTTTGTGCTGCATTGCAACCAGCATTCAAGTTAGTGTCTAGAAACACAATTAGGAAGGATATATTGGATATGTATCAAGTGCAGAAGCAATCTATGGTGAATTATATCAAGAAATTGAGTTCTCGTGTTGCTGTTACTACGGACTTGTGGACAGCAAACCACCAGAGGAAAGGTTACATGGCAGTTACAGCTCATTTTCTAGATGAAGATTGGAAGCTAAAAAGTTTTCTTATTAGGTAACTATAAATCGCAGCATTTTGTGTTCTTGTGTTATGCAAATTGTCCACCACAATCACTTATGATATCTTATTGTTGTAGGTTTATTTATGTTCCAGCACCACATACAGCGGAGGTCATAACTGATGTTCTCCATGAAGTTCTACTAGATTGGCATATTGAGAGGAATCTGTCCACTATAACTCTTGACAACTGTAGTGTCAATGACAACCTCATGAAGAATATGATTGGCACCGATGGTGATGACCTTGCAAAGAACAAGACTACTATGGAAGGCAAGTTACCACTCCCCTCTTGTATGTTGAAGGGCAAATTAATTCATATGCGTTGTGCTGCACATATTCTAAATCTGATTGTGAAAGATGGAATGAGTGTCATGGAGAAGGGAATTGATAAGGTGCGTGATAGTGTTGCATATTGGTCAGCCACTCCTAAAAGACATGAGAAGTTTGAGAAAATGGCAGCCCAAATGAAAGGAAAATATGAAAAAAGAATTGCTCTTGACTGTAAAACTAGATGGAACTCAACTTATATTATGCTTAGTACTGCACTTATTTACCAAGATGTTTTTGAGCGCCTTGCTTCTCGTGCTCCATGTGTTCCATCAGAAGATGATTGGAAGTTTGCTAGAGAGCTTTGTGATAGGCTAAAGATGTTCTATGATGTAACTGAGCTACTGTCAGGCACTAGATATGTCACAGCCAACCTTTTCTTTCCCAAAATATGCAACATTTTTTTGGCAATTAGGAAGTGGCAAAGCAGTGATATACCTAAGGTAGAAGAAATGTCCATTAAAATGAAAGAAAAGTTCAACAAGTATTGGTCAGATGTGCATGGTTTGATGGCTGTTGCTGCTGTCCTAGATCCTAGGTATAAATTACAACTATTGAATGCTCTTTTCCTCAAAATTCATGGGTTAGAAAGTATTGCTATGGAAGCTGTCCACAAAGTCAAGGACTTGTTGTACAATCTGGTTTTGGAATACCAAGATTCTATGGAGGATGTTGCCACTACAGATGGTGCTGAAACTAGACCTAGTGCTCCAACTCAGATGGACGATGAGGATTGGATTGATACCTTTGATGATTACATGTCCAAGCAGCCAACTGTGACCTCCACTTATGTGCGAACAGAGTTAGATTTGTACTTGGAAGAGCCACTATTGCCTAGAACACAAGAGTTGGATATCATTCAATGGTGGCAACATGCAGGGCTCAAATACCCAACTTTACGAAAAATTGCACGTGATGTCCTTGCTATTCCAGTGACAACGGTGGCATCCGAGTCAGTCTTTAGCACTAGTGGCAGAATAATCAGTCCACATCGTAGTAGGCTTGCCCCATCAATGGTTGAAGCACTTATGTGTATGCAAGCATGGTCTCAGGCCGATATGTTAGGTAAGTGTAATTTCTACAAATATGTGGTCTCGTTCTATATAAGTTATATTACTAATTTGTGAATATATCAATGCAGGATCTCAGTCTACTTTCGTTGGTGCTTTGATGACTTGTCTTGATGAAAAAGATGAAGAAATGGTATTGCTGTCATTTGCTTATGTATTCAACTTGTGAATATACTTATATACAATGATGAACATTTCAGTAATGAGTTAATCTCTCTATTTTTGTTTCGCAGGATGAAGATGATTCCACCATAATTGATGAATGAATGAAAATGATGAACTATGTAATGATGTTATTTGTTTGGAGGCCTAGTGGCCTACTATTATTCGTGGTGTCCATCACTGCAGTACAGCACATTGTGTCATTGTTACGTCTCTGTTTATGTTCAGGCTGTCGTTTGCATGGATTAGCATCTGTTCTCGTTTGGAGTTGCATGCTGCTTTCTTTTGTATGCAAAGTGGAAGTGGCCTTTGTGATCTTCCATTATATTGTGACATAGGATAGGATGCTTGTTTGCAACGAGTGAGATGTAAAGAACGGCTGTCTCTGTTTCTGACTTTCTGTGTTGGTACCTGGTGGCCTTAATAGTCTCTGAGATCTGTAGATGATATTTTCTGCTTCTCATCTGCAATGCCTATATTTCAGTGTGCATCCGTACTGATGTTTCAGTACATTATTGCAGGCGACATATTGATATAGATAACACAAGCTTTATGTCTGCCAGTATTGCTGCATACTATGTAAAAAATTCGGGTTTCGGATTATCCGTTCGGTTTCGGGTATCCGCGGGTTTCGGTTTTGGGTTTGAATCTGTACCCGAATTGGAGTTCGGGTCGGGTTCGGGTTTCAAGTTCGGGTTTCGGTTTTGGGTGCCCAGATACTCCACCCGAACCGAACCCGACCCGTTGCCATCCTTAGTGGCGGTGGAGTTGCCCTCCGGTCGCCCGGGAGCGACGCGGGGTCGAACTTAGGTTTTTGTTATTGTTGGTAATTTTTTCAATATCTGGTCTTTTACTTTGCATTGGTTTACTCGGGAAGATGCAGAGTGTGTCCACACAGATCATAGACCGATTCGACATAGAGAGCTCCTCGAGGCGCACCAAGCGGTTGATTTCACATTTGTTAGTGGTACTTCAGAAGTTCAGATGCAGGCACTTTGCCAATGTATTGTTTAGTTCCCTCAATGCATCCTCTGCATAAGTGTTGATTGAAGAAACATCGGCGCTTTCCTTCTAGGGAAACCATCATGTGGATTCGGTAGTAGCTATTATCAGTTGTCAGTTGCCACGTATTGATGCGTCTCACCTCTGCCTCGTGCGCAGGGACAGTAGAAATGCACAGACGTTCGTCTTCCACCTGTCGCAACCGTGCCCATTGTTGTCAGGAGCTGGACAGTGCCGGAGATCGCCGTGGCCACTGTTTCCAGTCTCGCCGGCACGTATGCTGGAGTACCTTGACTCCTCGAGCCGAGCAGTGTCCGCCACCGCGAACGAGCACCGGCCCACAGGTCATAGGACCGGCTCCACTGCTACTGACATCGACGCCCGGGCGCGCAGCGCCAAGAGCGGCTAGCAGGTCCTTGCCCGCCGGCGGCGCGCGCCAGCGACGCCGAGGGTGTTAGTGCCGCTCGTCGTCGGAGCCTCACCAGCAGCCACGCCGCGTTGTCGTCGTCCCTCGTGCCGAGGACGCGTGCTGCCCTGGGTTCCGCGTTTGCGTCGTGCTTCCGGCGTACTATGAATCCATTGACCGCGGCTGTGAGCGGGGACATGGCGGCGCTCCGGCGACGCGACGCCCGGAGGACAGGAGGAGAAGAGACAAGTGCTAGGGGTGGACGGTATTTCGTTTACCGTCCACCCCTTGGTCCTTGTCAGCCGTCCGATCGGCCCTCTGCAACCCAGATTTTCAAGGATTGCACTTTAACTTGGTCGTATTCCTGCCTCGCTCGACTGCATGCATCGCGTGATGGAGCTAGCGAGCGGCGACGGCACTGCCGGATGTCACCGGCACTCTGTCTGCTGGCTTCTAGGGCTCCGGTATCGGCCGTATCATTCTCGTCTTGTTGATGTCGCTAAGGAAGTCGAGCAGCGCCGGGTGCATGGAGCCTGGCACGTGGTCGCATGCTGCAACGGCCAGCGGGCGCATCGCGCGAGGACCTCGACGCCAGCGGCGGCGCTGCTCGAGGACTAGAGGCAATCTCGCCACTGCGTCATCCAAGATCAGTTAGCTTTCTCTTGCAGGTTGCAGCCAGCGGCTACCCAGCACATATTCTAGCAGGGGCTCTGGATCGAATGGCATCCGTGAGCCGGCGTCTCGAGCACGGTCTTGTCCGCCGAGGTCGTCGGCGATGCTCATCGAAGCCTCACTGGCGGCCCGAAGCCGGCGATCGGTGATGATGGCGTCTGCTAGCGTGGTCGGTGTTCTACGGCGCACGGGAGGCGGGTGAACGATCGGGCTGGCCGGCAGGGAAGGAGAAGCGGCAGCGCACCGGGGACGAGGCCGGGGGTGGACGGTATTTCATTTACCGTCCACCCCTTGGGTCCCCGACAGCCATCAGATCACGCACGGATGGCCCAGATTTTTAAAGGATTGCGCTTTGACTTGTCCTTCTCCTGCCTCGCTGGCCTCGACGGCATGGGTCGCGTCGTCCATGGAGCGAGCATGGCACGGCGGCGGAGCGAGCGTGCGGGGACGGCACTGCTGGATGTCACTCTGCCGACTTCTGGGTTCCGGCGTCGACCTTATCATTCTCAGCCGAGGAAGTCGAGCAGCGTATTAGTCTGCTCGTCGTCGTTGACTTCCGACAACAAGGCTGCGCCAGGGTGAAGTGCTTACAGTGATCGGACAGAGCAGGGTGTCTGGTCGCCATTAATTCCCCGGCAGGGCTCATCTTTGTCAATGCCTTCTCCTGCTCTTTAGGTGTGTTTAGTTGAGGACTGAGCTACGCTGAGTTGGTTCGCTCGCCAGGTGAGCGTGCGGCCGGGCGTGGGTTCGATTCCTGGGAATGGCAACCCGCGTGCCTCACCGGGTACTGAGGTGGTGTGCGTGTGTGCTAGTGTGTGTGAGGTAGTGTGTGTAAGCCTCGGTAGCGTTTTGAGACTTCTCAGGCAGTCTCGTCTGCGCTAAGTCCGGTCAGCGTGAGCGTCCAAAATTCTTACATGACTCCCCAGTGCTCCTGGGTGTTTTCAAAAAAAAATGTGTTTAGTTGGTGAAAAAGTTTGGATTTTAGTACTGTAGCATATTTCGTTGTTATTACTTAACAAATAAGGTCCAATCATAGACTAATTAGATTTAAAAGATTTATCTCGTGCTAATTAGTTAGACTGTATAATTAGTTATTTTTTAACTACATTTAATGCTCCATACATGTGTACAAAGATTCAATGTGCTGGGGACGGTAGAAAATTTGATGCTCCCTTCTTAGAGGATTTTATCACTGACAGATGTCATATTGTTGTCTGCCTATGTGGCAGCTGGCCGGCAACTAACAGACAGACCAACTGCAGAACAACCAGCTTGCTTCTTCCTGCTCTGCTTCAAAACTTCAAGTATCCACAACACAACACATGCATGGTGCATACTAACAAGGAGCAGGTCAAGTATCCACAACACATCCAGCGGGCGGATCGCGGACCTCGACGCCGCCGCCGGCGGCGCTGGTCGAGGAGTAGAGGCAATCTCGCCGCTGCGTCATCCAAGATCAGCTAGGTTTCTCTTGCAGGTTGCAGGTTCTAGCAGGGGCTCTGGATCGAATAATGGCATCCGCGAGACGGCGCCTCGAGCACGGCCTCGTCCGCCGAGGGCGTCAGCTAGCGTGTTCGGTGTTCTACATCGCACAGGAGTCCACGGGTGAGCGAGCGGGCCGTCCGCAGCCGGCAGGGAAGGAGAAGCGGCAGCGCACACCAGGGTCGGGGGTGCGCAGTATTTCATTTACCATCCACCTCTTGTTCCCTAACGACCGTCAGATCGCGCACGTAATTTATAAAGAATTGCACTTTGACTTCGTCGTTTTCCTGCCTGGCTGCCTCGACGGCATGGATCGCGTCCATGGAGCGAGCATGGCGGTGGCGGCGCTGGTGGATGTCGCCGCGCAGGCGGTCTCTCTGCCGGCTTCTGGGCTCCGGCGGCGTCCGTTTCATTCTCCAACCGAGGAAGTCGAGCAGCGTGTTGGTCTGGTCGTCGACTTCCGCCAACAGGGCTGCAGCAGCGTCCGAGCCGAGGCTCCGCTCGCTCCACGGTGAAGTGTTTACGGTGATCGGAGCAGGGCGTGGCCGGATTGAGCAGGATGTCTGGTCGCCATTGATTCGCCGAGCAGGCTAGGGCTCATCTTTGTCAATGTGAAATGACCGGTAGCGCTCTCAACCCTAAGAAGGGGAGGGGGTGAATTAGACAATCTAAAAAAAATTAGACCTATAACTCCAACTGTTTGCACAATATTAAACTAAAACAATCTATTTAGATGTGCAACTATGATTGTTCTAATGTGAAACCCCTATCCCAAAAGAGTTTAGCAACCTATGACCTTTCCTATCAAGAAACTACTCTATAAAAGTAAAGGCACACAAATTGCTAGTATAAAATGCGGAAGCTTAAAGAGTGGGATAGGAGAAATCAAACTCTCGACGCGGGTGTTTAAACCGTGGTTCGGTTAGCCACAAAGGCACACCTACATCCACGTTGTTGTAGCACTCACTAAGAGTATTGCTGCTCGGCTACCAAGTCTCTTCCGTGAACACAATCACGGTCACCTTGGCCCCGGGTTCCACTAAGGAGCTTCTCCACAAAGGATGGGGGTCTCCACGTCCCCCGCACAAAGTTGTCGTCGCCGCTCCACACCAAGTCGGAGGGTCGATGACGTTGCCGGCGAGCTTCACAGCTCCAAGGGGCCGGCGCACCAAGCTCTTCTTTTGGTTCACTAATGAACCACAGCACAAATGCTCAAATCCTTACAATCTCACTCACTAAGAGCTAACCTTTACACAACACTCTCAAAGTGTGCTAAGGACTAAAGGATATGGTCACTAAGCTCTTGGATGGCTTGGAGATGTTCTTCAATGTGTATGAGGTATCTCAGATCTCCAGCAAGCTTCAAATGGCCGGGGTGAGGCGTATATATAGGCCACCAAGTCTTTTAGCCGTTGCTCCAACGGTCAACAGAAAACAGCATACCATCGGATGAACCGATGCCTCTGCATGGGGTGGCGTCGGTTTATCCGGTCACTCTCATACCTGAAGTAGCCGTCGAGCTTCTGACGCACTGTCTGCAGCACCATCGGTTTAACCGATGACTGGGTGTCAGTTAAATCGGTCACTCACAGCACTCAACTAGCCGTTGGACCTCTTTGTCTCCTGCTGACGTCATTACACCGGTGCTTTGCTCTGATGCATCACCGGTTCAACTGGTGCTGAAGACTTGGCTCTTGTGCGCTTGACATCGTCTCCGGAATATAGTACATTGATTGCACCGATGTCTCTCTTGACACCGTCGGCTCATCCGGTGCTTGATTTCTTTCTTCACTTGATCTCCAGAGGCGTGCAGACTTGTGCCAAAGGCAGGCTGTCGGAACTTCCGACAACCATCGGTTCTTCCGGTGCTACTGGTTTTAGTAGAACTCATCCAATTCAGCGTTTTTTGAGTTCTTTCTTCGTGTTTTGCTTTGCATGGCCTTTATACTTCATCCCTGGGATCTAGAAATGTTCACTTAACAAAACTATTAGTTCCATTGATTGCGTTGTCATTCGATTACCAAAATCACTCGAAATGGCATAAATGGTGCCATGTTCGTTACAATCTCCTATTTTTGGTGATTGATGACAACACAATCAAAACAAGTATAAATTTGCAAAAATAGACAAATTAACCATTTGATACCAATTGAAACCGCTTACACTTTCTTGGATGCTTACCATCATCCAATGATGACTTGGCCTCCCCCTAAAACCATGATCCCCCTTTGTTCATCCCTCTTATTTGCTACTCCTCTCTCATTATGTTGACTTGATCCACTTGGCATTTCTCCCCCTTTGAAATATACTTTTTCTTCTTGGGAACATCTCTCCTTTTGTTGGGAACATGCCTTGCTTTGATCCACATTTCTCCCCCTTTGGAATCAAATCACCTAAATGGTCTTGCACCTAAAAGGTCTTACAAAAATATAGCTTAAGAGAAGATTAGTATCCTAGAGAGTTAGTTTCATGACTTGTGATCCAATGATGTGTTATCAATGAAGATACCAATTGAAAATTTCACTACGGTGGATCACAAAATCACGAAACTAGCATGACATGAGCTAAGCTCTCCATAAGTATGTGCACAAAAAGATAATGTGAAAATCAAGTGCACAACTAGATGTTATAACTAGAGAGTTTAGATCATATCATGCACGGAGGTAGCTCCAAAATAAATAGAATATGACAAAGATACTAATTGAATGAATTTAGAACCTTGCATACCTCCGGGGGTAACTTTGTTTACCTTGCATGTACCAATTTGAAAGTGATTTGCAAATGATACCAATTGAAGTTGAATACCAATTGAAAGTCTTTGAAGTCAAAGATACTTGGTACACCAAGGCTAACCAAATGTATGAGCACATAGCCTATGAACTTAGATATGAGCATTTAAGTTCAACAAAGCATGACTCAATATGCATGAAAGCACAATTTATCTAATCACTCTTATAGAGTTATTTGTTCATATTGATCGTGAATAACATTCTCTTATAGTGTTAACTCCATCGTGAGACTACAAAATATAAACTTGGAAACATGTTAGTCTCAAAATCACAAACCATAGGATGAACTCCCCCTAAATATGTGCATTTAGTGTTTGAATCACAAAGTAAATGTATGCACATTGATTTTTGACACAATTAGAAAGTTTACCATATAGTTTGTGTTCATGGTACGCATATGAAATACATACCTCACAAGAAGCATGTACCATGAAGGGTAACCTTGTGTAGCTTTCTACATACTTATCAAACCATATAGGTTGCTCATGGGTTAGAATTATAACACAAGCAACCAACCATATACAACACTAGGTGATGCAATGCAAATAACCTAGCAAGAGCAATGGAGCTGCATGATGCTTGAATTGAAATCTAGCTACCATTACCTTATGGGGGACTTGGGCAAAAAATGTCCAAGATGTGAACTTAGCTTGTTTTGGGTTGAACCTTCACTTCAACTTATAAACTAAGCCTCCAAATCCCCCGAAGCCATTTTTGGGCTTCAAGTCTCCTTTGGAACCCACACCATTTTAGGCCCTTTCATATTGGTTATGACATCCTTGGGCACCCAAATGGAGTGATTCCAACTCCTTTCTTGCTTCCCAACCTTGTGAGCAACCACCTTACCATTGGTTTTCTTCTTAATCACATAGGAGGTGCTATTGCTTTTGTTTCTCTGGTTGGGCTTGGTGTAGATGAGAGAACTCTTGATTGTAAGCTTCTTCTTGTTCTTCTCATCCGAAAGCTTCTTCCTTGGTTGAGGGCACTTATTGGACTTGTGGCCTTCTTTGTGGCACTTTGAGCAAGTCACGGTGGACCCCTTCTGAAGCTTCTTCATCATGTCTTCACAGTTATCTTGAGAAGATTGGGCATTGCTCTTTATGCATTTGCCCTTTAATCTATACAAGTCCTTCATGAGCCTATCTACTTCTTGCTTGAGCTCATCATTCTCCTTAACAATGAGATTATCACATGATTCTACAACAACATTCTCATTAAATTTCTCATTGCAAGGGTTAGAGCAAGATTCATCAACTAAATCAATGCAAGAAGTTGAAACATCTACCCTAGAGATAGGAATTGCACAAGGGATAGTTTGCTTCATTTTCAAAGAGTCATTAGTATCATTAATGCTCTCAAATTTTAATTTGAGCTCTTCATACTCCTTGCTAAGCAATTTGAATTTGCACATCAAATCTTCAAAATTTGTAGCAAGAGAAGCATTTAAATCATTGAGAGCATTAAGATTTTTAATTTCTTTAGCTTGTCTTTTCATGACTCCTTGTTGCTCATGAATTAAGTCACGAAGATCTCCAAAAGATGGAGTATCGGAGTCATCATCACTTACATTGCTATTCGTACCTTCGGCCATATGACATATATTGAATGATGATGAAGCTCCCTTGTTGGTGCGGGTGGTGGTGCTCTTGATGGACTCATCACTTGGGCTTGAGCTTGATTCTACACCATCATCCACCCATTCTCCAAGAAAAATACGAGGTTCATCCTTGGGCTTTTTCTCATTCTTTTGCTTCTTCTCTTTCTTGAGCTTTCTCTCAATCTTTTGGGGAAAATTAGAAGGTGAAAAATTTAACCCTTCCCCGTAGAATTGTGAAGCCATTTCTAAGGGATTCATCCATTCCCCAAAAAGAGCTAACTCACTAGGCGGTGAAGCCTAACCGATCAAGTGAGCCGGTAAACATAAATTGTCAATAGAATTGGCTTTCTTTATGAGAGGAGTGAGTCCCGGCTCTGATACCAATTAAAAGGACCGGTAGCACGCTCTAGCTTAAGAGGGGGAGGGGGTGAATTAGGCAATCTAAAAAAACTTAGACCTATGGCTCCAACTGTTTGCATAATATTAAACTAAACAAACTATCTAGATGTGCAACTATGGTTGTCCTAGTGTGAAACCCCTATCCCAAAAGAGTTTAGTAACCTATGGCCTTTCCTATCAAGAAACTACTTTATTAAAGTAAAGTCACACAAATTGCTAGTATGAAATACGAAAGCTTAAATAGTGGGATATGAGAAAGCAAACTCTCGACGCGGGTGTTTATCCCGTGGTTCGGTTAGCCACAAAAGCACACCTACATCCACGTTGTTGTAGCACTCACTAAGAGTATTGCTACTCGGCAATCAAGTCTCTTTCGTGAACACAATCACGGTCACCTTGGCCCCGGGTTCCACTAAGGAGCTTCTCCACAAAGGATGGGGGTCTCCACGTCCCCCGCACAAAGTTGTCGTCGCCGCTCCACACCAAGTCGGAGGGTCGATGACGTTGCCGGCGAGCTTCACAGCTCCAAGGGGCCGGCGCACCAATCTCTTCTTTTGGTTCACTAATGAACCACAGCACAAATGCTCAAATCCTTACAATCTCACTCACTAAGAGCTAACCTTTACACAACACTCTCAAAGTGTGCTAAGGACTAAAGGATATGGTCACTAAGCTCTTGGATGGCTTGGAGATGTTCTTCAATGTGTATGAGGTATCTCAGATCTCCAGCAAGCTTCAAATGGCCGGGGTGAGGCATATATATAGGCCACCAAGTCTTGTAGCCATTGCTCCAACGGTCAGCAGAAAAGAGCATACATCGGATGAAATGATGCCTCTGCATGGGGTGGCGTCGGTTCATCCGGTCACTCCCAGACCTGAAGTAGCCGTTGAGCTTCTGACAAACTATCTGCAGCACCATTGGTTTAACCAATGACTGGGTGTCAGTTAAACTGGTCACTCACAGCACTCGACTAGCCGTTGGACCTCTTTGTCTCCTGCTGACGTCATTACACCGGTGCTATGCTCCGATGCATCACCGGTTCAACCGGTGCTGAAGACTTGGCTCTTGTGCGCTTGACATCGTCTCTGGAACATAGTACATTGATTGCACTGATGCCTCTCTTTATACCGTCGGTTCATCCGGTGCTTGACTTCTTTCTTCACTTAATCTCCATAGGCGCGCAGACTTGTGCCAAAGCCAGGTCGTCGGAACTTCCGACAACCATCGGATGCACCGATGCTATAGGCATTGGTGGTTCCGGTGCTACTGGTTTCAGTAGAACTCGTCCAATTCAGCATTTCTTTGAGTTCTTTCTTCGTGTTTTGCTTTGCATGGCCTTTTATACTTCATCCCTGGGATCTAGAAATGTCCACTTAACAAAACCATTAGTCCCATTGATTGTGTTGTCATTCGATCACCAAAATCACTCGAAATGGCATAAATAATGCCATGTTCGTTACACAATGCCTACTACCCCACCCCGACCACGGGGGGACAGACGGTCTCCAAGGCTGCGGCATCATATCGCGGGTGGTGACGGCAGTCGCCGGGTCGTTGAGGCGGTGGTTCCTCCTAACGAGTGAGCATTCGCGTGTGCCGCTCTGGAGAAGCAAGCAAAAGCACGTACGCTGCACTGCCTTCGATCTCCTGGACTTCAGTTGCTGCCTTCTTCAGAGGATTTTATCACTGATGCCATATTGTTGTCTGCCTATGTGGCAGCCAGCCCAGCAACTCACACTGATAGACCAAACTGCAGCTCAAGTAGTTTTTATAGATTATGGAAAATGTTCCGGCTTTGATCATTCACAAGTGAATGACTACAGCCAAAAAGAGTTACAAGAGTTCTTAGACTCTAAACCTCGAAAGAGGGATTTCACAGATACAAGAGAGAAAATTATAGAACAAAGAAAGAAAACTAAAAGACTAAGTTCCAATCTTTTTTTTCGTTCTCGCTTCAACCTTGTAAAAAATTCACGGATCAATCCATCACATCTCTCGTCTACTCAGAAACTTGATGTCCGGATTGTTTGTTGCTTGCCGAACCTTCCCCGTAAATCTCCGCCTAGCGCATAGATGTGAGCAGAAATCGATATCGTCTCCAGGAAGATAGTGGCATCAAGAGATGTCACTAATGTTGACACCAGCATAATGCCGAACAAGATTCCCCAAACAGTTTCCTGTAACATCTGTCGTCAACAGGGACTTGCTGAAAGGTAGCGCAGCGGCAAAGCTTCCAACAAAGAAAGCGGCGCAAGAAGCTGCAAGAAGCGTCGCCTTTGCCGGCCAGCACGAGGCCGGATTTGGATTTCTCGATGCGCTCCCAAGAACCACCTCCGCGTGACTGCACCAACCAAAAACACCTGCCAGCGGACCGCCTCCGGTGCCAGACCTTTACCAGCATGCTGTAGATGCCGCCGCCGCCTCCCATCCCGCCGTCTCCACGGACGAGGCCGGATCCGGCCTCACCGGCCCTGGATCTGGCACCGCCCCCTCGAGGAGGCAATCGGCACGCCGCAGCCGCCTAGCGGCCGTGCGGCCACCCGGCGCAGGAAAGAGGAGAAGCGCAGATCCGGAAGGACCGGATCCAACCATGGGACGCCTGCCCCGCGCACCACCGAAGGAGGGCATGGCCACCGGCGGGCCCAGCGCTGCAACCACCTCCTCCTTAGTTTCAGTAATCTTCTTTGATTGTTTGCGCATCTCCTCCTTGAGCTCAGTCAGTATGCTTATGACTTTGCTCTGAGAGTACATTAACTGTTAGTATGATCATTTTGGTATGTTGAAAACTTTCAAACATGAAGCCTAAATCTTTAAGCCCGCACAATAAAGCACCTACAGAACATATATTGTATAATCTTTAAACCTATGTATTGAGAGCTTTCAAGAAGGAATTCTAAAACTTACAATTATATAAAAAATGAACTTTGCGCATGCCAGTCTTATGTGCACACCACTGATGGAAGAATGTTTGAGGAAATTCTTGTCTGGCTTTATGCTGGCGTCGGTATTGGTGACACTTCTTAGTGCCACCCGCTCACCAGAGGCGATGTCGATATTTCCTCACACCTATGCCCTAGTCGGAGGTTTATGTGGAAATGAAAGGGTAGATAGCAGATGATCCGGACATAAAGTTTCTAAGCAGACGAGATGTATTAGATTGATGCTACACGAAGACGTTGCAAGATTGAAAAAGAACGAAGAAGAAGATTGAAGTTTAGTCTTCTAGTTTTCTTTATTGGTTTTATAGCTTTCTTTTTTTTTGTATTTATGAGTCCCCTCATTTGAGGTTTAGAATCTATTTAAGAAACTCTTGTAACTCTTTTGACTGTAGTTTTTTGCTTGTGAATGATGAAGGTCGGAACTTTTTCATAAATTTAAAAAAAAATGTGCACACCACTGAACTGAGGAAAAGGGTGAGGAACAATGCACAAGGAAGATGATGCGAGGGGAGCGTAACTCTCGAAGTAAATAAGATCTGTTCGTACAAGCGGACACTGGCTAGCTTGGTTGGCTAGCTCATTGTAGAGTGGAGAACTGGAGATAGCAGCCACGGTTCGAATCCTTGTGCACAGATTTAAGCCATCTCAGATGAGTGGGGTTTAGAACCCTATTTTATATAAAAAAAATAAGATCTCTTGTCAGGGCCACGTTACGTGAAAGCTTTAGATGCCGTGTGGTTGGCTGCCATCTGCTAGCGGTGCACGCAAAGGAAATTGGCAGGCAGAGGTCTTGCTGGGTATGGGCGTATGGGGCCTGGTGGCAACCAACACACGGTGGCACACTCACGATGGAAAGCAGCTTGGCTTTAGGGCCATTTGCCGCCAGCGAAGCAGACCCCCGGCCGGTCTCCCCTCGCGAGCAGCAGTGTGCAGTACGTCGCAGGAGGTAGGGGATCGATATGGATGGGGGCTAGCTACCGGCCGGGGTGGAAGCTGTTGCTGCTGCTTCGACTTGGGCTGTTGTGTTTAGTTCTAAAATTTCTCTCTCCAAATTTTACTATTCACCTATCACATCAAATCTTTTGCCTCATGCATAGAGCATTAAATATAGATAAATAAAAAAAAACTAATTGCATAGTTTTGATGTACACGGCGAGACGAATCTTTTGAGCCTAGTTAGGTCATGATAGGACAACAATTACCACAAACAAACAAAAAGTGCTATATTGTGCTACAGTGTCCGATGTGACTATTTTTACTGCAGTTTTACGGATCTAAACATAGCCTTGGATCATCTATTGACAGAAGGCACGGAGTCGGAGGATGCGTGCAGAGTGCAGACAGATCCGTAACAGGTTAAAAGGCAGCTCCAATCGGCAAATCTTTCAGATCTGAGACCGGGAGAGGGGCTTGGGAAAGTGAAAAAAAACTCGAAACACAAGTCAAGTAGTGCAAAATCATGCAAATTGTGAAGCAGATTAAAGCTTCGCAAGCTGATCGAGATGTCACAAGTACGGTAATTTGCTGACACCAAGAACATAGGAAGTACCTTTTTTTTCCTAGCATATCTCTGTGCTTGGGACCGGCTTCTTCGACATCTAGTTTCCTCTGTAGGCAGGTCATCAGTTGAGCTGTTTGGTCCCCAGCAAGTCAGGTGAGATTTCAAGCAAATCAAGAGTTGATTCGGACAAGCATAGGTTGGTGTGATTGTGAATGGCATACCTCGATCTGCTGGAGCTTGATTCGTCCTCCGTCCACCGCTTCTTTTTCTTGGCCATGGCGTCCTACCTTAAGATCGAGCTGGAGGGTGTTGGAGACGATAAGTAAAGTTACCTCCTTCGCTTCTTTTTCTTGGCCATGGCGTCCTACCTTAAGATCGAGCTGGAGGGTGTTGGAGACGATAAGTAAAGTTACCTCCTTCGCGTGGCTATGTCCCATGGTATATATATATGCTATATTCTGTATTATTAACAAAGGTGGGTTGGACGAATTGGAATAGTCAGAGGGTTCGGTCAACATTTGCTGCAGCGCTGGAAAAGAGGACGAGAAGAACAGGCATGTGAAGTCCCTGGGAGTCCTTGGGAGGTCGATGTGAAGTACCTGGGAGTCCCTGGGAGCTCCATGTGATGTCCCGGGGTGTGCACATCTATTCACAAAAAAGGAAGTCGAGCTCCGCCGAGTTGCGATCAGGGTTTACATTTCCGTCGGGAGCCACTTTCCCGCCTGAGTCCGGGAACGGGAAACCGGCCGGTTCCCGGTGAAAACCGCCAGAAACCGGACGGGATGGCACTTCAAATTCAAAAATCGGGAAACCGGTTTTCCCGACCGGGAACCGGTGTTTTCTGACCGGGAAACCGGTCACAGCGACCGGAATTCAAAAAAAAAAAAAGGTGCAGTGAAGCCAAATTTTGCAAAGAAAAGACTCCATTTAAATAATTAACATGTCGTAAGATATTTTGAAGACATATATAATGTTTTAATGTATATAATGGACATAGCATTGCATAGTTAGTACGAACAATGAAAATTTTGGCAGCATTTCAGTGCAAATTGAATACATGACATGGTACAAACATATATAAGATACATATATACATGCCACACACATATATAGACATGTCACAGCATAAGTTTTACACATATAGCGTCTTATAAATACAAGTCATTTAGCAAAGTCAAGTCACGTGGCATAGAAATAGGATTACATGCATGTAACCATCATTATGCACCTAACATTTTGCAAGATAATGTATAGTCCTCTAGCACTGCCTATAACTCATACAACCATCATACAACCACTACTTAGCAGATCGACACCTTGAACCGTAAAACAACTAGAGTCCTCACCCTTCCCGCGTCGTTGTCCGCGGTTTCCGCTCGGGATCCACTGAAATCCACTCGGGAAATCCGGATCCCGCTACGGGACATGCGGCCGACGCTCGCGGCCGGCCGGTGGAGCTCGGGATCCGCCTCCTCCCGGCGGGAAACTGCGTTTCGCGGCCGGGATTCCGCGCACAGGCTGCGGGATTCCTCCACCGCCGGCGAAGGGAAGGAAGCAAGCGCTTGGGGAAAGAGCTTCTGGCCGTCGTGCGGTGTTGGGGAGGCCGCCTGGGAGTGAAATGTGGATAGGGATAGGGGTATCAGTTACAGAGTTCGGGTTCGTTAAAGGGTCCAAACCCAAATCGATCATTTGCCCAATAAAACAACCTTAGATTTCGTCAAGAACTATACCAGTGAACTCATAAGGAAGTGTAGTTTTTTATCATTTTTTCTAATTTTTTATAAAAATTTTTGAATTTCAAAATTTTGAAACGGGTTTCCCCGAAAACCCGCCGGGAACCAGGTCCCGCCCAGTTCCGGGAACGGGGAAAAATCCGGTTCCCGGCGGTTTCCGAGCGGGATTGTAAACCCTGACTTGCGATTGCTCCCTTGTGACTTCCTTAAAAGTTGGAATAAACTCTGAGCCATGTCGTAGGGCATCTAAAGTGGGTGCAGCAGAGAAACAAAAGGCTTCCAGTGCATGAACCGGAGGGTACTCCATACCCGCACGGCGCCCCGGGGTAAGTGGGTAACTCATTCTGAAACCCCCCTGAGCCTTGAAAACATGAATGCAGATACAGCTCAGGCTCATGAGCAAGCCTATGGCCATCTCTTCACGAGGCGAAGTAATCAGTTAATTGTATGAAATAAACATGCTCGCTCCGGCTTCAACGAACCTATTATATATACAGAGACATAGATCGAAATCGTCCTTCATCGCTCTACATTCATATCTGTTTCCTATATTACCGGTCTCGTCCCCAAAATTATTAGCGTGGATCTGAAGGTATATGTATGCATGTTACGAGCACACATACACTTCTCGACCGTATGTGTTCTGTGCTGACTCGGCCTGACCTTTGCACTTGTACTAGCTCTTGCAGGATCGATCGTCAGTGTGGAACAGTGTGGTGACTAAACTACACGAAATGGCGGCGTTCTGGGACATCATCGGGAAGGCGGCCAACCTGGTTCAGATCTTGGGACTGGACGCCGTCACGCTCATCACAATAGCAATGCGCTTCCTGGTGTTTCATGAGGTTAAGCAGGAAGAGCGCGTGCGGATGCTCCAGGTGCTCCTGCTCTCCCCGGCCGGCTGCTCCATCGTGCAGCAGCAGCAGCACTTGGAGGCAGAGCTGGGGTATCAGGTGACCAATGCACTCAATCAAGCGCACAACCTCATCGAGTCCTACAAACAGAGCACTCTGTTCTTACGCGTCCTTAGGGCAAGGAGCACGGCCCGACAGTTCCGTGATCTGTGTAGCAGCATCGACTCCTACTGCGGCCTCCTCCTCTCCATCAGCGCCTATCTCCTCATCCATCAAGCGAACCCTCCTCCGCCGCTTGTCAGGTGATCAGATTGTGTATTGATGTTTAGCTTATCAAAATGAGGAATGAGAGTACTCTATCCTGACTGTGATGAGTGAATTGTCAACCGTGTGGTGTGATCGTGCGCTTGGTCTTTGGATTGCAGGTACACGGGCGCCGAGTGTCGACGGAGAGTTGCCGTGGAGGAGCTCAGACCGGGCAGCAGCTGTGGCGTCCACTCCTGAATCGAGGGCACAAGCGGCGACGGAAGACGGGTTTCTTGGTTTGCGCCACAAAACCAAAGAGGCGGACGGCGGTTGAAGATGCCAAGTCGTGGAGGTGATGGGCGTCGGTCTCGGGACTGACGAAGGCGACGGGCGTCGACGGCGTCTAGGGCCTCGCTGCGGGCGAGGAGGTGACGGGCGTCGGGCGGCATTTAGGGCCGTCAGAAGGCCGAGGCGGGAACGGCGTCTAGGGCCACGACGTGGAGGCGGGAATCTTCCCGCGCGTGAGGTTTTGGCGGTTTTCTCAAAACTGGCCACCTACCCGGGTTTCGCGGACCTTCCAAAACCGCGGACCGGATCTTCGTCGACGTTGCGGCATCGCAGCAAAGACTTCGAGTCGAAGAAAGAAGCTCCGCCGTCGATCGAAGCTGTACAGCAGGGTGCTGCTGACCCGACCGGTCTGACCGGTCCCCTGGACCGGTCTGGCCGCAGCAGCCGGGTATAAAACCCCCCACCAGCCCGTGGCTGGTTGAGTCTCTTGAGTCTTTTGTTTTCTCTGGGTTTTTCCTTCTCCCAGCCTCTACTCTAGGTTAGGGCCAAGGACTCCAACGCAAAAAGAGTTTAGATTATAGCTATTCTCTTCAATCTAGTGGGTGGATAATGGGCGGATGGCTCTAGCCTTTGTATAGGTGAATTCCTCTAAGTTTAATGGATGAAATTTGTTTGAGATTCACTTGTGTGTGCTGAGCATCTCGTTCTCCCCTTCTCTCTTGTGTTTTGGGTTTAATTCTCCTCTTTCGGTGTGTTTCTTGTTTGGAGGAGACCAACCCTTGAATTCGTGGTTTGATGGACTCTTTGTGACGATTCTAATCCTTCTAGCCAAGTGCTAAACCTACTGGAATCGAGAGTTCTCACGAATTGGCGATTTTGTGTTCTTGAGAAAACCCCAATCCTCTTTGATCTTTCCTCGATTTCTCTCAATCCTTGAATCTTTTGGGTGAGATCCTTTGGGGATATGTTCACGGGGTAGTTACGAAGTTTTCCTCCAAGTTTCATCGAATTTGGACTTTGTTTGCTCAAGATTTGCCTTTTGAAGCTTTGGTCTCGGGCTGTCTGGAAGGGACCGGTCTGACCGGTCTCTGCAAACCGGTCTGACCGGTCTGGATTTTTGAATTCCAGCCCGACCGGTCTGACCGGTCTGTGCAAGCGGTCAGACCGGTCTGACTCAGTGTGCTGCTGTTTGTGGAGTTTTTCGAGTTTTGCTTCCGCGAAGTTTTCTAGGGTGTGCTGTTGTGAGATGGCTTGTTCATAACTATCCTCACATACCCTAGGTTTAGGGTTTGCGGTGATTTTGGGATATAGGCCGACGGATCGATTTCGAAAGAAATTTAGATCGGCTCCCATTCACCCCCCCTTTGGTCGCCGGTTTCGGTCCCTCAATTGGTATCAGAGCTTGGTTGAGGTTTTCAATACCTTAACCGGTTCGAAAACCACTTGGCGACAATGGCGAGTCTTGGTAAGATCCTGGTATTTTCCGGCGAGGACTATGCCTACTGGAAGGTTCGCATGAGAGCCTTCTTGCAGAGCATGGGAGCCGAGGTCTGGGAAATTACCAAGAACCAGCTTTATGAGGTGCTTACTGTTTCGGACCACACCTCTCCAGGTGATCCAGCACGAGGCTAATGCCAAGGCCATCAATGCCTTGTTCGCTGGCGTTTCTCGTGTGGAGTTCTCACGCGTCCAGGGTTTTCAGGAAGCCCACAAAATTTGGACGTGCCTTGAGAACTACCACGAGGGTACACCTCAGGTGAAGGACAGACTGTTCGAGACACACCGGCGTGAGTACGAGAACTTTACACAGGAGCCGGGTGAGAGCATTGACCTGATGTTCAGTCGTTTTCAGTCGATTGTGAACAAGGTCAATGCGAACAGATCTGCTGGTGCCCTTGAGTACACAGAGCACGAGAAGGCTCTCAAGTTGCTCTACGCACTTGACCGCTCTGTGTGGGATCTCAAGGTGAACACGATCATTGAGTCTGCATGCTATGAGACTCTGACCGTGAACGAGCTTTTCAGCAAGCTCAAGGCCACGGAGGTGGATAACCAGACACGAGCCAAGCTCAATGGTGCCCCTCCTTCCAAGAGCGTCGCTCTTGTGACTGGCCCAGGTGGATCGAGCTCTAACGCTAACTCTGCTCTTGGCTTTTCTCTTGCCTCTTTGCCTTCTGTTACAGATGAGCAGTTAGTGATGCTGGGCAATGACGACTTGTGCCTCCTCATCAGCAAGTTCCAGCGTGTCTACCACAACAGGCAGAGGAAGAAGAACCCCGGGTGCTACAACTGCGGTGATCTGAACCACTTCATCGCCGATTGCCCCAAGAAGTCCAGCGGTTGCCAGAACAACTCCTTCGACTACTACCGCCACCGCGACCGCGACGAGGGAGGCTCCAACAAGGAGTGTCAGCGCCACAAGCACCGCAGTCGTGGCCGGGGAGGACGCTTCGACAAGGAGTCACTCAAGAAGCGCTTCCAGTACAAGGCCAAGAAGCGTGAGAAGGCCTTCCTGGCGCAGCTCAGCGACCTTGACAAGAGCTCTGACACCGACCGCTCTTCTTCACCGACCTCCGACGACGACGACAAGAAGAAGAAGAAGCGGGACAAGGAAGCCACCGGCTTCATCGGACTTTGCTTGGCGGCCGGTCGGCACAAGAGCTTCTGCACCATGGCGGGCAAAGCCGATGGTGCTCGTGCGTCTTCGGGTGGACATGCTACACCGACGCACTCCGGCTCTTCTCCTGGATCCGAGAGCGATTCAGAGGTAAACTCCACGATCGACCTGCTTGATACAGAGGTTAGGGAGTTATACGCCGCTCTCGACAACCAGAAGAGGCTGCTTAAGGAAGTAGCTAGAGAGCGTACAAAGCTTAGGGCTGAGCTAGCTTGTGCTAGGGAGAAATCTAGTGAGGATGAGTGCGCTGGTTGCATATCTCACATGAATGATCTTGTTGCATGATGAGAACGTCGCGAACTTAGATGTTGCTAAGACTTCGCTTCCTGATGTGTCTCACGAGCTAGCCAAGGCCAAGCATGAGCTTGAACTTGTCAAGGACGCTCCCATTGTTAGTGATGTGCTTGAATGCGATGAGTGTCCTATCTTCAAGTCTGATCTAGCTTCTTTGCAGTCCAAGTTTGCTACTGTTGTTTGTGAACTAGAGGAGCTTAGATCTAGGCCTGCTTTTCTTGGCGCTTTCAAGCTTTGTCCCACGCTTAGTTCGGAGCTAGAGGAGAAGAACGCTTTGATCAAGTCTTTTGGAAAGACTAAGGTCGTAGAGTCTAGCCCACCTATTGACTGCTCTGTTTGCCCTGGTTTGATTGCTGATTTAGATAGTCTTGCGGTAGAGAAAGGCAACTTGGAGAATGAGAACACATACCTTAGGGCGATTCTGAGTTGGGTTTCTAGCAGTGAGCCGCAGTTGGGCATGATGATTAAGTAGTTCAAGCGTGGTGATGGGTTTGGGGACGGTTACACATACACGAAGTCAGACTTTGACAGGTTGTATGCTAAGATTGGCAAGGCTGCTGGAAACACTGCTAGCACGAGCACACAGCCTTCGCTTGTTGACCCCGCGGATGGTGTGCTTAAAGAACCAACGAAAGCACCTCCGCAGAAGCAGGTTTGGGTTCCAAAGCCCAATGCGCTGAGGAACCCCCTCGACACGCTCCCTGCTGCCACAGCACAGGTTTCCCAGAAGAAGAGGGCTGCTCCTCCCCGTCCGCAAGCTAGGCCTCCACCTCCAAAGCGTGAGGTGAGGTACCACTGCGAGTTCTGTGACAGGGAAGGTCACCTGGAGGAGTTTTGCTTCAGGAGGAAGCGGGCTGTGAGGAGAGAGCAGGAGAGACGGAACGTGGACATGTACTCTGCTTGGGTGCATGGTCCTTCTCGGCGTGGTGATAGGCGAGATGCTAGGGCGCGCCGTGTAGGTGGAGGTCAGGGAGACGGTGGTGGTTACCGTGCTCCAGCGGGTGGTCGCTTTGCCGGTCGTACTCCTGGTCGTTTTCAGTACGGCTATGGACCACGGGACCGAGGCTTTGGAGGAGGTTTTGAGGCTCCACGCTTTCCTCGCGGTGGTGTTCGTCAGTCATGCTGTAGACGGGACGGGGGATACGCTTTGTCTGGTATTGCTAACCCTTCTGTAGAGCAAATGGCTCAACACTGGTTTGCTTCTCACTTTGCTAACCCCAGTGTTGAGACATTTGCTCACCCTTTGTCTCACTACTGATGTGCAGGTCGGAGGCTTGGAGAACAGGTGGATCATGGACTCCGGTTGTTCGCGCCACATGACCGGAAATGACAAATGGTTCTCCAGCCTCACCCCGATGCGCTCAAAGGAGTACATTGTGTTCGGGGATAATGGAAGAGGAAAGGTACGTGGACTTGGTGCTGTTCGAGTTTCTGATCGCTTTACCCTGAGAGAAGTTGCTTTGGTTTCGAATCTTGGTTTTAATTTGCTCTCTGTCTCGCAACTTCTTGATCAGGGGTTTGAGGTTCGCTTCAAGGAGGGTTGCTCGCGTGTTTTGGATTCCTGGGGAGATTTGGTTTGCCGGATTACACCTCGCGATCTAGTGTTCTTGGTTGACTTCTTTGGAGCTCCTTTTGGCCCTTCTGATTGCTTGATGGCTGGTCCTTCTTCTGATTTGTGGAAGTGGCATAGAAGACTTGGACATTTGAGCTTCAATTTATTGTCAAGACTAAGCTCACTTGGCCTGATCCGAGGATTGCCCAAATTGAAGTTTGAAAAGGACCTTGTTTGCCATCCGTGTCGCCACAGGAAGATGATTGCCACTTCACATCCGCCTGTTAATCAGGTGATGACCTCTCACCCTGGAGAGTTGCTACACATGGACACTGTCGGTCCTTCTCGGGTGATGTCTATTGGTGGGAAGTGGTATGTTCTTGTGATCGTGGACGACTTTTCTCGCTATTCCTGGGTCTTTTTTATGAGAACCAAGGATGAGGCTTTCGAGTTTGTTCGAGACTTGATCTTGAGGTTGAAAAACGAGTTACCCCAAGCCATGAGAGCGATCCGCAGTGACAATGGCACAGAATTCAAAAATGCTCGTTTTGACGCCTTTTGCAGTGATCAAGGGCTTGGACACCAGTATTCTTCTCCCTACACTCCACAGCAGAATGGAGTTGTAGAGCGGAAGAATCGGACGCTGGTTGAGATGGCCAGGACGATGCTCGATGAGCATAGGACTCCTCGCAAATACTGGGCTGAGGCGGTTAACACCGCTTGTTACATGTCCAACCGCATTTTCTTGCGTGCTTTCATGCACAGGACTTCTTATGAGTTGCGGTTTGGACGCCAGCCCCGTGTTGACCATCTCAGAGTTTTCGGATGCCGGTGCTTTGTGCTGAAAGATGGAAATCTTGATAAGTTTGAGTCTCGCTCGTCTGATGGTGTTTTTCTCGGTTATGCTTCTCACTCTAGAGCGTAACGTGTGCTGATTATTGATACTAACATCGTCAGAGAGACTTGTGAAGTCACTTTCAACGAGACTGCACCGTGCAATTCTTCTGTCTTTGAAGTTGCAGGAGATGATGAGCTCGGCACTTCCATATTTGAAGATGAGGAGGAAGAAGTTGCAGAGGGCGACGCTGAGGCTACCACGCGTGCTGTGGACCCAGCCGTCTCTGCCACAAGCTTGGACGATGACGACGGCCCTGGTCCGACTACGTCTACTTCCCGGGGGCTGATCGAGGAGGTGACTCAGGCTTCACCAGCTGCACCTGAGGAGGCACCAGCTTTGGTTGAGGAGGAGGCGACTTCGATACGGGAAGCACCGCGACACATTCAGTGTCGCCATCCACCTCAACAGATGCTAGGTGATCTCAACGAGCGAGTCACCAGGTCCAAGGTAACAAGTATCGCTGGCTTTGCTCATTCAGCGTTTGTTGCCTCTTTTGAGCCCAAAGATTTTGGACACGCTCTTTCTGATTCTAATTGGGTCAATGCCATGCATGAGGAACTTGAAAATTTTGAAAGAAACCAAGTTTCGGTTTTGGTCGAGCCTCCACCAGCTTGTAATCCCATCGGAACGAAGTGGGTTTTCAAAAATAAGCAGGGTGAGGATGGTTTGGTTGTTCAGAACAAGGCTCGTCTTGTTGCCCAGGGGTTCTGCCAAAAAGAGGGTATTGATTTTGAGGAAACTTTTGCCCCTGTTGCTCATTTGGAAGCTATTCGAATCTTTCTTGCATTTGTTTCTTCCAAGGGTTTTAAGGTTTTTCAAATGGATGTTAAATCTGCCTTCTTGAATGGCTTTATTGAAGAAGAGGTTTATGTGAAGCAACCCCCTGGTTTCGAAAATCCCAAGTTTCCAAATCGTGTTTATAAACTTCAGAAAGCTCTTTATGGTTTGAAACAGGCACCTAGAGCTTGGTATGATAGATTGAAATTTTTTTTGCTGGCTCAGGGCTTTAAAATGGGATGTGTTGATAAAACTTTGTTCCTCATGCGATCTGGCACTGATTTTCTTTTAGTTCAGATATACGTGGATGATATTATCTTTGGTGGCTCTTCTCACGCTCTTGTCTCCAAGTTTTCTGAGCAGATGTCCAGGGAGTTCGAGATGAGCATGATGGGTGAGCTACAGTTCTTCCTCGGGCTGCAGATCAAGCAAACTCCTCAGGGCACTTTTGTCCATCAAGCCAAGTACACTAGAGACTTGCTGCGAAAGTTCGACATGAGTGACTTGTCTCCTCAGTCGACTCCGATCAGCACATCTACGGTGCTTGATGAGGACTTGGACGGCGAGGCGGTGGACCAGAAGGAGTACAGGAGCATGATCGGCTCTCTCCTGTACCTGACGGCGACGTGACCGGACATCCAGTTCGGCGTCTTCCTCTGTGCGCGGTGTCAGGCTTCACCGCGCACCTCCCACAGGCAGGTGGTGAAACGCATCTTCAGGTATTTGAAATTCACCCTTGAATTTGGTCTTTGGTATTCTGCGGATTCTTCTCTGGTTCTGGTGGGCTTTTCTGATGCCGATTTCGTTGGGTGTCGGTTGGATCGCAAGTCGACATCCGGCACTTATCAATTTCTCGGTACATCTTTGGTGTCTTGGTCCTCTCGAAAGCAGGCTAGCGTAGCGCTTTCTTCCACAGAAGCCGAGCATGTTGCCGCTGCTAGCTGCTGCTCCCAGGTACTTTGGATGAAACAAACCTTGCAGGATTTTGGCTTGAGTTTCGGTAGGGTTCCCATCTTTGTAGATAACATGTCAGGCATTAGCATTGCAAAGAACCATGTCATACACTCCAGAACCAAGAACATAGACATCCGATTCCATTTCCTGCGAGACAACCATGAGAGAGGACACATAGACCTGATCCATGTCCCTTCAGAGAGGCAAACTGCAGATATTCTCACCAAACCGCTAGAGCAGGACACCTTTGCTTGCTTGCGAGGGGAGCTTGGGGTTTGTTACCCCTTTTGATCGCTGACTTTTCTTTGGTTAGCTTTGTAGGTTTTATTTGCTTCTCTTTGATTTCTAGGTTTGGTAGTTGTATTGTGCATATGCATTGTACATGTTTGCATTTTGCATTGTCTCACTTGCACTAGCATTCTTGTATACATTGCTATGATCTTCTAGTGCATGCTAGTGTGAGTTGATAAACTTGATCATGTATAGCTTGTTCCATTGTGTATATGACATCATCTGAGTTAAGCTATTTTGATTTGAAAATCTGAAAACATGATCACCCTGTCTTGGCTACTAGCATGTTAGGGCATGTTGATATGCTTCGCTATCTTATTCATGATAGTGTGGCTTTTCGTTCAGCAATTCATACTTGAAATGATCTAAATCTGATAAAATTGCTTGAACTATTCGTGAAATGGATTGAAAAGATCCAGGTGAGATTGCTTGTCGCACTGATCGAGCTTTCGGGACGGCTCACTTTGCACTTGTGAGAACCCGGACAAGGCTGTGCATGACTGAAACGAGTGCTTTAAGCTTCTGATTGTCTTTTGGCATAGGCTTGGCCTCGTTGCTAAGTTAAGCATGACAAGCTTTCAACCCCTGGCATTAAGAATTGCTTGATATAAATTTGATTGAAAAATGAATGTTGGCAATTTGTTTTTGGCTGGTTTGGCTCACCTGTATGAGTTTGATTAGCACTGCTTTCCATTTCCTACTTGTTAGTGCTAGATCATGGGTGATGCTTTTATTTCTCCTAAACTGAACTTGCCTAGCTCTAGACTGATTTGATATACCATGTTGAGCTAGATGCATGTCTTGTTTATGGATGCACACAAGCTTATGACTAGATGTTGCTCATATCATTGTATCCCTGAATGCTTTCACTTACACCTCCTGCATTGCATTCATTGCATAGCATCTGTTCAGGGGGAGTTTCAGCTTAAGGGGGAGCTTTGGGTCTATTTAGGCTTGATGTGTGCATGTGTGCACAGGGCTTTGAGAGTGCATCATTTTGGGAAAGTTGCACTTGTGAGAGGGAAAAGCTTTGCTTGGGGAGTTTCTGCTTTCTTTTTTGTTCCTGGTTTTCCTCGCTTTCCTTCCACTTCCAGCATGACTGCGTCGAGTGTTACCTCTGTCTTTGAGGAGTCATGTTTTGGCATTTGATCGACTGCGTCGAGCCGTTGCCCTTGTCTTAGGGGATCGATCTGTGCTTGAGTAAGTGACTGGTCTTGCCTTTCTGAGTTTTGTGTCACTTGCTTGAGTTCTTCGCTTTCTTGTTTCTTTTTATCACTTCTCTGGTTACAGGTGGTGTGTTGACAATGCACTCATCAAGGGGGAGATTGAGGAATGAGAGTACTCTATCCTGCCTGTGATTAGTGAATTGTCAACCGTGCGGTGTGATCGTGCGCTTGGTCTTTGGATTGCAGGTACACGGGCGCCGAGTGTCGACGGAGAGTTGCCGTGGAGGAGCTCAGGCCGGGCAGCAGCTGTGGCGTCCACTCCTGGATCGTGGGCGCAAGCGGCGATGGAAGGCGAGTTTCTTGGTTTGCGCCACAAAACCAAGGAGGCGGACGGCGGTTGAAGACGCCAAGTCGTGGAGGTGACGGGCGTCGGTCTCGGGACTGATGGAGGCGACGGGCGTCGACGGTGTCTAGGGCCTCGCTGCGGGCGAGGAGGTGACGGGCGTCGGGCGGCGTCTAGGGCCGTCAGAAGGCCGAGGCGGGAACGGCGTCTAGGGCCACGGCGTGGAGGCGGGAATCTTCCCGCACGTGAGGTTTTGGCGGTTTTCTCAAAACCGGCCACCTACCCGGGTTTCGCGGACCCTCCAAAACCGCGGACCGGATCTTCGTCGATGTGGCGGCATCGCAGCAGAGACTTCGAGTCGAAGAAAGAAGCTCTACCGTCGATCGAAGCTGTACAGCAGGGTGCTGCTGACCCGACCGGTCTGACCGGTCCCAAGGACCGGTCTGACCGGTCCGGCCGCAGCAGCCGTGTATAAAACCCCCCACCAGCCCGTGGCTGGTTGAGTCTCTTGAGTCTTTTGTTTTCTCTAGGTTTTTCCTTCTCCCAGCCTCTGCCGTAGGTTAGGGCCAAGGACTCCAACGCAAAGAGAGTTTAGATTATAGCTATTCTCTTCAATCTAGTGGGTGGATGATGGGCGGATGGCTCTAGCCTTTGTATAGGTGAATTCCTCTGAGTTTAATGGATGAAATTTGTTTGAGATTCACTTGTGTGTGCTGAGCATCTCGTTCTCCCCTTCTCTCTTGTATTTTGGGTTTAATTCTCCTCTTTCGGTGTGTTTCTTGTTTGGAGGAGACCAACCCTTGAATTCGTGGTTTGATGGACTCTTTGTGACGATTCTAATCCTTCTAGCCAAGTGCTAAACCTACTGGAATCGAGAGTTCTCACGAATTGGCGATTTTGTGTTCTTGAGAAAACCCCAATCCTCTTTGATCTTTCCTCGATTTCTCTCGATCCTTGAATCTTTTGGGTGAGATCTTTTGGGGATATGTTCACGGGATAGTTACGAAGCTTTCCTCCAAGTTTCATCGAATTTGGACTTCGTTTGCTCAAGATTTGCCTTTTGAAGCTTTGGTCTCGAGCTGTCTGGATGAAGGGACCGGTCTGACCGGTCTCTGCAAACCGGTCTGACCGGTCTGGATTTTTGAATTCCAGGCCGACCGGTCTGACCGATCTGTGCAAGCGGTCAGACCGGTCTGACTCAGTGTGCTGCTGTTTGTGGAGTTTTTCGAGTTTTGCTTCCGCGAAGTTTTCTAGGGTGTGCTGTTGTGAGATGGCTTGTTCATAACTATCCTCACATACCCTAGGTGTAGGGTTTGCGGTAATTTTGGGATATTGGCCGATGGATCGATTTCGGAAGAAATTTAGATCGGCTCCCATTCACCCCCCTCTGGTCACCGGTTTCGGTCTCTCACAAAATACATGCATGTAAATATAATTCTACCTAATTCGATGGGCATCGCTCTGTTTAACCGCAATCTGAACACATTCTTGGCAATACTTTGCAGGACTGCTGATGTTGATGGAGACGTGCCACCGTCGACTGGATATTCTATAGATGCAGAAATGTCAACGGTTGCTCCTCATGACACATCATCGATGTTAGCCAGGAATGAGTAGACAGATAACCGTACATGCATGCATCAGAGATTCCTTATTCTCAGTTGAATGATCGATGTGATTTTCACTCAGTCTTCCCTCCTTCCCTCTTGTTTTGTTTCCCCACACCTGGCGTCTCAGTTTCTAAGAGGATAGTTGATCTAAGGTTTTTGTTAGTGCACGAGGACCAAAGCAAGATTGAAAGAAAAATATAGAAAAAATTTGAAATCTAAGTACTCATATAATCTTTATGGTCTAACTAGGGAAGATGGCACGTATTTAATTTTCTTCCAGCAAGCAATGATGTTATTTATTTTTTCAAAAAATAATACACATCTTTCTTTTTCTTTCATAAAACAATGATATCAATTAATATTCTTCCAAAATCATAAAACAATGATGCCATTTATTTTTCTTCTAAAAATAATACATGTATTTCTTCTCCTTCCATAAACAATGATGTCAATTATTATCCTTTTAAAAGAAAAAATAACGTGAATTATGGGTTAATGTATGTGCAAAGAAAAGCATGTGTATACTAAAGAAAAGCAACACATTAATACACGTCTTTCTTTTTCTTCCATAATCAATGGTGTCAATTATTATCCTTCCAAAAGAAAAAATGATGTGAATTATGGATCAATATATGTGCATAAAAAGTATGTGTATGCTAAAGGAAAGTAATTTGTGGGTACAAGAGGTGTGTATAGGAAATTACTAGTGTAAAAAACAATAGAATTTTGGTGAAAAACATTGACGAAACCAATTTCCCCCCTCTCTTTCGTCAATCTTTTTTGCCTGACAAGTGGGGCCTCCGTAAGGGGTACGGTGGGCCTAATCTTGGTGAGAAATATTTTTAATTGTTTCAACTTTTATATCAATTATTTTAACTTTTATAATATAGATATAGATATGTTCTTTTGTGGTCGTAAACATTCACAATGTTGAGGACCGGATTTTTCCCTTAATCTAAAAAAAACACTTGGCGTGTCAGCGGAATGTTCTGTTTGCATTTTCTGTGCATTTTGGTTCATGATTTAGTCCAAGTTGATCTCCATAATTTGTATCGTTTAATCATATGTTTATTTGTCTATTAAATGAGGGGGACTTCCTTATTTGGTAGATTATAATTTTAGTCCATCTCGAAATGCGAGCATTTGTATGGTATCTGTCACGCCCGATTTTGAGGGAATAAATTGAGCAATAAATCATATGTGCGCCAAGATCAAATTATACACATATGACGACAATAGTGAATAACAGAAGAAATGTCATAAAGTACTGAAGTTATATATTACAAACCAAGCTGAAAGTCATAACACAAATAAATAGCGTTTCAGTTCGCATTATTCTAGCAGCGGATCCATCCAACTCCATAGGTAGCTGACTGGGGGAACCTACGCCTAGAAATCTTGGATGTCCTCTGGGAAGTCCTCAAATTGATCTTGGTTTGAGTAGTGTTGATATAGTAAGGGTGAGCACATGACGTACTCAACAAATATATTGGAAAAATAAATGACATGCATGGCTAAAATCAAGGAATAAGGCTGGCTGAATAAGCAGTAAGCATTTTAATTAAAGAATTGATTAAACTAACATTACTACTTTAATGAATCCATACCCACATTTATAAAAAGAATTTAAATACTGTAGTAATAAATAAATCTTGAAACATTTGAACATCAGAGTTAAGCAGTGATTTCCATTAAGTAGACATGTGAGGGTCCGAGCCGCTTTTGACCGTGAGCACGGCTAACCGGTTAGTTTTACACTCTGCAGAGGTGGCACATCTTTACCCACAAGTCGTGTCTCCCATGTCGCCCGAGGTAGCTAGCCTCTTAAATACTTCCTTTGGTGAGTGGCTAGGGATTCACTATGAGGTCTTTACAAAGACTCCCTAACCAGTAGTAACCCGCTGAGGTTTCAGCAGCTGGGCGAGTGCACCCTCCCCCAAAGCGAGCGTACCTCAAAAGCGTACCAAACCCTCTGGCAGGCTGAGTACCCCTCTTAAACCCAGGCCCCCCTTGCGCCTTTTGGTTAGCTACTAACAAGCTATAGAAATCTAATTAATCAGCCAAGATCAGAGCCATATAGTTCTTATGGTTGTGCTGTTTTCCCGGGTGGTCGCTCCATGGTTGATTTTAATTATCATTATTAAAGTATCAAAATGTTCATCAAAGAGTATAAAGCATATGTCAGGTATAAAGCTTTCATAAACCACCCATAATCATTGTTCAGCGGCTAAGCAAAACTATCCAAAAGCTTTTATAAAAAAAAACCCGGCTATTCAAGGACATGGATAACAATAAGGATAATGGGTGCCTGATCAATTTAATGCATGCAAGTGTAAATTAAATGTGAGTAGGACCAAATATGATCAAGGAATATACTTTCCTTCCTTGTTCACTTGCTGCTGCTCAAAGTCTTCAAAATCTTGATATTGAAGGTTCTCGAACGGCTCTTCGTCTAATCATCGCGAACACGCCAAGCAACATGAGCACATACAAGCAAACAATGGAAATAAGTTAAATCAGTACACCAATCAATTAAAAATAGAGGTAAAACACTTAAAAACACGTCCTATGCGTTGCAATGATCGAAATGGTACCAAGAACGCTTAAACGGAGTTAAAACCAAGATATGCTAAAAACGGTGCTACAGAGTCTATTTGTGAGAAAAACAGTTAAAAAGGGCTTAACAGCAAGAAACTGAGGGCCTAAACATAATTTTGTATAAAAACACAAGGGCTAACGAGTAAAAACTAGAGCCTGGATGGCAGGTTCAATATTTGGAAAACTAAGGGGGTTCTCTGCAAGAAATAGGGCTAAAACATAATTATTTTTGGATAAAAATGGACTACGGGTTGATAAGGGTAAAATGCAGGGACTTTTGTGCAAATCTGCTACGGTTGACCGGTGGAGCTCCTGTTGACTCGAGGCAAACCGGTCTACAGCCGTCGGATCTCGATCCAACGGCCCGGATCGGATCGGGTGGTCGGGCGGCGGCGGGACGGCCGGCATGGCGGCGGCGCTGCCACACCGTGGCGGAGGGATCGCCGAAGCACGCCACAAACGGCGCTCCGGTGCACCAAAAATTGCGCAGAGCGCCCCGGGGGCACGAGCTCATCGAGGGAAAACCAATGGAGGGGCTTGGGGACCTCGGAAAGGCACCGGCGGCGGCTGTCGACGAAGGGAGGCGGCGGCGAGGTTCCGGCGAACTCAGGGGGGGCGCGAACCGAGGCTAAAACAAACAAAGACGGGTTGGAAAAGAACGCTGTGCTCACCACGCGGCTCCTGGAGGCGGCAGCGCGGGCGGAGAGACAACGACGGCGGAGATCGTCGGCGGCGAGCGAGGGCTAGGGCGGTGGCAGCTCTGCAGGTGGGCATGCGCAGAGTTAGGGCAAAAGAAAGCGGCGCGAGAGAAAAGAGGGGTCCGCGGGGCCAGGTCACAGGAAGAAAAGGGGCGAAGCGGGGCGCCGATTCGGCCTCGGCATGCGGGCCCGCGGCCCTGGCGCGGCGGAGCGGGAGTCCACTCAAGTCACTGCTGGAGGAGGGGGATGATGGGCGGGCCCCGTCCATCAGCGAGAGAAAGAGGGAGCAGAAAAGGAAAAAGAAAAATGGGCCGGTAACGGGCCAAGAAGGAGAAAGGGGAATGGGCCGGTGGAAAAAGAAAGAAGAAAAAGGGAGATCGGGCCGGCGGGAAAGAAATGGGCAGGCGGCCCAGGAAGAAAAGAAAAACGAGAAAGGAAAGAGGAAAAAGGGTAAACGAAATAAAAAAGGATTTTCCAGTGACCAGAAAACAAGATAAAATCGTAGAAAAATGGATAAAAACCCCAGAAAATTATGGAAAAATTATGGGAGCTTTATAAACTCGCACACAATCAAACAAAAATAAGATATGCACCAGCATGAATGCAACAATTCAATTTAATGCTTATGGTGAGTTTTAAATATTGTATAATTAATTCCTTTTAACTCCGAAAATTATATAACTAATATAAACAGATTTAGAAGTAAATTTTAGGGTGTTACAGTATCTTTTTGTAATTCCAAAATATCATTCCATTTGCTGATCGACAGTAGAGTAGTAGACTACTGCTGTGCTCGGTCATCACAACAATAATGGTTTGCTGAAAACAGACCAGTCTTAGCCCGGGCCTTGTTTAGTTGTAAAATTCAAAATTCAAAAACTATCACATTGAAAAGAAATCTTATATATATGGAGTATTAAATCTAGACGACATAAAAAATGAATTGCATAGTTTGCTTGTAAATTGCGAGACGAATCTAATAAGCCTAATTAGGTTATGATTAGGCACTAAATTGCTACAGTAATTGCTACAGTACTTGAAATATGTAATGATTCCATTTCAAAAACTCTACGGACGTAACTATACGAGGCCTAAAGCTTTTAACCTGCTCTGTATCTTGTTCTCTGGTCAGAGTGGTTATTCTGCAAATTAAACCTCTGCTCTGAACAACCCAACATTTCGGTACGGCAAGTAATTTATATCCTTTTATCTGCATCACGGGACAAGCAATTGTTGATCTGCCTTGTTTATGCTAACTAATCCTGTTCTTGTTTACAAGTTGCTACCGGGGAGATGAAATTAAAAGGTATTCATGAGGAAGACAATCAACCTAATCCTTGTCGTTAACATGCTAAACAAATGACCACATGATACTCTATAATTGACCAATGACCACCATCAAGATAAGATGCACTCACACGCCTTGTTGCATTTGGGATAATAGAAAAAATAAAAGAAATGAAATGAATCCAAAGAAATTTATGATATAGTTACTTTTCAGAGCATGTACTAGTTCCAAAAATAGAAAATGAGCAAGCTGACTATTGCGTTTATGTTCTGATCTCATTTATGTAATGCAAGTCTAGGAAATTAAAGAAAAACAAATTAATCAAATAGTACCATGTAGTATTGCTACAATCTGGTTGCAAGTTGGTTGTCTATATGCTAATTATGTAGTGAAATTATATTACACAATTGCAGCTTACACACAGGCCGGCCAGCCAACTACTGGATGGTGAGGACGAAACATGTCCATTGAGGGACTCGAGTGGAGCCTGGGCCAAGTCTACCCACGCACCGGCTATTTGTCTTGCTCTTGTCATGGAGCACGTATATGCATGTAAACTAACACATGCCATGCGCGCACTGACTCTTGTAGCTACTGATCAGGTATGGTGCCTCTTGCAGACGGGAGCCCGGGCACGTGCCCAGGGTCGCCGGGCCCTGGGTCCGCCCCTGGGGAGAAGAACCCCAACCCGGAGTGGCGCCAGACCTTCGCCTTCTCCATTGAGCACCTGCCGCGGCAGCTCGAGGTCGTCGTCAAGGACAAGGACGTCCTCTCGAGCGAATTCGTCGGTCACGTCGTCTTCGACATGGCCGACGTCCCTGAACGCCAGGTCGCGCCGCAGTGGTACCGCCTCGCCCACCGGAACGGAGACAAGCTGCACCGCGGCGAGATCATGCTGGCCATCTGGACCGGCGTCCAGGCGGAGGACGCCTGCTGCCACTCGGATGCTCATCACTCGGGATCCACGGAGGGGCTCGCCAACAGGCGCTCCAAGGACTAGCAATACAGTTTATACAACAACGTATGAGATACGTCGTCTGCTTTTCTGTCAGTCGGAGTTCGATCAATCATGTCATCAGACACCAGCTTCATGTTGGTTTACATTGTCTGTTCAAATAAGTATCCCTGCACTCGTTGCAGCATGTACATGTTTGAAGTTTTTTAGTGTTGTACTTACTAGCAAAATTGAGGATCCTCTGCTTTCGTCCCTCAGCTGGCTGCATGTGAATCCCATCCCATCGGTAAAAGGTTTGAAACAGAATCACACGGTGTCACGGATCTAGTTTTACACTCATACTCGTGTTCTTCCTTGCCCTGTGTTGACAGCCAAATTTGGCAAGTCAGAGGCTGACCGGTCTGACCAGTCGAGCCGACCGGTCAGACCGGTCTGCCCAATTTTAGTTCGAGTAGGAGTTGTTTTATTTGTGGAAACTTTGTGTAATCCAATTTGGAGAAGGGGTACGATTTCCCCGGCCTATAAATATAAAGGCTAAGGCCGATTGAGGTAATCCCAATCGATTCACACATTTATCCCTTACTTTTTATCTCTAAACCCTAGCTTTTCCAACCCCATCTGCTGTTCTTCTTGCGTCTCTACAGCGTTCGAGGATGTTCTGAGTGGCCTGCCGACCTCAAAGCAACCCTAGATCCACGCGCTCCGACGGGGTCCCTCCCGAGCTCGAGATCATAGGTATTCGCCGTCTCCCTGGAGCACAGATCTGACCGGTCCGCATATCCGGTCTGACCGGTCTGCGCAGAGAGGCTGCTGTTGTTGATCGTGTCGATGATCCTGCTGCGCGTTCTAGCGCTTTTGAGTGTGTTGGCGCAAATTAGTGTCAACATACTTTTTTGCGACTCCGCTGGGGAATAGATTAATCTGGTTTTAAAACCGATCTAATCTAATCCTCGAAGAAGATGGGCTCTTCAGATATTGGGAAGGAAAACATCATCATGGCTATAATGGAGGAGCTCACCGAAGAGGAGCGCAAGGCCTACCTTCTTGTGGAGGAGCACGTCAAGGCTCAATTCCTAAAGGGATTCAAGAAGGATCGGGGTGGCCTCGTCAAGAGGGTGGAGGAGTTCGTACTGCCGTCTCTCAAGCTTAGCAATGATAAGATTGAAGAGATACCCAATGTAAGCCTCTCTCCCTCTGATATGTTTGATAAGATGTCATCCATGATGGATCAAAAAATTGTTGCTGCACAAGCCGCTACGGGTGACGTTTTAATTAAGTTGAGTAGTGATATTGATGAACTTAAAGGTAAAAAACCTATGTCAGATCCTAACTCATTAGATGTGAGTTCGGCTACCCCTGAGTTCACATCTGAACCATTCTATGGTATGCCGCCGAACTCGTTCCCAGGGCAAACCCCGCCACCGTCGACCGTGTGCACTGCACCTACCAGACCGGTCCCACAGACCGGTTACTAAACCGGTCAGACCGGTTATTCAGTGCCATCACCGACGCCTCTTGAGACAATTCCAGGTTTGGCTGCCCCTGGCCGAACTAATGAGTTGTCAATGTACACACCGCCTCGTACCACTGCTGTAGCAGGTGGGTCACAAGGATCTGGGCCTAATCAAGGACCGATCCCAAATTCTTCACTGAAGATTACACATGGAAATTCAAATGCACATCGTCGATTTTCTGAGTTCTATACTAGCCAGCACTATCAAGCTAATCTCCTTAAGTTCAAAGAAGATCTGGCTAATGCGATTAAGGGTAAGCTTGGGGTGGATATGGGTACTACGCGTTTATATCAAAAACGTTATCCCGCCGAGTTTGATTTTGTTTCTTTTCCTGTTGGTTGGCGTATTCCTGAGTTTACTAAAATTAATGGTGATGATTCTCGTACAACTTGGAAACACGTTAGTCAATATGTCCTGCAGTTGGGAGAAGCCGGTTTTAATGATGCTTTGTGTGTGCGTTTATTTTTTTTATCTTTGACTGGAATGGCTTTCTCTTGGTTTTCCTCGCTTGCTCCTAATTCTATTCGCAATTGGGCTCAGTTGGAGCATAAGTTTCATGATAACTTCTTTAGTGGGGAAACCGAAGCAAAATTGTTGGACTTAACATCGATTAAGCAAGGACGTGATGAATCCTTTTCGGATTATTTTAAAAGATTTAAAGAAATTAAAAATTAGTGTTTTAGTTTGACGATTTCCGAAAAAGATTTGGCGGATTTGGAGTTTAATGGTTTACGTTCTTATTAGAAAGAAAAACTCGAGGGCTTTGAATATCACACCGTGAATTTCTTGCAAGTCAAAGTCATGGGTTTAGAGTTTAAACTTTAAAATGCCAAAGATACTTTCAAGCCTCATCGGTCCAACACGCATATTCTTGATCATGATTCGGATAGTTCGGACGATGATAGCATGGAAGTATACGCCGCTGAGTTTGTTTGGCTATCAAAGGCCAAACCCGGTTCAGTTCCGTCTCTCAAACCGATTCAAAAGAATCGGCAAGAGGAGCTGAAATTTACGTTTGATGTTTCTAAGTGCGATCGGATTTTTGATGAATTACTTAAGAATGGTAACATCCGATTGTCACATGCTATTCCATCTCCTGACAAGCTTAAACGACATGCATATTGTAAGTGGCATAACTCTACATCTCATGCTACTAATGATTGTAATATTTTTCGTCGACAGGTACAATCGGCCATTAATGAAGGACGATTGATACTTTCTGAGATGCAAATTGACAAGGCTCCTTTTCCTATTCATACACTGGAATTGAACAATCCAAAGGTGCTCATTCGGCCGGACCAAGCCGAAGGAGCTAAGGGGAAGAATGTTGTCATCGGTGATCCAAGACCGATGAATACAAGTGACAAGATTCTTGCTAGGGAAGTTATCAAGGAAAAGACTGATGATGGCAAGGATACTCTGAAGATCATAGTCAGAAATCCCAGACTCGGGGGGCAAAGAAGCTCTCCACCAGAAAATCAGTCTACTGATCAAGCACGACTGGTCAGACCGGTGTCTCCGACCGGTCAGACCGGTCCGACCGGTCAAACCGGTTCCTCTAGCCGGTCAGACCGCTCTAGTGACCGTCCTCGGACTTTCAAGCCAAAGCATCCAGAAGTGGATACTTGGAAGACAAACGAGGTGAAGGTGTAGGGAAGAACTACTAATCAGAAGCCCACCTTCAACCAGTTGTTGAACAAGTACACAAAGGCCGTTCAAAAGGATCGGCCGCTAAAAAAGAGACCGTGATCACCACCGCGCCAAGATCGTCCAGCGTCCCCAAGGAGGGAATCCAGCAGGCGCAAAGGTGATGTTGTCACATTGTATCCTCCCCAGAAGATGTATGCTACCATGCCATGGGTGCCCCCGGCGTCAAATGCAATATGGGAGCATGAAGGGATATGGATGCAGTGTTTCCCGATGCCTTACCCTCCACATTATCAGGGGAAAGTTCTAGAGTGCCAGTACATGAACGATTGGGACCACGCCAATCTGGTCCAGTGCAGCAGGCTGCACCGGTCAGACTGGTCTCATCAGAGGCCGGGCCAAGCTCCTGTTTCGAGGTTCGAGTATCGCGTCAAGGAGAAGAAGGAGGAGCAGAAGCCTGTGGCTGACCCAGAGAAGCTTAAAGCCGATGCTGTGGTTCAGATCGGTGAAATAGAAGTGCGCATAAAAGATGCGGGCAAAGAGCCGATGGTTATTGAAAAATCGGTTGATGTTCCTTCACAAAAGCCGGTCATGGCCAATGATCATGAAGCCGGTAGCAGTAAGAGCGCAGCAGACAAGTACCATCAGCCTAGGTGGTGCCCTTCGGGTCTAACTCATACACAGAAGAGGAAGCTGCAGCGCCTTCGTAACAAAGAAAAGGAGCAGGAAGAGGAGAAGATGAGGGATGAGGACTTCAACAGGTACAGGCCCATGTTCCCTCAGAGCAAAGTTTGGAAGATCAAGACAGCTGATCAGCCAGCCAGACCGGTCGGACCGCCGCAGCCGACCAATCAGACGGATCGGTCAGACCGCTCTGACCAACCGGTCGAGCCTACTGCAGAGCCAGCAGCCGAATCGGCACCGCCCGTTTTGGTTCTTTCTGTTGATGAAGCTCCAGCAATTCTTCTGACAGCAGAAGATGAGGAATTGGTGGATTATGAAGCGTCTCCGGAACACACCAACTTGGAGATCAACGTGGTGCACTTATCTTCGGATTATTTTGTGGTTTCGAAGGAGGACATGTCTCATCTTCAGTTTGGGCCCCATGAAGCTGTATTCTAGAAACCAAGCAAGAAGGACAACCACCTCAAGGCTCTTTACATGAGGGGACACATCAACGGGAAGCCGGTGACTCGCATGCTAGTGGATGGTGGGGCCATTGTAAATCTTATGCCCTACTCATTGTACAAGAAGCTCGGTGGCCAAGACGAAGACTTGATCAAGACGAACATGATGGTCAATGGCATTGGAGGGAGTGAGCCTCTTAGCGCCAAAGGTGTTGCTTCCATGGAGCTTACCATTGGGAGTAAAACGCTGGCTACGGCCTTCTTCGTTTCGGAGGTGCAAGGTAATTACAATTTGATTCTTGGGAGGGTTTGGATTCATGCAAATCAATGCGTTCCTTCTACCTTGCATCAGTTTCTTGTTCAGTGGATCGGCGATGAGGTTGAGGTGGTCCATGGAGATATTTCATCTTTTGTTGCTTTGGCCGATTCCAATTCTATTAGTGCACACGACAACGTCAAGTGTCTATCGGGCGTGGATCTGTCCAATTATGATTTGATCAGTTGCACTAAGAATGGTTTTATTTTTGTTGTACTAAAGCCGATGGATAATCGGCTAAATCATTTAATGTAAATCAGATGAGTACAACAGAAGCTCTAGAAGCGACCGGTCAGACCGCTTGTGCCAACCGGTTAGACCGGTCCAGTCCCGTTCGGCGCACAGAGCCGACCAGTCCGACCGGACCCCCCGACCGGTCAGACCGGTCTAATGCAGAGTGGCTGCAGCAAAGACTAGCTCAGTATCGGAAGCGTACGAATGATATGTGTGAAGCCATTGTAGATTCTGGTGATCTAGACAAGCTGGGTCAGGGGTTTACATCGGCCGCTCCTTTAGAAAAAGTAGACATTGGTGATGGAACTATTCCTAGGCCGGCTTTTGTAAACAAAAATTTATCGGTTGAATATAAAGCCGATTTGATTAATTTATTGAAAGAATATGTTGATTGCTTTGCTTGGGAGTATCATGAAATGCCTGGTTTGAGTCGTGATCTTGTTGAGCATCGTTTACCGATTAAAGCCGGTTTTAGACCTTATAAGCAACCGGTTAGGCGTTTCAATCCTATTATTTATGACCAAAATAAAGCTGAAATTAATCATTTACTTGATGCTAGATTTATTCGGTCTTGTCGTTATGCTGATTGGATCTCTAATATTGTGCTTGTTGAGAAAAAGGATTCGGGGAAGATTAGAGTGTGCATTAATTTTAGAGATCTTGATAAGGCTACTCCCAAAGATGAGTATCCTATGCCTATAGCCGATATGTTGATCAATGAGGCTTTCGGACATCGTGTCATTAGTTTTCTTGATGGTAACGCCGGTTACAATCAAATATTCATGGCCGATTAAGATATATCTAAAATAGCCTTTAGATGTCCGGGATTTGTCGGCTTGTTTGAGTGGGTGGTTATGACTTTTGGTTTGAAAAATATGGGTGCTACTTATCAAAGAGCTATGAATTTAATCTTCCATGATTTACTTGGTGTCATCTTGGAGGTGTACATTGATGATATTGTCATTGAATCAGCCGGTTTAGATCATCATTTAGCCGATTTGAGACTTGCTCTTGAGAGGATGCATCGGTATGGTTTGAAGATGAATCCACTCAAATGTGCTTTTGGTGTATCAGCTGGAAAGTTTCCTGGCTTCATTATTCATGAGAAGGAAATAGAGATTGATCCTAAGAGAATTGAAGCTATGAAGAAGGTTGAAGCCCCTACATGCAAGAAGGATTTACAGAAGTTTTTGGGCAAGGTAAATTTCTTAAGAAGGTTTATATCTAACTTGTCCGGGAAGATCGATGCTTTTACTCAAATTCTTCGGTTAAAAGATGAAACCGAATTTACTTGGGGGGGCAAAACAACAAGAAGCGTTTGAGAAGATCAAGATTTATTTGTCTTCGCCACCCGTGCTCAAGGCGTCTAGGAGAGGAGTACCTTTCAGACTTTATGTGGCTGCTGAAGACAAGGTTATTGGGGCTGTTTTAACTCAAGAAACCGAAGGGAAGGAGTACATCATTACATACTTAAGCCGACGACTTATTGATGCGGAGACAAGGTATACACTTATTGAGAAGTTGTGTTTGTCTCTTTATTATACTTGTACCAAATTGAGACATTATCATACCTACTATCTAGTACTTGCATAGTAGTATGTCAAACCGATGTGATTAAGCATATGTTAAAAAAGCCGATTTTGAGTGGTAGAATCAGCAAGTGAGCTTATGTTTTGGTTGAGTATGATTTGGCTTGTGAACCTTTAAAATCTATGAAAGGCCAAATTGTAGCGGGTTTTATTGTTGAGCATCGGGTTAATGACAAGCATGATCTAGAAGTTAGCTATATTACTTGCATACCATGGAAGTTTTACTTTGATGGATCGGTTTGTGATGATGGTCAAGGAATTGGTGTTGTTCTTATTTCTCCGAATGGCATTGTTTCTGAGTTTTCAAACCGATTGGACGAAGAATGCACAAATAACCAAGTTGAATATGAGGCGCTTTTATTTGGTTTGGAATTCTTGCAATCCATGGGCATGAAGCATGTTGAAGCCTTTGGAGATTCTCTTCTGGTGGTGCAGTAAGTATCCAAGATATGCCAATGCTATAACGGTTCTCTAAATGCATATATTGATAAATGCCTTGATATTATTTCTACCTTCGATGAATTTATTATTAAACATATTCCGAGGGAAGAGAATGGAAAGGCAAACACTCTGGCTCAGCAAGCATCTGGCTATAATCTTATGAAAAAATATTTCAACATTCGCAAGCCGATGCAAACGAAAGCCGAATTTCTGGTTCTGGACGCACCGGTCCGACTAGTCAGTGAGACCGGTCTGACCGGTCCAGAGACCGGTCTGACATGTGATACTACTGTTGGTTCTGGTTCGGCCTAAAAGGATGATTCAGTTGTCTCGGTCGAGACTCAGGATTGGAGGGTCCCTCTTATATCATATTTGAGAGATTCTGGTCGTGGTGCAGAGAGAAATATTCGGCGTTTGGCTTTCAAGTATGTTTTAATTGACGATGAGCTTTATCGTCAAACTGCCGAAGATTTGCTTCTCAAATGTTTAGACTCGGATCAGGCCCGAGTTGCTATGGGTGAAGTTCATGAGGATATTTGTAGTACTCATCAATCGACTCCCAAGATGAAGTGGTTACTTAGAAGTGCCGGTTTTTATTGGCCCACCATGCTATCCGAATGTTTCAAATACTATAAAGGGTGTGAAGAATGTCAGTGGTTTGGTGATTTGCAATTGATGCCTGCTGCATTGATGCATCCTATTAATAAACTATGGCCGTTCCAAGGTTGGGGGTTGGATTTTATTGGACAAATTAATCCTTCATCTTCAAAGAGGCATCGGTTCGTGTTGGTTGCTATGGATTACTTTACTAAATGGACCGAAGCGGTTCCATTGAAGAATATGACACATAAGGAGGTAATTGAGTTTATTACCTAGCATATTATTCATAGATTCAGTATTCCACAAATTTTCACAACGGATCAAGGTTCTTCATTTATATCAAAAGCGGTGCGTGCCTTTAATGAATCTTACAAGACTAAATTGCTCAATTTAATTCCATACTATGCTCAGGCCAATGGACAGGCCGAGTCTAGTAATAAGATTTTGATCAAACTTGTCAAGAAGAAGATAGAAGAAAATCCTAGGAGGTTGCATGAAGTGTTATCCGAAGCATTATGGGCTCATCGTATATCTAGACATGGTGCTACTAAGGTTACTTCTTTTGAGCTCGTGTATGATCAAGAGGCCATTTTACCCGTTGAGGTAAATCTGGATGCCTATAGATTAGCAAAACAAAATGACCTCTCCGCTGTTGATTACTATGATTTGATGATGGATAATATTGATGAGGTGACCGACAAGCGTTTGAAGGCTTTGAAGGAAATTGAGAAAGACAAGATTCGGGTGGCCAGAGCTTACAACAAGAAGGTAAAACTTAAATCTTTTCAGGTTGGAGATCTGGTTTGGAAAAAAATTTTGTCTCTTGGGATGAAAAGCAACAAGTTTGGCAAATGGTCGCCAAGTTGGGAAGGTCCATACAAAATTATCAAGGTTATCTCCGGTAATTCATATATGATGGTGACAGTGCAAGGTGAGCGTCTACCTAGAGTTATCAATGGGAGATACTTGAAGAAATTCTATCCTAGCTTGTGGCAAAGTGCGTGAAGATGAAGACAGCCGGTAGTAGATATCGCCCTTAGTATTATTTTTTGGACTTGTATGCTCTGTGTAAAATATGTACATCAGAATAGTTCTTACTTTTTGGCTTGTGAAACTCACAAAAAAGCAGGGGGCATATGTTGACAGCCAAATTTGGCAAGTCAGAGGCCGACCGGTCTGACCGGTCTGACCAGTTTTAGTCCGAGTAGGAGTTGTTTTATTTGTGGAAACTTTGTATAATCCAACTTGGAGAAGGGGTACGACTTCCCCGGTCTATAAATATAAAGTCTAAGGCCGATTGAGGTAATCCCAATCGATTCACACATTTATTCCTTACTTTTTATTTCCAAACCCTAGCTTTTCCAATCCCATCTGTTATTCTTCTTGCGTCTCTACGGCGTTCGAGGATGTTCTGAGTGGCATGCCGACCTCAGAACAACCCTAGATCCACGAGCTCCGACGGGGTCCCTCCCGAGCTTGAGATCATATGTTTTCGCCGTCTCCCTGGAGCACCGGTCTGACCGGTCCGCATATCCGGTCTGACCGGTCTGCGCAGAGAGGCTGTTGGTTTTGATCGTGTCGACGATTCTGCTGCGCGTTCTAGCGCTTTCGAGTGTGTTGGCGCAAATTAGTGTCAACACCCTTCTTATTCCAGTAACGCATCTTCTGTAACTGTAAATCAATTTAGTCTTGCAGTAGGAAGAAGAAATGCAGGTTAAAATCGTATCTTGGCTAGTGCTTGCGACTCACACTATTATGTGTAACCGCCATTGCCACACCAGTCTTGCGATGCCCGCAGTTAGGTTGGGCTTGGAACCCGTGAAGTGTCTGCAGGAGCTCAGTATGATTCCAATTGGTTGGTTGCAATCAAATGAGGAGCTTATTTTTTGAAAATAACATAAGGTAAACTAAGATATTCATTAAAAAATCTTGGTTTGGCATTTTCGTGTGACCCCCTGTTTTTAATCGAAATTATTCACATAACTCCCCAGTTCAGACCGGCTCCGCCTGTTGCCTGTCGGTCCTCTGTCGCCGTCGTGGCACCTGTATGAGACTGCTCGCACTAGGTAATGGAAGCCATACGCTTCCCTGTACTCCAGTAGCGATTTACACTAAGGATGAGAAGCGAATAGTAGATATTCGAATTATCCTATATCTGTATCCGCTTAAACATCAATATAGATATCCGTATTCGTATTCGAATTTAATGTGGTAGTAAAGTAAATACATCCGAATCCGATTTTCATTGATTTTCTCTATCCGATTCCACATCCGTATACGACAATATCCGATACTATCCGTATCTGTTTTCATTCAAAAATTATTTAAAAGATTAAATTTGTTTCTCACCACTCATATTATTAATTTTTATAAAAAAGATATGAAAGATAAAATTTACTTTTAAATATTCTAATTTTATCTAAAAATTACTTCTATATTTTTATTTATATATAATTAAATTATTTATATGTTTATTGCAATATATTTTTATTTCTAATTTTATTTTTGTATTTATTTATTAACATATTTATAAATAAAATATTTTAACTAGATATCTTTATTATATTATTATACTTTAATTTGTACATATATAATGATTTTATAATCTAAAACTACTAATAAAAAATAGCTAAACGTTAGCTCATACTTCCTCCATTCCAAAATAAATGCAATTCTACGACAAAGGACGCAACCCAACGCTATGTGAAAATTATAAAAATACCCTTTGTCTTTTGTGATGAGTGGATGTTGTGTTAGTTGTCTTTTTTGAGAATATTTTGGAAATAGTCTTGTATTTTGTGGTAGATAGGTCAAAGTTACCTTTTTTTGTGGGACAAATTTTAAACTTTAGAGTTGCAAGTATTTTGGAACGGAGGGAGTATATCAAGTTAATATCCGAATTAGAACTCGAATCCGAGACTTCCATTTTGCATTTGTATCCGAGAATATCCGAATTTGTATTCGTATTCGATTTAAAATATGGTAAAAAGTGCTATCCGAATCCGATTCCATGTGAATCCGATATATTTCCATCCTTAGGTACTACAAAGCGGAACACTACCGTTCCGGATCGCCTCCCGCACTGGAAATCCAGGGGAGTACGGACGACACAGTACCTGGTTCTGTGCGCCCCCCTCGTCCTTCCAACACCCGTCCACGACCACCACGCGCGCGCAGATCCGATCAGAGAGAGAGCCGGTGGAGCAACGACTCCATGGAGAGAGAGGGCCGCCACCGGACCCATGCCTCCACCTCGCCACCGCGCGCGCAGAGGAGGGGGAAAGAGGACGGCCGCCGCACACGCAGGGGAGGGGGAAGGAGGGTGGCCGCTCAAGTAGGAGAGGGGCGAGACAGCCGGCGCGACGAGGAAGGAGGGAGGAGGCAGCCCACTCCCCTTCTGTTATACCACACGCGTCGACGCTGGCACTGCTGCCAACCCGTGCGCACCGCTACTCCATCACGCCGCGCGCTGCCGATGAGTGTGGAGGCCACGAGGAGGTGCGGCTGGGGCACGGCAGGGAGGCGTGGAGGCGCGGCAAGGGGCGGCATGGTGCGGGCACTAGAGATGGGGGAGAGAGACCGAGTGTAAAGTGCAGGGAGAGATGGGAGAGAGAGAGGGAGGGAGGGAGAGGGCGCCCAGCCGAGGGAGGAGCGGCAGATCCACTCGACGCTCCAGATCCGCCGCACCCGGCCCCCATGCCTCCGCCTCGCCACGAGACGCCGCGGCACGTCTCGCAATGCCGCGCCTCCGCCTCGCTGGCGGCGCCGCAGCCACCTCGCCATGCTGCGCCTCCAGCTCGGTGCCCTGGCCCGCCTCGCCACCGCGCCTCGATCCCGCCCGACCGCACCGCACCTCCACCTCTGCGCCACGGCCTGCCGCCCCTCGGCCCCACCCAAGTGCACCTCCACCTGGCCGCTCACCGTCGCAGCCTCCGCCGGAGAGGGAGGAAGGAGGTCCCCGGTGCCCGATCCAGCCGCCGGTAGAGTGCTGGGGAGGGGGCGGGGGTGCAGGAGGAAGGGAGGGGAGCCGGCGGCGGAGAAGGAGAGAGCGAGAGATATAGAGGGGGAGGGAGGGCGTCAGGTGAGGGAAAAAGAGAAAAAACACTGATGCGTAGGTTTCACCTCCTGGTAGCTGGTATAGAAGATATATATATATATATATATATATATATATATATATATAGAATAAATGAGTTTAAAACTGAATATAGAGGAGATAATCTTAAATAATTAGAAATGAATATTTTTTTTAGAGAATATCAAAGTCTGGGTGGGTAGGGTGCTCCCTGCTGACGCAAGGGAACATCTTTGACCAGAGATCTGCGTGCCAGATTCCCCTCCCTGCTAGACACGGATCCACTCCTCGCCGTTCTGGATTGCCTTCTGCGCTTACCAGTGCTCCCTCCGCTGCTCGCAGTCGCCTCTTCCTCGGCTAGGCGCGGCTCCAGTGCTCTCGTCTCAGTCGAATCGTCGCGCGTCGATCCGGCCGTCGACAGCAGGTACCAGCTTTTCAAATCGATTGGAGAAACTCAGCTCAAATTTGCAAGTGGATAACATTTTTAGGGTTGGATGCTTGTGCATCTCACACTTGAAAGTCGAGATTTTTTAGACAGTTGGAATTCCATTCTTCCCTGAAAGTTCCCCATCCCGTTTTCAAAGTTCAAATCCTGAAAAGCTTTAAAATCCAGCTTGGAAAATTATGAATCTCATTTCCAAGTCGAAAAACCTAAAAGCTTTAAACTAAATATTTGGTTTTCTAACTCTTTCTTCCATCAAGTGCTTCCCCTAGTCTCGCTCTCGCTGTACGCTGGCAATTTGTTGATCAGAGTCAACACAACCAGGCACGTTCTGCAAGGTTTTGCACGTGCCGGTGCAGTCTCGAGGTTAACAGATTGAACCATCAGCCAATCTCGAGGTCAACTGAGTGATGGATACTCTATTTAACTGGAAAAAACAATCAAACCTGCCAAATTGTTAGTCAGAGTGAACGGCCAACACCATATTGCATCACTTGACAAAAAAAATATGTTCAGTCCTGTTCAGACAAATGAGCTATCCAATCTACATATATTTATTTTCCCAATTGTGTTTCACCTTTCAGGATGCGTGTGATGCAAGAAGAGAAGACTTTGTAAGGAGAAAGCTCTTTCCAACCATTCCTCAACTTTTTCAGTCCTTCCGCTCATGGTATGGCTACCTGTACTATGCACCTTAGCGACTGTTAAGAAAGAGTTTCCTTACTTTAACTTCCCTTAGTTCACACTTGATTTACCTGTGCTGATCATGCAGAATTGCAGGGGTAGCTGAAGTTCGATGCTCAGTTTCTGTTTCTATTGCCTTCTGCTGGATGCTAGCTTGTACGAAAAGAGATCCTTCTGGTAATGTAAAATTCACATGGGTACATACTGCTCTCTCCTTGTACATCAATATGATCAGTGGCTTATCAATTGACCCATGTTCAGGTAATTATCGTTCTAGGAGCTCTGATTTAGTCATTCTTCTTTTCTGCTTAGTTGTTCGTGTTGTATTCTGCTTGGCCATTCTTCTTGTTGATTTTGAGCCAATTTAACTAGCAAATACCCCATCAGTCCATCTTTTGATTTTTCTCTCTAATTTTTATAGGTGTCGCAGCTTAATATGTGGGTTCTCTCCTGTTGATTAGCTGATTGTCAACATTCTATCCATTGATTTCTCCATTTCATTTTCTTGGGCTTGTTGAGAACTCGATATATTAAAGTAATGATGGGCCGATGATCATCATTAGGAATTGGTTCTGCAACATGGTTACAATGGACCTTATCATATCGATCCTTTTAGCTTGCTGGAAGGTAGATCTGCAAGGTACTGTGCTACAGATATTGCTTCTTTGTTTACATGTCTTTGTAATGTTGCTACTATTAATAATTTCTTATAACAGCTTCAAGGCTAAAATATGATAAACTGAAAATTCAATTACAGGCTTCAGGGGAGAGAATATCCATGAAAAGATGATTCATCTATGTTCATTATAAAGTACAACTAGTGGAATATTACTCTCAAGGATCAGTATGTGGGATCCTATGTAAGATCTCTATTTGATTACCCTAGGATCGAGTCAAATGATAACTGACCTTAACTTAAAGAACTAAAATCAATGTCAACTCACAAACATAAACACTTAAATATGTAAAAACATGATAATTCACTAGTGATATGCCAGTACATCGCCATATTTTTTAACTTACCCAGCACCATCATTGATCTCTTTTGTGTTTGAAGATTATTTGTGTTATCCGGAAAAGGTACCATTTACCCTAGTGCATTAGCTCCTTGGAAACACATAGCAGTTTGTGCAATGTCCTAAGCTCAATATTTCTAATAACAGTAATGAGCTGATTATTCATATATTTATTCTGAGCATGCTTAAATTTTTTACAAGGTTGTACAACTTCCAAGCTCAAGTAACTTATACTGTTAGTCAAAAGCTATATACCATTAAAAAAAGCCATCAATAAACCTCCATAGCTCAACTTGTTCAAGACATAAGCACAAATTAAGTAGTGATTTATGTGAATCTCTGTTACTAGGATAAAAGTTTAGTGATCCTTGTCTAGCTTTTCAAGCTGTCTTAACACATCTTGTGGATTCATTGCCAGTCTTCAAGTCTGCTACCCTTGCAAATAAATCACTTGGAATTTTTTGAGGACCTTCCTCTGAAGTTTGGCTAATGGCAACCATATTACATTCTCTGGTTTTATCATGTGCTAAGAAGTTGCAAGATATCGTAGCAGAGGAGGCGATTCTTATTCTAGGGGTAAAAGGAGAGCTTAGAGAACTGCTGAGAACAATGAACCAGATACAATGCTTTCTTAATGATGCTGAGCAGAGGAGGACAGAAGAGTCAGCAGTTAACAATTGGCTCGCTGAGCTGAAAGATTCTATATATGAAGCTGATGATATTATTGACATGGCCAAAATTGAGGGAAGCAAAGCTGCTAGCAAACTATCCTTCATCAACATCCTCATCACCAGGAGACTCGATTGGGTGTACAAGATTCTCAGTTTTCTCTTGCATTCCTACTATTCAGAGACGCCGTGGGATTGCTATTCGAATAAAAAGTTTCAATGCAGAACTTGAGAAGATTACAAAGCTAGGTGAAAGATTTTTAAAGCTTCAGAATATGCAGACTAAAGAGGATGTTTCAGTAGTGAGGAAGATGAAAACATGCCAAATTTTGGAGCCTAACCTTGTGGGGAAGGAAACATCACGTGCCAGCAAAAGAATTTTGGAACTGGTGCTTGCACACAAGAAAAAGAAAAGCTATAAGTTTGGTATTCTTGGAACTGGAGGGGTTGGTAAAACAACTTTGGCTCAAAAAATCTATAATGATGAAAAGATAAAAGGAACCTTTAGAAAACAAGCTTGGATTTGTGTTTCTCAGAAGTATTCTGAAGTTGCTTTATTAAAGGAAGTTCTCCGAAACATTGGGGTGAATTATGATCAAGATGAGACTGTGGGTGAACTCAGTGCAAAGCTGGCAATGGAAATTGAAAACAAAAGTTTCTTTCTTGTGTTGGATGACATATGGCAGCATGGTGTATGGACTAATCTACTTAGAATTCTATTACACACTGCATCTACTACAGTAATTTTGTTGACAACTAGAAATGATACAGTTGCACAAGCAATTGGGGTGGATGATGTGCATCGAATTGAATTGATGTCAGCAGATGTGGGATGGGAGCTTCTATGGAAGAGTATGAACATTAGTGAACCGATCGAACTGCAAACCCTACAAGGTATAGGGATGGAGATCGTTCATATGTGTGGTGGTCTTCCTCTCGCAATCAAAGTTATTGCTAGTGTTCTAGCAACTAAAGAGCGAACTGAGAGCGAATGGAGAAAGGTTATAAATAGAAGTGCTTGGTCCATGGGCAAACTTCCTATCGAGCTTAGAGGAGCTTTGTATGTGAGCTATGATGAGCTACCAAGGTGTTTGAAGCAATGTTTCCTCTATTGCGCATTGTATCCAGAAAATATGATAATGCATCGTGATGATCTTGTCAGGTTTTGGGTTGCTGAAGGTTTTGTAGAAGAGGAAGAAGAACAACTTCTAGAAGATACAGCTGAAGAATATTACTATGAGTTGATATATAGAAATCTCCTTCAACCAGTCCCTATATGTTTTGACTACTCTTTCTGCAAAATGCATGATCTTCTGAGGCAACTTGCTGGACATTTATCAGGAGAAGAATGTTTTTGTGGAGATATACTATCATTTAGTGCTAAACCTTTGTCCAAGCTGCGACGAGTTTCAATTGCCAGTGACAAGAATTCTTTAAGTTTCCCTAATGTGGACAGGGACCATATTAGAGTAAGGACATTAAACATCCGTTTTGCTAAGTCACCTGGATCTGAGAACACAATATTTGGAAGATTTTCACACCTTCGCGTGTTAAATTTGACTGGCTCACTAATACAATTTATTCCAAATTCTATTGGAAATATGGTACACTTACGGTCACTAGATCTTGATTTGACTGGCATATCTTATCTTCCAGAGTCCATCAGTTCTCTAATAAATCTTCAAATATTGAACCTGGAAGGTTGTTATTCTTTGAGAAGCCTTCCTTTGGGAATTACTCAATTATGCAACTTAAGACGCATCGGTCTCCGTGACACACCAATAAATCGGGTTCCAAAAGGGATAGGACTATTGAAAAATCTGAATGATTTAGAAGGATTTCCGATTGGTAATAGTAGTGGTAATTCAAGAATGCAGGATGGATGGAATTTGGATGAGTTGGATTCTCTTTTGCAGTTGAGGCGTCTTGATATGATTAAATTGGAAAAGGCAGCTCATTGTGGTGTTGAATCTTTCCTAAAAAATAAAAAGCATCTCAAAGTTTTGCGTCTATGGTGCACTGAGTTTTCATATGAACACTATCATGAAGAGGATATTAGTAGGATTGAGAATATATTTGAGCAGCTGATCCTTCCGCAGAACTTGGAAGAGCTAGTATTTGGGGGATTCTTTGGTCGGAAATTTCCCACTTGGCTTGATGGTGCTCACTTATCTTCAGTGAAACACTTAAGCCTCGTTAATTGCAGATCCTGTCTATACCTTCCTCCTATCGGGCAGCTACCTAATTTGAAGTATTTGGAAATTATGGGGGCAAGCATGGTTACCAAGATTGGACCTGAATTTGTTAGATACACAGTGGGTAATCCATCCTCTTCAGAGGCAATTGCATTCCCGAAGCTTGAATCGCTACTCATGCGACAGATGCCCAATTTAGAGGAGTGGTCATTCATCGAAAAAGAAGAAAATTCAGCAGTAAATGAGGAAGGCGTTGGTGGTGGACCTCCTGAAAACCGAAGGTATGAAACACCTGAGAAGGAAAAGGGGGAAGCTCCATTTCGAATGATGGGGCTACTTCCTAGTTTGAAGAACTTGTATATTGATGACTGTCCAAATCTGCGAGCTCTCCCACAACAGCTTGGACAGCATGCCACCAGCTTGAAGGAGCTCCAACTGAGATATGTGGGGAGCCTTATGGTGGTGGAGAATTTCCCGTTCCTCTCACAGATCCTTGTAATTGAAGGATGTGAACGCCTAGAGCGGGTATCAAATCTTCCCCAAGTGAGACGACTGCGTGCACATGACTGTCCAGATTTAAGATGTGTGGAGAAGTTGGACAACTTGCAGCAGTTGTGGCTTGACGAGGATATGCAAGAGATCTCCTCACTATGGGTGCCTAGGCTTGCGCAGCAGTGCCGACAACTTCACTGCGAAGACCTGGATATCTCCACTTGGACAAGGGGATAATCCATTGATGCCTTATTAGATGGCTATAAGACATTGGGCATCAGCATTGGCTAGATATTTATTTTCTTACATCTTTTTTGGACCATTTTTTTGAAGTGTTCAGTTTGTACCCTGTTTTGACATATGTCATAGAGTAGTTATAGTTACTCTTCATGAAGAGTACTCCGCCTGGATGATGGAACTGACTAGAGATTTACTACACATTTAATTTCCTGATGGGAAAAGTATCTTCCATGAACCGGAGTCGTAAGTTGCAGAACACCCTAGAAACTTCCTAACAGCTTATCTGAGGGCCTAGTTGGTTTATGGTTACTGCTGATTAACGCCATAAGAATGATTCAATTAATGCATAATTAAGATCATACTTAAACAGTCCATTTAGGCCTGAACATCCATTTGTTTTGAGCTCACTCAAAAACTCTCTAGATAACTTCTCGTGAAATTCTTCTAACTCTTCATTCTAATGTTTTTATATGCTTTGTTTAGAACTACAGTCTATAGAAATATTTATCCATGCATCTGCCATCCAGTGTGCTGATTGCTGCAAGCGAGAGGTGACCATTCAAGTTTTTCTGGGTCAATTTTGACATACCAAATTCAGTTCCAATCTCAAGCAGTTAGCTGCACCAGGTAGTAAAATGCGCCCAGGAACATTTCGCCTGTTTCTGCACAGCGTGCAGTAGTAAAATGCGGCAAGACGTGTTTTAAAGATGTAACTATATTCCAACATGAGAGTGTTTTGTGCAACCGACGGTTGAAACCATCAAGTGAAAGAAATGGAGAAACCAATACGATCCTGGCTTGTGAAGAGCACGAGTGACAGCGGAAACTTCTCTTAGGATCTGATTGACTAATGACTAGCTTCTTTTCAATTTGAAACTTGTCTGGATTCAAACCCACTTTGAACAGAAATTTGTATGAGGCCCAGGAAGGCCCACAATGGCGGTGAGCTAAAGGCCCATCTGGCTTCTGGTCGCCGAAACAGAGTATTCCATTGCTGCCTCTACTGTCGTGGGCGGCAACTGTTGTTGTTAACTGTTGAAGCAGGGAACTGGGGAACGTAGCATGCAGAAGTCAGCTATGTTTGTTTGATTGTTTATTTCCGGCAATTTGAACGGGCTTCGTCTGACGAAGTTGGGGGAAGGAAATATTCTAAACTTGCTTGCGTGTTCATCTGATCATAATGCCCAGTGACGAATCATCTGATCATAGTGTTGATCTGATCCTCATCAATCAGGAACAAACCCCCCCTCTGGTGCCTCGTCCACTGCCTGTGGGCTGTGGCCAATCATCAATCAAACATGTTCACCACCAGAGCAGCTGGTGGTGGTGGTTTGTTTAAGATGTCATGACAGGGAGGCAGGGAACTGGGGAGGGTATAGGATGCAGAAGTCAGCTGTATTTGGTTCATTTCCTCTGCGTCATCTTGATCGAACCGGCTTCATGCGACGACACAGGGAGAAATAAACTAAACTTTGTGGGACCGAAACTGACGACCAGAGGGGGGTGAATGAGAGCCGAACAAAATTTCTCCGAAATTTGAAACGTCGGCCTATGTCCCAAAATCACCGCAAGTCCTCCAACCCAGGTCAGCGAGAATAGCTATGGACCAGCTATCTTGAAGCAGAAGACCCAGGTTGCAGCGCGGAAGCAAAGCGAGTGAAACTTCACAAATTGCAACACAGCACACACAGACCGGTCTAACCGGTGTACTGGACCGGTCTGACCGGTCGGGCTGGGAATTTCAAACTGCAGACCGATCAGACCGGTTGCACAGACCGGTCAGACCGGTCTCTCCCAGTTAGCCCGCCAACAAAGCTCAAAAGGTCAAATCTCGAGCAAACGAAGTCCAAATCTAACGAAACTTGGAGGAAAGCTTCGTAACTACCCCGTGAACATACCCCCAAAAGATCTCACCCAAAAGATTCACGGATCAAGAGAAATCGAGGAAAGATCAAAGAGAAATGGGGTTTTCTCAAGAACCCAAAAATCTCAATCCGTGAGAACTCGCGATTCCTGCAGGTTTGGCACTAGGCTAGATAGATTAGAATCGTCATAACGAGTCCATCAAACCACGAATCGAAGAACTTGACTCCTCCAAACACAAAACACCTCAAAGGAGGAAAAATCAAGTCCAAAAACACAAAGGGAAGGGGAGGACGAAAAGCTCAGCACACACAGGTGAATCTCAACACAATTTCATTCATAATTCACGGAGGAATTCACCTATACAAAGGCTAGAGCCGACCACACCATCATCCACCCTCTAAATCGAAGAGATTATCTATAATCTAACCTCCCTTTGCGTTGGAGTCCTTGGACCTAACCTAGAGCAGAGGCTGGGAGAAGGAAAAACTCAGAGAAAACAAAAGACTCGAGAGACTCAACCAGCCACGGGCTGGTGGGGGTATTTATACCCGGCTGCTGCGGTCAGACCGGTCAGATCGGTTGTTATCGCCCTAAATTAATAGGATTAATTTATGGGCCGAAAGCAAGATGGGCTTAGAGCAGAAGATTGAAGAACACTTGTAAATCGGCTCCTGCGTGAGCATCTGGGCCACATGGGCCGTGTATCCTTAGATTTAGTTTAAGATTAGAGATAGAGTCCAATCGGGACAAGATTAGTTTAGATTGTTTCCCAAGTCTCCGGACTATAAATATGTACCCTTTGTTATTCTTAAAGGGAGAGCGTCATCACGTCTCGCAAACAACAACTCTCGGCGCATCGCCACCCCTAATCCTAGGGTTTCATCCAAGTAAGCGCTATGCTGCCCTGATTGCTTCTTGCGATCAGGGCAGCATTGTTCTTGCTTTTACCTTGGTATTACTCGTACTGAAGCGTTTTTTATGGCGAGTAATGCTAGTTATCCTGATGTTCGTAGCATGGCTTTTAGTAGATCTGTTGTGCTTCGTTGCTTATCATCTACGAATATCATGTTGTCTCTGTGCAGTCACGTTTCAATCTTATGCTAGTTCTTATCGCATAGAATTAGTTGCACAGAGGCAACACCCTGATTCTTTTAAGTTTAGTAGATCTAATCTGTTATAGTTTGCTCTTATCTTGAGAGTTTGCATAATATCTGATAGGTTAGGCCTTGCAAACGGATTGGATGATCCGGTGGCGTAGTAGATGCTTTATCTTAGCCTTAATAGAGATTGTTTCGGGAATCGACTCTTGCTAGTTCTTAGGCCTCTGTTTTGGGTTCTGGTTTAGTTATCTGTTACGTTCATTAGGCCTAGTCACGTGTAGGATGTTCCGATCTAGCAGTGAAACTTTTACCATCGTGGATTAGGTTAACTAGATTTAATTGAAGCAGCTTTACAGTTATCTGCTTTATTCATCAATATCTGGATAGATATAGATCCACTCTGACACCGGGACTCGATCGGCTCTTTAAAGCCGATGCAAGAGTCGTCCCGGGGAGCCGACCACGGCTCGGACCTATGTTTACACGTGTCTTTGTATGCAGGAAACTATTTGGAGCACGTTCGCACCCTCCTGATCGGGTATAGGTCAGGTGGCACGCCCGGCTTTCCACACATTCTCCGGGCGCGTGACGGAATTGCGGGCCGTCGACGAGGGAGCAGTGCCTGCCAGCGCCCCAGCAACCTCTCGGCTCTTCGTGTTGCCCGTCGCTGCTCGCCGGTGGGTTTCGACCGACAACACATTCTGGCACGCCCAGTGGGACTCTTCTCGCCAACAACGTCCACTGCAACAATGACTGGAGCCCAAGATCAAGAACCCGCTCCCAAGCCCGTCACGTATGAAGAGCTCTCTCCTGAACACAAGAAGAAGTATGATGAGATCAAAGCTTTGCTGGAAGCCGATCTCATCGGCTCTTTTGAGAGGACCCGCAACCATGGCATCAGGTGGAAGGGGTTCTCGCCTGAAGGCGCTCTCGACAACGTGGATTTGTCTATACCATCAGAAGAGCGCACCAGGGCCCTGCGTCAGGAGATGAACTACATGGTGGCCCATTCGCTTCATCGGCACTCTCAGAGCCTGATGAACGAGCTTGAGCGCATGGCGCACCGCGTCATCCAGGAGATAATCAAGAATTAGTACTCTCCATCGGGACCAACCCTAGGGAGTCACACAGAGGAAGCCACACTGCATTCTAGGCCGCAATTGTCATTCTCGTTTGCGGCCCCAAGACCACAAAATTCGCCGATCTACGTCGTCCACAATATCGGCGGTGATCCTGGAGAAGGCCAATTTGTAGGGTCGAGATGGCGGACTAGAGGGGGGTGAATAGTCCTTTCTAAAACTAATTGCGCCGGCTAACCGAAACTTATGCGGAATTGAAACTATTCGCTTAGCCAAGACTTCACCCCTCTAACTAGAACTCTAAGGCACCTCCAAAAAGATCCTACACAAAGCAAATGGAGTGCCAAGCTAGTAAGAGCTCTCCTAACAATTCTAATGCCAAGTCATACAAGCCTAAGCACTAGTACTTCACAAACCGGGGGAGCTCCTACACAAATCTAATGAGTAAAAGCACAAAGCCAAACCTAAACTCACTAGATGCTCAAGGACAAGAATACACAATCCAAATCCAAGAGCTCAACTTGCTTAGCTACACAATTTAAGCAAGAGCAACTAATTAAGCTACACAAGCTAACTAGTTACACTAGGATCTCTACTTCTAGCTACACAAGAAGAAGATGATTAGCAAGCTACACAAGCTAACTAATCACTAGAGAGCAACTACACAAGCACAAGATATAGATGAATGTAAATACAAGGCTTGTGATTTGGAGAATGCAAACCACCGAGAAGAGTAGACAAGATTGACACGGTGATTTTTATCCCGAGGTTCACTTGGTTGCCACCAAGCTAATCCCCGTTGAGACAAGCTCCAAGGTTGCCGCCGATCCTCTTGCTAGTGGTGACTCTCAAGTCACACTCTCCCACGTGGAGTGCTCACACCGAGCTCTAGCACATGATCCGGCCGGACCACTTGTTGCTCTTCACGTCTCGCTCAACTAGAGTTGCTCTTCGCGGCTCCCGCGGGGTGAGCACAATACCCCTCACAATCTCTTCTCCGGAACACCGCACAATCTTCTTGCGGGCTTCAACGGAGCCTCTTGCCACCAAGCCATCTAGGAGGTGGCAGCCTCCAAGAGTAACAAGCACACCGGCTTGCAACATGATCACCTAGTGCCACTCGATGCAATCTCTCAAAGCAATCGCACTAGAATCGCTGTCTCACTCGATCGGATGATTACTATCAAGTTAGAGTGAGTAGAGGGCTCTCAAGCACTCTCACACATGGACACCAAGTCCCCAAGGTGCTCAACCACCTCAAATGGCCGGCCACATCCTCTATTTATAGAGGGAGGCCCCAAACTAGCCGTTACACTCAAATCCCGTGAAAACAGAGTTTTCGCGGACTGTCCGCCTCACATAGACCGGACCGTCCGCCATTCAAAACCAACAGCTAGAACTGTAATGATTATGTGTCAGAGTAGACCGTTAGAGCCCCGGGCGGACTGTCCGCGGTTCAAAACTTCGAACCAACCGATTTGCAAACGTCTCTGACTAAATCTGGAAGTGACCGGAGGACTGTCCGCTCCCCAGGGGCGGACCGTCCGCGGTTCAAAAAGTGAGCACACACAGAAACCGCAGTGTTTCTGTCCCAGAATTTTCAGTAGGAGGCGGACCGTCCGCCCCCAAGGACCGGACGGTCCGCAGTTCATTTTGGACACCTAAGACAGAACTACCAAGTTTCTGCGCCCGTTTCAGCTTTTAAAGGCGGACCGTCCGCCCCCATGGACCGGACGGTCCGCAGTTCATTTTGGACCACCAACAGAGCCAAAAACGGTTCTGTTTGAGCTCATCCGAGATAACGGCGGGCCGTCCGCCCCCCTTTAGCGGACCGTCCGCAGGTATAATTTCAGCAGAAATGTACCTCGGTAAAACGGCCATAACTCTTAGCTCCGATGTCCAAATTAGGTGATCTTGGACTCTATGGAAAGCTAATTCAGAGGGCTACACAACCCAACTGAATACTTGATCCAAAACACAATGGATCAAAGCAGTATTCCAGTCCAAGAGACCACCTAATTTCCGGAGAAAACCGAAAAACCTTTCTTGCTTCCCAAAGTTGATCAACAACAACTCCAACTCTTTCTCCTTTGCAAATGTGCCAACACAACCACGTGAACAACACCATGTGCATGTGTGTTAGCATTTCACAATCATTTTCAAAGGATTTTCACTTGATCTCACCACGCCACTCGATCCTAGCAACATCGTAATGTTAGATCGCTCAAGTGGCACTAGATGACCGATATGCAAACAAGTTTGCCCCTCTTGATAGTACGGCCATCTATCCTAAATCCGGTCATGCACTTCTCTACACAACCTTTGACCGGTGAAAAGAAATGCCCTACAAGTCATACCTTTGCCTTGCGTATTTCATTTCATTTTCCCAAATATTGATGCCACACAAGCACCAAACTCCATCAAGCCTTTTGATCATCATCATGAGTCAACACTTGGCTTGATCTTTCTTAAATGATATGATCCACTCCATATCATCACATGACCTCTTTGGTCCATCGATCTTGACCTTGCTCGCTCTTCACCGTTGCCTCGGTCCATCGGCGTCAAATCTTGCCCAAGTTTCACCGCCTCGCGGTCCCTCGCTTCAAAGCCTTGACTTGCCCTTCTCCATTGCAACCGGTCCATCAAGCCAAGCCTTGTCTTGATCTTCTCCACTTTAGTCACATAACTCCATGTCATGTCTCATATGCAATGAGCTCCTCGATCACACTATATGAGCATAGCATCAACCCTTAGTCATTTCTCCTCCATGGCACATGTTGCTCATACTAGTGTCTTTGTGTGGACTAATTTCCTGTGTATCTCAACATAAACACTTATTAGTCCACCCAAGTTGTCACTCAATTAACAAAACCAAACAAGGGCCTTTCACAATTCCTCACTGAGCCACCCAAGGAGATCCCGCATGGCTACACGTGCGCCTACATCCCTGACAGCGTCAATCCAACACGCTCGGTGCAGATGGTAAACCCAGGAGCTTCTGGAGCAGACGCGGAGAAACAAGCGTGGCTGGCAAAGTACGCTACTGGGCTGAGTGCTGAGCCATCGGCCCCAGGAGTTCTTAGTGTGGAGCAGGTCAGTGCAATACTGAGAGACCAGTTCGGCATCCTGCCCAAGAGGAAAGCGATCGGCTATTTCAAGCCGTATCCAAATGACTATGACTTGATCCCCTTGCCGCCCAAGTATCGGCTTCCCGAATTCACCAAGTTCAGCGGGTCAGAAGGAGCCAGCTCCATAGAGCATGTTAGCCGATACTTAACCCAGCTTGGGATGATCTCATTATCGGATCCTCTGAGGGTCCGGTTCTTCGGCCAATCTCTTACAGGCCCAGCTTTTGGATGGTATGCATCACTGGCTCCGGATTCGATTCGGACTTGGAGGCAGCTTGAAGATCAATTCCATACCCAGTACCACTCGGAGTCTGCTGAAGCTGGAATTGCCGACCTCGCCCAAGTCAGGCAGAAGCGAGGAGAGACTGTGTCAGAATACATACAGCGCTTCAGGGAGGTCAAGAACCGATGCTACTCGTCGTGCATCACAGAGAAGGAGGCAGTCGATCTGGCTGTCCTGGGACTCGCTAAGCCGATCAAGGATCTAGCTTTTCAATTGGAGTTCACGTCTCTGGCGCACCTGGTGCAGAAGCTTACGGCGTATGAGCATTATCATCCTGAGCTCTACCAGGACAAGTTCAAGCGCCATGTAAACATGGCCCAGGCGGATGAATCTGACGACTCTGGCGAGGAGCAAGAAGTGGCTGTAGCAGAGTGGACTCGGGGGGCAAACCCTGTCCCGTGCAAGTGGATCAAATAGCAGGGGCTTGTGAAGGGCTTCGACTTTGACATGACGAAAGCAGAGCAGATATTTGATCTGCTCCTCAAGGAAAAATAGCTGAAGCTCCCAGAGAATCACAAGTTACCGACGGCACAAGAGCTGCAGGGAAGACTGTACTGCAAATGGCACAACTCGTTCACTCATGACACGGGTGAATGCAAGGAGCTACGTCGTCAGATACAATCGGCTATCGAGCAAGGCCGATTAATCCTGGCTCAACACACAATGAAGGTTGACACAAAGCCCTTCCCGCAAGCTAATGTCGTGGAGCTGTCAGACTTCGGATCCGAGGGCCAGGATTTGGTATTCCAGATCAACATGGTGGGACCCATGCGCCGCCATGACAAGTAGAGGAGAGAGGCCGCTTCTGGCAAACGGCCGCAGGATGAACGCGAGCTGGAGCAGCGACATGTGACTGAAGAGTAGGTGTGTCACATCCGCAATCAGCTTCCAGCTTATAATCGGCTTCTAGAAAAGTACCAGTACCAGTACAAGTTGCGCCGCCGGTACGAATCGGAGGAAGATGAGTATGAGCACCGCACAGGGAGGACACTGGGGAGATGCCAGGCTATACGCGACCACTGGCACTGCCCGTTCTTCAGGTACTGTTGGAATTCTGGCATGAGCCGATTGCCTACTATAGATGATTGCTTAGAGTGCAGGCCTCGAGGACACCAGCAGGACGAGACATCGGTGTTCCGGCGCTTAGGGCCTAGAACACGTCAAGATAACCATGTGAGGCGCCCATCCAGGAGTGATTCCGAGCCAGAAGAAGAAGACAGGTACCATCGCCCACGGTGGTGTCCTGACGGGCTTAATCGCTCGCAGAAGCGCAGAGTGCAGCGTTTGCGCAATCTAGAAGAAGCGGAAGCAAAGTACCTTGACGTGCTGAGGAAGACGCGTCCGGATCTCGCGGAACAAGTCAGGCGACTGCGAAGGGAGGAGAGGCTCCCTCCAAGAAAGGAGTGGCGCCCCAAGTAGACAAAAGCCGATGAGAAGCCATCGGCTGATGTGAACATGGTGTTCGTGCTCCCATCGGAGTTTCGGGCACCCCAACTGGAAGAATTGGCCATTGCGTAGCTGGATCTCGGCCCGCGGCCAATCATCTTTGAGAAGCCCAAGGAGAAAAGCTGCAAGCACCTAAAGGGATTGTATCTCAAGGGCTTCATCAACGGCAAGCCTGTAAACAGGATGTTGGTCGACACTGGCGCCGTAGTCAACCTGATGCTGTACTCTGTGCTGCGCCGATTGGGTTGTTCTTCTGCTGATCTGATCAAGACCAATGTGATGCTCAATGACTTCAACGGACAACCATCAGAAGCAATGGGGTTCTTAATGTGGAGCTGACAGTTGGCCGCAAGACGATCCCGACTTCGTTCTTCATCGTTAACAGCAAGAGTACATATACGGTATTGCTTGGGAGGGATTGGATCCACGCCAACTATTGTATCCCTTCCACAATGCATCAGTATCTTGTCCAATGGGATGGCGATGAAGTAGAAGTGGTCCCTGCAGATGATTCCAGCGAAGTCTCGCTCGCAGACATGAATGCCTGGGACACGGAAGGACAAGAGCCGATCTCGGGGATCGCCCTGGAAGATTGTGATCGGATCGAGGCGACAAAAAACGGACTGAGGTTGGTCTTATCCACTGGCCTCACATAGTAAACGCATCCTGGCATGCTACGGGATGTTGTAGAAATAGAGAGGCCGGTCCCAGCGATCGGCCCCAAAAAATAGAAAAATCATGTGTGGGTTCGGAGTTGTTACATCATGTACACACGATGGCCTGCTCTGGCATTTGGCCACTCATCGACTGTTTGGTTTCGAATGATAATGGGATTATGGAGGCGGCCAGCCCGTGCGGTTGGCCAAATAATTTTTCTTGTCATCTCCCTGTGTTTGCTGTTGATCTTGTGGATAACGAAGACTCGCTTGCGTTCGCAACTGGTTTTTTCAGACGACGGCAAACTCGGATATGGGTTCACATCGGCTGATGATTTGGAAGAGGTCGACATCGGTCCTGGGGATAAGCCACGACCGACATTTATCAGCAAGAAGTTGGATCCGGCTTTGCGAGAGGAGATGATTGTGTTACTGAATAAATATCGGGATTGCTTTGCATGGGACTACACCGAGATGCCCGGACTGGATAGAAGCATCGTCGAGCATCGGCTCCCGCTCAAGAAAGGGTTTCGGCCGTTTCAGCAACGAGCACGTCAGATGAAGGCCGAAGTCCTAGAAGAAGTTAAGAAAGAGGTGGAGAAGATGCTAGATGCTGGGTTCATCAGGCCGTGCCAGTATGCAGAATGGATCTCTAGCGTAGTACCGGTACAAAAGAAGGATGGCCGATGGCGTGTTTGCGTCGATTTTAGAGATCTCAACAGAGCAACACCAAAGGACGAATACTCGATGCCTGTTGCAGAAACATTGATCAACGCAGCTGCCGGCCACAAAATAATGAGTTTTATGGATGGCAATGCTGGTTACAACCAGATCTTCATGGCCCCAAAAGACGTGAACAAGACCGCGTTCAGAGTACCAGGCGCGATCGGCTTGTTCGAATATTTGGTTATGACCTTTGGACTGAAAAATGCCGGTGCAATGTACCAACGTGCCATGAATTATATTTTTCATGATCTCATCGGCAAACTGGTAGAGATTTATATTGATGATGTTGTGGTCAAGTCCAAATCAGCTGGGGGGGCATCTAGAAGATCTGCGTCAAGTTTTGGAGCGGACTCGGAGGTTTGAGCTCAAAATGAACCCAAAGAAGTGCGCTTTCGGTGTGTCGGCCGGTCAATTTCTGGGATTCCTGGTGCATGAACAGGGAATCAAGATCGGCCTAAAGAGTCAAGAAGCTGTGAAGACGATGAAGCCACCTACTACAAAGAAAGAATTGCAGAAGCTCATCGGTAAAATTAACTTTGTCAGACGATTTATCTCTAATCTGTCTGGATGCATTGAGCCGTTCATGGGTTTGGTGAAGATCAAATCCGATGATGAGTTTCGCTGGGGGGCAGAACAGTAGCAAGCTTTTGATGAAATCAAAGAATATTTGTCAAAGCCTCCAGTGTTGGTTCCTCCTCAGCATGATAGGCCGTTTTACGTGTACCTATCCGTGGGTGACACTTCCATTGCTTCAGTGTTGGTCCAGAAGCATGACGGCTAGGAGAGGGTGGTTTTCTAGCTCAACAGACGCATGTTAGACGCCGAGACCAGGTACCCTGAAATCGAGAAGCTTTGCCTTTGCTTATACTTTACATGTACGAAGCTTCGTCATATTTTGCTCTCGGCAGAAACAATTGTCATATGCAAATCGGATGTCATAAAGCACATGCTGTCGGCTCCTGTCCTGAAAGGCTGACTTGGAAAATGGGTGTTTGTATTGTCAGGGTTCGATATCCGGTACCAGCCTGCAAAAGCAGTCAAAGGACAAGCACTGGCGGATCTTGTTACACACAGGATCAGCACTGATATTGCTGCGGTATTTATTCGTGCTTGGGCTATGTTCTTTGACGGATCAGCTTGTGATGATGGGTGCGGTGTGGGAATTCTGTTGGTGTCGCCTCGTGGGGCGACTTACTCCTTTTCTATCAGAATGACTGCCCCATGCACCAATAATCTGGTGGAATATGAAGCCGTTCGCAAAGGGATGGAACTACTCCTCGAAGCTGGAGCAGAAGCGGTGGAAATTTTTGGAGATTCAAAGTTGGTGATTTCTCAGCTCACGGAGGAATATAGATGTGAGAGCGAGGCTCTTTTCCCGATTTGGGTGCAGTGCCGTGAGTTGATGTCACGATTCAGGTACATCAATTTCCACTGGATACGCAGGACTCTGAACAATGAAGCCAATGATTTGGCACAGATGGCTTCTGGCTACAAGGAGACAGCCGATGGAGTCGATGTGGAGGTTCAGTTTCTAGAACCCGGAGACTGGAGAGCCGATATCTTCAACTTGAAGGATTCGGCTCGGGGGGCACCCAGAAGGATAAGACTCAAGGCCATGAAGTATGTTCTGATAGGGGATGACATGTTCTACAGGACCTTGGAAGGACTACTGCTTAAATGTCTGGGACCTTCAGAGTCAAATCGGCTCTTGCATGAGGTTCATGAAGGAGCCTGCGGTACTCACCAATCGGCTCATAAGATGAAGTGACTGATTAGGCGATCGGGTTATTACTGGCCCACTATGCTTGAAGATTGTTTCAAATATTATAAGGGATGTCAAGCATGTCAGAGATTCGGCAAGATTCAGATAGTGCCAACATCAGTAATGAATCCGATCATCAAACCATGACCATTCAGAGGTTGGGCCATGGATATGATTGGTCAGATCAACCCGTCTTCTAGTAAAGGTCACCAATGGGTCTTATCTGCCACAGATTATTTCACAAAGTGGGTAGAGGCAGTGCCCATGAGGTCGGTAGCGTCAAGAGATGTGATCAGCTTTGTCAAAGAGCACATCATTCACAGATTTGGGATCCCTTAGACCATTACGACCGATGGAGGATCGGTCTTTATATCGGAGGAGTTCAGAAAGTTTGCCGATGACATGGGGATTAAGCTGATCAGATCATCTCCGTATTATGCCCAGGCTAATGGATAGGATAAAGCATCCAACCAGAGCCTCATCAAGCTCATAAAGAGAAAGATCGATGAATATCCTAGGCGTTGGCATGAGGTGTTATCAGAAGCTTTGTGGGCATATCGTATTTCGTGTCATGGGTCCACCAAGACATCACCGTACCATTTGGTCTATGGCCAAGACGCTGTGCTACAATGGGAGATCACGGTCGGATCAAGGCATGTTGAATTTCAGAATGATTTATCTGCTGAACAGTATGCAGCCTTGATGAATGACAACGTGGAGGACCTGACAGAGCTAAGGCTTTGGTCATTGGAAAAGATCAAGGAAAATAAGGCTAAAGTTGCCCGTGCGTACAACAAGAAAGTCAAGCCAAAGAATTTTCAGGTTGGAGACTTGGTCTGGGAGGCAGTATTGCCATTAGGAACTAAAGATAAAAAGTATGGCAAGTGGTCTCCAACTTGGCATGGACCGTACAAGGTTGATCAAGTCTTGCCTGGGAATGCATACATGCTCGAGGAATTGGACGGCGTCAAGTTTCCTGTTGCTGTCAATGGTCAACATCTCAAGAAGTATTTCCCGAGCATGTGGGAGAGCGAAAGCCGATGAGATCCATCTGGCTGCAGTATAATAGGCCAACACGTTGAGTTGGCCAGTAAAAAAAATGATGATGAATGACAGGCCAACACATTGAGTTGGCCAGTAAAAAAAATTGCATATGAGAAATAAGATAGCCGATGTGTAACCATCGACTTAAGATGTTTTTAAACAAGTACAAGTTTCAGGTTAACAGGCAGTACTAATTGTCTCTTGAGCCTATCTACTGGTTCAGGAATTCTTCTATGGCGTGGATGGCTTCTGTGTGGACGGTGTCTGCTCATGCTATGATTGCTTCATCATCCTTGTCATCGCCTGTAACTATCTGCCGACTCAAGGTGCTGATCTCTGCAAACTCTGCTTGTATCTGCTCGGCTATTTCCTGGGTTTCTTGTTTGGAGTTTGCAATGGAAGTTTCCTCGGCCTGGATGAGTCCCTTGGTGGTGCGGACCTTTTCTTCGAGTTCCGCCAGTTTTTTCTTCAGGAGGTCGAGTCGATTCATGTTGGCAGACACGTCAGCTTTGATATCTAGAGTTGCCTTCTTCTGATTGAGGGCCTTGCACTTTTGGGTAATGTCAGCTTTCAGAGAAGCTTGAGAGCGACATGCTTCCATCCTTTGTTGTGTTTTACTCACTTCTATCCGAAAGAATGGAAGGTTGCTGGCTGGCCAGAGCTTGATTTGCAATGGTTCTGGGAGTTGGGATTCTATTTGCTCGAAGATGTTCTTTATCTTGCTGGAATCATCAACTAGAGTAGTGATCGGAGCGGATAGAAGATTCTTGATGAGTTGAAGCTGATGTGCCAAATTAGCCGATTGCTGCAGAGATGATGTTTCTGCTCCAGGGACAGTCAGACCCATTGATGCCAGGTTGAAGGAAAGCAAACCTGAAATATCAAAGCCCTATGGGCGTATCTGGAGTTAGAGCAAGATGCATTTATGGAGCTATCGTCTGACTCAGAATTGGTTTTGTAATGTTACCTGTTCTGAAGAAGTGTTGGGCGGTTCAGAAGCAATCGTCCGTATAGAGCTTGTGTTGACATCGAGAACATCGACTGTATCGGTTTGTTCCTCTTTTGCATCCATCAGTGCATCAGGAGTTGCAGCCATCTCATGTTGATCCAGGCTTTCTACATTGGGGGTTTCTTCAGCTGCATCCTGGAAATAGAATTACAGTCAACCAGAGTACATATGTATGAAATAAAGAAGTTTTGAATGATGAGTTACCTGGTTAGTGTTGGACTCTGATGGACTTGGGGAAGCTGGTGCTAGTTTCTTGATCACTCGTCTCATGATCATCTTCCTTTTCTTGGTCAAGACTCGGGGGGCAACACTTGCAGAAGTTTGTCTTCGCTTGGAAGCCGACTGGAGTAAGTCTGGCTGAACAGTCATTATCACTTTCTTCATTGGTGGTGACCCTTTACAGAAGAGTACATCAGGAGCAGTTGGAAGAAAGTGAAATGGCTCCCCAGTGCTGGTCATAGGTTCTGGACCATCTTGTTGCTGCTAACAAGGAGGGCAGGATTAGCCAAGAGAAAGGAATAGAGGGTTTGGAAGGAATAAAGTGCATACATTCAGTACCTCTTCCCCAGGGATTACATATTCAAGATCGATTTGCTGCAGTCGAGGACCTAGAGCTTTTCTGAAGACATGAGTTTTCCAGATATTCCACCAAGTATCAAAGCCGATTGATGAAGAGGTGAAGGACAGATCGGCTGGTATTGGAATGTGGAGATTATCAAACATGCTGTAGCATCTCGAGCTGGTGAGACCATCAGGCAGATCAGCTCTGCTCTCCACCAAGTGGTGAATATGGAAGTGGGGAGGGACCTGTCCTAGGCCAAATTGCCGAGCTGCTATGACTGGCTGGTAAGATTCATAACCTGGCTTGATAATTCTATTAGAGGTGCTGATGCCAACAGGAAGGAAGCCAGGTCGAATCATCAAAGAATACAGATGCCGAGTGCTGTCGTCATCGGCAAAACTATCTAGTCTGAAGACAGTTGAGTTTTCAAAGGATTCATATTCAGTAAATGGGAAATAAAGGGGATTATCTAGTCCTTTGTAGAAAATTCTAAACCAATTTGCTGCATCTGTTGAGTTCAATTTACTGCCAGGAAGACTGAATAAAGCTTGGCCATAGCTAGTACATCTAATTGGTTTACCACTCTCATCAGGGAAAGAGTTCTTGGTTAGGCCTTGGAAGTTAGGGATATGGTGCTGAAAGTACAGTTGTGCCCACAACTGAATAAACCACCAAGGGCCTCCAGTTCTCAGTTTCTTTTTTATTGAGCAAGTTAGATGTCATCAAATGGAGATATCTATAGGTTTCTCCAAGGAAGAGTTTGCCTAGGCCGGTGTGATTACCATGGGCCAGGTGATAGGCCAAGGGAAGATAGTTCTTAGTTGGAGCTAAAGAAGGACCACAGAAGATGAAATGCTCTAGCCAGAGATTTAAGAAGGCTGTGTGTTCTTTCTCAGTCACTGGACTTTTTGTTTTCATGTGCTGACTCATGTAAGTGCCCCAGTTTGTGCAGTTAACCTTGGAAGAAAGTTTGAAGGGGACTTCTGCCATTTTGTGATCAGCAAGATTAGGAGAGCTAATGTCTAGTCCAGTGATCATGGTGACATCCAGCAGAGTAGGGGTCATGGGTCCATGACCAAAGAGGAAACAATTCAGAGCATCAGACCAGAAATAGCCGATGGTTTTCAGAAGATTTTCATCTTTGTCAAGGGGTGACAGTGATAAGCTAAGTGCATCGGCTATGTTCAAATCTTGCCATAAGGGCATGTGAGCTTTTGCTACTCTGTTGTACCATGTAATCCAGCTCTCAGGAGGGTTAGGCCAGGCTCTTAAGCAGTCGGCCCAGAGGTTCAGATCGATGTTTTGACTCACAAAAGGGATCCTATTTGCTTCACGAGAGATCAAATCTGTGGGGTTTTCATGGGTTTGTGGGCCAAGACTGAAAGATTTTGGATTGGAGGGATGCGGCAGAAGGATGTCTGACACCTGAAGTTCAGAAATTCAGAAGTATGCGTATGGTGTCATGTTTAGAGTTTTAGTTTCAGAAGCTTGGTAAGCTGAAGAAAACTAAAGGATTAGGCCGAATATTACCTTCAGGCCGCAGATTGCCGTATCATCGGTTGCGGAGCTTGTCGTCTGAGTTGCAGAATCTGCCATGGTTCAGATCTGTTGACTTAGGGTTTGATTGTTGTAGGCTCTGATTCGAATTCTGGCTGCTTGGAGAGTTCTTGCTCGGATTTGTAGATCTTGGTTTTTGAATTACACTCGAATTTGAGAGTTCGTCGAGTTCGGTTCAAGCTGGAAACGATATTCTACTCTTGTGCGGGTTGATCCTAGTTTGAATTTCGTCGGCTCTTGGATATTTATAGAAGCCTGATGCATTGCCATCGGCTTTTTGGAAAGTAAACAAATACTCAGAATTGAGAGAAATTCGGATTTCATTAAAGGAAAGTTCATTACAAGGAAAGCCGATTTTACAAAGGAAATAATCCTTCGTCTTTGAGATTCTACCCCTACAATGCTGCCTACATCTACCAGTCGTAGGTGTCTAAATTCCTACGGCGCTTCGGGCTTCGTGATGGTGCGTCTCCGCCGTTGTCGTCGTCATCATCATCGTCGTCATCATCATCGTCGTCATCGCCGCTGTTGCTGCCGTCGTCCCCGGTGCTGCTACTGCTTCGCCCGCCGCCACTGCTGCTTCCCTCTTCGCTTCCCTTCGTGGGGGCTTTGAGGAACTGGTGGGGGTTTCCTCCTGCCGCCGTATCGTCGCTGGAAGAAGAGCCGATCTCTTCGGAGGAGTCGGCTCCTTCCCAGGAGAAAGCGTCGTCTTCGCTGCTCTCCAGTTCCTCTTGGAATAGGAACTGGAGGTCTTCCTCTCCTTCAGTCATGGGCTCGTCCTCCTCGGAGGCGACGCCGAAGTCGAACTCCTCTGCATCCCAGTGCAGAGGAGCCAGCGCCTCGTACGCTGCAATCGGGTCCCATTCGGGGTCGGCTCTCGGCTCTCTGGGATAGAGTCGATGGAGGAGGCCGAGAGGGAAGAAGAGGAAGGAGGAGAGGAGGAGGAAGAAGAGGAATCTCCAAAAGAGTTGGAGCCGGAGGAAGAAGAGATGGCCATGGTTGGTGAAGGATTGGTTTTCTGCGCTAATGGCTTTGGGAGGAAGAAGGAGTTCGCTGTGAAGATAAGCCGATTCGGGGTGAGTTTAAATAGTAAAAGATGGGAGACGGATCGGCAGTTTCACATTCTATGAGAAGCCAGATTTAAGATGTGTTGAGAAGTTGGACAACTTGCAGCAGTTGTGGCTCGACGAGGATATGCAAGAGATCTCCTCACTATGGGTGCCTAGGCTTGCGCAGCAGTGCCGACAACTTCACTGCGAAGACCTGGATATCTCCACTTGGACAAGGGGATAATCCATTGATGCCTTATTAGATGGCTATAAGAAGACATTGGGCATCAGCATTGGCTAGATATTTATTTTCTTACATCTTTTTTGGACCATTTTTTTGAAGTGTTCAGTTTGTACCCTGTTTTGACATATGTCATAGAGTAGTTATAGTTACTCTTCATGAAGAGTACTCCGCCTGGATGATGGAACTGACTAGAGATTTACTACACATTTAATTTCCTGATGGGAAAAGTATCTTCCATGAACCGGAGTTGTAAGTTGCAGAACACCCTAGAAACTTCCTAACAGCTTGTCTGAGGGCCTAGTTGGTTTATGGTTACTGCTGATTAACGACATAAGAATGCTTCAATTAATGCATAATTAAGATCATACTTAAACAGTCCATTTAGGCCTGAACATCCATTTGTTTTGAGCTCACTCAAAAACTCTCTAGATAACTTCTCGTGAAATTCTTCTAACTCTTCATTCTAATGTTTTTATATGCTTTGTTTAGAACTACAGTCTATAGAAATATTTATCCATGCATCTGCCATCCAGTGTGCTGATTGCTGCAAGCGAGAGGTGACCATTCAAGTTTTTCTGGTTCAATTTTGACATACCAAATTCAGTTCCAATCTCAAGCAGTTAGCTGCACCAGGTAGTAAAATGCGCCCAGGAACATTTCGCCTGTTTCCGCACAGCGTGCAGTAGTAAAATGCGGCAAGACGTGTTTTAAAGATGTAACTATATTCCAACATGAGAGTGTTTTGTGCAACCGACGGTTGAAACCATCAAGTGAAAGAAATGGAGAAACCAATACGATCCTGGCTTGTGAAGAGCACAAGTGACAGCGGAAACTTCTCTTAGGATCTGATTGACTAATGACTAGCTTCTTTTCAATTTGAAACTTGTCTGGATTCAAACCCACTTTGAACAGAAATTTGTATGAGGCCCAGGAAGGCCCACAATGGCGGTGAGCTAAAGGCCCATCTGGCTTCTGGTCGCCGAAACAGAGTATTCCATTGCTGCCTCTACTGTCGTGGGCGGCAACTGTTGTTAACTGTTGAAGCAGGGAACTGGGGAACGTAGCATGCAGAAGTCAGCTATGTTTGTTTGATTGTTTATTTCCGGCAATTTGAACGGGCTTCGTCTGACGAAGTTGGGGGAAGGAAATATTCTAAACTTGCTTGCGTGTTCATCTGATCATAATGCCCAGTGACGAATCATCTGATCATAGTGTTGATCTGATCCTCATCAATCAGGAACAAACCCCCCCTCTGGTGCCTCGTCCACTGCCTGTGGGCTGTGGCCAATCATCAATCAAACATGTTCACCACCAGAGCAGCTGGTGGTGGTGGTTTGTTTAAGATGTCATGACAGGGAGGCAGGGAACTGGGGAGGGTATAGGATGCAGAAGTCAGCTGTATTTGGTTCATTTCCTCTGCGTCATCTTGATCGAACCGGCTTCATGCGACGACACAGGGAGAAATAAACTAAACTTGCGTGTTCATCCAATCAGATCTGATGGCATCGTCAACTGACAAATCACGAATTCATGTTGCAGCCAGGTCAACTGCCTGTGGCCAATCAATGAGACTAATTAATCGTCAGAGCGACCTGGCATTAACTGGAAGCACATGGTTGCCCCTGGCCGATCGAACGGGCAGGGCCGTGACGCGCAGGGCCGTCGCGTTCCCGCCGGCACTGGCTTGCACTGGCCAAGGGTGTGCGCAAGGTCCGCGGCCGCAGCAGCCGCCATGGTGACTTGGTCCTTGTAGCTCAATCTCCACGCCTCTGCACGCGTCATCAACCTCAAGCATGGCGTGCCGCTGCCGCTCTGCCGATCGATCATAACACCGCCGACTCGCCATTAAACTGGCGTACTCGCACAGCAACTCATGACTTCATGGGGGAAGTACCAACGTGAAAAAGAAAACCGGCCGTATTGGTCATCAACCAAAAACGAGATTGATCCAGCGGCATTGGCGGTTCCACATGTGACAATGGAAGCACATGGTTGCTCAGGCCGGCCAGCTGTTCACACCACCAAGACTATGATTATTAAATGTACTTATTGGCTAATCCTATAGGAAGCTTATTGGCTTCTTCCACAATATTCAAATGCCACAATAGGTGGTAAAATACAGGAGTCTTTGTAGACTGTGCTATACGCATCTTTTCTGCGAGTCTCCAACCCACTATTCCTGTGTTCCGAGGCAAGAGTAGCCTTTTGCAACAAAGTGCTCTCCAGTTTCCATTTACTCATCTGCTGTTGGCATCATTTCGCTCTGCCCTGCTGAAGGTATGTTTATGGATATGGAAAGATTCAGGCCTCTTGTTTAGCCAAGAAAACGTTCTGATTTCCATCTTAGCTTTCTGTTCTCATAAGAATCGACTAATCATGCAGAAGCTTGATGCTGGACAGTGTGCCCATTTCTGATGGACCATTGATTCAACAGATCCTATTGGTAGCAAAATAATGTGCCTTGAGACATACAGAGCTCCATATGAAGCACTCTAATCAGTGCCTTACCAGTTGACCCTTATTCAGGTACCATTTATAGTTTTAACAGATCCGAAAATTCTGAGATTCAGCAGTAATTCTTCTTGCTAATTATATTACCTGCTAAGCTGTTCTAGTATTCAGGTACCCTTTCTAGTTCTAATAGATCTGAAAATTCTGAGTTTTATCAGTGATTTTTCTTGTTAATTATATTACCTGCTAAGCTGTTCTAGTTAAAGGTGTTGATTAACCATGCTGTCATTTAACCTTCTAAGCTATTATAGTTGTCCCCGGTTTTTGCAGTAGTTGCCGTAGGATCTGCTGGTTCTTGATTCTCCTAGCAATAAAGTGATAGTCCTCAGTTGTCTATTCTAAACATTGGTCTCCCCAGGCACCTGTGTTTTAAATTGCATCCCCTCTTTCATGAAGGCCTTAAAAGTGCTCATGGGTAATGATCTGATGAACAAACTACTTGTTCAAGAAGATTACTATTGGTTGTTATGAGACTCTTATGCTCCTTGGAAGATGGTTCGAGTTGTGCTTCAGATTTGCATGTCCTCGTAAGCAGAAGCTTGATGCACTGTGGAGCAATTTCTATGGACCTCTTAATCTCTCAAGTTTATTTAAAAAGCTCTCAATGAAGAGAACATTGTTGGGAGAAAAAAAAATTGCATTGACACATACTGATCTCCTTCTGTAGTGTTCTGATCAGTGGCTTACCAATGCACCTATAATCAGGTACTTAATGCACCAGCATGGCTTTAATTCAGTGATAATTCTTTTTGCTCTTCCACTGAACCATTCTAGCTGTAGCCTGTGATTGAACAACTTTTCTTTCGATGAGCAAGCACTTAACTTATTCATTCTGTCGTCAACTTTTGCAGTTTTAATGAGCTCTATTATTTGTGGTTCTCCATTGGTGATTGTCTGATAACTTCTGCTATCCACATTATAAAGTGGTTTTTAATATCAGTTACTTTTCATCTGCCAAGCTTGGGAGCAGTCTGCTGGATGTTTGAAGTCTTGATGGGTTATCATCTGATAATTCTCTTTCTACAAATAAATAATTAACATTGAATCTGGGCATAAGTCATTCTCTTGTTAACAGGTAAGCTTCCAAGGCTACCACTTTATATGCATCTTCATTTCCTTAAGTTACAGTAATTGTGACCTCTATAGCAGCGTGTAGAAAACACAAAATCTTTATTGTGACAGTTGAAATGGTGACTCAAACAGTGTCACTCAAACAGTAATTGTGCTCTAGCAGATAAAAAAATGACTATCAGCAGAATTTCTCGAGGTTTTATATGCATAATGGCAAATATTTTCCAAATAATAACATCCAATCCAGTTCAGGTTCTCTTGCAGCATTTAGCAGCACAAACAAAAAGGACAACAAGCTAACTCAGGAGCTTATACCTCAATACCTTACCGTACTACTGATTTTGCTAGATAAACATCTTATGCCTAGTGTATTAGTTCCTGACCCATATGGAATAGCATTATGCATGATTTACTAAAGACTTAAAGAAATTTTGGTGATATTTAGCTTAATAACAAGGTGCCCCAGCGTCTTGGTCTCTTGGATGTCTTGTAGCCTACATGCCATGTAAATATTACATCACATGTCAGTACTGATATATGTTAATATGTTTCATTTTGCGAGCCCTGTCAAATATTTAGTCCAAGTTAACACATTTTCACATTTATTTCCCAGCCTGCAGCTCCTCTGGTGAATTTCTCTCAGCACCTTTGTCTGATGGCAACCATATTAGAATCTTTTGCTGGATCGTGCGCTAAGAAGTTGCAAGATGTCATTTCAGAGGAGGCCATACTAATTTTAGGGGTAAAAGAAGAGCTCACAGAAATGCAGAGAAGAATGCAGCAAATACGACACTTTCTTAATGATGCAGAGCAAAGGAGTACAAAAGAATCAGCTGTTAACGATTGGCTTAGTCTGCTAAGAGATGCCATGTATGATGCTGATGATATTATTGACTTGGCTAGATCTAAAGGAAGCAAACTATTGCCTGATAACTCTTTGTCATTATCAAGCAAATCAAATACATGCACTGGTCTTTCCCTTTCCTCTTGCTTTTCTAATATCCAGACACGTCATGAGGTTGCTGTTAAGATTCGAAGCCTGAACAAAAGAATAGACAATATTTCCAAGGATAAAGTATTGACATCACTAACAAGTACACAATCTACTAAAAAAGTTTCAGCACCAAAACACAAAAGAAGTTCCAACCTTGTTGAACCCAACCTTGTGGGTAAGGAGGTCACACATGCTTGCAGAAAGCTAGTAGATTTGCTACTTGAGCATAAAGATAAGAGGTCTTACAAGATTGCTATTGTTGGAACAGGAGGAGTTGGTAAGACAACACTAGCACAGAAAATATACAATGATCAGAAAATAAAAGGGTTCTTCGACAAACAAGCATGGGTCTGTGTCTCCAAAGATTACTCCGAAGTTATTATTCTGAAGGAGATTCTTCGAAAAATTAAAGTTCAGTACATGCAAGATGAATCAATTGATGAGCTCCAAAGCAAGCTAAAATTAGCCATCACAAAGAAGAGCTTCTTTTTTGTGTTGGATGATGCGTGGCAGTCTGACATATGGGAAAATCTACTCAGGACCCCATTGCATGCTGCAGCGACAGGGATAGTTCTGTTGACGTCTCGACTCGACACTGTTGCTGTAGAAATTGGAGTGGACCACACACACCGAGTTGACTTAATGTCAGTGGACGTAGGATGGGAGCTGCTTTGGAAGAGCATGGGAATAAACCAAGAAAAAGAAGTGCAAAGTCTGCGAGACTTAGGGAAAGATATTGTTCGCAGATGTGGCTATCTTCCTCTTGCCATTAAGGTTGTTGCTAGGGTTTTAGCAAGCAAAGAACAAACCGAGATTGAATGGAACAAGTTCTCCAGAAAAGATGCTTGGTCCACGAGCAAACTTGAAATACCAAGTGCTTTATATATAAGCTATGAAGAGCTGCCATACTATTTAAAGCAGTGTTTTGTCTATTGTGCCATATTTCCAGAAGATGCAGTTATTTTCCGTGATGACATCACTAGGATGTGGGTGGCTGAAGGCTTCATAGATGAGCAAGACGGCCAACTATTGGAAGATACAGCTGAAGAATACTATTATGAGTTGATATATAGGAATCTCTTCCAACCAAATTATTTAACGGTTGATCTTAGTGAATGCAGAGTGCACGACCTATTGAGGCAGCTTGCTTGTCATTTATCTAGAGAAGAATGTTTTGTGGGTGACCCAGAATCAATAAGAGTTAATGTCATGAGTAAATTTAGACGTATTTCAGTAACCACTAAGAAGGATATGGTGGTGCTACCTAGCATGGATAAGGATCAATATAAAGTTAGAACTTGGAGAACTTCTTATGAAAAGTCAATAAGAGTTGATAATACAATATTTAGAAGCCTTCCATATATTCAAATTTTGGATCTAACTGATTCAGTTATACAAAGTATTCCAAATTTTGTTGGAAGATTGATCCACTTACGGTTACTTAATCTTAATGGGACTGGCATATCTTATCTTCCTGAGTCCATTTGTTGTCTCATAAATCTTCAGATATTAAACTTGCAGCGGTGTGATGCTTTGCATAGTCTTCCTTTAGGAATAACTCAGTTATGTAACTTGAGACGCCTTGGTCTTCTTAAAACACCAATAAATCAGGTTCCAAAAGGGATTAAGAAATTGAAGTTCCTCAATGATCTAGATGGATTTCCAGTTGGTGGGGGTAGTGATAATGGTGCTAGAACACAAGATGGATGGAACCTAGTCGAGCTGGGTTGTCTTTTTCAGTTGAGGAAGCTATATATGATTAAGTTGGAGAGAGCATCTTCTTGTAGCACAGCTTCATTGTTCCTAGACAAAAAGTTTCTCATAAAACTCAGTTTGTGTTGTACTGAACGTACACATGAACGATATAGTGAAGATGATGTAATCAATATCGAGAGGACATTTGAGAAGCTAATCCCTCCACAGAGCATCGAAGGTATACTTATTCTAAATTTCTTTGGTCGGAGGTTTCCCACCTGGTTTGATACTACTACACATTTTCCATCATTGAAGTACTTGAAACTCGTGCGGTGTAAATCATGTGTGCATCTTCCTCCAATTTGGCAACTTCCCAACTTAAAATATCTGAAAATCCTGGGAGCCACCGCAGTCACCAAGATTGGACCCGAATTTGTTGGTTATGGGGTAGGTAATCCCACATCTGCAGAGACAATAGCTTTCCCCAAGCTTGAAACATTGATCATTGTGGATATGCCCAACTGGGAGGAGTGGACCTTTGTTGTTGAAGAAGAAGAAGCGACATCAGCAAGAAAGAAAGCGAAAGAGGATGGAGCTGCTGCAAAGCAAAAGTGGGAAGCCCCACCTCCAAGGTTGCAGCTGCTTCCTCGTTTGAAGGATTTGCAACTTGAGCGCTGCCCCAAGTTGAGAGCTCTCCCACGACAACTTGGACAGGAGGCCACCAGCTTGAAGGAGCTCCAATTAAGATATTTGGATAGCATTAAGGTTGTAGAGAACGTCCTCTTCCTCTTTGAGGTGCTATTAATTGCAGGATGTGAAGGCCTAGAGAGGGTCTCGAATATTCCCCAAGTGAGAGTGCTGCGTGCACAGCTGTGTCCGAACTTGAGGTGTATGGAGAGGTTGGACAGCTTGCACCAGCTATTTCTAACAGAGGATATGCAAGATATCTCCTCACGGTGGCTGCCTGGACTCCAAGAGCTGCACCAGCAGCAGCATGGAGAAGACATGGATGTCTACACCTGGTGATGATTGTCCAATCCTGTGAATATGCAAGGTATGACCACTTGTTGGATATTTGAATATCATTACATACTTATTTGTCCCCTGGTTTCCTTTTGTGCTCTGTTTTCTTATCATGATCGACTGACAGCTGACAAGCTATTTCCTTTTGCTTTCATAAAGGGTATTGTATTTGTATCTCTTGAAGATGGAAGTGCCTAGCTGCTCGTGGAGCTGAACGTCTGTCTAGTGCCGGCGAAGGGTACTGTATCTCTTGATCAAGAACAACAACATGAGCTGATGTTTCCTCTGCTGATGGGAAGGCTTGTTTAATGTTTCTTTAAGTGTTTGGCTAATGTGCATGTCTGAATAAAATGTGTGCTACTTGAGTTTCTGGAATAACTCTGCGATGAGCTTGAACGTTTTGTAGTTTGCGAACATGTAATATGAAGAAACCAAACCTGCTGTTGCCTGCTTTCTTTTGCTATTATTGATATACATGAAAATTGAACTCTAGTTAGCAGTTTAGAACTAACATTACAGGGTCCTTGAACTGATGCATCTTCTACCGATCACACCTGATCTCTGTTGTCAGCTGCAGCATAGGCCATAGGTAATGGGGACGTGGGTTCCCGATCTTCCGTCAGGTTATGGATAACTATTGTTGTAGGCGGAGCGGGACACACCGATCCGGCTTCAGATCCTAAGACCCGAATCCAGCAATCTTAGCACCATGACTCCTCTAGTTATCAACCGTGTCATAACCCGGTTGACCTCGCCAAGAAGGCTAATCCCTGCAGCGCAACGAAGAACACAAGCAAGAACTCGAAAGAACGCAGCTCAGATGAAGTGACTCTGCAGATGAATGATTAATCTCACAAGTTGGGGTCTCACAAACCGATGAACGGCGACAACTGTTCTTGACAGAATGAATCTAAGCAAAACCCAAAGTCTCACGATGGCGGCGGCGGCTGCTAATAAGGGTTTAGGTCGTGCAAGACCCCCTGGACGCACCCCTATTGGGCTCCAACACAATACATGGACCATCGGCCCAAAAACAGTGACGCAGCACCAAGACGAAGAACTAGGACACAACACTCAACACTACGAACTCTGAAATTAAATTATGCAAAGGCTATGGCGCGGATGGTTTTAGGTAGGAAACAAATATGGCGGTGGACTATGGAACGAAGGCGAAAACACTCAAACTAGGGTAAGATGTAAACCTGACAGTATACCTAAAGCTCTGATTACCAAATAATGGGGACGTGGGTTCCTGATCTTTCGTCAGGTTTTGGATAACTATCGTTGTAGGCGGAGCGAGACACACCGATCCGGCTTCAGATCCTAAGACCCGAATCCAGCAATCTTAGCACCACAACTCCTCTGATTATCAACCGTGTCACAAACCGGTTGACCTCGCCAAGAAGGCTAATCCCTGCAAGCGCAACGAAGAACACAAGTAAGAACTCGAAAGAATGCAGCTCAAATGAAGTGACTCTGTAGTTGAATGATTAATCTCACGAGTTGGGGTTTCACAAACTGATAAATGGCGACAACTGTTCTTGACAGAATGAATCTAAGCAAACCCCAAAGTCTCACAATGGCAGCAGCAGCTGCTAATAAGGGTTTAGGTCGTGCAAGACCCCCTGGACGAGCCTCTATTGGGCTCCAACACGATACATGGACCATCGGCCCAAAAACAGTGATGCAGCACCGAGACAGATTCCTTAGATGTCAACTTCCTCGGACGATTCCTGTCGACTTTGGACGAATTTGGGCCTGAGACCAGTTCTATTGGAAGCGCCTTGAAATTATCTTTCCAACCATATAAAGTTTGGCCAAATCCGATTTCATATGCAACCTGGGCGTCCGTTTTAGTGCGGGCTGTTCCTGGAGTCCGAAACTGAAATGAGGTCGAATCGGTTTGGGCCTCCATCTTGATCCGGACGTCTTTGCTGGTCCTCCACCCCTCCAAGGCCTTCTCCACACCCTTGCTGGTCCTCTCCTTTATTCCTAAGTACAATTAAGTCATTAGATAGTAATTTATTCTCAGATTCACAATAAACATTACTTAAAAACGAGCTCACCTGTAAGTTCAATTGTCGAGCGCGTGCGCACGTAATAGGACCTTGTATATCTTCTTGAGGAGTATCGTTTGTATTCGTAGGAGTGATGTCCTCATCAATAGGCAGGCCATATCAGTGATGCAGTGCCTGTGCCATGTTCAAAAACTCTGAATAACGTGCTCGCGTTGGCAGCAAATGAAGGCCAGCAGGACAGGACCAAGGACCTGTGCAGAGGCTTTGCTTCTTCGGAGTCGCACGCGCGTCTGAAATCGATAGGAACTAACTCACAATGAATCCATCCAACCGTCCATTGCGCGTTTTCGTTGGCAAACTAAGGCACCTCTGTAACGAACATGGTCCTATTTAGATCATTTCGAGTGATTTTGGTGATCGAGTGACAACGCAATCAATGGGACTAACGAATTTGCGAGATCATATTTGTAGGATTCTTTAGGTCCTTTGGATGGAGTCCAAACCATATCCGAGACGTCCAATACACCGCAGAGACGATACATCCAATGCACCGTCGAGACGAGACGTCTAATGCACAGTTGAGACGAGGTGTCCAACCCACCGTAGAGATATCAAGTCGCAGTGAAAAAGCAAAGACTATCCGAGTTGGACAAGAGCAACAAGGAAACAGGAAAACACAGTGTGTTCGGATAATCCGACACACTCATGGTCGGACTATCCGAGCAAAGAAGCTAGATGATTCGACATGGGATAAGCAGCGTCGGACAAATACTCGGAGCATCCTTGAGAGCCACTGTTGCACCAAGATGAAAAATGCCTTCAGGGTCGGATGGTCCGACGAAAGGAAAAGGACCATCGGACTAAGCCTCGGATTATTCTCCAGAGAGCCTATTTTCTCGAGATGGAAAATATCCTTCAGGGTCGGATGATCCGACGTGGTAACTTTGGAGCGTCAGAGTAATGGTCGGATCAATGATCAGAGACGTTATCTTGGAATTCAAATGCAGCCTTTAGCACCAGATGATCCGACGTGGTACTCAAATAGTGTCGGACTAATGCGTTGGACAAATGACGTCAGCAATTGGTTTGAAACTTAACGGATACCGTGGAGATGACAGTGGGGTCGGATGATCCGACGCCCTTGCTCAAAGCACTATCGGATTATCCGACGCCTACACAGAAAAAGGCATAACGGCTACTCAACGGCTAATCTGAGTTGGTGGCCTATATAAGCGCCTCACCCCAGTCATTTTAGAGTTGCTGGAGACCAAAGACACCTCATACACATTGAAGAATAATTCCAAGCCATCCAAAGAGCAAATTGACCACATCCTTAGGTTTAGTGCTAGTTTAGCTCATGAGTGAGTGAGTGAACAAGGTTGTGTGCCTTGTGTTTTGGTTCTAGGAGAGAACCACCTCTTGTACTCGGTGTGCCGGTCATCCTTGGAGTCATGGTGGCTCGCCGGCAACGTCCTCGACCCTCCGGCTTGGTGTGGAGCGGCGACGACATCTTTATGCGGGGGACGTGGAGACCCCCATCTTTTGTGGAGAAGCTCCTTAGTGGAACCCAGGATCAAGGTGACCGTGGTTGAGTTCGCGGAAGAGATTTGATTTCCGAGAAGCGATACTCTTAGTGAGTACTTCAACAACGTGGATGTATGTTGCCTTTGTGGCTAACCGAATCACGGGATAAATCCTCATGTCACAGAGTTTGCTTTCTCTCATCCCTCCTTTAAGCTTCCGCATCTCATATTGCAACTTGTGTGCCTCTACTTTTCTAGAGCAGTTTCTTGATAGGATTGGCTATAGGTTGCATAACTCTTTTGGGATGAAAATTTTCACATTACATGAACCGTAGTTGCACATCTAGATAGAATAATCTAGTTTATATTTTGTGCAATTTAATTAGACTTTGAGGTTAAGGTTTTTAGTTTGGCTAATTCACCCCCTCTCTCTCTTAGACTACGAGCACCCGATTCCTTTCAACCATCATAAAAAAACGTAACACACGCATGCAGCACGCGTGCCCCCCGATTTGCCGGCGCGATTTGCCGGCGTACTCATGAGAGAAGTATGCCTCTGCTCGGTTATCAAGTGAACAGCAACTCTGTTCTTGATTGAAAGAAAAACAGTAGCTCTGTTCAGAATATCCTCTGGCTCTTCCTGTTCACAGCAACTCTGTCATCTGCGAGAGAACACTCTGTTCCCGGCAGCAACTGAACCCATTCAGACATTCGGGCATTTTATTTTGTGCTTGACCATCCGAAGAGAAACGATTGGAATATAGTAATCCCAACGACGACAATGATCATCAGGACCTGCGAAAGAATCACCTCGATGGAGCATGATGGGATGGGATTACCAGCCACCTCCATCTAATTCCGAATGTTTGTGATAAAATGAACAAGCCGGCCGGCGGCCGTGATCTAAACATAAACATCAAAACATCTTATGTTGAGAGCACAAAAATCTTTACGGTGCAAATTGAAGTGATAAAGTTATGAAACTATATGGTAAATGTTCCTATAGTAGCTAAAAAATTGTTATACTCATAATCAGGATTAATGCCAAGAGAAAGGGAAAGAAAATCAGACACAGCAAGGAAAACGGGCCAGCTCTGTCCCACAACTGTGCTGCTCCTTTCCCACTGGGCCCGCTGCTTCCTCGTGGTGGGCCTCCATACTAGGTCGGCCCACCTGCCTATTGTCCGAGAGGATCCGGAAGTCGGTTCGTCTCCTTCCAAGTCATCCTCCGGAACCCATGACGTCGGCGCCTCGGCGGCAATCCTCGGCTCCGCCTCCAGCTCGCTCCAGCTCCAGCGGTGGCTGGATCAGCAGGGGTGCCTTCTCCCGCGGCCTCCATCGAGCTGTGGCGAATCTAGAATTCGAAGTTAGGGTGATCCAAGACAAAATTTTTGAATACCACTAGTCCACAATAGATTAATAAAACATCTCATAAACATCTCCAAATGCATATTTAAGTATGAAACTTGCATCAACGAAGATTACACACTTATAATAGTTCAAATAAGGTTACAATTCTATTTTTTCTCATATCTACGCTTTTTCATAGCCAATCTAGAACTAGCAGGGAAGAATTACAATTTGGTAGTCGTATAGTGAAACTGTGCAAGCAGCAAGCTAATTCGTGACAACTGCAATAGACATGAGACTGAGGAAGAACAAAAATGCACTTAACAAATGACAGCTTGAGCGAGGGTGTCGAAAGGGTTGATCCCGGATGTATGTACACCATGTAAGTCCCCTGCGTTGTTTGAACTCTGAACCACCATGTCCCCTGCTCGATCACACGCCCCAAGAGAAATATCCTGGCGCCGGCGAGCGAGCACCATTGACTGCTCCTCCGGGCTTCCGATCTACGTGTGGTCGTACCCAACCTCGGCCTGCATATGCCCGCCTGCCGACCGCCGCCCACATACCGGCTTTGCGCCTCTGTAGTGTGCTTGCGCTGGCAGCCGCTAGCAGCTCATAGCAGCACTGCCAGCCTGCTGCCGGCCACCTCCCCCCCAAATCCTAGTCATGGTCGAATCAGTCGCGACCTGCGAGGCCGTGGAAGGGACATCAGGAGCACTGCTGGTGCGGTGGACGCAGGTGCATCTTCACATGACAAAAAAACAATCAAACTACTGGCCATTTCTTAGGGGTCGTGGCCCACCGGTCCACCCTCTGGCTCCGCCGCCGTCGAGGGCCTGAGCCCGACCACTCGCCTCCCCAGCACCTCTGTCCCCTCGTTATCATTCTCGGGGGGGCTGGACTGGTTAGAGCAACTTTAAGAGATTCTCTATATTCATTCTAATTATTGGAAGTTGAAATTTTGATGAAAAAATAGTCTTCAAGAGTTTTTATAAGTTGTTATCCAAACATAGCCATCATCTATTCCGGATTTCTCGCTAGCCAAAAATAGATAACGAAAATGGTTCTTAGAGTGTAAACAAGATATACAAAAACTGTTGGACAGTGAACATGTATACAGAGCGATTTTTATGTACATGACTCTTCAAATAATAATTTAAAAAGTGAAATTTAGAAAGACTCTTGGAGATGCTCTGCCTTGGGTAGGGTAACCTGGATTTGACATTGCTGGTTTGGGACCGGGAATTACGAGCGATTTTTATGTACATGACTCTCCAAATGATAATTTAAAGAGTGAAATTTAGAAAGACTCTTGGAGATGCTTTGCTTTGGGTAGGGTAACATGGACTTGACATTGCTGGTTTGGGACCGGGAATCGCGAATCCGCCCGTGCGATTTTCTCGTCTGCACAATTTAGTCGGCCGTGTTGATCGGGTTGGATTCCTGTGCAAGTTGGTTTTTTTCTTTGTTTTTTTTTGAGATTACACGGTACAACTCAGACACTCACAATGCATACACACTCACACCCCTATGAACACACGTACGCAAACTCTACCCCTATGAGCATCTTCGAAGACCGAGCCGACAAATCCTGGAGATTGACAAAGTCACCACAGACGCTTCGCTGTCGATGGGAACGTCGCCTACCACTGAATGCACAACACTTACACGGTACGGTACAACTCAGACACTCACAACACACGCACACTCACCCCTATGAACACGCGTACGCAAACCCTACCCCTATGAGTATCTTCCAAGACCGAGCCGGCATATTTTGGAGATTGACGAAGTCACCACAAGCACCTCGCTGTAGACGGGAACGTCGCCTACCATTGAATGCACAATGCCGTTAAATCTCAGAATATTCCCTCCCAAGAGGAGTCGAACCCAGGAACTCAAGTGTTACCGGGGCTCTTATAACCACTAGGCTACAATTTTTTTTTTCGGGTTTCCTGTAGACTTCAAGTTTCTTTATTCGGCCCAGGAAAGGCCCTTGGGTTTTTCTCGCTGGACCGTGGGCCAATTTTGCAAACAAAGGTGGCCGTGTCGACGACAAAATGATAACTTGGTCGTGAGCGCTCGTCTCCGCGAGGAAGATGAACAGTAAAAGAGCGGGCCCACGTGCAGTGAGCCTAGCGTCTTTTCTGTGAGGCTGCGATTTCCCCTCGCCCATGTTTTTTCTACTGTGCCAGCTGCCAATCCATCTTGGTCACCATGATTAAGATGCACTGCCAATTCTCATCCAAGTTTCAATTCAATCGATATAGTTGTTAGCTGGTAGCGTGCTGCTGTCATTGTCTCATGGATGGCCAAACTTTTGTTAGACTTGGCTGCTTATTCTAACATTGGCTGTATGCATGGAATGGTCCGGCCTCTCCTTTTCCAATTGTGCAACTTGCTTAAACGATCAGTAGGGACTAGTCTCAGCCACCAATGCTGCTTGGTTGTGGTGCCTCTTCCCTAAACGAACCAGGTCACCGGAAGACCAACAAGGCAACAATAATGGAGTGGGGGCAACGTGACCCCGCTCCCGTGCTAGAGGACCGCGCGGCCACGGACCCGCCGACACTACTGCATGGGCCAACCACGCCGGCCGATCCACCCACCCACACGCCGACGGTGACTGAACAGAGTCCTCCTGCTACATGTATCAGCCATGATCAAGATGCCAGATATTTTCAGCAACATTTCGTTTCCTGCTGCTGAGCCGACACTACTGCATGGGGTAAATACCGGTGAATCTTTAAACTGAGCCATCTGTACACAAAATTTCTGCAAGATTTGGTTTCCTGCCGCTGAAGCGACACCGAAGAGACGAGGCTTCGCTTCACGAGGAACTACTCTGTTTCTGCATCATTTCAGTTCATGATTTCTGTTGGCTACGGTGAGCTCAAAGGGTCCTGATCCGCTCCTATGTCTTCTCTACTCACATGACTGATTTGCACCTTGTTGATCGTTCATTAATTCACCGTCTATGTTCGATCTAGTTGATTCAAGAAATCTTGTTCGGCGAGAAACACTATAGGTGGTAAAATACTGGAGTGCTCTCCCGTTTCCATTTACTCCTCTGCTGTTGGCATCCTTTCGCCCTGCTCTGCTGAAGGTATGTTTATGCATATGGAAAGATTCAGGCCTCTTGTTAACCAAGAAGACGTTCTGATTTCCAGCTTAGCTTTGTGTTCTCATAAGAATTGACAAATCATGCAGAAGCTTGATGCTAGAAATGGTGCCCATTTCTGAAAATTCTGAAATTTAGCAGTAATTCTTCTTGTTAATTATATTACCAGCTAAGCTGTTGTAGTATTGAGGTACCCTTTCTAGTTCTAATAGATCTGGAAATTCTGAGTTTTATCAGTGATTTTTCTTTTTTTATTGGAAAACTCCAAGGGATTTTTCTTGTTTATTATATTACCTGCTAAGCTGTTCTACTTATAGATGTTCATCAACCGGGCTGTCATTTAATCTACTAAGCTGTTCTAGTTGTCCCCGCTTTTTGCAGTAGTTGCCGTAGGATCTGCTGGTTCTCGTTACTCCTAGCGATAAAGTGATAGTCCTCAGTCATCTATTCTATATATTGGTCTCTGCAGCCACTTGTGTTTTAAAATTGCATCCCCTCATTCAGGAAGGCCTTAAAAGTACTCATGGGTAATGATCTGATGAACTGACTGCTTGTTCAAGAAGATTACTATTGGTTGTTATGAGACTCCTATGCTTCTTGGAAGATGGTTCGAGTTATGCTTCAGATTTGCATGTCCTGGTAAGCAGAAGCTTGATACTCTGTGCACCAATTTCTATGGACCTCTCAATCTCTAAAGTTCATCTAAAAAACTCTAATTAAAGAGAGAGTGTTGGGAGAAAAAATAATTGCATTGACACATACTGATCTCCTTCTCTAGTGCTCTGATCAGTGGCCTACAAATACACCTGTAATCAGGTACTTAATGCACCAGCATGGCTTTAATTGAGTGACAATTCATTTTGCTCTTCCGCTGAACCAATAGCTGTAGCCTGTGATTGAACAACTTTTCTTTCGATGAGCAAGCACTTAACCTATTCATTCTTTCATCAACTTTTGCAGGTTTAATTAGCTCTATTATTTGTGGTTCTCCTGGTGATTGGCTGATAACTTCTACTATCCATATTATAAAGTGGTTTTTAAAATCAAATACTTTTCATCTGCCTAGCTTGGGCGCAGTCTGCTGGATGTTTGAAGTCTTGATGGGTTATCATCTGATAATTCTCTTTCTACAAATAAATAATTGACATTGAATCTGGGCATAAGTCATTCTCTTGTTAACAGGTAAGCTTCCCAGGCTACCACTATATTGCATCTTCATTACTGTAACTAGGCGTACGGCCCACGCATTCGCACGGCTAGTATTGAAAATTCAAAAATTGCATATCATTATCCTTACTATTTTTAAAAAATTATACTATTTGTTACCATACATCACCCAATTCATTATCACAAATTATGTCTTACTGTTGGTTAAAACAATTCAAATATAATCTACCTATCATAACAATTTGATTTGTTCAGCTTTAATAATCCTATGCATATAACTATTCTTATTTTCTTTTTATTTTGATTGATTGGTGTTAACTTTAGTTTTTATTAATAGCATATGTTTGTAACGGATACATGGCTAAATTGTATTTTATATTTATTTTTTCATAATGGTATTGGTGGGTGATTTTTAATTAGGCAGACGAGTATTTTAGGCTAATTTTTATCGTGAGAATTTCTTATATTTTTATATTTTTCTCCGATTAACGTGAGAATTTCTAGGCCTTGGAAGCGAACATGGAGGCTCCGTTTGTTGGCAAAAGATTAAGATAACTATTGTGGTGACCTGCGCATTTGCGCGGCTAGTATTGATATTCTAAATATATCTTGCATTTTTTATCTAATTATTATTTATAAACTTAAATCTTTCTCATGACATGCTATTTGCTTTAGTAATGAAGAGTGCTTCTCTGCTGCTTGCTAGTGTAGTGGTGCCTCCTTTTGCCTACATCTTTCTTTGTTAATTATGTGGCCGTATGGCAAGCGCACAGCCCTACCTGTTATGACTGCCTATCTCCTTGATCTTAGCTACTACCATTCGCTAGTAATAGTAGTAAACATGTTCCTTATCTGCCAGCCTTTGCAGTAATGCTGCCCACTGCTTAGTTCATCTGACTCAGTTATTCTTTTGCTAGCTTCCCTACTTTATGATCCTCTTGGTCGTCTGTTACTACTATGTTTAATTCTGTCGCATGTTGCATGGTGCCATGCCTCCATGGCCTAGTTTCAGTTGGAGAACAAATCGATCCAAGTTTCTTGCTTTTTGGAAGCCAACAAATTTCTATATATAGTGTAGAGCACAAGATTTCGTTCAGAATTTCAGCAACCTATGTTCATGTTCAAGTCTGATGAGCTTACTATACCAATCATGACCTGATCGATATTATCCTGGTTCTTGATCTTTTTGTGGTGTTAATTTTTTTTGAACTTGTGATGTTAATTGTGAGGTGCGGTAGTGTCTCGTAGCAATGTGGACAAGAAACTTTTGGAGTAATATCATGGACCCTCCCTTGGCAAGGTCAGGGATGCAGGAGGATTGCGAGAAAGGGTTAGGTTGGACGTGAAGTGGCCTTGTGCTTACATTGGGCTTGCAGACATGCACGTTCAAACATCACCAGTATGCAGTAGGTGATGGACAGTCTTCAGACTCCATGGAGGATGAAGAAGCTTGTGGCGCGGCGCTCGTGTTTGGATTCCAAAACTTTACACCCAAAAACATCACATCAAATGTTTGGACGCATGCATGCTTACACCCAAAAACATCACATCATGGCGTAATAAATAAAATTTATTTATAAAACTTTTTGCACGGATGGATTGTAAATTGCGAGATGAATCTAATGAGCCTACTTAATTCATGATTTACAATAGTGATGCTACAGTAATCATCCACTAATTATGGATTGATTAATTAGACTCATTAGATTCCTCTCGCGAGTTCAACCCATCCGTGGAAAAAGTTTTGTAAATAGATTTTATTTAATACTCCTAAATAGCAAGATTCTCTTTTAAAAATTTTACATCTAAACATGACCTTGCTCTTAGCCTCCAACTCTGTGAGCCTCATCGCTGGCCCAACTTTGGCCACCCTCCAGGCCTCCACTACTTCAATTTGGGATTATGCGAGACACTTAAAAATGGCCTCTGAGGTGGGCATGCTGGCGGCCCGCCTCTGTTAATGGTGGCAGGGCCGCCGGCCGTGCAACCGCATATGTTAATATATTAATAGAGACAGTTATGTTACACCAACCGCCTCTGTTATTACTTTAACATAGGCGGTTTTATTACGTTGACCGCCTCAGTAAATGCTCGATTAACACTAACGATAGGTTTGAGGCGTTTGCTTTGCCCACCTCAGAAAATCGATTTTGCCCGTCTTAGTTAAGTTTACTGTAGTAGTGCTCTCATCATGGTCACTGCAGACCAGATGGTAGTATAATATAGTGCAAAGCCTAGAATTATCTTGTTTATTTTGACTAATAATAATATAATCGTGATGGTGCATTTGGGATTTTGGTAATATAATAAGATATATGTGTGGTAAAACATGTTAATTGTTTGTGTAGCTAGTATCCTATAGGTATGCACGATATATAGCTTGATATGGAAAATGATGTATATGGGTATTATAGGCTAATTTTTTATACATACAAATATATTTTAATGGCACTGGTGGGAAATTTATAAACATGTATATGGGTATTATAGGCTAATTTTTTATAATAGCAGTGGTGGGTAATTTTAATTTCTTTTATTTTCTCTGATTAACGTGAGAATTTCTAGAACTTGGAAGCAAACATGGAGGCTCCGTTTGTTGGCCAATAATAAGATAATAGATAGATTATGACTTCTATAGTACCGTATAGAAAACAAGAAATATTTTAGTGTTACAGTTGAAAAATTGACTATTGGCAGAATGTCTTGAGGTTTTCTGTGCATAATGGCAAATAATTTCCAATTGATAACACCCAATCCAGTCCAGGTTCGCTTACAACATTTACAATCACAGACAAAAAGGACAACAAGCTAACTCGGGAGTTTACACCTCAATACCTCACCGTACTGCTCATTTTGCAAAAAAAAAATGTTGTGCCTAGTGTATTAGCTCCTGACCCATATGGAATAGCATTATGTATGATTTACTGAAGAAATAAAGAAGAATGTAATGATATTTAGCATAATAATACGGTGCCCCAGCGTCTTGGTCTCTTGGATGTCTAGTAGCCTACATGCCATGTAAATATTACACCACAAATCAGTACTGGTATATGTTAATCTCTTTCAAAATGCATTTCAATTTTGTGAGCCCTGCCAAATTTTTTGGCCAAGTTAACACATTTTCACATTTTTTTTTCTCAGCCTGCAACTCCTCTGGTGAATCTCTCTCAGCACCTTTGTCTCATGGCAACCATAATAGAATCTTTGGTTGGATCGTGTGCTAAGAAGTTGCAAGATGTCATTTCAGAGGAGGCAGTATTAATTTTAGGGGTAAAAGAAGAGCTCACAGAACTGCAGAGGAGAATGGAGCAAATTCAACACTTTCTTAATGATGCAGAGCAAAGGAGCACAAAAGAATTAGCTGTTAGCAATTGGCTTAGTCTGCTAAGAGATGCCATGTATGACGCTGATGATATTATTGACTTGGCTAGATCTAAAGGAAGCAAACTATTGCCGGATCAGTCTTTGTCATTATCAAGCAAATCAAATACATGCACGGGCCTTTCCCTTTTCTATTGCTTTTCTAATATCCAGACACGTCATGAGGTTGCTGTTAAGATTCGAAGCCTAAACAAAAGAATAGATAACATTTCAAAGGATAAAGTATTTTCATCATTGACAAGTACACAATCTACTGGAAATGTTTCGGCACCGAGGCAGAGAAAAAGTTCCAACCTTGTTGAACCCAACCTTGTGGGTAAGGAGGTCATAAGTGATTGCAGAAAACTAGTAGATTTGCTACTTAAACATAAAGATAAGAGGTCTTACAAGATTGCTATTGTTGGAACTGGAGGAGTTGGTAAGACAACACTAGCACAGAAAATATACAATGATCAGAAAATAAAAGGGTGCTTTGACAAACAAGCATGGGTTTGTGTCTCCAAAGACTACTCCGAAATTACTATTCTGAAGGAGATTCTTCGAAAAATTGAAGAACAGTACATGCAAGACGAATCAATTGATGAGCTCCAAAGCAGGCTAAAATTAGCCATCAAAGACGAGCTTTTTTCTTGTGTTAGATGATGTGTGGCAGTCTGACATATGGGAAAATCTATTGAGGACCCCGTTGCATGCTGCAACCACAGGGATAATTCTGTTGACGTCTCGACTCGACACTGTTGCTGTAGAAATTGGAGTGGACCATACACACCGAGTTGACTTAATGTCGGTGGACGTAGGATGGGAGCTGCTTTGGAAGAGCATGGGAATCAACCAAGAAAAAGAAGTGCAAAATCTGCGAGACTTCGGGATAGATATTGTTCGCAGATGTGGTTGTCTTCCTCTTGCAATTAAGGTTGTTGCTAGGGTTTTTGCATGCAAAGAACAAACCGAGAATGAATGGAACAAATTCTCTAGAAAAGATGCTTGGTCCATGAGCCGACTTGAAATACCAAGTGCTTTATATATAAGCTATGAAGAGCTACCGTACTGTTTGAAGCAGTGTTTTGTCTATTGTGCCATGTTTCCTGAAGATGCAGTTATTTATCGTGATGATGTTACTAGGATGTGGGTGGCAGAAGGCTTCATAGATGAGCAAGATGGCCAACTACTGGAAGATACAGCTGAAGCATACTATTATGAGTTGATCTATTGGAATCTGCTCCAACCAGATTATTCACTGGCAGACCTTAGTGTATGTAGAGTGCATGACCTATTAAGACAGCTTGCTTGTTATTTATCTAGAGAAGAATGTTTTGTTGGTGACCCACAATCAATAAGAGTTAATGTCATGAGTAAATTTAGACGTATTTTAGCAGTCGCTACGAAGGATATAGTGGTGTTACCTAGCATGGATAAGGATCAATATAAAGTTAGAACATGGAGGACTTCTTATGAAAAGTCACTGAGAGTTGATAATACAATATTTAGAAGACTTCCATACATTCGAGTTTTGGATCGAACTGATTCAGTCATACAAAGCATTCCAAACTGTGTTGGAAGATTGATCCATCTACGGCTACTTGATCTTGATGGAACTGACATATCTTGTCTTCCAGAGTCCATTTGTTGTCTCATAAACCTTCAGATATTGAACTTGCAGAGGTGTGGTGCTTTGCATAGTCTCCCTTTAGGAATAACTCGGTTATGTAACTTGAGACGCCTTGGTCTTGCTGGAACACCAATAAATCAGGTTCCAAAAGGGATTGCCCAATTGAAGTTCCTAAATGATTTACAAGGATTTCCAGTTGGTGGTGGCAATGATGATAGTGCTACAATGAAAGATGGATGGAACCTAGACGAGTTGGGTCCTCTTTTTCAGCTGTGGAAGCTTAAAATGATTAAATTGGAGAGAGCATCTCCTTGTATCACAGATCCATTGTTACTAGACAAAAACTTTCTCAAAACGCTCGGTTTATGAAGCATATAGTGAAGAGGATGTAATCAATACTGAGAGGATTTTTGAGAAGCTAATCCCTCCACGGAGCATTGAAGATATTTTTATTGGAGATTTCTTTGGTCGGAGGTTTCCCACCTGGCTTGATACTGCAACACATTTTCCATCATTGAAGTACTTGCTCCTCGTAAATTGCAAATCCTGCGTGCATCTTCCTCCAATTGGACAGCTCCCCAACTTAAAATATCTCGAAGTTGCGGGAGCCACTGCAGTCACATAGATTGGGCCCGAATTTGTGGGTAATCCCATATCTGCAGAGGCAGTAGCTTTCCCCAAGCTTGAAACGTTGGTCATCGAGGATATGCCCAACTGGGAGGAGTGGACCTTTGTTGAAGAAGAAGTGACAACAGCAAGTAAGGAAGCGGGAGAGGATGGAGTTTCTGCCAAGCAAAAGGGCGGGGAAGCCCTATCTCCAAGGATGCAGCTGCTGCCACGTTTGAAGAGGTTGGAACTTGACAGGTGCCCCAGGCTGAGAGCTCTCCCACAGCAGCTTGGACTGGAGGCCACCAGCTTGAATGTGCTCGACTTAAGAAATATGGATAGCATTAAGGTGGTGGAGAACCTCCCGTTCCTCTCTGAGATGCTTGTAATTGTTGGATGTGAAGGCCTAGAGAGGGTCTCGAATATTCCACAAGTGAGACAGTTGCGGGTAAGTGGCTGCCCAAATTTAAGGCGTGTTGAGGAGCTGGGCGGTTTGGAGCAGCTGTGGCTGGACGAGGGTATGGAGTCGCTCTCCTCACATTGGGTGCCTGGGCTCAAAGAGGAGCGCCAAAAACTCCATGGGGAAACATTGGACGTTTACACATGGCCTCGAACCTGAGACACGCCCGGTTTGATGGGCAGCAGAGCCACAAGGTATGAACAAAACTTGTTAAGCAATAGTTTATTAGTTGTCGCGTCTTCACTACAGAGAGCCCTGCTCTGCTGACTGCTCCTTTGTTGGGTTGTCAATCTAATGCTCTCTTTTTCTTTCTTCGACAGTACTTTGTCTTCTGGAGGGACGAAAGAGGAAGGAAGGAGGAGGGCTGGCGATGATGACGGGCAGGCAGCACCGCAGCAGTCGAGACGAGCTGACGCCGGAACACAAGGAGAGAAGGGAAAATCTGATATGGGCTTTTGTTCTACGGTTTGTATGTTTATCTATCCTAGTGTGTTGTGTGTTCATATCTGGTTACTACTGCATATATGTATCCGCTGTTTATTTCCGTACCCTCCTGTATCAATATCATGCAATGTGATGTAACAAGAGCCGGACAGGCCATGCCGTTCTGTTATGTTACAACATGAGTTTCTGTACGACTACTACTCTGCTTCGGCAGGCATCACTAATGGTGAAATGGCCTTGCACAGAATGCCGGTCGCCGACGTCTGCCGGCCAGCCGTCCCCGAAGCTGTCAATGAGTGAATTGTCAACCGTGCGGTGTGATCGTGCGCTTGGTCTTTGGATTGCAGGTACACGGGCGTCGAGTGTCGACGGAGAGTTGCCGTGGAGGAGCTCAGGCCGGGCGGCAGCTGTGGCGTCCACTCCTGGATCAAGGGCGTAAGCGGCGACGGAAGGCGGATTTCTTGGTTTGCGCCACAAAACCAAGGAAGCTGACGGCGGTTGAAGACGCCAAGTCGTGGAGGCACGAGCGTCGGTCTCGGGACTGACGAAGACGACGGGCGTCGACGGCGTCTAGGGCCTCGCTGCGGGCGAGGAGGTGACGGGCGTCGGGCGGCGTCTAGGGCCGTCAGAAGGCCGAGGCGGGAACGGCGTCTAGGGCCACGGCGTGGAGGCGGGAATCTTCCCGTGCGTGGAGTTTTTGCGGTTTTAGGCTCATATTCTGCAAGCTCTACATTCTAGTGGAATTGGTGGTCACTCTGAGATTCAAGCCACCTATCAGAGAATCAAGGCACTGTTTGCATGGCCAAAGCTGAAGCACTCAGTTACACAATATGTGCAGTCTTGTGAGATATGTCAACAGGCTAAAGTGGAACACACCAAATTGCCGGGATTGCTTCAACCCCTCCCTGTGCCTGCCCGTGCATGGAAAGTGGTTAGCATGGATTTTATTGAGGGTCTACCAAAGTCTCAGAGTTATAATGTCATACTTGTAGTCATTGATAAATTTTCTAAGTATGCACATTTCCTTCCCTTGGCACACCCATACACAGCTCTGTCAGTGGCTCAGCTGTATTTCAACAACATTTATAAATTGCATGGATTGCCTGAGGCCATCATTTCTGATAGAGACAGGATCTTTACTAGTTCCTTGTGGCAAGAACAGTTCAAACTCAGTGACACTCAACTTCTTATGAGCTCATCTTACCATCCCCAAACTGATGGTCAAACTGAGAGATTAAACCAGTGTTTGGAAGCCTTCTTGAGATGTTCTGTGCATTCGTGCCCTATCAATGGAATAAGTGGCTCCCTTTGGCAGAATATTGGTACAATACTGCTTTCCAAACTGCACTGGGTCATACTCCATTTGAAGTGTTATATGGTCGTCCTCCGCGACACTTAGGCATTGCTAATCCTCAAGATTGTGTGGTAACTGATCTGGCAGCATGGCTACAAGATCGCAAACTGTTGTCCACAATGATTCAACAGCAATTACTACGGGCACAGCAACGCATGAAGCATCAAGCAGATGCACACCGATCTGAGAAAGAGTACAGTGTGGGTGATCTAGTTTATCTAAAGCTGCAATCCCATATTCAGTCTTCAGTTGCCTCTCGGAGCAATCACAAGTTGGCATTCAGATACTATGGCCCATTTTCAGTTCTCCAACGCATTGGTGCTGTTGCTTACAAGCTTAACTTACCAGCAACTGCACAGATCCATCCAGTGGTACATGTCTCTCAGTTGAAGAGTCATGTGCCTCCCCAGATGCCGGTTAGTACTGACCTTTCCTCTGTCTGCATTGATCCTTCTTTGGACGTGGCTCCTGTGTTGCTTCTGTCCCGTGCTTTGAAGAGGGTTGGTGGAGCTTGTGCACCCCGTGTTCTTGTTCAGTGGAATATGGCTTCTCGTCTGCAATCCTGGGAGGATGAACAAGATCTTTGTCGCCGCTACCCTGATGCACCAGCTTGGGGTCAAGCTGCTTCTGCAGGAGGAGGCAGTGTCATGACTACGTCATCCATTGGTGGCTAATGGTGGGCCGCGCGTCATTACAAGCCCAAGTTCCGGCCTAGTAGTTGGCCCGTGTGCTGTGAGGACTCTTGCTCTGTTGGGAATATAAATCCCGGGGTGGAACCCCATGTAACGAATCATGAGACAAGTTAAACTCCTGTGTTCCTGAATAGAACAGACCTCGTCGCGTCCATTTCCGCGCCTCCTGCTTCCAATCTCTCGATCCCCTTGCTGTTCTTCTGATTCCCTCCACCCAAATCTCCTTAGGAACACAACATTAACGTCCTTGTCTTTCTCTGCTCCTCATACCATCTTCTACAGATCACACTCGATTCAGTCGGCCCCTGGGCACACCGGCGTGCCGGGTGCGGATCTCGGTGATTGTAACACCGAGCGACCTCCAACCACCCTGTCATGTTGCCGCAACATATCAGTGTCGAATTGGCGATGGCATGCAGGTCCAATTAAAGTGATCGGGTACTCGTAGCCTAATAGGAGGAGGTAGTGAATTAGTTAATCTAAAACCTTAACCTATAGTTCCAACTAGTTTGCACAAAAAAATTTAAACTAAAGCGTGCTATCCAGATGTGCAACTACGGTTCATCTAGTGTGAAACTCTCATCCCAAAAGAATTATGCAACCTATAGCCAATCCTATCAAGAAACTACTCTAGAAAGTAAAGGCACACAAGTTGCAAGAAATAAATGCGGAAGCTTAAAAAGGGGATGAGAGGAAGCAAACTCTTGACGCGAAATTTATCCCGTGGTTCAGTTAGCCACAAAGACACTCCTACTCCACATTGTTGAAGCACTCACTAAGAGTATCGCTTCCCGGTAATCAAGTCTCTCCCGGGGACAACAAGTCGCCACGGTCACCTTGATCCGGTGTTCCACTAAGGAGCTTCTCCACAGAGGATGGGAGTCTCCACGTCCCCCGCACAAAGCTGTCCACGCCGCTCCACACCAAGCCGGAGGGTCGTAGACTTGCCGGCGAGCCACCAAGACTCTAAGGATGGCCAGCACACTGAGATACACGTTGGTTCACTCAAGAGCCAGCTCGCAAGGCACAACACCTTGCTCTTACACTCTCCCAAGAGCTAATCCTAATACTAACACTCACAAAGCTTGTGCTAAGTCTAAGGGTTTGATCAATTTGCACTTGGATGGCTTGGAGATGTTCTTCAATGTGTATAGGGTCTCTCTGAACTCCAGCAAGCTTCAAATGGTCGGGGTGAGGCGTATAAATAGGCCACCAAGTCCATAGAGCCGTTGTTCAAACGGCTAGCTGAAATTAGCAACCATCGGTTGAACCGATGGCTCTGCATGGGGTAGCGTCGGTTCAACCGGTCACCCTATTTGAGTCCCATATAGCCATTGAGCAGCTCTAACATGCGCCTGTTGCTGATGTCATTACACCGACGCTTTACACCGATGGGGGCATCAGTTAAACCGGTGCTGAAAGGAGTTTTGCCTCCTGCAAAACATCGTCTCTGGACAATGCCCAGGTGAATGCACCGATGCCTCAACTCTTAACCATTGGTTCAACCGGTCGCACTCTGGTTTCTTCACTTGGCTCGCCACTGCTTGCATCATTGCATCGACGACCTGGCGTCGGTCTATCCGATGCCTATCGGTTTAATCGGTGTAGGGTCATCAGTTAAACCGGTGCAGCTTTTTTCTGCAGAACTCGTCCAATTTAGTATTTCTTTGAGTTTTTTCTTCGTTTGTTGCTTTGCTTGGCCTTTTTACTTCATCCCTGGGACCTAGAAATATTTACTTGACAAACTCGTTAGTTCCATTGATTGCGTTGTCCATCGATCACCAAAATCACTCGAAATGGCCTAAATGGGGCCATATTCGTTACAATCTTCCCCTTTTTGGTGATTGGTGACAACATAATCAAAACAAGCATAAAATTGCAAAAATTTGCCAAATTTGAATCGCTTACACTTGCTTGGATACTTACCACCATCCAATTGGCTTGGCCTCCTCCTAAATTCATGATTTCCCCCTTTTGCTTCTCCCATATTTGCTACTTCTTCCTCATATGTTGGCTTGATTCAACTCGACATTTCTCCCCCATTGGAAGATACCTCTTCCCCTTGGAAAAATACCTTGCTTTGATCCATATTTCTCCCCCTTTGGAATCAAATCACCTAAAAAGGTCTTGCAAAATAATATAGCTCAAAGGAAAAGGTTTGTAGCCTAGGAAGTTAGTTCCATGACTCATGATCCAATTGTATGATATCAATAAAGATACCAATTATGAATTCACTAAGGTGGATCACAAAATCACGGAACTAGCATGACATCAGCTAAGGGTGCGTTTGGTTTCCGGCCAACACCCGCCACGCCACACTTTATGGCTGCCACGACTTTCGAGGGTGCTGTTTGATTGGTGATTTATTTGTGGCAGCCACAACATTTTACAGGCTGCATTCTTGCCACAGCTGTGGCAAGCAAAACCATCACCACAGAAGTGTGGTGTCACCACAGATAGTGTGGCTAGGTGTGGTTGCAATCCAAACAAGCCCTAAGTCTCCTGCAAAGTGTGTGCACAAAATGATAATGTGAAAGATAAGTGCGCAACTAGATATTTGAACAAGAAAGCTTAGACCATATCATGCACGGAGGTAGCTCTAAAGGAACAAAAAATTGACAATGATTCCAATTGAAAGAGTTAGAGTCTTGCATACCTTCAGGGTTTTGTTTAGTAACCTTGATTGTACCCAAAAAAAATGACTTAAACCAATTGAAAAAAAATTGAAAGTCTTTAAGTGAAGAGCACTTGGTACACCAAGGTGAGCAAATGTATGAGCACATAGCCTATGAACTTAGATATGAGTATTTAAGTTCAATAGAGCATGACTCAATATGCATTAAAGCACACTACTTGATCTAATCACTCTTATAGAGTTGTTAATTCACATTAAGAGTGAACAACATTCTCTTAGAGTGTTAACTTCGTTGAGAGACTACAAAAGATAAACTTGAAAATATGTTAGTCTCAAAATCACAAATCATAGGATGAACTCTCCCTAAATATGTGCATTTAGTGTTTGAATCACTAAGCAAATCTATGCACAATGTTTTTGACAACATTGGGAAGTTTACCTATAGCTTGTGTTCATAGTACAAAAATAAAACACATACCTCTTGAAATCCATGTACCATGAAGGATAACCTTGTGTAGCTTTCTACACACTTATTAAACCATGTAGGTTGCTCATAGGTTAGAGCAAGAGACAAGCAACCAACCATATATAATGCTAGGAGATGCAATGCATGCAAACAACCTAGCAAAAGAAATAGAGCTACATGATGTTTGAATTGAAATCTGGCTACCATTACCTTATGGAGGACTTGGGCAGCGAATGTCCAAGTTGTGAGCTTGACTTCTTTAGCTTGAGTCATCTCATCTTCTTGTTAGCCAAGCCTCCAAACCCCCCGAAGCCGATCTTGGGCTTCAAGTCTCCTTTGGAACCCACACCATTTGATGCCCCATCATGTTGGTGATGACTTCCTTGGGCATCCAAATGGAGCGGTTTCATCTCCTTTCTTTCTTACCAACCTTGTAAGCAACCACCTTGCCATTGCTCTTCTTCTTGATCACATATGTCGTGCTTTTGCTTTTATTCTTCCGGTTGGGCTTGGTGTAGATAAGAAAACTCTTGATGGTGAGTTTTTTCTTGTTCTTCTCATCCAAAAGCTTCTTCTTGGGTTGAGGGCACTTGTTGTACTTGTGGCCTTCTCGATGGCACTTGAAGCATGTCACGGTGGACCCCTTCTCAAGCTTCTTCACCATATTTTTACGGTTATCTTGAGAAAGTTGGACAATGCTCTTGCCCTTCAATCTTGCCAAGTCCTTCATGAGCCTTTCCATTTTTTGCTTGAGCTCATCATTCTCCTTGGCAATGAGATCATCACATGATTCTACAAACACATTCTCATAGAATTTCTCATTGCAAGGGTTAGAGCAACATTCATCAATTAAATCAATGCAAGAAGATGAAGCATCTACCTTAGAGATAGGGATTGCACAAGGGATATATTGCTTCATTCTTAAAAAAGTCATTAGTATCATTAATGATCTCAATTTTCAATTTGACCTCTTCATGCTTCTCGCTAAGCAATTTGAATTTGCATAACAAATCTTTATAATTTGTAGCAAGAGAAGCATTAAGATCATTAAGAGCATTAAGATTTTTAATTTCTTTTTATTGTTTCTTAATAACTTTTTGTTGCTCATGAACCAGGTCAAGAAGTTCAACAATGGAAGGAGAATCGGAGTCATCATCACTTACATCGATTTCCATACCTTTGGCCATAAGGCAAGTGTTGGATGATGAGCCCATGTTGGTGCGGGTGGTGAATATTTTGTGTGACTCATCACTTGAGCTTGTGCTTGATTCTTCACCACCACTTATCCATTCAGCAAATGTTGCAAATGATTCATGTTTGGGCTTCTTCTCCTTCTTTTCTTGCTTGAACTTGATCCTCTCAACCTTTATGAGTTGATGGTTAGGCCCATCTTTGAGGAATACCATATACCCCATCATGTTGATCTTCTTCAAGCTCTTGTTCATGATCTTGGCTTGCTTGAGAAGTTTGGGGTGCATCATTTTTTTCATCACTTGAGGAGATTTGGCATGCCTCCTCTTCTTCCTCTTCACTTGAGTTTTGTTTGATCACCATCTTCCTCAACTTCTTAGCTTGCTTGCAAGCAAGGGCACTATGTGTTGGTGAAAAAGGTGGTGCTCTTGGCTTGATGTCATTGCAAAGCTCATGGGCAATCACCTTGTTGAGAATTTGATTTTGCTTTAAAGTGTTGAGCTCTTTCTCATAGATGATTGTGGTCAGCAAATCATAGTCCGGCCTCCGTAGTGAGTGAAGGATCTTACGAACGAGTTCCATATCTCCAATTTGCTTCACACCTAGGGAATTGATCTCATTCACAAGAATATTCAATCATGAGTACATAGATTCGGCATTCTCATCATCACATTATTTAAAGCTATTAAGCTTATCAGTGAGAACATGATATCTTTCATTGGCAACATCCTTTGTGCCATTATGGTTCTCATTGATAGTCTTCCATAGCTCTTTAGCATTTTCACAAGCAAATACACGATTGAACACATTATCGCTAAGAGAAGACAATATTATACATTTTATGGTGACATCATATTGCTTCTCTTGTTGATTAGTGTATTTCATCCCTTCACTAACTACTCTCCAAATATTTAGGTCCATTGCTTGGAGATGGGTTTGCATTAAAACCTTCCATCGTTGGAAGCCCGTGCCATCGAACCGTGGAGCATTTATAAATGGATCCATCCCTTTCCTAAAGAGCTAACTCACTAGGTGGTGAAGCCTAACTGATCCTATGAGCAGATATACACAAATTGCCAATGGAATTCGCTTTTCTTTGTGAAAGATGTGAGTCCCGGCTCTGATACCAATTGAAAGTGATCGGATGCTCCTAGCCTAAGAGGGGGAGGGTGAATTAGGCAATCTAAAACCTTAACCTATGGCTCCAACTAATTTGCACAAAAAAAACTTAAACTAAAACGTGCTATCTAGATGTTAAAACGTGCTATCTAGATGTGTAACTACGGTTCATCTAATGTGAAACCCTCATCCCAAAAGAGTTATGCAACCTATAGCCAATTCTATCAAGAAACTACTCTAGAAAGTAAAGGCACACAAGTTGCAAGAAATAAATGCAGAAGCTCAAAGAGGGGATGAGAGGAAGTAAACTCTTGACGCGAGATTTATCCCGTGGTTCGGTTAGCCACAAAGGCACTCCTACTCCATGTTGTTGAAGCACTCACTAAGAGTATCGCTTCCCGGTAATCAAGTCTCTCCCGGGGACACCAAGTCACCACAGTCACCTTGATCCCGTGTTCCACTAAGAAGCTTCTCCACAAAGGATGGGGGTCTCCACGTCCCCCGCACAAAGCTGTCCACACCGCTCCACATTAAGCCGGAGGGTCGTAGACTTGCCGGCGAGCCACCAAGACTCCAAGGATGTCCGGCACACCGAGATACACGTTGGTTTACTCAAGAACCGGCTCACAAGGCACAACACCTTACTCTTACACTCTCTCAAGAGCTAATCCTACCACTAACACTCACAAAGCTTGTGCTAAGCTTAAGAGTTTGATGAATTTGCACTTGGATGGCTTGGAGATGTTCTTCAATGTGGTCTCTCTGAACTCCAGCAAGCTTCAAATAGCCGGGGTGAGGCGTATAAATAGGCCACCAAGTCCATAGAGCCGTTGCTCAAACGGCTAGCTGAAACGAGCAACCATCGGTTGAACCGATGGCTCTGCATGGGGTAGCGTCGGTTCAATTGTGGGAACCGAGCAGTGGTGTCCATGACTTCAATTGTAGAACAAGCCCTCGGTATCCATCACTTCACAGATGACTGATTATCGGAGCTGCAATTGTGGGAACTGATGATGTCTGGTTTTGTACTTTGCAGAAGCATCATCACCGTGCCCTGGAGAGCTTATTCATACTGCACGGTTCGCCAGAGAATGAAGAAAGAGCTCTGATTCTGTGATATGTGAGTCCATCTTAGCTTCCTTCTGTCATGTAATGTCCCCACAGCTGTCTTTTCGATTGAACTGTGCAACTTGCAAAGATGAATTCATGCCCTCATCGACAATCATATTTTGATTGGATTGTACAACTCGCATAGATGATTATTAGCTGGACCAAAGCTCATGCAAAAACTAATCTTAGCAATATATGATTTAATTTTGTTGTGTGAGCTCAGTGTAGTGGAGCACTATGTTTTGTAATTTACATCTTCCTTATCATGCCTTGCGAATTGAGACAGACTACTCTCCACTATTCACGTGATGCAATGGGTGGTTTTTAGAAGCGAGCGATTTCCAGTTTCTAATTGCTCGTCTGCTGCTTTTCTCTGCTCATGATATGCCGTACGTTATCAGTGAAAGCTTCATAACATGTGCCTCATCCTTCAGCTCTACTCTGTTAATCTCATGGTACACTCCTTGGGCTCGTTACTTTAGCCAAGGTAGAGTTCTGATTAGTTTTTTTTTAAAAAAGGTAGAGTTCTGATTTCCACTTTTTCCTTCTCATATGCATCATTGGCTGATTTCAACGTGTTGATCATGCAGAGATAGCAGAAGTTTCATGCTAGACAGAGCACAATTTCTGATTGATGACATATCCGGTTGGGAGGAAAAAGGGAAAACAAAATTCATTGACACATACTGATCTCCGTGTACAACACTCTGATCAGTCCTACAATAGTGGATCCATATTCGGTATTCAGGTACCGTTTTCTTTTCTAGAAGATCTGAATATCTGGTTCAGTGGTAATGTTTCTTGTTGTCTGCTATGCCATTCTAGTTGTGCCCACTGTTTCAAACAGGCTGTCATTTAAGGACCAACACCACTTTTCTTTTGGTTTCTTCTCTTGGCGATGAGCTAATAGTCCTCTCATCTATTCTGTAGGTTGGTTTCTCCAAGCACTTGCTTCTAATCTCCTTGGTCTCACTCTCAAGACATTGAAGTACTGATGGACTGATTATCTGAACAAACTATTTCTGCAAGATGATTACTATTCATCCTTGTTATCAGTCACTTTTCCTTGAGGGAGAATAAGATTGTAAGGTAAGACTTCTAGCTGTGGTTCAGATATTGCGTCCTTGATTACTTGGTCCCATGACATTGCCACAGTAAAATATGATAGCATGTCCTCTTAGCTAGCTTGTGTAGATTTAATTATTACAGTTATTCATCCTTGTTCAAGTATATTTTTCAAAATTTGGATTATAAACAAGTATGTTTATCTGCGAAACCTCTATTACAAGATAACTATTTAGTGAAACTTGTCGAATTTTAAATCATTCATTTGCAGCCTGCAGCCATGCGAGTTTTGCATTCTCCCATATAAAGCTGCTGCTTGGGTACTTTGTGCATCTCCCCCCTCAAGATTATCTGATGGCAATCATACTAGATTCTCTAGTTGGTTCTTGTGCAAAGAAATTGCAAGATATGATTTCAGAGGAGGATATTCTGATTCTTGGAGTAAAAGAAGAACTAAAGCGAACCATGAACCAAATAGAGTGTTTTCTTAATGATGCCGAGCAAAGGAGAATAGGGGAGTCAGCAGTTAATAATTGGCTTTTTGAACTGAAGCTGATGATATTATTGACATGGCTAGATTAGAAGGAAACAAACTGCTAGCAGATCGTCCTTCATCCTCAAGAAGCTCAGCTTTATTTAAAGGTTCTTCATTTTGTTCCTGCCTTCCTAATATTCGAATACGCCACAAGATTGCAGTTCAGATCAGGAACTTCAACACTGAACTCGAGAAGATTTCAAAGCTTGGTGAAAGATTCTTAAAGCTACAAAACAAGCAACCTAAATTAGAAGATTTGGTGGTACGACAAATGACAGCATGGCAACTTGTGGAGCCAAACATTGTTGGAAAGGAAATTTTACATGGTAGCAGAAAAATAATGGACTTGGTACATAGAAATAAGGATAAAACAATCTACAAGCTTGGTATTGTTGGAACAGGAGGTGTTGGAAAAACGACTCTAGCACAAAAAATATATAATGACCCAAAAATAAAAGGAAACTTCAACAAACAAGCATGGGTTTGTGTTTCTCAAGAGTACTCTACAATTGATCTTTTGAAAGAAGTTCTTCGAAAGTTTGAGGTACAGTATCAGCATGACCAAACTGTAGGAGAACTCAGCACAAAGCTTGCTACAGCCATTCAAAATAAAAGTTATTTCCTTGTGTTGGATGATGTTTGGCAACACGGGGTATGAAACAATCTCCTGAGAACTCTATTTGACTCTGCAGCTGCAGGTATAGTTTTGATCACCACTCGAAATGATATAGTTGCACAGGCAATTGGGGTGGAATATATTCATCGAGTTGATTTGATGTCCCTAGAAGTAGGATGGGAGCTTATGTGGAAGAGTATGAACATTACAAAATATATTGAAGTGCAAAATCTGAAGACTATTGGGTTGGAGATTGTTCGTTTGTGTGGTGGTCTTCCTCTTGCAATCAAGGTTACTGCTAGTGTTCTAGCAACAAAAGAGATAAATGCGAACAAGTGGAGAAAGGGTACAAACAAAAGTGCTTGGTCTATTAGCACGCTTCCTATTGAGCTGAGTGGTGCTTTGTATTTGTCGTTGCCCACACTTTAGCAAGTCAGTGCAGGCTTCATGCACTGCCTTACTGTTGACGTCCATGGTGAATTGTCCCTAACAAAACAATGAACAATAGGATTTCAGATGCAAAGGATCCAAAGAAATAGGATTAATCAACTAGAATTGAAATTGACTTACAGCAAGTTTGCCAATGTAGTTTGTAATTTGTCCCTCATCCTTCTTGTAATTCTTCCAATGTGGATAGATTGGTATGTGCTGCTTGAGTATGATCCCACCCTCCGATGCAAGCTTTGCCGCCTGAATAGGTGGCTCTGGTCTTCTCTTCCCTTCAGAAATTTAGATTGGTATCTTAGTGCCTTACCCTCTGCGTAATGAATCCAGCCCCTTGCCAAGACTTTTTCCCCTTGGCACTTGTTTTCTTGTAGCAATCGATGCACCTAACAAAATTTCATTAACATAGTGGCAAATAAAAATGATGCATGTAGCAATACTAATCTATGAAGTACAACTAGAGTTTGCTAATTTTAGAAAACAAATTATTGATCCTATTTGCAGGTCATATGCAAATTAATGCAGTAAACATTCCACATGCAAACTATATAGATTCTAGAAAACCACTTGCCTTCATCACCAATGTCAATCTGGTTCTCATTTGGTAATAGAGAATTAGGATGTTCCAATGCATCCTGTGTGGCAGCAGTGAAGCTTTCGGAGGGCACTTGCTTTGTGATTGCACTCCTTTGCCTAGTGACTCTAATAGATGCCTCTTCTCGATCAGTAGCTACCACTCTCTTAGATCCTCTAGGTCCTCGAGCAGAGATGTTGCCACCAGGGTTGGATGTATTTTTACATACACCCTTAGCAACCTGGGAATCCTAAATTGGCAAAATAGCACAAGATAAGAAGCAAAAATTGGCATACGAGCAGATGTAAAGATAATAGTCATAAGACAAACATTGTAATGCAGAGAAGAATGTGTACCTTGCTGACCTCCTCTTGTTCAAAGCCCTCACTATCCTGAGCATCATACAAAGATCCTGATTGTTGAGAAACATCATCCTTGCTCTTTGAACTTGTATTGTTAATCATTGATGCCAATGTAGAAAGCCCAAGCCTTTGAAACATTTGATTGTTTTTCATCATATTTTGAGCCCTCAAGCGCTCATAGTCAGTAAGTGGAGTTTCTATACAAAAAAATGGTAAGTATATGTGAAGCGGATGAAACTATAGCTGGTAAACCTAGAGAACAACTAATTCTGGCCTCTCAACCATATGTCTACAGAAAGCATCCTCTATTTCTAAACACAGTTTAGCACTAAGTACAATTAAAAATCAGAGTTGAGAGTACTAAATTTGTATAGACAGGTTGAGAAAAATATGCTCAGAACATCAGATTCTAGGAATAATCCAACTAAATTATTAGCTTTTACAAAGTCACCAACATACTTTACACCCAGAAAAATTGTAGATTGAAATCATTCATGGAGTACTGATTGATCTTATTAGTTATCTATGCCTCATCGAAGGTGGTAAACACTGAGACAAACATCGTACTAGTCACGATACAGCCTGAACACATCAATGCAGAGGATAGATCAGAAACAATTCCCTACGAGCAATCAACCCACTAGGCTTTGAATGAAATAAAATACTTCATGACAGTTAACCATCTGATGTGAACTCAAGGCAAAAGTTGTGCATCTTGTACTGTTCCTAATCTTCTTATCAAATAATAATTCCAGATAACATGGAACGGAAGTACAAATTACCCTAACAAAATTCCTGCTTTCCTCCAAAATCCACATATAAATCTAATCATGGCCAATGCCTCCAAACCGCAAAACAGCAGAACTACCCAAATCCATGGCCGCCATGTCAAGGCTACCTAGGGTTTGTGTAGGCTCTACCTGCAGGTTCCCGTGCTCGTGCCGATGGCTTCCTCCCAGGAGCCATCTTGGTGATGGCTGGATCGATGCCGCTCCCTGCTCTCCTGGCGCCACATGACGCAGATGGAGTCGCCCCCTGCCTGCCACTGGAAGGGAACGTGATTTTCTTGAGGGAAGCGAATGAGTTGAGGAGGTGGGCAATGGATGGCGTAGAGGTAACTGAACGCCTAAAAAGATGGGGGCAGCACAATGGCGGGCGAATTTTTGGTTCTGCTGCCTAAATAAAAATTTTCTTTGGCCTACAGGCGCGAGGAATGACAACAGTGGACAATTTGGGGCTCAACACCAGGTTGGGGCGATGGGATGTATAGATTATTTTGTCTTCTTATTTCAAAATTAAGTGCGTAGCTCAATGGTAGGCAGTGGATCACATCAACTCTCTTAAGGTCTTGGGTTCGACCTTCCTGGTATCTATTTTTTTCAAAAAAAACTATTTCATCTAAATGTTAACTGAATTTCATAATGGGTTGCCAAGACTGGTTTATTACAAAATTTAATTTTTGTTGTCTAAATATCAATAATTTCCTGTACTTACATTGTTCTTTTTTCAAGAAATTTCTTTGTGTCTGTAAATTATTCCATATTTCCTTTCTTTCATTTTTTTTATCAGGTCTTCAATCTTCTTCTGCTGCATCCATTTAGCCTATTTATATCTCCATTCAATACCATTTGCTCCTAACAGATGCACAACCCTAAATTTATGCAAGTTGGGCGGAACCCCCCTCGCCACCCCCCCCCCCGATGCCGCCCTCATCCCCTGGGACGTAGCCGCCGACGAGCGGAGGGAACTCCCCAAGGTGCCCAAGCCAGAGCTGGAATGTGGCCGCCGGTGTGTGCGGCGGGTGGAGGCAGAGCGCTCGGTGGAAATGTTCTGGTGAATAATGCATGAAGTAGCACTTACTAGTGGAAATGGATCAGTTATATTCCTGTCTCAATTTGCACTGTGTTTGACTTGTTCTTGACTCGGAGTGTTCATCTTATACTTCTTGCAGATATCAGAACTAAAGGTAGCAAATTTTCAGGAACCATGGAGGGCCTAGAAATTCCTTTCTTGGTAGTTGCACTATCAAATGGAATTTAAAAATCAAAACTTTTAAATTGTGGAATTGAAACATTACAGTCATAGATTCAACATCCTTTTGCCTTGGTACAGTGGAATCAGACATATGCCTATTCGCCGAAACAGCTGCTAGGCAACATCCAAAATATAAGGTTAATAGATCACTAAAGTTAACAGAAAAAACATTGAAGTTAACAGATCACATTGTTTTCAAGTTGATGAATTCACTTGTGCTGTCACTTATCCATCACCACATGTGAATAACAATTTGCAGTGTCTACAAAACAGAATCTCTCTAAACATAATAAAAAAATAAAATGCCCAAAGAAAAATGTCAGCAGCAATCTTATAGATAATTAAATGTCAACCTCCTAAAAATAGCAATTTGTAGTAAAGAACTGCTGCAAAAATAGTACCATATTATGTACAAAAAACATACTGCACGGTTAGGGCACCACTCATACAATCCAAAAATTCAATATAAAAGTCCATCAGTCCATCAGGCCAATTCACCTAGGAATTGAGCATTACAACCAGAAAATAACCAGCACAATTTATTAAATCTCAGATGACAAAGTTAGTCCAAATCACTATCGTCATCTTCATCATCATGAGGGATTGCTGGACCCTCATCATCACTGAGATATTGCCATCCAGTTTCATCTTCACTGTCACTTGCCTCATTTTCCAGCTCTTCCTCTACCCTTTGAGTACGAAGCGTATCCACTACACTTGCATTGACACAAACACATTCTTCGCCGACCGGATGTTCATTCTCCAAAATTCCTTCATTTAACTGCACCTGGAAACCATCACATTCATCATCTTGGTATGACAGACCAACGCCATTGGGTCTTTCATCACTGTCATCTTCAGCCACACTCCATAGGACAATATGGGATGACTTACTCAATATATGGCTCAATCTCCGGACAATTGTTTAACACATACCAAACCATTTTGTCATAATCATGATCAAGACATGTAACCCTTGGAGCTCCAAGTGGATCAACTCCATGCTGGAAAATAGATATATCACCTCGTTTCAAATCAACATGCTCTCTATTCCTACCATCTCGATTGTGTCTTGTGTCAACATCATCAAAGTACCTCGACCAAAGAGTAAGGCACTCAGCTGTGACATAAGCTTCTGCTATGGATCCTTCTGGTCTTGCCATGTTCCTCACAAAACGTTTCAAAGTATACAACCGTCTTTCTACTGGGTACATCCATCCATACTGTATTGGACCTCTAAGGATTGCCTCTTCAGGTAAATGAACAGCCAAGTGTAGCATCACATCAAAAAAAGAAGGTGGAAATGTTTTCTCAAGCTTGCACAAAATAATTGGGATTTCACCTTTCAATCTTTGCAAAACATCCAACTTCAGAGTTTTAGTACAAAGTTGCTGAAAAAGTTGCCTATTTCAGCAAGTACTTCATATTTGTCCTTATGCATGATTCCTCGAATAGCAGCAGGTAAGTTCCTTTGGAGAAGGATACGGCAGTCATGAGTTTTCAACGCTTGAAGGTTGCATCCATTAGCAGTAATACAAGTTGCTAAGTTTGAAGCGTATCCATCTGGAAATTTTACACTTCTCAAAAAATCACAAAAGGCAAGCTTTTCTTTTTTTGTCATAGTGTACGGGGCATGTGAAACACTGTATGAATTCCCATCAGGCATCAAGTGTAATTTTTTCCTTATGCCCATATCTTCCAAATCAAGCCCAGAATTCATACTGTCCTTTGTCTTCCCAACAATGCCGAGAAATGTAGCAAGAATATACTCACATATATTTTTCTTGATGTGCATTATATCAAGATTATGTCGTAGCTTCAAGCTTGACCAATACGGCAAGTCCCACAAACACGACCTTCGCTTCTAGCATTGGCCTTCTACTTCTCGCTTTCGCTTTTTGCTTTCAGGATGCTTTCCTGGTCTAACATCCTTGACCTGTTCCAATTGCTCCATCAACTCATCTGTACTAAATTCCTCTAGCTTCTCACGGTTTTCATCCTTGCCATCAAACCATTTCTTCTTCCTCCATGGATGATCCCTTGCAAGGTAACGCCGATGGCCAATATAACATATCTTGTTCCTTATTCTTCTGGAGCAAGGACTTTTGTCACAATGGACACAAGCATAATAACCTCTTGTGACTCTACCAGACAATGTGCTCAAAACTAGTTAATCATGAATGCACCAGATTACTGTAGCTTGTAGGACAAAGTTCTCTCCACTAAACGCATCCAATGTTCGGACGCCTTTCCAAAACTCTAGAAACTCATCAATTAGTGGCTCCAAGAAAACATCGATATCCTTTCCTAGGCATGTTGGACCAGGGATGAGTAAGGCCGTCATGAAGTTGGATTGCTCCATACATTCCCATGGAGGAAAATTGTAAGGGATAAGAAACACCGGCCACATACTGTACGAAGCACTCATTTTTCCAAATGGGTTGAAACCATCTGTAGCAAGGCCAAGTCTGATGTTTCTTGCATCTTTTGCAAATCACTCATACTTTCTATCAAAGTCTTTCCATGCCTCACCATCAGCTGGATGGCTAAGCTCATTCTCCACTGGTTTCCTCTTCAGCTTATGCCATTGTGCTTGCTCTGCAATTTGTTTAGAAGAGAACATCCTCTTTAGCCTTGGAATCAATGGAAAATGCTGCAATACCTTTTTAGGAATCTTCTTTCCTTCTTTTTCATCTTTCCATCTTGATGCATCACAAATAGGACATTTATCCATTTTTTCAAACTTCTTTCGGAACAAAACACAATTGTTTGGGCACACATGGATTGAATCATATCTGACTCCCAACGCATGAATAAGTCTCTTTGCTTCCTGGTAAGAAGAGGGAATAGAGCAATCTGGGAATGCTGATGATAACAACTTTAGTAATGCAGTGAATGCAACATTGCTTATGCGATAGAATGACTTTATATGAAGTAACTTCACCACAAAAGAAAATCTTGAATGAGCTGCACCAGGGTAAAGTTCCTACTTCATCTCTTCTAATAGAACTGCAAACATCGATTTTTTCTTGTTACCTTCGTCTTCAGCCACGTACAATTCCTCTACCATATCATGAATTTTATCGTCACCGTCATCTTCTTGAACCTCATTCATAATGACATCATCACTGAAATCAATATGTCCATCAAGATGGTCTGCATTTTCATTACTTTGGACATCCATTGCTTCCCCGTGATATATCCACCTAGTATATGTGCTAGCCATCCCATGAATGTATAGGTGATCCTCCACAATTCCTTTATGTTGATGAATCCGATTCAAACAACGGCGACATGGGCATAATATCTCTTCATTCTCATCATACCTCTCTGACACAAACTTCATGAAATTGCTGACCCCATCTAGGTGGGGCTTACTAAATAGCCTACTATTGATCCAAGATCTATCCATCTGTAGAACAATGATAAAAGATAATAGATAAAAATAATTAAGGGCACAAAATAGATCTAATTCGCAAGATCATGATTAGCATATCTATGTGATGTTCAAGAAAAGTCAAAATAAAGTCATATTATATTGTCATACTTCACAAATCTAGCCTTCAATATTTTGTTGATGGTCAACTTGGAAATACTGCAGAGCTAAATAGTAAACAAAATCTAACCATTAATCTTTTTGATTGCGCTTGACTACAAATTAATCCAATATGGAAAATGTACTCACCGGTGGTGGCTAGGAGAAAATTGTCATGGCAAGCGCTGCCTCATCCGTTGACCTCTGGTGCACTCCCGATCAGGCTGATTCCTAAGTTTTGGAGGGTGCGAAACACAAAATTGTGGTCCAATATTTAGAAAATGTAAGTCACAGCAATCAGTGTAAGCCTTTTTTTTATTGTTGCACTTTTCATTAATCATTACTAGAAATGCCATGATGATGTTTTTGTAGAATCATGTGATGATCTCATTGCCAAGAAAAATGATGAGCTCAACCAAGAAGTGAAAAGGCTCATGAAGGACATGGCTAAACTAAAAGGCAAGAGCATAGAGAGCAATGTCCAACCTTCTCAAGATAACCGTGAATACTTGGTGAAGAAGCTTGAGAAGGGGTCCACCATGACTTGCTCTAAATGCCATCAAGAAGGCCACAAGTTCAACAAGTTCCCTCAACCAAAGAAGAAGCTTTCGGATGAGAAGAACAAGAAGAAGCTCACAATCAAGAGTTCTCTCATCTACACCAAGCCCAACCAGAGGAACAAAAGCAATAGCACCTCCTATGTGATCTAGAAGAAAACCAATGGCAAGGTGGTTGCTCACAAGGTTGAGAAGAAGGAAAGGAGTTGAATCACTCCATTTGGGTGCCCAAGGATATCATCACTAATATGAAGGGGCCTCAAATTGTGTGGGTTCCAAAGGAGACGTGAAGCCCAAGAATGGCTTCAGGGGATTTGGAGGCTTAGCTTACAAGATGATGTGAAGGTTTAAGCCAAAGAAGCTAAGCTCACAACTTGGACATTTGGTGCCCAAGTACCCCATAAGGTAATAGTAGCTAGATTTCAATTCAAGCATTATGTAGCTCTATTGCTTTTTACTAAGATGTTTGCATGCATTGCATTTCCTAGTGCTATATATGGTGGGTTGCTTATGTCTTGCTCTAACCCATGAGCAATCTACATGGTTTAATAAGTGTGTAGAAAGCTACACGTGGTTACCCTTCATGGTACATGGATTTCATAAGGTATGTACTTCATTTATATACCATGAACACAGTCTATAGGGTAAACTTCCCTATCATAAATAATGTGCATACATTTGATTGGTGACTCAAACACTAAATGCACATATTTAGGGGGAGTTCATCCTATGGTTTGTGATTTTGGAGACTAACATGTTTGCAAGTTTATCCTTTGTAGTCTCTTTCTAGAGTTAACACTCTAAGAGAATGTTGTTTACGCTCAATATGAATTAACAACTCTATAAGAGTGATTAGATAAAGTAGTGTGCTTTCATGCATATTGGGCCATGCTCTATCGAACTTAAATTTCCATATCTAAGTTCATAGGCTATGTGCTCATACATTTGCTCACCTTGGTGTACCAAGTGTTCTTCACTTCAAAGACTCTCAATTGATATCTAACTATAATTGGTATCATTTGGCACAAGTCACTTTTAATTGGTACATGCAAGGTAACTACACTCCCGGAGGTATGCAAGATTCTAAAACTCCTTCAATTGGTATCCTTGTCAATTCTCAGTTATTTTAGAGCTACCTCCGTGCATAATATGATCTAAGCTTTCTCGTTCAAATGTCCAGTTGCACACTTGATTTTCACATTATCATTTCGTGCACACAATTGTGGAAAGCTTAGCTCATATCATGCAAATTTCATTTTTTATGATCCACCTTAGTAAATTGCTCAATTGGTATCTTCAATGATATCATACAATTGGATCATGATTTATGGAAGTAAGTCCCTAGGCTACTAACTTTTCCCATTGAGCTATATTGTTTTGCAAGGCCTTTTTAGGTGATTTGATTCCAAAGGGGGAGAAGTTTGGATCAAAGCAAGGTGATCAAAGGGAGAGAAGTTTGCAAGTGGCTTTGACAAAGAGGGAAGAAACAAAGGGGGAATGATGAATTAGGGGGAGGCCAAGCCGTCATTGGATGATGGTAAGCATCCAAGCAAGTGTAAGTGATTCAATTTGTCAATTTTTGCAAAATTTATACTTGCTTTGATTGTGTTGTCATCAATCACCAAAAATGGGGAGATTGTAAGGAGCATGGCCTTATTAGGCCATTGTTGTGTGATTTTGGTGATCGATTGACAATGCAATCAATGGGACTCATGAGTTTGTCAAGTGAATCTATCTAGGTCCCAAAGATGAAGTAAAAAGCCCAAGCAAAACAAACCACGAAGAAAGAACACAAAGAAAGGTTAAATTAGATGAGTTCTGCAGAAATCAGTAGCACCGGATGAACCGATGCTATGCCGTCGGTCTAACCAATGAGCACCGGATGAACCGATGCTAGGTCGTTGGTGCATTGTGCAGCGTAGGTGCCAGGCCAAGTGGAGAAAGCCAAGTGGCTCCAGACGAACCGACGGTGCCAAAAAGAGGCATTGGAGCATCCACCGGAAGATTGACCAGAGACGATGTCAAGCGCGCTGAAGCAAAGCATTCAGCACCGGATGATCTGACACACCATCGGACTAATGCGTCGGTGTAATGACATCAGCACTGCAGGAAGCTAAGAAGGAAAAGATCAGGATCGGTTGAACCGACGTGGCATCGGAGCAACGCACTGGTTTAACCAGTGACTACTACATCAGCCGACAGAAAGCACAACGGCTAGTTTCGGGCGCAGAGTGACCGGATGAACCGACGCCCTACAGTCGGATGTTCCGACGCCTTCGCAGAAAAGCTATTAACAGCTAGTAATGGCTCTCTCGAGTTGGTGGTATATATATATATACCATCCCCCGGCCATTTCAAGGTTGCTGGAGTCCAAGTGAAGTCCTAGACACATCTAAGAACACATCCAAGCCATCCAAGAGCATAGTGATCATATCCTTAGTCCTTAGCACATATTTGGGAGTGTAAGTGCTAGGTTTAGCTCCTAAATGAGTGAGAGAGCAAGGTGTGCCACCTTGTGAGCTGATTCTAGAGTGAACCACAAGAAGATCTCGGTGAGCCGGCCTCCTTGGAGTCTTAATGACTCGCTGGCATGTCAATGACCCTCCGACTTGGTGTGGAGCGGCGTCAACAACTTTGTGAGGGGGACGTGGAGACCCCCACCTTCTTGGTGAAGTTCCTTAGTGGAAATCGGGATCAAGATGACTGTGGTGACTCGGTGTCCCCGGAAGAGACTTGATTGCCGAGAAGCAATACTCTTTGTGAGTGCTTCAACAATGTGGATGTAGGTTTGTCTTTGTGGATAACCGAACCATGGGATAAATCTTCGTGTCGAGAGTTTGCTTCCACTCATCCCGCCTTTATGTTTCCGCATTTCATATTAGCAATTTTTGTATGCCTTCACTTTCATAGAGTAGTATCTTGATAGGATTGGCTATAGGTTGCTAAACTCTTTTTGGGATGGGAGTTTCACACTGAAGAACCGTAGTTGCACATTTAGATAGTTTGTTTTAGTTTAAATATTGTGCAAACTAGTTGGAGCCATAGGTTAAGATTTTTAGTTGCCTATTTCACCCCCTCCCCCTCTTAGGCTAGAGCACCCGATCCGCTTTTCACACAGTCACACAAACACAAATATGCCTCTAACACATATTAACAAACTTAACTGTTAAAACACTTATATATATGTAAAATGTGAGGACTTGAATTTAAACTTTGTCAAGGCATCACCTCACCTATCTTCCAAGCAAAGCATAAAGTGGAGGAGGACCAGGTAAAATGTGAGGACTTGAATTTAAACTTTGTCAAGGCAATACCTCACCTATCTTCCAAGCAAAGCATAAAGTGGAGGAGGACCAGCTTTATGTCCTGAGGGTTGCGAGGACACTGCAAGCATAGATGCAAGAGGACCACCTGTTTTGCGCAAGCTTTGGGAGCGAGCACGAACGTACAATAGTAGGGTGGCCATATAAATTCCTCCATGGATAGCCTTTGCGCATACCCGTGTGCCCACTCCATCTCACTCAGAAGTCCGGAGAATGAAGCCGACATCCGTCCGGTGAGTGGCGGTGCCAAGCCTCCCGTTCACGTCGACGTCTCGAACGGTGACTCGTGACGGCTAGCTCGGCTGGACCGGGTGGAGGTGGCAGCACTATAGGCGTAAGTTGGAGTCGGTTAAATTTCATAAATATTTTTTGTGATAGCATCTACAAGAGTTTTGCACTCAACCAGCCAATATTACGGAGTTGTTATGCCATAGAGGCTTAAACCAAAGCGAAGGGACTAAAAGTGACAAGACACAAAAAAAATGCTAAAACTAAGGGCAATGCCTATTCATAAGTATTCATCCATTTCTTATGAAGATCTCCATGACATTCGTCTTCAAGGTGCAGCAAGCTCGTTTCTGTCTCTCCCGAACCTCCTCCGATCCTTTTCTAGCAGTGCCCAAAACCTCGTCCAGACTTTTGATGATACAATGGTATATGACAAGTTGAATTATTTATACTAATCTATCAACCCATGCTGCTACATGGGCTAGTAATTTTAGGAAAAATAAGTATTAGAAGTTGTTGATTAATTTATGCCCATGGCTAATAATAAAAACTGTTTATTTTGCTTTTTCTTGTTTGTTCATATTTTAACAAAATAGTCACACAGATACTTTGCAATCTTTATCTAGTTGTGATAAGACTTTAATTACCAAGACCACTATATGCTTTCTCCACAAGGCGCCGCAACCAAAGTTTCCCTAGGAAATACAAAACAGCATAGGGCATGTGTTTCTTTCCTTATGTGTGCCTGAGGTAACCGTAGGGGTATGATCTTTCCCAACATTTTCTAATTCACTTCTAGGGAAACTTTTAAAACGTAGGGGAATTGGTGATTTCCAGTGGTATTACACCTTCATATCTGTTTGCCTGTGTTAAGTTGAAACAGTAGCATAAGTTCTGCGTTCAAAATGGAAGTCGATGTGCTCGTACCTTCATGTATAAACATATATGTGGTTTGTACGGTGAACGGTGATACACATCATGCATTACACCTTAGATGGTTTTTTCTATATTAACAGCAACGGAATTGAAATAGATAATATAGGCATACTTTGGGTTATTATATTAATAAAAAATGTCGGTAATTTATTTATAGACAAAATTAGGGAATTACGTTTTATTATCTTTTATAATGGAATATGCGGGTTATTAGATGAAGATATAGAGGTTAATTTAAATTATTTTTTATAATGGCATAGGACGTAGGTGGGTACTTATAAATTTAGGGGGTTGTTTTAGACTCTATTTTATAATGACAACTGTGATTAGTTTCATTTAGAAATCTCATCGGTTCCTAGCTAGCTCCTGCTTAATTAGTAGCAAATTTATGCTTTACATTAACCATTTCACCTCTGTTTTCTTTCTCAGCTACCAGCTGGCAACGAACTAAAGATGATAGTCCGCGAGCCCGTATAGGTTCTCAAGCGTGTGATTGCGCGAGTTGCCATGACAGTCGACATCCATGTCGATGGAGGCCAGAAGGCGAAAGAACTGCTCAGGTCCGGTACAGTATGGTAGTAAGCTTGCTAATAATGTATCATTTTTATTAAGGGGTCCTTCGGTTGCTTCTTTTTCTCCCAAATAATTTCTTTCACCCGTGCTGAAAAGGTTCCTAGTACCTCTCCGTCATCCTCCCTACCACCGGCGACCGCCATGCATGCTGACCACAACAACCTCATCGTTGCCCAAGCCCCGAGCCCCTTACCCTCCCCAGCCAGTAGCCCCCCATTGCCTGCAGCCACCAGTGCGACGGACAGCGCCCGACCCCGCACGTGCCACATGTGACTCCACTCTAAACTTGGCGGCGGAGAAAGCCCGCAACAGCAACCTCTTACCACCGTACCATTGATAGAAAAAAAAGGTTTCAACAGTAAATTTTTATTTTCACTATATATATATATATTTTTTCACAATCCTTTTGTTCTTTTACCTATGCATGCAACAGAAAGCGAATGAGAAAAGAGGGGTCATTTTTCTCTTAAAAGATAAACTCTAAAACCTCTGGAGTTTTTAGGCAAGTACCCGGATGTAAGGCATAATCTTTAAATTGGATATAGAAGCAACTTACATACTACTACCTCCTTTTTAAATATATGTTGCTGTTGATTTTGGACATGACGTTTGATCATTCGTCTTATTAAAAAATAGAATTGTCATTCATTTTATCATAACTTATTTTATTATAAAATTTACTTTATGCATAACTTATATTTTTGTACATTTACACAGTTTTTTAATAAGACGAATGGTCAAATGTTTGTCAGCGGGAAGGGAGTACACATTTGAGTCTCTCTTCCAAGCTTCCACATGAATCATTGTAATATATGTTAGAAAAATAAAAAAACCATAGAAATCCCAGGAAAAAAACATCTGGCTATCAATTAGTAGACCCCAATCATTGTTGATCTAATTTGCTTCTTAAATTATCCGCTATCCATTTCTGTAAAGAACTAGTCCCTAGTGCTCTTGCTGTGCATCTAAATTACCCACCTCCATCATTATAAATATTAAATACACGAGCGGCTCATAAACTTGTTCCTTAGTGCCACTTAGGTTCACGAACTTGCAAAATGCATTTCTAGCACTCTAAACTTGTCAAATGGTTCATGCCAGATCCATACCCCTTCATGGCCTTATTTTTGCTGATGTGGCAGCGCCAACATAGCTTCCATCATGTCTGGATGACAATTTTTTCGTCTGTTGGCCAAACAATTGTTCAAACCTTGAAATTTGGGATCGACAAATGAAAAACCGGAGAGTACTGATTTTTCTTTTATGAAGATAGGGGGGGGGGGGTCTAATTACCGAATTGCTTGGCCAACAAGCGGTAAAATTCGCGTCTAGACATAGTGGACGCTATGTTGGTACTGCCACATCAGTGAAAGCATGCCCACGAAGGGGTATGGACCTGCCATGAACCCCTTGGCAAGTTGAGAGTGTCAGAAATGCATTTTGCAAGTTCCTGGACTTAAGCGGTACAAGTTTAGGAGCCGCCAGTATATTTAACTCTATATAAAAAAAACCTAAACCTAAAGTACACGTGCATGCGAAAAGCTAGCGAGAGAGAGTGTGTCCAGTATTTGCAAATTAGAAAAATGTGAGCTTGAATGAAACTATTATTTATACATATGCCTTTCATACTTTAATTAAAGTCCCCAGGACGACCCAACAACCAACAATTTAACGAATATTGTTAGGCCATGTAGACATACTGTTAAGAACATACATACGTAAGACTCTACATCATATCCGCACCAATGCACGGCGCTTCCGCATTGATTCCTGTCGCGTTCGTGCAGCGTGTCCTCCGCACAGCAACTGTGGGAAAAATGGGAGCTGCAGTGCTTGGTCCTTGCCAGCTTCACCCTGCAGGCCTTCTTCCTGTTCGCCGCCAGCATCCGGCGGCGCAACAAGTCCGCTGTGCTCCGCATCCTGCTCTGGCTGGCGTACCTGTCCGCTGACTACGTGGCGGTCTTCGTCCTCGGGCACCTGACCCTGAAGATGGACGACCCGCAGCACCAGCTGGTGCTGCTGTGGGCGCCCGTGCTGCTGCTCCACTTGGGCGGCCAGGATACCATCACGGCCTTCTCCATGGAGGACAACGAGCTGTGGAAGCGCCACCTCCTGGGCCTCCTCACCCAGGTGGCGATGGCCGTGTACGTGGTGGCCAAGTCCTGGCGCAGCAGCAGCGACGGGCCCCTCGTCGCCACCGTCGCACTCATGTTCGTCTCCGGCACCGTCAAGTACGCCGAGCGGACGTGGGCGCTCAAGACGGCAACCTCCGACGCCATCAAAGACAGCCGCATGAACGACCTGTACGAAGCCATGAGGACGAGAGAGGCTGCCGCCAGTGGCAGCTCATCGTCGTCGTCCTCCTCGGCGGTCCGGATCCAGATGTACAACCAAGACATTGTTGGCCGTCAGAAATGGTGGCTCCAGGAGGAGTACGCCGACCTCGTGCAAGCGGCCGGTGACAGCTTCCCCAACTGCATGAACGCGCTGATGGACATCCCCGTCGCGCCATGGTTGCTGCCCCAGATATGGGGCATGATCGGAGAGATCCAGCGCCTCCGTGGACCGGCGACGCAAGCAGCAGGTGCAGGCGGCAGCAGGGAGGAGGTTGACGCGTTCCCGTCCAGGGCGTACAAGCTGGGCGAGATCCAACTCTCGCTCATGTACGACCACCTCTACACCAAGGTCGGCCTCCGGTACGCCCAGCGTTGGCCGGTCGTCGGCCTCGGCCTACCGCTCCTCACGCTCGCCACCACCTCGTCGGCTCTCGCGCTATTCGCGGCGGCGGCGACGAGGAAGAAGGATGGCGGCGCGTCGTACAGCGCCGTCGACGTCGCCGTCTCCTACGTCCTGCTGGGCGGCGCCGTGGCGCTGGAGGTGCTGTCCATACTGACCGTGACGCTGTCCTTCCGCTCCTACTGCTTCCTGCGGGACAAGCTTGGCGCCGGCGGCAGGCTCACGCCGGCGGTCTTCTGGCTGGTCAGGTCCCTGAGACCCTACGACAAGCCGCTGTGGTCGAACAAGTGGGCGCAGTACAACCTGCTCGCCGGATGCATCAGGGAGAAGCAAGCCGGCGTGTTCAAGAGGGCGATGCGTCGCGTCGGCCTGGTCGGGGACACCGAGCTCCGCCGCATCTCCGACGAGACCAAGGCGCTCATCTGCAACGAGCTGGACGACCAGAAGCGGCTGCCGAAGTTCAGCCACGCCCGGGGGACGGAGATCCTGTTGCTGAGCGGCCACGGCGAGGGCTCGCCGCTGCACAAGAGCATCGCCAAGGTGGACTTCTCCACAAGCGTCGTCATGTGGCACCTTGTCACCGACATTTGCTTCTTCTTTGGTGGCAAGCCGCCGGGCATGGACGACGGCGGCGGCCGACACGCGGCTCTGGCCCGGGAGGTCTCCAGCTACCTCATGGACCTCGTCATGGAACGGCGCGTGCTGATCAGCAGCGAGGGACACGTCGCGCACCGCAAGGCCCGCGACGAGGTGAAGCAGATCCTGGCGCGGCACGAGGGGGCAAAGGTACTCGACGCGGGCGACGCCGACGCCATGAGGAAGTTGCTGGAGGCCGGCGTGCCAATGATCTCGGACCCCGCCGAGCGGGGCGCGGCGCCGGAGGGGGTGGACATGGTGTTCGCGAGCAACTCGTACGAGACCATGCGGCCGGTGCTGCCCCGCGCGTGGAGGCTCGCGCAGCTTCTGCTACAGAAAGGCCGAGGCGCGGCGGAGACAGGAGGCGGCGCTCCGCCGTGGGAGATAATCGCGTCGGTCTGGGTGGAGATGCTCTTCCACCTCGCCACGAGGTGTGAGGCCGGCTTCCACGCCAAGAATCTCAGTACCGGCGGCGAGTTCATCACACATGTCAGGTTCCTGCTCCTCAATCGGGGGATCGGCTGGAACTTCATCCTTGGGCGAGCTTGACGACCTTGGTGCGGCCTGCCTTCATGCGCGCAGCTGATAACCAAGAATCTACTCCCTCCGTTCCAAATTATAAGTTATTCAAACTTTCTTAATTATAAAATCAAAGTATCTTAATTTGACTTAGTTTTTATAATAAAGTACCAATATTTATGATACCAACTAAATACCAATAGATTCTTTCTTAAATATATTTTTATAGTATATCTATTCGGTGTTATAAATCTTTATAATCATCTCTATAATTTTGGTCAAATATAAAATGGTTTGACTCTCCAAGAAAGTTGGAATGACTTACAATTTGGAACATGTGACACCTCAGGTGTCAGTACAATTAAACACAATAACTGTACCTTACTTAAACTTAAAAGAAAAATGTAGGAAATTAATTCAAAGAGAAGGGATCAAATAAAAGTCAAAGTATACAAAAGAAATTAAAAGAGAAAGAAAAAGGAGTGAAAAGCTACTCAAATTTCAATTCAAAAATATGCACAAAATTTTAGTTGGCTCATGAGAGGTACTTCAATTGACATGTGCTCGATTGAACTTCAGCCAAAAATCAATCAAAAACAGAATAAAACCAAAGCCCTTTTGTGCAAGTTTGCAAATTTACAAATAGTTCAAAATGTGAGTTTCAAATGAAAATTTGCATAACACGAAAGTTGTAGATCTTGAAAAGTGATGCAAAATTGGTATTCAACACTTTTTCATTTGAGCCCTCTAAATAGGAGATATTTTTAGTTTACCGAGAGGTCCCTGAATTTTCAGAACACAGAAAGGCCCTCACCTTCATCTCTCCTCCCGGTGCTCTGTTTCGCCACGGTGGCTTGGTGCCCGCCGAGCAGCCACGCAGACACGGCCGCGCTGGTCTGGTCTTGTTGCCACTGAGACGCCGCCGCACGCCTCGACGGCCCGAGGTCGTCACCCAATGGCATGACAGGTCCTCGTTCCGGTGGAGCGAAGACCTTGCCGGCGTGGCTTCGGACGAGGCCTCGCCGGTCGCCGGGAGGCCGCAGATGCCATCCTGCTGATTCGTGGCTTACCCGCTCACGGACGTAACACACGGATGCGGCACGGGTGCCCCTGGCGCTCTGGCGATCGACCATAACAACCCCGACTCGCCGGCGTACTGGAACAGCAACTCATGAGGGAAGTATGCCACTGCTCGGTTGTCAAGTTAACAGCAACTCTCTGTCATCTGCGAGAGAACTCTCCGCTCGAATTGCAGTGTTGCCACTTGCACTTAAGGCAAAGGCATCCACAGAATCCCCAGAACAGCAGATGACACGATTCAGGCATTCAGACATTTTATTTCGTGCTTGACCATCCCAAGAGAGACGATTGGAATATACAGTAATCCCAACGACGACAGTGAGCATCAGGACCATGCTCTTCCTCTGGTTAGGGCATGCCATGTCGGGCGACCTGGACTTGACGCTACGAGATTGCTGGTTTGGGACCGGGAAACGCGAGCTCGCCCGCGCTATTTGCCCGTCTGCGGGATTAGTCGGCCGTGTTGATCGGGTTGGATTCTTCTGAAAACAGTTTGTGTTCTGGAACTCAGGGGGGCTGAGAATATGCATAGCAAAGTGTGCCTATCTATGTACATTGAAACATCTTCTGGGGCCTGACTGGTCAGACCATGTCAAATTGGGCGACCGGACCTGAGTGCCATAGATGGCCGGATTGGGACCAAGAATTGTGAGTCTACTCATCGTATCTAATGATGATCAACGAAACTAATCGGCCGTGTTATTGGAGTTGGACCTGCAAGCAATCGCTGAATTGTCCGTCCACCTGCTTTATTTTTTCTTCAGAAAGTTTGTTCTTTCTCTGGGGGTTCCCTTATTTGTTCAATTTGATTGAAATTGGTGAATATTTTGTTTGGGAGCACCTCAACAATATATAGGTGATGATCTGGTTATGCAGACTGATTTGATTTATATAACATAAACATAATGACTACAAATATTGTTTTCTGAAACTCAGGGGGAACAGAAAAGGAAAGTCCAGGAGAAGACAGGAGATATCTATCAAAGATTGTCAATGAAGCTTGACAGGCTTTCAGATGTAATGGATGAGAACTCGAGGTTGCTTAAGCAAGTGGAGGCTCAGATGAAAGAAAACAAGAAGTAAGCAAGCTATTGTTCTGTTTGACACATATATGCAAATTTTGTTATTGTTCTAGTCGCCCTAACTACCATTTCTTTGACCTGCAGGCATGCTGGAGTGATAGATTTGACTCCGTGGCTTGTGTCCTCTTTGGTGTTCTTTTTCCTCTACAACTATATGCAGGGCTGATAAAGGAGTGGGAAATGACAGGTGCAAGTAAAACCTGTTTTCGTGTTCATCTGTAAGAAATGTGTTTCTTTGACATTCAATGGCCATTGCGAGGTTTCATAGAGCAAACTACTCCACTGCGATGTGCTGAATGTTATCAGAATTAGTTTGAACTTATCGTATTAGTTAATCGATAGTCTCGATATGATCGGAGCATTGGTTGCGCACATAGATGCTAATGTTTTTCGTTTTCTGAAAACAGGAGTTAAGTAATGGTACCAAGCTATATTCTCCCCTAGAATTTTTGGAGCGTTTAGTGACAGCTACATGTGTTTTTCTCCCTCAATACTTACTGCGTGTGTTTCTTCTTTTCTAATGGAACACCAACGTGCCTCTTAAGCAATGCTAAAACTGATACTGGGTGTTGAGCAGCACAATTGATACAGTGCTTGGGCATGGTAAACTCTGACGCCTGTTTCTTCAGAATCTTTGGAGTGTGATAATGCTGTGGTAGCTCGTCCTCCTTTCGGACACCCATGCTCCTCGCATGTTCTCAATTTTATTTTTGTGTTTGCTGCCTGCAATTGTCACCTAATCACACAAGTCAGCTTACTGACCAGATAATCGTCCATTCCAATGATGCCTAGAGCAAATCACTGGACACAAACCGGCTCCTCTCTTGCCTTGCTTTGGGACGTGTCGGCTTCTTGACCGTCAGAGCCCACTGCTATACAGATAAAGGAATGCTCCTCTTGTCAAGCAGCCACGATGATCCAAGCTAGCGTTATTTTGTTACTAACTAGCTTAACGTAAATGGATATGAAGAGCAATATTTTGCTACAGAGCAAAATGTTTAATCCGATGGAATCAACAAATCCTCTTATCAAAAGAGAATTTACGCATGGGACATGTTGGTCAAGTCAGGGCTGTTGGCACAAATAAAAAGAACTTATGGTTCATGACGCCAGAGTTAAAACAAGATAAGACATCGACGAAGATGATGGAAAAAGTAAGAGTGCACCGGGGAAAAGATTGGGCCTTTTGGGGGCCTTAGACTCCAAAATTCATTATTGTTATTATGCCATTTTATATAACATAGGTTTTGTAACGAACATGGCACCATTAATGCCATTTCGAGTGATTTTGGTGATCGAATGACAACACAATCAATGGGACTAATGCTTTTGTTAAGTGAATATTTCTAGATCCCAGGGATGAAGTAAAAAGGTCATACAAAGCAATACATGAAGAAAGAACTCAAAGAAACACCGAATTGGATGAGTTCTGCAGAAAACAACAGCACAGGAAGAACCGATGCCTGTAGCATCGGTGCATCCGATGGTTGTCGGAAGTTCCGACGCCCTGGCATCGGTGCAAGTCTGAGCACCAAATGGAGATCAAGCGAAGACCAAGTCAAGACTGCCAGGTCACCGGTTGAACCGACGGCGTAAAGCTAGGCATCGGTGCAATGACGTCAGCAGAAGTGGGAGGTCCAACGGCTAGTCCTGGCGTTGTGTGTGACCGGTTTGACCGACGCCCTATGCATCGGTTCAACCGGTGGTCCCTGGAGGCACTGCAACTGTGTCAGGAAGCCAACGGCTATTTCAGTTGTTGTGAGTGCCCGGAAGTTCCGACATCCCTACACCGGAAGTTCCGATGCCTACGCAGAAAACTAGCCAATGGCTAGTAATGGCTCTCTTGAGTTGGTAGCCTATATATATGCCTCACCCCGGCCATTTGAAGATTGCTGGAGTCTCAAGACATCTCATACACATCCAAGAACACCTCCAAGCCATCCAATAGCATAAAGATTAAATCCTTAGTCCTTAGCACAATCTTTGTGAGTATTAGTGCTAGGTTAGCTCTTGAGTGAGTGATCAAGCAAGGATTAGATCCTTGTGCTGTGGTTCTAGAGTGAACCAACATTGTATCTTGGTGCGCCGGCCATCCTTGGAGCTTTGGTAGCTCGCCGGCAAGTCAACGACCCTCCAGCTTGGTGTGGAGCGGCATCGACGACATTGTGCGGGGGACGGAGACCCATCCTTCATGGGCAATCTACCTTAGTGAAGATCGGGATCAAGGTGACCGTGATTGTATTCACGGAAGAGACTTGATTGTCGGGAAGTGATACTCTTCGTGAGTGCTTCAACAACGTGGACGTAGGGGCGCCTTTGTGGCAATCCGAACCACGGGATAAATCCTCATGTCGAGAGTTCGCTTCATCTCATCCCTCTCTTTAAGCTTCCGCATTTCATATTGCAACTTGTGTGCCTTTACTTTCTTATTGTAGTATCTTGCTAGGATTGGCTATAGGTTGCAAAACTCTTTTGGGATGAGGGTTTCACACTAAGGTGAATCGTAGTTGCATATCTAGATAGCTTGTTTTAGTTTAAGTTTTGTGCAAACTAGTTGGAGCCATAGGTTAAGGTTTTGTTTGTGCCTAATTCACCCCCTCCCCCTCTTAGGCTAGAGCACCCGATCGCTTTCAATTGGTATCAGAGTCGGGACTCACTTCTCTCACAAAGAAAGCCAATTCCATTGGCAAATTTGTGTTTACCGGCTCATTAGATTGGTAGGCTTCACCGCTTAGTGAGTTAGCTCTTAGGGGGAAAGGATGGATCCTTTTAGACCCGCTCCACGGTTCGATGGCACGGGCTTCCAACGATGGAAGGTTTTGATGCAAGCCCATCTCCAAGCGACAGGGCTAAATGTCTGGAGAGTTGTGAGTGAAGGTGTAAAAAACAATGGTCAACAAGAGAAGCAATATGATGTTACCGCTAAATGCATAATCTTATCTTCTCTTAGTGACAATGTGTTCAATCGGGTTTATTGTCACACCCTGAAATTTTTGGATTTCAGGATGTGATTAAAATTAAAAATAAATAAACAATTTTCTCATAGTTTTAAAATTTTCTCAACATTTATTTTTCTTTACAGGGAATTTAGTAAAAAAACAAAATAATTGGTTGTCTTCAAAAATAATTGAGGTTGTTTTGTTTGTGTTGCATTCATGCTGAACTGCATTGTTTTATTGCTTGTTGTTCAATTTGAATTTGAATTCTTTGAATTTGAGTTTGAATTGAATTGTTTGAATCAGTTTCAAAAATGCAAAGCTGTTTCTTTTTCCTCTTCTTGTTTTCAGCCCAAAGCCCCCCCTCTCTCTCTTTTCCTTCCCATGCGAGCCCAGCCCAACTTCAGCCCAACTCCCTCCCCCGCTCGGCCCAACCCAGCCGGCCCAGTTGCTCCCGCCAGCCCGTTTCGCCTCCCCCTCCTCTCACGCCACCGACTGGTGGGGACCGCCTGTCGGGGCCGTCTTCCCCGCATCGTGCTCGGGTGGGACTCCGCCGAGTCCGCCTCGACCCTGCGCCGCCGCGGCTTGCGTGGCCCGCACGCCAAGGCGCCCGTGCCCCCCTATATAAAGCGCCGTCGCGCGCCCCCTGGAACCCCAACCCGAGCCGCAGCCGCCGCCAGTTCAAGTAAAGCCAACCCAGTCAACCCTAGGATGTTTTACAAAAGAGACCCTCGGTTTATTCAAAACCAACCCGCTGTCCTGCTCTGTTCAAAAATAATTCTGTTTAAGTCCTTTTATTTGCAGAAACCACCCTGCATTTTTACAAAATAGAACCCGCCATCCTTAGAGCATAGTTTTTCTAGCTAGCCCTCGAGTTTAGGGTTTATTTATGTTTTAGCCCCTGGTTTCTTCAGATCTAGCCCCTAGAAGCTCTGTTTCTTTACAAATAAACCCTTGAAACCCCGTTTTAGCTCTGTTTTCTGTGTTTCTTGCGCTCTCATAACCATAGCAGCGAGCTCTATCCTTTAGTATGCTCTTTTAAAGCCTTTCTTTTGTTCTAGTGTATTGTTCTTAGATGTATCTTGTTGTTTGCTTTGTATGTTTGCCCATGATTGCTACGGGTAGAAGGATCGCTATTTGAAGATTGAAGATCAGGAATCCCAAGTGAGCAAGAGCTGAAGAGCAGTAGGAGTAGCTTTTCGTTGGTGAAAGGCAAGTGACCCTAACCATCTTTCTATCTATGCTTATTTATAAGAGTATTGTGAATTAATTGGAACATGGAGAACCACCCAAGAAAACAGTACAACCACAATACTACATGGCTCTGGTCTTGGCTGATTAATTAGAGACTCTAGCTAGTGACAATCTTACCGAAAGGGAAAGAGGGGATGCATCGATGGGGTATAGCTCGGTCCTCTTGGGGCAATTGGTAATGTTTAATGGTCCTTTGGCAAGGTACCACCTCATTAGGACAGTGTTATGACCACTTTGACTTGAAACCTTAGCGGATTGTTACATGTTAGGGAATCTTTGTAAAGGCCTCGTAGCGTCCCTATGCAATCACACCTCGGAAGTGTGGTATTGTGCCTAGCTAGCACATTGCGTGGTTGGGTTCAAAGTTCTTCGGAACTTTTACGCGAATTGTGGTGAAAGTGTACAACCTCTGCAGAGTTAAAACTAACCGGTTAGCCATGCTCACGGTCAAGAGCGGCTTGGACCCTCACATGATTAATAAACTTAAAGATGGATATAAATCACATTCTGGTTATTTCTTGTGGCCTTGCTGAGTACAAACTATAAGTGTACTCACCCTTGCTTACTGCTGCTCAGAAGGAGAAAGTTGTGGTGAAGTCTTTTGAAGATGTTGCTGACTTCTAGGCGTACGTAACCCCCAGTCGATTGCCTGTGAAGTTTGAAGCCTTCGTTTCCAGGATAAGCTGTATAACTCTGATAGCCTTTTATTTTTTTTAGTTCTCTTTTTCGTGATACTGTTACTGATTATTCACTTATAATGTCTCTATATGTATGAAACTTGATCCTGGCATACATATAGTTATGCATTCGGTTTTGTTCTTAAAACCGGGTGTGACATTTATTCTTGTGAAAATGCTAAAACGCTATGGAAGACTATCATTGAGAACCATGAGGGCACGTAGGATGTTGCCAACGAAAGATATCATGTTCTCATTGATAAGCTTAATAGCTTTAAGCAACTTGATGATGAGAATGCCGAATCTATGTACTTACGTTTGAACACTCTTGTGAATGAGATTAATTCTTTAGGTGTGAAGGAAATTGAAGATTTGGAACTCATTCGCAAGATCCTTCACTCACTCCGAAGGCCGGACTATGATTTGGTGACTACAATTCTATATGAGAAAGAGCTCGACACAATGACACCAAATCAAGTCCTCAACAAGGTGATCGCCCATGAGCTACGCAATGACATCAAGGCAAAAGTGCCATCTTCTTCACCAACACATAGTGCACTTGCATGCAAACATCTCAAGATGTTGAAGAAGATGGCCATCAAAAGTAGCTCAAGTGATGAGGAAGAAGAGGATGCAAGAAGCTCCTCAAATGATGAAAAAGAGCCAATGAACCCCAACCTCTACAAGCAAGTAAAGAAGATGAACAAATGCTTGAAGGAAATCAATTCAATGGGGTATATGGTCTTCCTCAAAGATGGGCCTCACCATCAACTTATGAAGGTTGAGAATAAGTTCAAGAAGAACAAGCAAAAGAAGGAGAAGAAGCCCAAGCATGAATCATTTGCCATATTTGGTGAATGGGTTAGCGGTGGTGAAGAATCAAGTTCAAGTGATGAATCAAACAAGAAATTCACAACCCGCATGGGATCATCATCCAACACTTGCTTTATGGCCAAAGGTATGGATAGCGATGTAAGTGATGATGACTCCGACTCTCCTTCAATTGATGAACTTCTTGACCTTGTTCATGAGCACCAAAAAGTCATTAAGAAGCAATCAAAAGAAATTAAAAACCTTAATGCTCTCAAAGATCTAAATGTTTCTCTTGCTACAAATTTTGAAGATTTGATGTGCAAATTCAAATTGCTTAGCAAGGAGCATGAAGAGCTAAAATTAAAATTTGAGAGCATTAATGATACTAATGACTCTCTGGAAATGGAGCAAACTATCCCTTGTGCAATTCCAATCTCTAGGATAGATGCTTCAACTTCTTGCATTGATTTAATTGATGAATCTTGCTCTAACCCTTGCAATGAGAAATGCAATGAGAATGTTGTTGTAGAATCAGGTGATGATCTCATTGCCAAGGAGAATGATGAGCTCAAGCATGAAATGGAAAGGCTCATGAAGGACTTTGTATAGATTGAAGGGCAAAGGCATAGAGAGCAATGTCCAATCTTCTCAAGATAACCGTGAAGACATGGTGAAGAAGCTTGAGAAGGGGTCCACCGTGACTTGCTCTAAGTGCCACAAAGAAGGCCACAAGTCCAACAAGTGTCCTCAACTCAATAAGAAGCTTCCGGATGAGAAGAACAAGAAGAAGCTCACAATCAAGAGTTCCCTCATCTACACCAAGCCCAACTGGAGGAACAAAAGCAATAGCACCTCCTATGTGCTCTAAGTGCTTTTATTAAGTGAACATTTCTAGATCCCAGGGATGAAGTAAAAAGGTCATACAAAGCAATACACGAAGAAAGAACTCAAAGAAACACCGAATTGGATGAGTTCTGCAGAAAACAGCAGCACCGGAAGAACCGATGCCTGTAGCAGCGGTGCATCCGATGGTTGTCGAAAGTTCTGACGCCCTGGCATCGGTGCAAGTCTGAGTACCAAATGGAGATCAAGCGAAGACCAAGTCAAGACTGCCAGGTCACCGGTGCATTGGATGTACTATGTTCCAGAGACGATGTCAAAGCACATAGGAGCCAAGCCTTCAGCACCGGTTCAACCGATGGTGCATCGGAGCATGGCGTCGGTGCAATGACGTCAGCAGAAGTGGGAGGTCCAACGGCTAGTCCTGGCGCTATGTGTGACCGGTTTGACCGACGCCCTATGCATCGGTTCAACTGGTGGTCCCTGGAGGCACTGCAACTGTGTCAGGAAGCCAATGGCTATTTCAGTTGCTGTGAGTGACCGGAAGTTCCGACGTCCCTACACCAAAAGTTCTGATGCCTACGCAGAAAACTAGCCAACGGCTAGTAACGGCTCTCTTGAGTTGGCAGCCTATATATATGCCTCACCCCGGCCATTTGAAGATTGCTGGAGTCTCAAGACATCTCATACACATCCAAGAACACCTCCAAGCCATCAAAGAGCATAAAGATCAAATCCTTAGTCCTTAGCACAAGCTTTGTGAGAGTTAGTGCTTGGTTAGCTCTTGAGTGAGTGATCAAGCAAGGATTAGATCCTTGTTCTGTGGTGCTAGAGTGAACCAACATTGTATCTTGGTGCGCCGGCCATCCTTGGAGCTTTGGTGGCTCGCCGGCAAGTCAACGACCCTCTGGCTTGGTGTGGAGTGGCGTCGACGACATTGTGCGGGGGATGGAGACCCCTCCTTTGTGGGCAATCTCCCTTAGTGAAGATCGGGATCAAGGTGACCGTGGTTGTGTTCACGGAAGAGACTTGATTGCCGGGAAGTGATACTCTTCGTGAGTGCTTCAACAACGTGGACGTAGGGGCGCCTTTGTGGCAATCCGAACCATGGGATAAATCCTCGTGTCGAGAGTTCGCTTCCTCTCATCCCTCTCTTTAAGCTTCCACATTTCATATTGCAACTTGTGTGCCTTTACTTTCTTAGTGTAGTATCTTGTTAGGATTGGCTATAGGTTGCAAAACTCTTTTAGGATGAGGGTTTCACACTAAGGTGAACCGTAGTTGCACATCTAGATAGCTTATTTTAGTTTAAGTTTTGTGCAAACTAGTTGGAGCCATAGGTTAAGGTTTTGTTTGTGCCTAATTCACCCCCTCCCTCTCTTAGGCTAGAGCACCCGATCGCTTTCAGGTTTCGAGGATGAAGGACATGCCATTTTGGGGTCAGCGAAAGACTGTAAACCCTAGGTTTTGGAGTCTAGTTATTTCTCATTTTGTTAATTTTCACATGTTGCTGATGTGTATGTTTTCAAGATCAGGACGAATGACAAAGATAGGTACATCATTATAAGGTTTTCAAGAGGCACAAGTGTGGAACCATAATGGGCAAGTGCTTCACCTTGATCAATTGGAAACTGAAGAAATATCGTATGTCCTTTTCCTACTGATAAAAAGGTGTTTTTGTTACCTATTACCATTTCACTTGAATCAAACTTCCAACATCACTACTAATAACTAATTAAAGGTCCAAATACTTCACGCCCGAGCAGTGGCGGATCCAAGAGTTGGATTTAGGGGGGGCTTATTTCTTCTTCTTCTTCCTACTCCCTCCTCTCTTTTTCTTTTTCTTCTTCCTCCTCCTCTTTATCCATGACTGAAAAATGTTGGGGGGGGGGGGGGGTGGTGCGGGGGCTCCATGGGATTAATGGGATAGGGGGGCTCCAGCACCCCCTGCCCCACGGTGGGCTAATAATATTTCACATGCGACCAAGAAAGTTCTATATAACATTTGATATGGAATAGTACGTAATAGCTAATAATATAATATTTTGATAAGGACTAATATAATAATAAAATTCACCTATTCCTCCACTATAAGAGCAAGAAGAATTAGTGACTTAAGCCTATCATCTCTTGTAGATTTTTTTAGGTGCTACTTTGCTAACTTTATGTTTTTATTGTGGTGAAAATCTAATTAAACTTTTACTGCATGTTGGGGATTGCCCCCTGCGAAGGAGGCCACACCCGAAGATTAGGTCTCTCGGCCAGAGGTTGACCAAAGGTCCCCCGAGGGCTAACCAAATGCCAAAGTGCCTTGCCTTTTGTTGTGCAGAAACATCGACGCAAGGGGGATAGGTCTCCACCAAAGCCTGCCTAAGGATGGTAGACTCCCAATTTTCCAAGGAACCTTCGGGTCTCGACAGCAGGCCGAAGGTTGAACAGCGAAGATCCGTCTCGTGCTTGTCAGCAAAAAAACCGTGGCTGCAGAATGATGATCGAAGGTCGGGGGCCGAAGGTCGAGCTGAAGGCTGCATGAAAAGCATGATCTCGGGAAAGAGTGGACAAATCTCTAGATCTCCGGAAATGACGGAAGGGTAATTAGGGAATGATGTAATAAGATGGGGGGGTATAAATAGCACCTCTGTCAACACTGGAACGGATTGAATCTTTTTGGCATTGCAATACAATTTACTGTTGTGCCACTTCCTTAGGTTCTTAACCTTCGTCTATTTCCTCTTTCTGTTCCGGAATCACAACTTCGATCCAAACACTGCACTTTACTTTTGTTGCTTGCAGACCAATATATATATTATCGAAGAACACACAATAAAGCTAGTAGTACTTTATATCCCCAAATACAAAAAGAAACTTAGCTGCAAAATTTTACAGTTGGTGACTTTGAAACCAAAAGCATGATCATCGAATGGTGGTGAATTTGGAACCAAAAACAAGTTAATGGAGTGGTGTATTTGAAAGAGACAACAATAAAGATCCCGATTTCACTAGGAGAATCAAATTAAGAGGGAGTAACAAATGGATCGGTATTACATCAAATTAACCTGCACACATAATGGGTGACCAGCCATTGGCAAATACTGAAACATGAAAAGATGAAATGGATCACACTGTATATTCAGAGAACAATACGGAGAGAAACAACTAGTGGGGTCTGAAAATTAAAGTTGCACACAACTGTGCTAGGAATGGTCGGCCACACTAGGGAAGAGTGTGTTGGCGCCGATTTAGGGCCAACACACGAACGCGCTAGATCGTGCGGCGCGAGGAGGGGCTCCTTGCAGCACCTCCTATGCAAACCGGTCAGACCGGTTTCACCGGAAAGCCGGTGAAGGTCCGACGAACGCTCGCCCGAGAGGGACCTTGTCGGGGCAAGCGCATGTAGAGTTGCCCTAGGCTCGGCAGACCAGCTAGGGTGTCCTCCAACGCCATGGAGACGAAGGAAGAACAGCATGTCGAGGTTGGAAGAGCTAAGGTTTGGTTAAAAGGTAAAGATAATGAAAAGTAGTAAATTGATTTGTGTTTGATCGATTGGATGTCCTCAATCGGCCGTGGCCCTTTATATTTATAGGTTGGGGAGGTCTTGCTCCGCAAGAAATTAAAGTTCTTTATAGATCTAAAACATATGAATTAACTTAATTACATTCGGACTCTGCTTGCACCGGTCAGACCGGTCGGTCCGGAGTTTCCGGCCTCGTACCCGGAGAATCCGGACTGATGTTCGGACGTCCGAACATTCGTCTGGAGTATTCGGCCTTATGTCATGTTCGGACGTCCGAACATTCGTCTGGAGTATCCGGCCTTATGTCCAGAGTATCCGGATTCCTTGATCTGGCTACCAATTTTGGTCATCAACATATGCCCCCCTATTTTTTGGCAATGCTTGCATGCCAGAAAATAATCTTCTAGACCAAAGTTATCTAAGGGCGATGATGAATAATACATCGGCCATATATTTGTGCTAAGGGCGATAAAATTTATCGGCCATAAATTGCTCTACTTCAAGTTGATGTTGAAGCAACTTGCTTTGGCCTCCATACCTGCTTAGTAGTCGCTAACCTTGCTGATATTACCTTCACCGGTTGCTCCATTAACTCTTGCTTGCACATTCGTTGCAGCCTTCTTTTTTGAGTATGAGATAAGCCTGAGGGACACCACCTTGGTTGTAAGTATTTTGAATTTTGTTTCACATTCTTCTCACCCTCCTTGCTGCAATCAGGATCCTTTCTGACCAGATTATGGCTAGCAACAATCGATCTTTGTGATGAGTAACCACTTAGATGTATAGGAGGATATTGAATAATATATGACTGCATACGCATCCTACTATAATCCAAAGGTGTATAATAGCAAGGATACGACCAAAACCATGGAGCAACCGGTTCACCAAATGAATATGGCGCAGCAGCATGATTACCTTTACACGGATGATAATTCGATTGCTCACGATGCCCCGGCGATGGCTTCGTATCCTTAGCTTCACTTGATTGCCTCTTCTGTTTTTGAGTGATTCCTTTCTTCTCATATTTGGCCAGGAGTTCTTCAAAACTCGGCCTTCCCTTCTTCTTGTTTCTGGGATTTTTTTGCAAAATTCCTAGAGAGACCGGTCAAACCAGTTTTGAGACCGGTTAGACCGGTCTTTGTAGACCTGGCGCCTGCCTTTTGTTCTTGCCCCCAGCCGAACTTTTTTCTTGTTCAACTATATCACTTGAAGCAAGATTGTTACCGGGGACAATTTGATCAATAGGAGTAACCGATGTTTCTTCAACGGTCGGCTTTTCTTTATCTTGTGTCAAATCTGGATTTTTTTGACTTGCAACGATCATTATTGGTAGGTGATGGTTTGCTAAATGCCGGGTTCCTATAGGTAATGTAATTTGGACACAAACATCTAGGAAGAGGCGGCATACATGAATCATAATACCATGACTCATAAGAATAAGGCATGCTGTAATAAGATCCACATGTTATAAGTATAGGTGATCCATGTGACAAAAACGGCATTGAAGTAGGAAAATTATTCCATTGCCGATTACGATCATGGAATCGCTGACTTAGGTGTTTTGGATGTTTCGGCCGACTACCATCATTGACATTCTTTTGCCTTTTGGGTTTAGACGGAAGCTCTTCATGAATATGCTTTAGCTTTTCCTTTTGATGCTTTCTACGGCCTTTGACTTCAACAGTTTTCCAAACACCAATCTCAGATTTTTTGGGCTTAACCATCTTAGGTTTTAATTTAGTTCTGGAAACCCTGGGAGAGGCGGTTAGACCGGTTTTATCACAACCGTCCTCTTTATCTTTGCCTTGTTGCTCCCCGAGCGTAGAAGTATTAGTTACAGTTTCTGTGCTCTCGCTAGGGGATTTTGGTTCGACAATTTCAGCTTGAGACGGCCGAATTTCATCTTAACCAGCAACATTAGGCAATGTTTCGCAAGAATTATTAGTCGGCTTTTCAATAACCGACTTTTGAATAACAGGAATTGCAGTTGAACTATCTTCTTTATCATTCAAATACTTGACAAAATCAGATAGAACATTAGATAAAGTATCTGAAGATTGCATCTCTTTTAATATGTCGACGTCACTAGGTTCTAGCCACCCCTTTACTCTAACATCACCTTGCTTCGTTAATATGAAGCAAGATAAATATAATCTTTCACCTGCTGCTAAGGATTCCTGCATATATTCTTCCAATAGCTCATCAGATGATTCTTCATGCGGCACCATATTGCTACAGTTTGACAGATCGGCCATGATAGCCAGATTCTCGTTCCCCAGTTGAGTCGCCAAAATATGTTGGCGCCGATTTAGGCCAACACACAAACGTGCTAGATCGCGCGGAGCCTTGCAGCGCCTCCTACGTAGACCGATCAGACTGGTGGTAGGAACCGGTCAGACCAGTTTCACCGGAAACCAGTGAAGGTCCGACGAACGCTCGCCCGGGAGGGACCCTGTCAGGGCAAGCGCACGTAGGGTTGCCCTAGGCTCGGTAGGCCAGCTAGGGCGTCCTCACACTATGTAAGAAACGACCTATAGTGACGTGCATAAAGATGACTGGCAGTTGTCGCCTGTCACCCCTCAAGTAAAGGTGACGGGTTTCATCTCCGCGCATCACCTTGGATCATTTTGGGGCCTCGCTAGAAACGTGGCCCGTCACCTTTGATAGAGCAAAGGTGACAGGGCTTAACATTGCATGTCACCTATATTACAGGTGACGCGCTACATTCTTAGCGCGTCACCTATAGCCATGCAAAGGTGACGGGCCAGGACCTAAGCAGCAAAGGTGACGGCCTTTACTTAGTACGTCACCGCGTCTTGTGATGCGCTTAACCTATGGTCTGGTGACGCATTACGTGTATAGTTCATCACCTATGTGTATGCCCTGTCTAATTAGTGCACATGTGCCGCAGTCATACACGTTCTAACAAAAGGATGAAAATTGTGAGGTAACAATGTTGAGATTATTGCGAGATATATAACAAGGCAGAAGTTTATCATATATATATATATATATATATATATATATATATATATAGTCATGGCAGCTCCCTGATAACTTCCACCACCCTGAAGATGGCATAGACATATCCGGCGACGTCCTCCACGATGGGCGGGTTCACCTTCGGTTTCCCAAGGCGAATGAGGTAGTCGGTCAACTCGTTGAATGAATCCTTCATGACGCTGATTGCCCAGGTGTCGCCGAAGCCGAAGGGGTAGTCCGGATCGAACTCCGGATCGTCAGGCGCCGGAGCAGGGGCCAGCGTAGGCACCGGGGCTGTCACTGGAGCTGGGGCCAGAGTAGGGGCCGGCGCAGGAGCCAGGGCCGGAGTCGCAGCAGGAGGAGGCGATAGGCGATGGCGACGGCGGCGAGGGAAGGTGGGGGAGGAAGAAGGCGATGGCGACGACGACGACAAGTCCACTTGAACGACGCGGCGGCGGCGGCGGCTAGAGCGAGAGCCGGAACCCGACATCATTGTACCTAGGGCACGCGAGAGTAGGGGTGTGAGTGGATGGCAACGGTGGTGAGAGCGTGCGTGCTACAGCGAAGAAGATGGAAGCCGAGAGCGGCCGGGAGGCAATATATATAATTTCACGCGGCCGGAATGTGAAACGGCGCGCGGTTGCCAAGAGGGCACCGGTGGTTGCGATTCCCAGCACATGACATAGGTGACGCGCTACATATATTGCGCGTCACTTATGTAAAGATAGGTGACGCGCTATATAGAAAGCGAGTCACCTTTCATGTGACATAGGTGACAGGTGGTATATGGAGCCCGTCACCTGTAATCATGTCATAGGTGACGAGTCCATGATGATGCCCGTCACCTTTAAGTGATACATAGGTGAGCCCGTCACCTTTAAGTGATACATAGGTGACGGTTCCAATTGATGCCCGTCACAATTGATCTTGACCTAGTATTTCCCCTCTGGCAACCACCGCTCGGGCAGGCAGCTGCCAGTAGGCAGAGGCTGCGGCAATTTTGGGCGGTTTTGGGGTCGTGCAAGGTTAGAGCTCCAAATTATTCCCCTCGATCTCCCTTCCCTTTTCTCCCCCATTCCCTCTCCTTCTCCTCCTCCCCTCCTCGATCTTGAATTAATTGTTGAAAAATCTTGTGTTCTTGCGGATATAGATGGAGGATAAAAGTTGGATGGGTCTTACTAGCCATTGTTGTCCACATTACTTGGGAGGTTTGAAGTCTTTCATGGAGTTTGCGAGGGCCGACATGGAAGCGAGGTCAAAAACAACAATCTACTGTCCATGCTCATATTGCAGAAATGAAAGGAAATACTCTGACTTTGAAGTAGTATATGCGCATTTGATTGTTCATGGATTTCTACCAAATTACACTTGTTGGAATAAGCACGGAGAGGAAGGGCCTAATGAAAGGGGGGAATGGGTCGCTGATCATTAAGAAGAGCCCAACCGCAGGGAAATGCAGGACGGTGATCAGGATGGGGAACAAGGCAACGGTGATGACGGTCAAGCTTATGATGACATCAATGAGGAGTGCATTTTGGAGTGCAATGACGACCAGTTTGATGCCTTGGTCGACAATGTTGAAGACATGATCCGTGATGTAAGGGGAGAAGATGAGATGATGGAAGCTGAGCTGCGTAAATACAAGCAATTTGTTGAAAATTCCAAAAAACCTCGTTATCCCCATTGTGAGAAATACTCACGGGTAACCGAGGACCTGAAGCTTCTGCAACTAAAGGCTGCTCATGGTTGGACGGACAAGAGTTTCAAAGCATTGCTTCTTCTCTTGAAGGATATGCTGCCAGAGGGAAACTTGATCCCGGATACTGTGTATGAGGCCAAGCAGATTGTGTGTCCTGTGGGATTGAAAATTGAAAAAATTCATGCATGCTATCATAATTGTGTCCTGTTTCATGGAGAGAATGAAGATCTGGACCATTGCCTTGAATGTGGAACATTGAGGTACAAGCGTCGAAAGGATGGTGGTGATGATGGAGAGGACAACATCAATGAGAGGAAGAAGAGGACTCCTAGGAAAGTTGCATGGTACTTTCCTCTGATTTCCAGATTGCAGCGGATGTTCGCAAACAAGGAGGAGGCAAAGTTGTTGCATTGGCATGAGGAGGGTCGTAATAAAGACACAATGCTACATCACCCTGCAGATTGTGCTCAATGGAGACATATTGATAACACCTATGGCTGGTTCGGGGATGATCCTAGGAATAAATCCCTATGGAAACATGAGTACCTCACATAGCACGTGGTCTATTCTATTGTCAATCATGAATCTCCCATCATGGCTTTGCAATAAACGCAAGTATACCATGTTGTCAATATTGGTCTCTGGACCGAAACAATCTGGTGATAGAATTGATGTGTTCCTCCGACCCCTCATAGATGATCTTCAGTTCCTTTGGAAAGGTGTGGTCGTTAGGGATGCTGTCGTCAATCAGCACTTCACTTTGCATGCTATGCTGATGACCACGATCAATGATAATCCGGCTCATCATAATTTGTCCGGGCAGAGCAAAAGGAATGGTCAAGGTTGCTCCCACTCTTGTCAGAGACATGTTCCTTGTGGCTGCAGAACTCGAACAAATTTGCATACATGGGCCACAGACGATGGCTTCTAAGGAATCACCCGTACCGAAGCATGGACAGACAGTTTGTTGGTACAAGGGAGTCACGATCTCCTCCAGCACATTTCTCCTGGAGTGATGTGTACAGTTAGGTTAAGGATGTCACTCCAGTTCTCGGCAAGCAGAAACATGGAGTTCATGAAGATGACGAAGGGATCTGGAATAAGAAATCCATACTATGGGAGTTAGAGTATTAGCACATCTTAGTAGTCTGACATTCAACTGATACCATGCATTTAAAGAAAAACATTTGTGAGAGCCTTGTCGGCACAATCATGAACATGAAGGGTAAAGGAAAGGACCACGAGAACGCTAGAGCTAATCTGGAAGAGATGGGCATTCATCATGAGCTTTACATCCAAGAAGCGAAAAATGGAAAAGACCTTCCTGTAGTTGCCACCACGATGTCCAAAAAGGAGAAGAAAGAATTATGCAAATTCTTGCATAGTGTAAAATTTCCCTCAGGATACGGTTCCAACTTTGCCAGGCTTGTCAACATGAAAGAACTAAAGCTGAATTTTGCCATGATGAAGTGTCATGACTATCACGTGCTTATGATGTCATTACTACCAGTAGCAATCAGGAATGTGCTCCCTGTGAAGGTTCGTTAGATAGTCATGGGCCTCTTCTTCTTCCTCAATGCCATAGAGCAAAAGGTCATTGATGATGACTCGCTACTAGCTCTAGAGAGACGGTTACAGGAGACACTTCGTCTGATGGAGGCCTTCTTCCCTCTAACATTTTTCGATATTATGGTTCACCTCACGATTCACCCTATAAAGGAGATACACTAACTTGGCCCCTCTTACCTCCACCAGATGTTTTCTTATGAGAGATACATGGGCATCCTGAAGTCATTTGTAAATAGTCGTACATATCCGAAGCGAAACATCATCAGCCGATACGGGACCGAGGAGGCTGTTGAGTGGTCGATGAGTTACTTGGATCCAGATAACCTAATTGGAGTGCCTCATTCAAGACATGAAGGGAGGTTGGATGGGGTTGGGACTCTAGGCAAGAAGACTACGAATCCGGAATGAAAATCGTACAATCAAGCCCATTTTCTTGTCCTAGAACATATGGAGGCGGTGGAGCCATATGTACTCGAGCACAGACAACTTCTTGTGCAGCAAAATCCTGAGAGAGGTGATGCTTGGGTTGCCAAAAAGCACAGGAAAGAGTTCAACAATTGGTTCAAAGACAGTGTGCAGCAAGTGATGTATCAACTGATGACATTAAGAAACTAGCTGCATGCCCTATATTCACTGTGACGACATAGCAGGCTTATGATATCAATGGATACACATTTTACACAATACAGCAGGACAAGAAAAGCATCTACTAGAACAGTGGGGTTTGCATTGATGCTTATGATAACAACATACAAAAGACCCCATACTATGGTCAAATAGAGGAGATATGGGAGCTCAACTACCTGGGATTCAAGGTTGCCCTATTCAAATGTCGATAGGTTCAAGGGTCATAGGGAGTGACACATGACAAGAATGGGTTTGTCAGCATTGATCTTCGCAATGTTGGGTACAAAATAGAACCCTTTGTTTTGGCAAAAGATGTGGAAGAAGAAGAAGAAGAAAAGGACATCTGTGGATCCTGACCGATTGAAAAAAGAGATAATGGATGAAATATTTGGGAAGCTCAGGGCAGCGGGGATTGATGTTGACGCAGCATAAAGGTGCGTCCCATGGCAAGAGCAGCAGCGCCTCTAAGGAGGTGGAACAACAAATAGCAGCACTAGCAGGCGAACATAGCCCCCCTCCCCCGGTGGACGTAGCATGCCGGCCCCCAATATATGCCTAGGTCCTAGTCATGATAAGCCGGACACATTCGACATGCTAAATGGTCCAACCGCCTGCAGCCTTAAAGCTGGAGGTTTCTCAACATTGATGATGGACCTAGCAATGGGGGTCGTGCTACCCGAGGACAAGGTCTGCCACACGGTGCTAGTGCAAGATGGGTATGTCGTGGTGAAGGTTGATCACGTCCATCAAAACACAGAACCCATCCCTCTTGACATCCCGATGCCAGATGCCGACATTTTTACTTTGGGGGATGCCCGTACCATGCAGATCCAGTGGAAGAAAAGTGCTATTCTCATCCTACCCATTAATCGGTCCATTGCATCGTCTTCAGGACAACCCTCAGCTACTGCTGACCAAAAGCGGCCATGCGCCCCAACGCATAAACCTGTGAAAGATGTTGCCGCAGGCAGCCCCCCAAAGTAAAAGGGGTAAACCACACCGAAGAAAAATGTAAGGGGTAAGGAGACACCCAAGGAACCAGCAAAGAAAGCAATGGAAGCAAAGGGTAAGCCGACACCCGAGGAACCAGCAAATAGTGTATGGACTTCTACTCACTCCAAGTTTGTAATGGGCAAGCCAATGATGTCAACGGAGGAGCTAGCCAGTGCAGGGTTGAATACCAGGAGACTCCACAACCACTACATCACCCATGCCATGCACAAGGATGATACATCAATCGTGGGTGCATTCAAGGCCCAGGACTTGCACAGTGGGCCTGGTTATTTCTCCGTTGTGTGGTCTGATCTCTACTCATCTGTTGCTTGACACTGTGAGTATATATAGCACAAAGGATTGTTCACAGTCATTCTTATATTACATCGTAACCACCTATATGTCATCTACCTGAAAACTAATATATTTGTATGTAGGCAATTGGCCAAACAATCAAAGGAACGTCAGCTTGGTGTTGCATTCATTGATCCCCAGCAGTTCTCTGCCAGCGTGATCGGTCGGGAAGAGGAGCACGTAAAGACTGCCATCTCAGAGGTCTTGAAGTCTTCAACAGGTTGTGTGCTTGCCGCGCACCACACAGGCTCCCACTATTTCCTAGTCGTCATCTGTCCGAAGTGGGAAATAGTGTGGTACTTGGACTCTCTAAGACCACGCAACGATGATGGCAGTTTGGGACAGCGAGACTACACCAGCATCAAGGCGGTTATTGATAGGTATATCTCTGAGTTACCACATTTGCAATTTTCTCATTTGGAACCTGTCACATATTTAATTTGCAGCTAACGACATCCATAACACCCAATGCAGTAGTTTCTCCTCCTTTCGAGCTGACCACCATCTTCCAAAAACCACATTGACACACGTGACCAATTTTCCTGTATATCTCTGACTGCCTACATTCTATCTTTTCATGATTTCACCAAATATACTTGACCTAACACTATATATATATATATATATATATATATATATATATATATATATATATATATATATATATATGTCATACATGCACTCATCATTTGACTCTTACTTCTTGCTAGGACATGCGGGATAATAATAAGGACAAGAGATTGGAGAAGAAGCAGCTCTTGGCTATTAGAGAAAAAGTTGCCTCCTTCTTGCTGGTAGACGTCATAAGCGACAAAGGAGACTTCCACTGTCGTTGATCTTGAACAGTTTGTTGTGGAAAGATAGAATGTGATTGTTGTATGTTGGATTTATGTACAGTTTTATGTGATTCTTGTACAGTTTGTTGTGGAAAGAAACAATAGTTTGTCAATGTTCTTCTACTATGTCTGTTTGCAGGATCAAGATAGCTGTCAAATCCTGGCTGTGCTCCAGGATGCAGCCGGAAGCAAAATTAGCCCTGCAGGGATCTATAGTCTAAGGTGACGGGCAACAACCAAAGCATGTCACCTTCAACATTCGCCAGGTGACGGCCTCTGGAACCACAGACTGTCACCTTTGCAAAATTTCAAGTGATGTGCGTTGTTCCCAGCCCGTCACTTATGAGCGCAAAATAAGTGACGGACGTTGTCTACACCCGTCACCTATATTTGGCAAAGGTGACGGACGGAGACTTGCATACGGGGGCCCCTAGTCACCATGAAAGGTGACGGTCCTCTAATGATGTCCGTCACCTATAAAGTCACATAGGTGACGGGCAAACACCCGTCACCTTTCAGCTCAAAACAGTGACCTAGTATAAGTGACGGGCGGGATACCCGTTACCTTAGAGAGATGTTGCCTGTAAATATATGACTTTTCTTATATAGTGTCAAACACCATGGAGATGAAGGAAGAACAACATGTCGAGGTTGGAAGAGCTAGGGTTTGGATAAAAGGTAAAGATAATGAAGAGTAGTAAATTGATTTGTGTTTGATCGATTAGAAGTCCTCAATCGGCCATGGCCCTTTATATTTATATGGCGGGGAGGTCTTGCTCCGCAAGAAAGTCCTTTACAGATCTAAAACACATGAATTAACTTAATTACATTCGTACTCTACTTGGACCGGTCTGACCGGTCGGCCCATTCGGACTCTACTTGGACCGGTCAGACCGGTCGGTCCGGAGTTTCCGGCCTCATACCCAGAGAATCCGGACTAATGTTCGGATGTCCGAACATTCGTTCGGAGTATCCAGCCTTATATCCGGAGTATCCGGATTCCTTGACCTGACTGCCAATTTTGGTCGTCAACAGAGTGAACTCGCCATTCAGGACGAGGTTGTTCCCTGATGTCACACTCTTACCGTAGTCCGATGCGAGGTACCCCGCTGCATTGGCCACCTAGGATCCTAGGTGGCTTCACGTGGAGGCTCAAAAGGAACCTCCAATTAGTAATAGTAAGATTACATAAGGGCAACATCGTCTTGGAGAAGGTATATGACATTCCACAGTTAACTGATCAGCGTAGTGGTGACTTTGAAACCAAAAGCATGTTGATCGAGTGGTGGTGACTTTGGAACCAAAAGTAAGTTAATGAAGTGGTGTATTTGGAAGAGACAACAACAATAAAGATCCCGATTTTACTAGGAGAATCAAATTAAAAGGGAGTAACAAATGGATCGGTATTACATCAAATTAAGCTGCATACATAATGGGTGACCAGCCCATTGGCAAATACTGCTGAAACATGAAAAGATGAAATGGATCACACTGTTTATTCAGAGAACAATAAGGAGCGAAACGACGTCGCCCAACTAGTGTCTAGTGGGGACCGAAAAGTTGCACGCAGCTGTGCTGGGAAGCTTCCCTGGCCACACACTAAGGAGTAGTGAACTTGCCGTTCAGGACGAGGTTGTTCCCTGTCAGGCTCTTACCATACTCCGACGCGAGGAACACCGCCGCGTCGGCCACGTCGGCGGCGGCCGCCGTCCTGGTCATGTAGTTCTTGATCATATGTTCAAGCTGGTCATCATCGGCGTGGGGGGAGATCGACCTGAGCACGCGCTTGTCAACGTCGGCGTGCTGCGAGATTAGCCTTCACCCGCACGCCGTGCGCCGCCAGCTCCGCCGCCTTGGCCCGGATCACGCCGATGGCTGCGGCCTGGGAGATGCTGTACGCCGAGGGCACCACGTCGCCGAGCAAGCCCATGGTGCTGCTCCTCAGGAGGATGCAGCCTCCCTTGTGCTTCTGGCGCGTCATCACAGCACTGGCGAGGTTGATGCTCTCCAGGACGGACAGGAAGTTGGCCGCCATGGTGTGCTCGAAGGCTTTGCTGTCACTCAAAGACACGTGGTTGAACTCGGCATTGTTGTAGAAGATGTCAAGATGCCTGTGTTCATCCTTGAGGTTCTCAATCTCGTGGCCAAACTTCACCCAGTCGCTTGTGTCGCAGGGCATTGCCGCAGCCACTTGAGTGGTTTTGTTATTAGGGTCCCTGTTCTTCTCGAGATCCTCTGCGATGCTTTGGCACCTGTCCAGCTTCTTGTCTGCGAGGAAGACCGAGGCGCCATGGTAAAAGAACTTTTGGGCAATCGCCTTGCCGACTGTACTTCTGCTCCCGTGATGACGGCCACCTTGTTAGCAAGCAACCTGCATGTATACTTGTTACATACATGGTGAGCAAATTAACCTAGGCAACGCACAAAATATCGAGTAAAGTCCATTTTGAACAACTATTTTTGACTTTTTGCGGTGCGGGACCTGATCCGCGGCAGTGGCTCGGCGCGGGCAGGAGCGGCGGCAGCTCCAGCTATTTTTTTGTTTTTTATTCCATTGGTAGAGGCCGGTTGTGGCATGATCTAATCCTGAAAACCCATCTCTAGTGGCTGGTGAGGGCATGACTCGCTCCTAGAAATGGGTTTTTAGGGATGGACGCGTTACCCGCTCCTACAAATAGCATTTTTTGCTGTGAAAAACAGTGACGGATGCGGTACCTGCTCCTAAAAGTAGGTTCACTACTAGAAAACTCTACATTCGCCCGCGGTCATTAATACCGGGCTCAATTTCAGCCGGTACTAACGTACCCATTTAGTACCGGGCCAAACCTACAGTGCCCATAGGAGTTAATTAGTACCCGCTGGAGGCACCAGCCGGCACTAAAGTGCTCCACCGACAGCCGCCTGCAACAACTAGCAATCATTTAGTACCGGCTGGAGCCACCAGCCGGTACTAAATGGCCCCTAAAACATTTAGTACCGGCTGGTGACTCCAGCCGGTACTAAATTGGAAGCTTTAGTACCGGCTGAATTCAAGAGCCGGTACTACCCTCTCCGTCATCCGCCGCCTGCCTATCTTTCTATTCAGCTGTCCACCGCACCCCATTCATATCTCTCTCTTCTCTCTCTTATCCTATCTCTATCTCACAGCTTCTCTCTCTTCTCCAGGCAGGAGCTTGCGTGGGGGGGGGAGTGCGCCGGCGCACCGGCCGGCCTGCAGCGCGGTGGCACGCGGCCTCCCCGACACGGAGGTGCGCGGGCGGGCGCCGCCAGACCGCGGCGGCGGAGGCATGCGCGGACGGCGCCGCCAGGCTGCCGGCCGCCAGCGCTCAGGCCACGAGGGCCTTCCCCGGCCGCCAGGGAGCAGGGGGCGGCGCGCGGGGGGCGCGGAAGCCGCCAGGCACCAAGGGCATGGTGCCGCTGACCACCATGGGTGTGCAGGGAGGCTTCATGTTGTGTTTTATTTTTTGTTCTTGTGAAACTTTGACTTGTTCATGTGAAGTATGTGAAATCTGTAACTAGCTCGTTCATGTGATTGCAACTTTGATGTGATTTTTGCGGTTCATGTATTCTTGTGAAATCTGTAACTGGTTCATTGATTCATGTGATTGTGAACTTTTTGTGATTCATGTGATTGTGATTTTTTTTGTGATTCTTGTGATTGTGGCATGCACCTTGTGGAAAAGAAAATGAGAAAAGAAAGGGGGAAAAAGCTACGGGTGATGCGGTGAGGGAGAAGTTTGTACCGGTCGGTGTTATCGACCGGTACAGACACTCCATTTAGTACCGGTCGCTCTGACTGGTACTAAATGCTTGTGTATTTAGTACCGATGGATGGGTACCGGGTGAGCGACCGGTACTAACCAGAGGTTCCTACCTGGTACTAGTGTGGATTTTTCTAGCAGTGGTTTTTACCCGCCCCTACAAACTTTTTTCGTAGTAGTAATGCGTGGTTCAAATTCAAATGTTTAGTTCAAAATGTGGTTCAAACTAGCAAAATTAGAAATAGATTGTCCAAAATGGAATTTACTCTAAAAATGTGTACTAATTAAGGTAATTGAAGTCTGAAGCATACTGCGGTGGGGCCATGGAAAAACAGTTTTCAACTCCGGAGATGATGACGATGGTCCAGCTCAGGCCCTCCCCACTGTTGTGCTCACAACAAACACCAAGTGACCAGCTTAGCTTACATCACAAATGGAAACCCGGTCAGATGCTACTAGGAAAAAGGATCCAAGCTAGACCTGACATGAGAATGTCACCCGCTGCTCCAAACACTCCGAAAGCTGGACCAGCGGTCCACACACCAACCAACGCGCCGCCCGCGGCAGCCGCGACTCTGCCGCCTATGCGCCGCCGCCGCCGGATCTCCTTGCTCCGGCCACCTCCGTCCCTTCCGGCCACAGATCCGCGCTCCCCTCGGCTCACCCTCTCCGTCCATCCATCCCATGGCCTCCCTAGCTGTGCTTGGAGGGAGATCGGCGGGATGGCCTAGACGCCCACACCACCAGTCGCCGCCGCCACCGCCGGAGACCACTCCGGTCCCGGCGGCCGCTCCGGCCACGGCGGCCACAGTTCCGCCCCTCCCCCGGCCACTTCAGTCTGACCTCGCCTCCGAGCTGCCGTCGCGCTGCCGCCGCCCGCTATGGCCATGGTGCTCGACGACGACGACCTCCTTGATGACGTGGCTCGGCCTCCCGACCCCGACCCCCCACCCGCCGCCTGCGGCTCACTGGAGCACCTCTTCGGTTCACCGCTGCCGTCGTCCACCCACCCGCCGGCAGCCACTCCGGTGCCGGCGGCCACCACATCCTCAGCTGCACCTGCGCTAGGTGCCTTCTCCCCCCCCCCCCCCCACCACACCCTCGATGGCACGCTGACGGCCACCCCGGCCCCGACGACCTCCTCCTCGCTAACGGACACTCCTCTCTCCTCCCCCGGGCACGGAGCTCTCTCCCCGGACGCGGCTCCGTTTTTCCCTAGCGGCCACTCCGGCGGCTGGGGAAAGCAGCTCCGTTGGAGGGACGACACCCCAGCCCTCTCCGACGTTGACGGCTCCCCATCCTACCACGACATCCTGCTTCGGCAACCGAGGGGGACCACCTCAACACTAGCGGCGGCGCTGGTCGACGCGCCGGCTCCGATGCCCACTCTCTGCTCCATCGTGGTGGTGCCTCCACGTGGTGAGGGTGGGCACCGCAAGCGTCCTCGTCGGCAGGGCCGCCGGCTGCCCTCTCCACCACCCTAGACGGACAAGCGTTCCCGGCGCAGCTATCGCCGGTGCGGAACGATGAAGCTGGTCGTCGGTCTCCAGCGGCACGACCACCCCCGCAAGGCTGGTCGGGCTGCCCCAAGCCGTGTCCGGGGTCAGGCTGCACATCGCCCTCCTCGCGTCGACCCTGATGGCTGGCAACGAGTTGAGAGGCGGCGTGCGTATCCTTGGGACCATCGGGAGTGGCCTCCTCAGCCGGAAGCACCGCCGCGGCAATGCTTCCCCAAGGTGCTCGATGGACGATGCTTGAACTGCCTTTGCTTCAAGCATCGGGTTTCTTCGTGTCATCAACCATCACGGTGCCTGTGTTGCCACGGTCTTCGGTACCGTGCCAAAGATTGCGTGCGGCCTCGTCGCCCGCAACTCCGCTTGGCCCAGGCTCGGCTGGACGGTCGTGTCGCTCCTGCGGGGTTTGGGCATGATCGCCCTCCGGTCTCGGACGATCGATCGTTGCCGACGACCGCTGCTACTGGCGGTGGCCTTGACCTCACGCTCTCCGCCACCGATGCCTTGGCCGTGGTTGCTTTGGCTGCGGCCAAGTCAGCGATCATGGCTGTGCTTCGCATCGGAGAGGATGACTTCACCCTCAGGCTTGCCTTCCCCGAGTTGTTCGTGGCCACCTTCCGGTCTCAGGAGTTCCGAGATCGAGCTTCGGCGGCGAGTGTCTCCTAGGAGGGGCCATCGCTTTCCGGTGGTCTGCTGGGGCACTCGGAGGCTGCCACACCCGTGACGCCCGTGGAGGTGCCACCTTCGGACGAGGTGGTGCCGGTTGTGGAGGTGTCGCCTGTGGAGATGCCACCATCGGCTGAGGTGGTGTCGGTTGTGGAGGTGCCGCCTGTGGAGGTGCCACCTTCGGCCGAGATTGTGGTGCCGGCTTCTGAGGAGGCAACCAGCACGGTCGAGGTGTTGGAGGACTGCAATTCCGTGGTCTTGGAGGACTTCATCGGCAAAGTTACGAAGAATATTTCGCCACCTCTTCTGGACAAGCTGCCTCGCCGCCCGTTGAGTTGACCCTGTCCTCGTCGACGCGCCTCCTCAGCTGCCTTCGTCTGAGGTGTATGGCCTCAGGCGAAGCCATCGCCAAGCCTTGGACCCTCTCTCGGCCGTCAAGCCGGCAAAGCGAGGGGCGGTGCTCCTGATGCGCTGACTCGGTAAGGTTGGCGCGCCTCTGCCCTTGGCGGCTTCGGCAGAGCAAGCGGTGGAGAAACTCTTTCGTGAAGGACCTTCGCCGCGCCACATGGATGCTTTGCAGGACATACTTCCGATGCTGAAGAATAAGAGCAATTGCTCTCCCTCCGTGGGATGGAGCGTTGACTGAGGGCTACGTTTAGAACCAGTCGTTTAGGTTGTGCGGGATGTGAGTAGTTAATGTTGGATTTTATCTTTCGGGTTGTGTTCAGCTGGCTTGCCAGCTTGTGTCCATTTGGAGTCCGTTCCATTTGGGTTTAATTTCTTTTTCGTCTTAATACAATGATACGCTGCGCGTATTCTAGAAAAAAAACACTCCGAAAGCTAGGGCTCCGATCCTGCTGGCTGCTGCTCTGGAAAGCTGAGTTGGGGCTTCTCGGCTCTCGCAACTGATCGTCGTCGTCTTAAATAGAAGTTTCCGCACCCTCTGCATCGCAGGGATCCGATGAAGAAGCACAAAATGTCAACCCAAATGGATCTGCACGTGCCATTTTTTTTTCTTTCTGTGCATCAGCACTCCTCAACTGATAACTAACTTGAGTCGTGGAGCCAACTCTCTCATTTCATATATTCGGACTTTGCGTAAGTCTTTCCGTATATACTTAAGCGGCGCATTTAATGGCAAGATCTGCATCAAACCACATGTAAGGTCTGCAATTTAGCTTAATTATATTAGCTTTGCGGAATCTCTGACTTGGAGCAGGTGTGACCACCATATAGTGCTCATGGTGGATTATATTTATTGGATCTACTGCTAGTTGATGATCCCAAGTCTGAAACCCCAATATGATTGCAAAGTTTGGTTACACAGATAAACATGGAAGTTTATTAGAAAGCTACGATTCAAGTTAACCGAACTAAGTCTTTCGTGTATTACCGCTGCCAGCTGATGTAATGAACAATGACTAATGATGACCTCAGCGCTGCATCTCGATCTGGATCTGGATCAAATCACCCTATATCTTCAAATCACCCTATATCTCTTCATGTTCCCTTATAATACCGGACGGCATGCGGGACTCTCAGTTCTCGTGGTAATGTAGCAACTAGGGAGATTAACTTTCTCTGACAATTGAAGGTGTAGTTTCATTATGCGGTTTTAGGAACTGTGCTTCATCTTTTTAATATATTTTTATTTCGCCAAAGATATCATCCTGTGAATATAATATATATGTTTGTTTCAGTTTTTTATCTGCATGAAAAAACTTCATAATATATTTTTTTATAATTAATTTAGGATGTCCACTATCTCCCTACAAAATTTGAGCTTAAGACTCCACTAGTACAAGGATAAATAAAAGGACAAATCTTGTTAACGGCATGAATTGGACTAATTGGCATAGTTGTGGAGGAATTTGAACCAAAAAATAGTTCAGACAGTTATTCAAACTTTTGCTATACTTGAGGGGAGTAATTTGGACTATTTTCTTTCCCATAAGGGAAGCTCTATCATCGCAGACAAATTATATCAAGGTGACATAGTCATACTAAGATCTATCCCGATTTCTGCATAGCTAGGATGCACACAACCTTTAAAATTAAAAAAAACAGAAAAAAAAAGAGATGACAAAATATATAAATATGCATGCCACAGCAATTACAATGCCCAACTTAATCTTAAGTACCATACACTACCATAGCAAACAATTGGAATGCAATAAAGGCTTCCCAAAGCCAATGCCTCCAATATTTTAAATGCATGCAATTCAAAAGTTCATATTGCATACTCCCTTTGTCCTGAAATGTAAGACATTTTGGTTTGTCCTAAGTCAAATTGTTTAAAGTTTGACCAAATTTATAGAAAAAAAGAAATAACATTTTGAATGTCAATTGAAAATAATTATATCCATTGTGAAATATACTTTCTTAATTCACTTATTTGATATGTTAGATGTTAGTGTTATCGCCATAAATTAACAGAGTTAATTTATGGGCCGAAAGCAAGATGAGCTTAAAGCAAAAGACTAAAGAAGACTTGTAAATCGGCTCCTGCGTGAGCATCTGGGCCACATGGGCCATGTATCTTTAGATTTAGTTCAAGGTTAGAGATAGAGTCCGATCGGGACAAGATTAGTTTAGATTGTTTCCCAAGTCTCCGGACTATAAATATGTATCCTTTGTTATTCGTAAGGAGAGCGTCATCACGACTCGCAAACAACAATTCTCGGCGCATCGCCACCCCTAATCCTAGGGTTTCATCCAAGTAAGTGCCATGCTGCCCTGATCGCTTTTTTCGATCTGGGCAGTATTGTTCTTGCTTTTACCTTGGTATTACTCGTACTGAAGCGTTTTTTATGGCGAGTAATACTAGTTATCATGATGTTCGTAGCATGGCTTTTAGCAGATCTGTTGTGCTTCGTTGCTTATCATCTGCGAATATCATGTTGTCTCTGTGCAGTCACGTTTCAATCTCACGCTAGTTCTTATCGCATAGAATTAGTCGCACAGAGGCAACACCCTGCTTCTTTCATGTCTAGTAGATCTGATCTGTTATGGTTTGCTCTTATCTTAAGAGTTGGCATAATATCTGCTAGGTTAGGCCTTGCAAACGGATTGGATGATCCGGTGGTGTAATAGATGCTTTATCTTAGCCTTGATAGGGATTGTTCCGGGAATCGGCTCTTGCTAGTTCTTAGGCCTCTGTTTTGGGTTATGGTTTAGTTGTCTGTTATGTTCGCTAGGCCTAGTCACGTGTTGGATGTTCCGATCTAGCAGTGAAGCTGTTACTATCGTGGATTAGATCAATTAGATTTGATTGAAGCAGTTTTATAGTTATTTGCTTTATTTACCATATCCGGATACAATCAGATCCCATCTGACACCAGGACTCGATCGGCTCTTCAAAGCTGATGCAAGAGTCGTCCCGGGGAGTCGACCATGGCTCAGACTTACGTTTACACGTGTCTTTGTATGCAGGAAACTGTTCGGAGCACGTTTGCACCCTCCTGATCGGGTATAGGTCAGGTGGCACGCCCGGTTTTCACACATCCTCCGGGCGCGTGACAGAAATTGCGGGCCGTCGACGAGGAAGCAGTGCCTCTAGCGCCCTAGCAACCTTCCAGCTCTTCGTGTTGCCCGTCGCTGCTCGCCGGTGGGTTTCGACCGACAACACATTCTGGCACGCCCAGTGGGACCACTCTCGGCAACAACATCCACTGCAACGATGACTAGAGCTCAAGATCAAGAACCCGCTCCCAAGCCCGTCACGTATGAAGAGCTTCCTCCTGAACACAAGAAGAAGTATGATGAGATCAAAGCTCTGCTGGAAGCCAATCTCATCGGCTCTTTTGAGAGGACTCGCAACCATGGCATCAGGTGGAAGGGGTTCTCACCAGAAGGCGCTCTCGACAATGTAGATCTGTCTGTACCATCTGAAGAACGCACCAGAGCCCTGCGTCAGGAGATGAACTACATGGTGGCCCATGCGCTTCATCGGCACTCTCAGAGCCTGATGAACGAACTCGAGCGCATGGCGCATCGCGTCATCCAGGAGATAATCAAGAACTAGTACTCTCCATCGGGGCCAATCCTGGGGAGTCACACAGAGGAAGCTGCATTGCATTCTAGGCCGCAACTGTCATTCTCATTTGCAGCTCCCAGACCACAGAGCTCGCCGATCTACGTCGTCCACAAGATTGGCGGTGATCCTGGAGAAGGCCAGTTCCTCACCGAGCCACCTAAGGAGATTCCGCACGGCTACACGTGTGCCTACATCCCTGACAGCGTCAGTCCAGCACGCTCGGTGCAGATGGTGAACCCAGGAACTTCTGGAGCAGACGCAGAAAAACAAGCGTGGCTGGCAAAGTACGCTGCTGGGCCGAGTGCTGAGCCATCGGCCTCAGGAGTTCTTAGTGTGGAGCAGGTCAGTGCAATACTCAGGGACCAGTTCGGCATCCTGCCCAAGAGGAAAGCGATCGGCTATTCCAAGCCGTATCCAAGCGACTATGACTTGATCCCACTGCCACCCAAGTATCGGCTTCCTGAGTTCACCAAGTTCAACGGGTCAGAGGGAGCCAGCTCCATCGAGCATGTGAGCCGATACTTAATGCACCTTGGGATGATCTCAGTGTCGGATCCATTGAGGGTCCGGTTCTTCGGCCAATCCCTTACAGGCCCAGCTTTTGGATGGTATGCGTCACTAGCTCCGGATTCGATTCGGACTTGGAGGCAGCTTGAAGATCAATTCCATACCCAGTACCACTCGAAAGCTGCAGAAGCTGGAATTGCCGACCTCGCCCAAGTCAGGCAGAAGCGAGGAGAGACTGTGTTAGAGTACATACAGCGCTTCAGGGAGGTCAAGAACCGATGCTACTCGTCACGCATCACAGAGAAAGAGGCAGTCGATCTGGCTGTCCTGGGACTTGCTAAGCCGATCAAGGATGCGGCTTTTCAGTTGGAGCTCACGTCTCTGGCGCACCTGGTGCAGAAGCTTACAACATACGAGCATTATCATCCTGAGTTGTACCAGGACAAGTTCAAACGTCATGTGAACATGGCCCAGGCGGATGAATCTGATGACTCGGGTGAAGAGCAAGAAGTGGCCGTGGCAGAGTGGACTCGGGAGGCAAATCCTGTCCCATGCAAGTGGATCAAGCAGCAGGGGCTTGTGAAGGGCTTCGACTTCGACGTGACCAAAACAGAGCAGATATTCGACCTGCTCCTCAGAGAAAAATAGCTGAAGCTCCCAGAAAATCATAAGCTACCGACGGCACAAGAGCTGCAGGGAAGGCTATACTGCAAGTGGCACCACTCGTTTACTCATGCCACGGGTGAATGCAAGCAGCTGCGTCACCAGATCCAATCGGCTATCGAGCAAGGCCGATTAATCCTGGCTCAACACACTACGAAGGTGGACACGAAGCCCTTCCCACAAGCTAACGTGGTGGAACTGTCAGACTTCAGGTCCGAGGGCCAGGATCTGGCATTCAAGATCAACATGGTGGGACCCATGCGCCGCCATGACAAGCAGAGGAGAGAGGCCACTTCTGGCAAGTGGCCACAGAATGAACACAAGTTGGAACAGCAGCATGTGACTGAAGAGCAAGTGCGTCACATCTGCAATCAGCTTCCAGCTTCTAATCGGCTTCTGGAAAAATACCAGTACCAGCTACGCCGCCGATACGAATCGGAAGAAGACGAGTACGAGCACCGCTCAGGAAGGACATTGGGGAGGCGCCAGGCTATACGCGACCACTGGCATTGCCCGTTCTTCAGGTACTGTTGGAATTCCGGCATGAGCCGATTACCTACTATAGATGATTGCTTGGAGTGCAGGCCTCGAGGACACCAGCAAGACAAGACATCCGTGTTCCGGCGTTTGGGGCCCAGAACACGTCAGGATGACCATGTGAGGCGCCCATCCGGGGGTGATTCAGAGCTAGAGGAAGAAGACAGGTACCATCGCCCACGGTGGTGTCCTGACGGGCTCAATCGGTCGCAGAAGCACAGAGTACAGTGCTTGCGCAATCTGGAAGAGGCAGAAGCAAAGTATCTTGACGTGCTGAGGAAAGCACGTCCGGATCTCGCGGAGCAAGTCAGGCGACCGCAGAGGGAAGAGAGGCGCCCCCAAGGAAGGAGTGGCGCCCCAAGCAGACAAAAGCCGATGAGAAGCCATCGGCTGATGTGAACATGGTGTTCGTGCTCCCGTCGGAGTTTCGAGCACCCTAACCGGAGGAATTGGCCATCGCGCAGCTGGATCTCGGCCCACGGCCAATCATTTTCAAGAAGCCCAAGGAGAAGAGCTACAAACACTTGAAGGGGTTATATCTCAAGGGCTTCATCGACTGCAAGCCTGTGAACAGGATGTTGGTCGACACTGGTGCCGCAGTCAACCTGATGCCATATTCTGTGCTGCGCCGATTAGGTCGTTCTTCTGCTGATTTGATCAAGACCAATGTGATGCTTAATGACTTTAATGGACAGCCATCAGAGGCGATAGGGGTTCTTAATGTGGAACTGACAGTGGGCCGCAAGACTGTACCGACATCGTTCTTCATCGTTAACAGCAAGAGTACATACACGGTGCTGCTTGGAAGGGACTGGATTCATGCCAACTGTTGTATCCCTTCCACAATGCACCAGTACCTCGTCCAATGGGATGGCGATGAAGTAGAAGTGGTCCCTGCAGACGATTCTAGCAAGGTCTCGGTCGCAGATATGAACGCCTGGGATGCGGAAGGACAAGAGCCAATCTCAGGGATCGCCCTGGAAGACTGTGATCGGATCGAGGCGACAAAAAATAGACTGAGGCTGGTCTTATCCACTGGCCTCACAGAATAGATGCACCCTGGCTAGCCACGGGGTGTAATAAAAATAGAGAGGCCGGTCCCGGCGATCGGCCCCGAAAAATAGAAAAATTCTGTTTTTGGTCGGAATTGTTACATCATGTACACATGATGGCCTCCTCTAGCAGTTGGCCATCCATTGACTATTTGGCTCTGAGAAATAATAGAAGTATAGAAGTGGCCAGCCCGTGCGGTTGGCCAAATAATTTTTCTTGTCATCTCCCTGTGTTTGCTGCTGATCTTGTGGATAGTGAAGACTCGCTTGCATTCGCGGCTGATTTTTTAGAAGACGGCAAACTCGGATACGGGTTCACATCAGCTGATGATTTGGAAGAGGTTGACATCAGTCCTGGGGATAAGCCACGGCCGCATTTATCAGCAAAAAGTTGGATCCGGCTTTGCGAGAGGAGATGATTGCACTGCTAAAAGAATACCGGGATTGCTTTGCATGGGACTACACCGAGATGCCTGGACTGGATAGAAGCATAGTCGAGCATCGGCTCCCGCTCAAGAAAGGGTTTCGGCCGTTTCAGCAACGAGCACGTCAGATGAAGGCCGAAGTCCTAGAAGAAGTTAAGAAAGAGGTAGAAAAGATGCTGGATGCTGGGTTCATCAGGCCATGCCGATATGCAGAATGGATCTCTAGCGTGGTGCCGGTACAAAAAAAGGATGGCCGATGGCGTGTTTGCGTTGACTTTAGAGATCTCAACAGAGCAACACCAAAGGACGAATACCCGATGCTTGTTGCAGAGACATTGATCAACGCAGCTGCTGGCCACAAAATGATGAGTTTTATGGATGGCAATGCCGGTTACAACCAGATCTTCATGGCCCCAGAGGACGTGAACAAGACTGCGTTCAGAGTACCAGGTGCAGTTGGCTTGTTCGAGTACTTGGTTATGACCTTCGGACTGAAAAATGCCGGTGCAACGTACCAACGTGCTATGAATTACATTTTTCATGATCTCATCGGCAAGCTGGTAGAGATTTATATTGATGATGTCGTGGTCAAGTCCAAATTAGCCACGGGGCATTTAGAAGATCTGCGTCAAGTTTTGGAGCGGACTCGGAGGTTTGGGCTCAAAATGAACCCGAAGAAGTGCGCTTTCGGTGTGTCGGCCGGTCAGTTTTCTAGGATTCCTGGTGCATGAACGGGGAATTGAAATCGGCCTAAAGAGTCAAGAAGCTGTGAAGATGATGAAGCCGCCTACTACAAAGAAGGAGTTATAGAAACTCATCGATAAAATTAACTTTGTCAGGCGATTTATTTCTAATCTGTCCGGACGCATTGAGTCATTTATGGGGTTAGTAAAGATCAAATCCGATGGTGAGTTTCGCTGGGGGGCAGAACAGCAACATGCTTTTGATGAAATCAAGGAATATTTGTCAAAGCCTCCAGTATTGGTTCCTCCTCAGCAAGATAGGCCGTTCTATGTGTACCTATCCGTCGGTGACACTTCCATTGCTTCGGTACTAGTCCAGAAGCATGACGGCCAAGAGAGGGTGGTTTTCTACCTCAGCAGAAGCATGTTAGACGCCGAGACCAGGTATCCTAAAATCGAGAAGCTTTGTCTTTGCTTATACTTTACATGTACGAAGCTTCGCCATATTTTGCTCTCGGCAGAAACAATGGTCATATGCAAATCGGATGTCATAAAACATATGCTGTCGGCCCCTGTCCTTAAAGGCCGACTTGGAAAATGGATGTTTGCATTGTCAGAATTCGATATCCGGTATCAGCCTGCAAAAGCAATCAAAGGACAAGCACTGGCGGATCTTGTTACGGACAGGATCAGCACTGATATTGCTGCATTATTTATTCGTGCTTAGGCTATGTTCTTTGACGGATCGGCTTGTGATGACGGATGCGGTGTGGGAATTCTGTTGGTGTCGCCTCGTGGGGCGACATACTCCTTCTCCATCAGAATGACTGCCCCGTGCACCAATAATTTGGTGGAATATGAAGCCGTTCGCAAAGGGATGGAATTGCTTCTCGAAGCCGGTGCAGAAGCGGTGGAAATTTTTGGAGATTCGAAGCTGGTGATTTCTCAGCTCACGGAGGAATATAGGTGTGAGAGCGAGGCTCTTTTCCCGGTTTGGATGCAGTGCCGTGAGTTGATGTCACGATTCAGGTACATCAATTTCCACTGGATACGCAGGACTCTGAACAATGAAGCCAATGATTTGGCACAGATGGCTTCTGGCTATAAGGAGACAGCCGATGGAGTCGAAGTGGAGGTTCAGTTTCTAGAACCCGGAGACTGGAGAGCCGATATCTTCAATTACTTGAAGGATTCGGCTCGGGGGGGCACCCAGAAGGATAAGACTCAAGGCCATGAAGTATGTTCTGATAGGGGATGACATGTTCTACAGGACCTTGGAAGGACTACTACTTAAATGTCTGGGACCTTCAGAGTCAAATCGGCTCTTGCATGAGGTTCATGAAGGAGCCTGCGGTACTCACCAATCGGCTCATAAGATGAAATGGCTGATTAGGCGATCGGGTTATTACTGGCCCAGTATGCTAGAAGATTGTTTTAAATATTACAAGGGATGTCAAGCATGTCAGAGGTTTGGTAAAATTCAGATAGTGCCAGCATCAGTGATGAATCCTATCATCAAACCCTGGCCATTCAGAGGTTGGGGCATGGACATGATTGGACAGATCAACCCGTCGTCTAGCAAGGGTCACCAATGGGTCTTAGCTGCCACAGATTATTTCACAAAGTGGGTAGAGGTAGTACCCATGAGGTCAGTGGCGTCAAGAGATGTGATCAGCTTTGTCAAAGAGCACATCATTCACAAATTTGGGATCCCTCAGACCATTACGACCGATGGAGGATTGGTCTTTATATCGGAGGAGTTCAGAAAGTTTGCCGATGACATGGGGATTAAGCTGATCAGATCATCTCCATATTATGCCCAAGCTAATGGACAGGCTGAAGCATCCAACCAGAGCCTCATCAAGCTCATAAAAAGAAAGATCGATGAATATCCTAGGCGCTGGCATGAGGTGTTGTCAAAAGCTTTGTGGGCATATCGTATTTCGTGTCATGGGTCCACCAAGACATCGCCGTACCATCTAGTCTACGGCCAGGATGCTGTGCTACCGTGGGAAATCACAGCCGGATCAAGGCGTGTTGAGTTTCAAAATGGTCTATCTGCTGAACAGTATGCAGCCTTGATGAACGACAACGTGGAGGACCTAACGGAACTAAGACTTTGGTCATTGGAAAAGATCAAAGAAAATAAGGCTAAAGTCGCCCGTGCATACAACAAGAAAGTCAAACCTAAGGATTTCCAGGTGGGAGACTTGGTTTGGGAGGCAGTATTGCAATTGGGAACTAAAGATAAAAAGTTTGGTAAATGGTCTCCAACTTGGCATGGTCCGTACAAGGTTGATCAGGTTTTGCCTGGGAATGTGTACATGCTCGAGGAATTGGACGGCATCAAGTTTCCTGTTGCTGTCAATGGACAGCATCTGAAGAAGTATTTTCCGAGCATGTGGAAAGGCGAGTAAAGAAAAGCCGATGAGATCCATCTGGCTGCAGTGTAATAGGCCAACACGTTGAGTTGGCCGCAAAAAAAAATAATAATATGATGATGACAGGCCAACACGTTGAGTTGGCCGGTAAAAAAATGATGATGATAGGCCAACACGTTGAGTTGGCCGGTAAAGAAAGATAGCCGATGTATAACCATCGACTTGAGATGTTTTTAAACAAGTACAACTTTCAGGTTAACAGGCAGTACTAATTGTATTTTGAGCCTATCTACTGGTTCAGGAATTCTTCTATGACATGGATGGCTTCTATACGGACGACGTCTACTCGTGCTATGATTGCTTCATCATCCTTGTCATCGCCTGTTACTATCTGACGACTCAAGGTGCTTATCTCTGCAAACTCTGCTTGTATCTGCTCGGTTATTTCCTGGGTCTCTTGTTCGGAGTTTGCAATGGAAGTTTCTTCGGCTTGGATGAGCTTCTTGGTGGTACGAACCTTTTCTTCGAGTTCTGCCAGTTCTTTCTTCAGGAGGTCGAGTCGCTTCTTGTTGATAGACACGTCAGCTTTGGTATCTAGAGTTACCTTCTTCTGGTTGAGGGCTTTGCACTTTTGGGTAATGTCAGCTTTCAGAGAAGCTTGAGAGCGACGTGCTTCCATCCGTTGTTGTGCTTTATTCACTTCTATCCGAAAGAATGGAAGGTTGCTGGCTGGCCAGAGCTTGATTTGCAACGGCTCCGGAAGTTGGGTTTCTATTTGCTCGAAGATGTTCTTTATCTTGCTGGAATCATCAACCAGAGCAGTGATCGGAGCAGATAGTAGATCCTTGATGAGTTGAAGCTGATGTGCCAAGCTAACCGATTGCTGTAAAGATGATGTTTCTGCTCCAGGGAGAGTCAAACCCATTGATGCCGGGTCAAAGGAAAGTAAACCTGAAATGTCAAAATCCTATGGACATATCTGGAGTTAGAGCAAGATGCATTTATGGGGCTATCGGTTGATTCAGGATTGGTTTTGTAATGTTACCTGTTCTGGAGAAGTGTTGGGCGATTCAGGAGCAACCGTCCTGTTAGAGCTGGTGTTGACGTCAAGAGCGTCTGCTGCATCGGCTTGTTCCTCGCTTGTATTCATCAGTGCATCAGGAGTAGCAGCCATCTCGTGTTGTTCCGGGTTTTCTGCATTGGAGATGTTTTCGGCTGCATCCTGAACATAGAACTACAGTCAACAAGAGTACATATGTATGAGATAAAGAAGAAATTTCAGAGAAATAAGTTACCTGGTTGGTATTAGACTCTGATGGACTCGAAGAAGCTGGTGCTGGCTGCTTGATCACTCGCCTCGTGATCATCTTCCTTTTCTTGGTCAAGACTCGGGGGGCAATGCTTGCAGAAGTTTGTCTTCGCTTGGAAGCCGACTGAAGTAAGTCTGGCTGAACAGTCATTATCACTTTCTTCATTGGTGGTGATCCTTTGCAGAAGAGTACATCAGGAGCAGTTGGAAGAAAGTGAAATGGCTGACCATCTTGTTGCTGCTGACAGGATGAGCAGGTTAAGCCAAGAGAAAGGAATAGAGGATTTAAAAGGATAAATGCACAGAATCAGTACCTCTTCCTCGGGGATTACGAATTCAGGATCAATTTGCTGCAGTCGAGGACTAGAGCTTTTCTGAAGACATGAGTTTTCCACATCTTCCACCAGGTATCAAAGCCGATTGATGAAGAGGTAAAGGACAGATCGGCTGGTATTGGGATGTGGAGGTCATCAAACATGCTGTAGCATCTTGAACTGGTAAGACCGTCAGGCAGATCGGCTCTGCTCTCCACCAAGTGGTGAATATGGAAGTGGGGAGGGACCTGTCCTAGGCCAAATTGCCGAGCTGCTATGGCTGGTTGGTAAGATTCATAACCTGGCTTGATAATTCTATTAGAGGTGCTGATGTCAACGGGGAGGAAGCCAGGTCGAATCATCAAAGAATACAGATGCCGAGTGCTGTCGTCATCGGTGAAGCTATCTAGTCTGAAGGCAGTTGGGTTCTCAAAGGATTCAGATTCAGTAAACGGGAAGTAGAGAGGATTGTCCAGTCCTTTGTAGAAGACTCTAAACCAATTTGCTGCATCTGTTGAATTCAGTTTACTGCCAGGGAGACTGAACAAAGCTTGGCCGTAGCTAGTACATCTAATTGGTTTGCCACTCTCATCAGGGAAAGAGTTCTTGGTCAGGCCTTGGAAGTTTGGGATATGGTGTTGAAAGTACAATTGTGCCCACAACTGAATGAACCACCAAGGGCCTCCAGTTCTCAGTTTCTTTTTATTGAGCATGATCAGTGGAGATACATACTGAAGATTCTGAACAAGAAAGTTGGGCTTTTCGAAGAGGCGATGGACCTGCAAATCAAAGATATCTGTGTTTTTAATATTTCTTCTGAATTTGTCCTTTGAACTTTTAATGCTTTGATTGCAAACTTTAAGTTAGATCTGGAGCCCTGAGTACATAAACAGTTGAGACTAGAGTTTCTGCTTGGCTCCTATTAGAACTGGATAAAAAACTCCTGGCTCGCTAGCTCGCTCGGCACGGCTCATTATTGACTCTGCTGGGATCGTTAGAAAATCTTACCATTCATCAACGCTGGCTCGCGAGCCAAAAGAAGCCGGATGGATTTACAGTTCAAAATTTCGACAGGCTCGTCCGCCCGATCGCTGCCGTGGCCTGCCTCACGTCCTCTACGAGTCGAGCCGAACCAGCTCGAGCTGGGCAGAGCCGAGCCAAGTGGCTCGATATCCAGCCCTGCTCCAACCCACGTAACAAGAACAAGTGGGCATCCCCCATCCGAATTTCATTGAAAAGGCCTATCGAAGGCCAAAAGTTTTACAGCAACGAGATGTTCAGCAATTTGGGGGGAAAACGTGCTAACTGGTTTTGCATCTTGGAATATTGATTTCTCGGTTGTGCCCACGTTTTGTTTGGGGGAACAAATGCCATGGTTGCATTTTTTAAATTTATTCAGTGTGTATTTGAATCTTTGCAGGCTTGCAGCGACTCATTTATTTTGTTTGCGACGATAAATTGCTTAGGAGATACATTGATGCCATATATACATTTTCAAGCTATGCTCTTTGGCTTATTTCTCGAGACAATCTGCTGATCTCTTGCTTCTCGTCGAAGTGTTGCAGGTACTCATCGATCAAACGCAAGGTCAGAATGATAGAGCCACTGATCTGTGTTCAGGAGCTGGCAGCTCGCAGTTGAGCCTTACTGAATGTCCCGTCCGTAACACTTGTAGAAAAACAAAAACCCCTGGAATTTGGCATTGCTGTGGTTATATTTTGGAGATGTTTTGCCATTTTTTGTCTCTTATTAAGCAGATGCGGTGTAGTTGTTCAATCAGTAGAGTCTCATATCCGATGTGTTCAAAATTAGCCAGCATCATGATCAAAATTAGCTCCCTGCACCTCGATCCGATCGGATACGTAAAGACGACGTCCATTATCCGACCCCGACCCCGTCACGACTCCGATCCAGTTTGATCGGTGCGTGCGCCCATGGAAGCCCCCCTATTTATGCACCAGATGGCTGCAAGCCCCCAGAAGCGCAAGGAAAGTAAGGTCGCCGTCGTCCTCTCGTCTCGCGTCGTCCCAAAAACGAGCCTACATTATCTAGCAGCAGTAGTTAAGCATGGCTGCGGCGGCGGTGCTCCGGTCTGCCGGCGGTGCGCTCCGGCGACGACCTTCTGCGTTCCCGCACGCGCTCCTCGGGAAGCAGCAGCAGCCCCAGTTGATGCACCGGTCGCCGCCGGTGGAGAACGTTACCCCGCACCGCCGGCTCTACAGCTCTGACCGCGACGTCATCAAGGCCGAGGTGAACAAGGTAGCAGATCGATTTCTTCGTCCCTCTTGGATGCTTCGTTGTGCCGCGCTCGTTCATCATGCGCCCGCCCTCGATCTTTTACTGATGCATGATCTTTAGAATATGTGCTTGTTTTAATTTCCCATCAGAGGATCGTTTAGCCATCTACCACAAAGAAACAACGTACTTGAAACATACTCTCTACGTATGTTTCAAACTACAAGTTGCTCCAATTTTTCTAGATTCATAGTTTTTACAATATATCTACTTTTGCAAACTTATAGTTTCTAATTCCCCTTTGGTCCTGGTTGGTGCCTCCAACCGGGACAAAAGGCCACTGTCCCCCTCGCTGGCCCGGTTAGCCGTTGGATCCGGGACAAAAGCCACCTATTATCCCGGGCCTAAAGGCAGCCGGGACAAATGGCCTAGAACAAAGGCCTGTTCTGTAGTAGTGGTAGTATGCATACATAACATACCCATGATAGGTACTGCTTCCATCTCTAGATTGTTTTAGTTTTTTTTTTGTTAATTCAAACTTATCAATCTGTGACCGATTTTATTTATAGAAAATTGTGCCAGCACCTACCCGCACTAAATCAATTTTATTTGTTAATTAGATCCACTACAGAATGTGTGTATTATTAGTGTGTTTAGTTGGTACTACAAATGTTAATGTATTTGGTCAAAATTAAACAAGTTTGGCTCAGATAAAACTAAAATGACATGTATTTTGGAATGGAAAGAGTAGCAGCTACTACATTTGAAAAGAAATAAACTCATGCGTTGGGGTACTAGTACTAGTACCTACCATGCACAACAATCTGTAGTAACGGCGCTGTACATCAGAATTGTAATAAAACCGAACTTCACATGTGTTGCAGATCATACCGGAAGCAACCATACTGCAACGGATCTCCAGGATCTCCAAGAACTTCGACAAATTAGACCAAATCTATGCTAAACAGCTTATTGCTTTAGATCGACTCGAAGAAGTGATTCAAGAGAATATCAAGCGTGACAGGTAACTCGGTAGCACACACACACCCTAATAATTCTCTTTCCAGTGCATCATATATATATATATATATATATATATATATATATATATATATATATATATATATACTGATTACGCATGTTTTTGGTTTGTTAATTTGTAGGCGTAGAAAAGTGTTGGTGCGTGGTTTCATCCTCATCGGCATTGCCATTTTCGTGAAAAAGCAATTCTTTGGTGCGAGTCAAGAGGACAAGGCGGTGAGCGACAGCACTTAGACCTTGATTATTGTAATAAGACCGCGTACGTGTCATGTGTGTAAACGAAAGAATGAAGGGTGAAATAGACCATTAACGTTTAATCAGGCGACTAATGTGGTTTTAGAATCAACAACGTCGTGATTTTTCTTTCTGAATTTATAGAAAAATTCAATAACATATCTGCAAACACAAAAAAAAAAGAACATGCGACGTCCAAACATATTTCATGGTGGATTTAACAATGAAGCTAATCCGCTGCGCTCTGAAATATGCCAGCCTCGCCGCGGCCGCCGACCACGCCGCCGCCTGCGCGTCAAGGGACGCCGCCTCCCGCGCCCTTCTTCCTCTGCACAGCTATCAGTTGTCAGCTGCCATGTATTGATGCGTTTCGCCTCTGCCTCGAGCACAGGAACAGTAGAAATGTGCAGACGTTCGTCTTCCACCTATCGCAACCGTGCCCATTTGCTGGAGCTGGAGCTGGGCAGCGCCGTAGATCGCCGCGGCCTCTGTTTCCAGTCTCGCCGGCACGTACGCTACCGCTGACCTGCTCCACTGCCGCTGACGTCGACGCGCGACGCCTCGAGCGAGCAGGTCGCTCGTCGTCGGAGCCTCACCAGCAGCCACGCCGCGTCGTAGTCGTCGTCCCTCCATTTATAGGTGCCTCGGACGCGCGCCGCCCTGAGTTCCGCGTTTGCCTCGTGCCGCTGGCGTTTGCCTCGAGCAGTGTCCGCCACCGCGAACGAGCGCCCACAGGACCGGCTCCACTGCCGCTGACGTCGACTCGCGGCGCCTCGAGCGAGCAGGTCCTTGCCTGCCGGCGGCGACGCCGAGGGCGTCGGGGCCTCACCAGCAGCCACGCCGCGTCGTCGTCGTCGTCCTTCTTTTCATAGCTGCCGCGGGCGCGCGCTGCCCTGGGTTCCGCGTTTGCCTCGTGCTGCCGGCGTACTATGAATGAATGGACCGCGCCGGGGAGCGGCGACATGGCGGCGCTCTGGTGACGCGACGCAGGGAGGACGGGAGGACGGGGCACAAGTGCCAGGGGTGGACGGTATTTCATTTACCGTCCACCCCTTGGTCCCTGTCAACCGTCGGATCCGGCATGTGCGGGTCAGATTTTAAAGGATTGCCCTTTGACTTGGCCGTTTTCCTGCCTCGCTCCGCTCGACGACATGGATCGCGTCATCGAGCGAGCCGATCGTGGCGCGGCGGCAGAGCAAGCGGCGACGGCGCTGCTGGATGCCGCCGGCACTCTATCTGCCGGCGGCCGTATTGTTTTCTCCGCCTGTTGATGTCGCCGAGGAAGTCGAGCAGCGCTGGGTGACTGCTCAGGGCCCGGCGCGTGGCCGCATGCCGCCGCGAACAGCCTGTTTGTCTGCTCGCCGACTTCCTGCAGGCAACAAGGCTGCAACAGAATCCCAGGCTCGACGGTGAAGTGTCGTCAGCGATCACGCTCTGTTCACAGTGCTCGGAGCATGGTGCGGCCGATCAGGATGTCTGGTCGCCGTTCGCCGAGCAGGGTTCATCTCTGTCAGTTGCTCTGCATTGTCCTGCTGGTCTTCAGTTGCTGCCTTCTTCAGAGTTTTTAGCCACTGATGTCATGTTGTCTACATATGTGGCAGCCGGCAGCTAACACTGATACACCAACTGCAGGATAACCATCTTGCTTCTTCCTTCTCTCCTTCAAAGTTTTATCGATCATTACAGATTCTAGAACAGCTCAGGTATCCACAACAACACATGGGGTCTGGGGAATACTTGCTGACTAGCAGGAGCTCAAGTACCTGCAGACCAAGATAGGAGAAAGAAGCTCAGGTACGTGTTAGTAATAATTAATGGTTGGTTACTGAATTGGACTGCACGATTGATCATGCCAATCATTTCAGGTTCTCACTGAATGAGATCTGATGGGTACAACAGTCAAATGAAGGCACCGACATTGACCGAGTGCCGGTGTTGTAGAAGAAGCGCGGTCTGCATTCTGCATGTTCAGTCTTCAGAACAGTTAAGCAGCTGTTGGCCGCGACGTGCAACCATGGTATCATATCAGCTCCCTCGAGGCGCACCAAGCGGTCGATCGAGTGAACCGCGCCTACACGGCGCAGCGGGCGGATCGCGGACCTCGACGCCGGCGGTGGCGCTGGTCGAGGCCCAGAGGCAATCTCGCCGCTGCGTCATCCAAGATCAGCTTTCTCTTGCAGGTTGCAGCCTGCAGGGGCTACCCAGCGCATTCTAGCATGGCCTCTGGAGCGCGCGGAATGGCATCCACGAGCCGGCACCTCGAGCACGGTCTTGTCTTCCGAGGGCGTCGGCGATGCTCATCGAGGCCCTCACCGGCGGCCCGAAGCTGGCGATCGGTGACATGGCGTCAGCTAGCGTGGTCATGGAGCCCGTCGGCAGCGCAGGGGGTGGACGGTATTTCATTTACCGTCCACCCCTTGGGTCCCCGACAGCCGTCAGATCGCGCACGTATAGCTCAGATTTTAAAGGAATGCTCTTTGACTCGGTCGTTCTCCTGCCTGGCTGCCTCGACGGCATGGGTCGCGTGATGGAGCGAGCATGGCGCGGCGGCGGAGCGAGCTGCTGGATGTCGCCGCGCCGGCAGTCTCTCTGCCGGCTTCTGGGCTCCGGCGGCGAACGTATCATTCTCCGCCGCCTCGAGGAACGGAGGAAGTTGAGCAGCGTGTTGGTCTGCTCGTCGACTTCCGGCAAACAAGGCTGCAGAACTGTCCGAGCCGCGGCTCGCTCCACGGTGAAGTGTGTACAGTGATCGGAGCAGGTTGCGGCCGGATTGAACCGGATGTCTGGTCGCCATTAGTCCAAGGCTGCGGTATCACTGATGTCATATTGTCTGCCTTTTTATTTGAGAATCATTGGCTGCCTACACTATATGGCAGCCGGCCGGCAAAAACACTGAGAGACAACCAGCTTGCGTCTTCCTGCTCTGCTTCTTTTTTTTTTTTGCGAAACGGGGAAGGATTGTATTACAGCACAGTACTAACAGTACATCGCCCCTTTGCAGAAAGGACCCCAAAAGAAGAGAAAATTACAAACTGCAGCACCAAGTCCCTTCTACTGTTCTTCTTCCCCATTTGCCTGAGCAGCTCGCCGGACCGCGCCGCCGCGACTTGCTTCGTCATACCGCCAACTTCCTCTTCCTTCCAGATGCAGAAGGCGACTCCAAACATTGGTATACCGCATGAAATCCACGAGAAGAGACCATCGGCCGTCCAACCTCCAAATCTGGCCATCCTCTTACCGCACGCCCCCAAAGAGCTCAACACCGACGAAGCAGAGCACGGCAACAACAGCAGCAGCAAGAACCCCAAAGCAAGAGGGAACCAACCCACCAAACCAACATCGGCGAAACTGGATTCGAAGATCGAAACCAGAAACCCGAAAGTATCCGCAACAGCCAGCAATGACCATCCGGAAAGCAAACTCAAAAACAGGGTGAACCAAATCTCCCCCCGATTCGCTACCAAGAAGAGATTCCTCGCATCTCCACCAAAAGAGAAGCGCACAAACCTAACAGCAGCTCCGCCGGAGCAAAAGCAGCAATCACCTGTGCCCTCGAAGAACTTTATTCACCGGCAAGGAAGCACACACCCACTCCTTCCGGCCACCCTGGCTCCACCGTCGACCAGCGAGCCAACCCTAGCTCCGCCGTCGAACTGAGCCGACGAGCTAAACCTAGGCCTAGATAGACAACTATCTACCCTATATACATCCGCACAACGATTCTGTGGTCCCTCCCCATCTCCGACGCCGGGCCGGCCGTCGGAGAGGAAGGGGACCGGCGGAATCGCCACTGGAATCGGCGGTCGCCCAGAAATCGCCTGTTCCGCCCTCTCTTTACTGTAGCAAGAGGAAAAGCGAAAGGGAGAGCCTGCTTAACCACACATCACTATCTTCCTGCTCTGCTTCAAAGCTTTATCGACCACTAGTTGAATGCCCATGCGTTGCTAAGGGAGCTAAAATAATCAAGTGTAAAACAATGTAAATCTGCCAACAAATAACAACATTGATCATATATGACCTTGTCATTCCTAAAAGTATTGACATAAATCAAACATATTGGTTCACCATTGTCACCAAGGTCATTTAAATATCCAAAAAATGTACACTACATTCTATTTTATATCCCTGTCTATGATGCGGCCTAGATAATATTTTGCATCCGCAGGAAGTATTTTCCGATAAGCATTCAAATCTAACGCCATATATGTATCAACTCATGGCCATACAGCAGATGAGATGAGATGAGGGATATGTTCCAAACCTTCACCTGGTGTAGCAATGCAATAGAAGCATGTTGCCTCTTCTTCTTAAAGTGAAAGGAAGGACCTCTCTAATTTATTATAAACTAGTCTGTCAACCCGTGCTACCGCACGGGCTAATTAGAATTAATATAAAAATAAGATCAATAATTATAATTATCCATCTCACGCTCTTTTTATCTATTAAATATTCTAGCACATACTCTAAAATATATATTTTCATTATTTAGTTATAATAGATTTCATTTTGTGCACATCCATATGTATTCAATATATGTTTAGTTGAACTATTTGTTTGTGAATTGGTGTTCTTATCCCTTCCATCATACATGAATATATGGTGACATATATCGTGGGTAATATTTTTATATAAATAATATATTAATAATGATAGAAATAGTAATTTTAGAATTTTATATTAGTGCACTTTAATATATTATTGTAATTATATAATTTAGATTCAGATTTATGAGTAATTTAACTTGTAATAATAATGACATAATTGAATAATTTATATGCAAATTTAAGGGGGGGTATTTGTATTATTTTTATAATAGCATAGGTGGGTAATTTACACAAAGATTAAGGGGTTACTTTAGATTTTTTTTATAATGGCAGAGGTAGGTAATTTAGATACATGTTTAGGGGTTATTTTAGTCTATTTTCATAATGGCAGAGGTGGGTAATTTATTAGGAAAGATAATAGATCCGATGGTTATTATAATTAGAGTTGTTAGATTGATGGCTGGATGTTTCTGATTTTTGTGAGAATTTATAGAATTTCTCTATTTTTTTCAGAGTGTCCACCTAAGATCTTAGGTGGCTTCACGTGAAGGCTTCAAAAGAGTCTCCAATTAATAATAGTAAGAAGTAGAAAAGTCACAGTGCAGATTGTGAGATGGAAGAACGGACGGCCCTTCCTGTTTCTTTAAACAAGAACATATATAAGTTCATCGATCAGCTGGCCCAAAGAAAGCCGTAGGATCGAGCTGGAACTCAAAGGCCCAACAGCTCCCTGAGTCCCTAGAGTCGCTGTTGAGGCACTACCTCTACACTTCGCAAATTTAAAAATTCTTTGTCAAAGTGTTCATCAGTTCTTACCAAATCATATATCGGACTAATGGTACGGCATACCCTAAATTTTGAACTATATAAACTTTACTTTTTACTAGCACAGTATCCATACGCTGCTACGGTTAATATAATGATCTACATAATATCACCAACTTTGTTCCTTCACTTCGTGTACAACACATATTTGTGATCATACAATGAGATATTTATTGTCCGGGATCCGATTGGGATTCTGACTGATTTGTTCGGGTTCCGATTATGATTCTGAATGATTTGTCCAGGTTTCAATTTTGGACTCGTATTCGGGATTTTGATTGATGAAAGGCTAGTCGGACTCGTATATGGGATGCAGTAAGGCCCTTCTGTCAATGATACAAGATGTACATGACTAAAATTTGAGATAGAAACCTTACTTGCTTTAGTAATAGGCATATAGATAGATTTTGCTAAAGAAACAAACACGGATTGCTTTCATCATCTATAATATATTGCGGTACGTGCACTCAACGGAATCACCAAGGCAAAAACTTAGAAAGGGTGAAGAAGGCTACAACATCAGAATTCAGAATCATACACTTGTTTTCTGTATAAAGCAGGATGGATTCACAATCATATACTGATACAAATAATGCAGCAGCATACTGAGCTGCAGTTGGAGTTCCACAGATGGAGAGCAACCTCTCTCTCCCTCTGTCTAGTAGGGGCGGATGGCGGTGGCGCCGATGGAGATGAGGTCGCTGGCGAGCTTCTGGAGCTCCTTGTCATGGTCGGTCATGACCGACGGTTTGCCGCGCTCGTTGAAGCCTTCGTCGCAGGTGGTCACGTCGGTCTCCACCGAGTCGAGGTTGGTGCGCGCCGTGGCCATGTCGCCGCTCTTGAGCGCGGCGTCCACGCTCTCCAGGCTCGCCTTGATGTCGCTGTAGGACTGCGTGCAGTCGTCGAGCGCCTCCTTGACCGTCTCCTCCATCCCCGGCGTGTTCATCCGGTCCGTCGCCGCGTTCATCGCCACGATCACCTTCTCCCGCACCGCCTCCATCGCCAGCCGCAGCACGTCCTCGCCGTCGCCGGCCGGCTGCGCCGGCATCGCGCTGTCGTGGAGCTCCGCGATCGACTCCTCGCAGTCGTACGGGTACGTCGTCCCGCTGCACACGCGCTTCACCACCGGGTTCAGCATGTTGAGGTTCGGCGGCGTCTTGACCATTCCCCCGAAGGACTCCGTCGACAGCGACGGCTTCGTCGGGTCGGCGGGCTGGCCAGCGTACGGATCGGAGGAGGCGGATGAGCTCTTGGCCGATGGCGGAAGCTCGTCGGGAGAGTCCATGCCGCCCATGGGCTGGCTGCTGGCGGAGCTCTTGGCCGCCGGCGGGAGCTCGTCGGGGGAGTCCATACCACCCATGGGCTGGCTGCTCGCATCCGGGGATGCGTACGCATCGGAGGTGGTGGAGCCCTTGGCCGCCGGCGGGAGCTCGTCGGGAGCATCCATGCCGCCCATGGGCTCCTTGGGGGGTACGTACTCCCCGTTGGTGGAGACGTCGACGGGCTTGGCATCCTCATCAGGTTTCTCCTCCTTTTCCTTCTCCTTCTCAAAAGAACCACCGGAGGTTTTCTCCTTTTTCTTGGTTTTTTTCTCCTTCTTTTCCTTCTTATTAGACGATGCATCATCGTTGTCTGAATCATCAGACTTGTCCTTCTTTTCCTTCTTATTAGTAGATACATAATCGACGGAACCGTCAGACTTCTCCTTCTTCTTATTAGACGAGGAGGAGGAGGAGGATTCCTCAGAATCATCAGAACCGTTGGACTTCTCCTTCTTTTTCTTCTTAAGAAACGCGGATACATCAAAATCATCAGACTTCTTCTTTTGCTTCTCATCATAGTCGTCGGACTTCTCCTTCTTTTTCTTCTTAAGAAATGTGGATACATCAAAATCATCAGACTTCTCCTTCTTTTGCTTCTTATCATAGTCGTCGTCGTCGGTCTTCTCCTTCTTTTTCTTCTTAAGAAATGCGGACACATCAAAATCATCAGATTTCCCCTTCTCTTTGGATTTCTCCTTCTTTACCTTCTCTGGAGCTGATGAAGAGTCCTCGTACTTGCCAGCTGGTTTCTCATCAGATGTGGAGGTGCTGGCTGCTTCAGCTTGTTCGACGGGTTTCTCGTAGGCGGTGGAGGCCTTAGCGGAAGTGGCGGCTTCCTCATTAGGGTTCTCCTCCTTGGGCTTCTCGACACCCTTCTTCGGAGGTCCATAATCAAGGGACAATGTCTTCCTTTCGACCTTCTCATACCCTGAGACCAGGGGCACGACGGCGGCCGCGACCGCCAGGAGGAGGGCGAGGCTGAGGAGGTGCGGCCTCATGGTGGCCCTAGGAAACATGGTGGTCAAAAAGTTTGGAAGGGAGGTCGGAGGCAGGGAGGGGTATTTGAATCCGGAAGGGAAGGGAACGGCTGCTGGCCGCATTTGGCGGGAAACGGGAGGGCGTGGTGGGCTTTCCATTTTCCCGGGAAAGCCATGCATGGGACAACGGCAGCCGCTAACCTTTAACCAACACGCCTGCAGAACCACCGTGAGAAAAGGAGGAGCAACAAGAAGAGAATGGGCTCAGTTTTAGCTTACCTATTCTGGGTAGCAAATAAAAGGGGGCTGTCCGACTGACATGTGGCCCCCCACGAGAAGGCAAATGGTGGAGCAAATAAAAGTGATTACCCTTCATGGTACATGGACTTCATGAGGTATGTATTTCATTTGTGTACCATGAGCACAAGCTATAGAGTAAACTTCTCATTGTTGTCAAAAACATTGTGCATATATTTGCTTGGTGATTCAAACACTAAATGCACACATTTAGGGAGAGTTCATTCTATATGTTATGATTTTGAGACTAAGAAGTTTTCAAGTTTATCTTTTGTAGTCTCACGGTGGAGTTAACACTCTAAGAGAATGTGTTTCACGCTCAATGTAAACAAACAACTCTATAAAAGTGATTAGATAGATTGTGCTTTTATGCATATTGAGCCATGCTCTATTGAACTTAAATGCTCATATCTAAGTTCATAGGCTATGTGCTCATACATTTGCTCAACCTTGGTGTACCAAGTGCTTTTCTTCAAAAGACTTTCAATTGGTTGCAAGTCACTTTCAATTGGTACATGCAAGGTAAACAAATACCCCCGGAGGTATGCAAGGCTCTAAACTCATTAAATTGATATCTTTGTCATATCCTATTTACTTTAGAGCTACCTCCGTGCATGATATGATCTAAGCTTTCTAGTTATAACATATAGTTGTGCATTTGATTTTCACATTATTATTTTGTGCACATACTTATGGAAAGCTTAGCTCATGCCATGCTAGTTTCGTGATTTTGTGATCCACCATAGTAATTTTTTCAATTGGTATCTTCATTGATATCATACAATTGAATCATAAGTCATGGAACTAACTCCCTAGACTACTAATCTTCTCTTGAGCTATATTGTTTTGCAAGACCGTTTTAGGAGCAAGACCTATTCTGGGGGAGAAATGTGGATCAAAGCAAGGTATTTTCTCAAGGAGAAGAAGCATATCCCAAAGGGGGAGAAATACCTAAGTGAATCAAGTCATGAGGGAGAAGTAGCAAGATCAGGAGCACCGGAAGAACCGATGCCTAAGCATCGGTGTATCCGACGCTTGTCGGAAGAACCGACGCCATGGAAGAAGGGAATCGAAGCCAAGTCAGCTTATAGGCACCGGATGAACCGATGGGTCAAAAAGGGGCATCGGTGCATTGGGCGTACTGTGTACCATAGACGATGCAAGTCGCGCAAGAGTCAAGTCTTCAGCACCGGTTAAACCGGTGAAGCATCAGTGCATATCATCGGTGTAATGACGTCAGCGCCCAGGAGAAGATCCCTGAGCACCGGATGAACCGGTGATGCATCGGTTCAACCGGTGATCACTGCGTCAGCTGTCAGGAGTTCAACGGCTACTTCGGGTTATGAGTGACCGGATGAACCGACTCTACCCCAGCCAGAGGCATCGATTCATCCGGTGATACGCAGATTTTCTGCTGACCGTTGGAGCAACGGCTACAAGACTTGGTGGCCTATATATACGTCTCACCCCGGCCATTTGAAGATAGCTGGAGTCCCAAGACACCTCATACACATCCAAGAACATCTCCAAGCCATACAAGAGCATCAAGATCATATCCTTAGCTTTTAGCACTAGCTTGTAAAGTGTGAGTGCTAGAATAGCTCTTAGTGAGTGAGATTGCAAGGCCTTGTGCCTTTATGCTGTGGTTCTCTAGTGAACCAAACAAGAGCTTGGTGCGCCGGCCTTCTTGGAGCTTTGAAGCTCGCCGGCAACGTCATCGACCCTCCGACTTGGTGTGGAGCGGCGACGACATCTTTGTGCGGGGGACGTGGAGACCCCCATCCTTTGTGGAGAAGCACCTTAGTGGAACCCGGGGCCAAGGTGACCGTGATTGTGTTCACGGAAGAGACTTGGTGGCCGAGTAGCAATACTCTTAGTGAGTGCTACAACAACATGGATGTAGGTGTGCCTTTGTGGCTAACCGAACCACGGGATAAACACCCGCGTCAAGAGTTTGCTATCTCCTATCCCGCTCATTAAGCTTCCGCATTTCATTCTAACAATTTGTGTGTCTTTACTTTCATAGAATAGTTTCTTGATAGAAAAGGATATAGGTTGCTAAACTCTTTTGGGATAGGGATTTCACACTATAACAACTTAGTTGCACATCTAGATAGCATGTTTTAGTTTAAGTTTTGTGCAAACTAGTTGGAGCCATATGTCAAAGTTTTTATTAAAGCCTAATTCACCACCTCCCCCTCTTAGGCTAGAGCACCCGAACCTTTCACATTCACTCACCATTGATCAGGTTGTCTGATTCAAGGATGAATCCAGCAGGGCCCAGGAAGTGGCCGCGGCCCATGCTGCAGCAGGCAACCCAGGCCGTAAGCACGGCCCGAGCGCACCACACTCGGCCCATTTAAAGGTTTCCCCTACTCAAACAAAAAGGCTAAGGATTCTCTCTCTCAAAAAAAAAAGGTTGTGCCAAAAAAAAACCATATATATCCTGAAGGAACAATAAGTCAGTAACAATAATTCCTCTCGAAAAACATGGGCCGTTGACGAAACAAAGTCACGCAATAAGGTGCTGCACATCTCTGATAAGGTAGTACACCTTCCTGGCAACCTCTCCATGACTCCATGGGCCGGGTCAGCAGCCGAGACGACGCTGACATACGCATGCTTCTCGAGCGAGCAAGCAAGCAAGTAGCTGCCGACATCCTCTCAAAATCAGGTCGATAGTGTAGATAGCTTGCTTTCTAGGCATGTCAACTTTGTCTCCGCTATGTGATGTGACCACCAATGTAATCATGTCAACTTTGTCGCCTCTCTCCAACTCTCGGTGAGCATTGACCACAAAACTCAGTTGTAAAACCAGCTAATTAAGCAGTTGATTAGTAGCCAAGCATACCAAGCCTACTGATTAGGTCGGCAAGGTATATAGCTGCCCAAGACTTTGCAACCCCAGCAGGAGACAAACAAGCTAATTAAAGAAGAAACTTGTGGCTCACAAGCCGGCGATGTGTTCACCTCCCTGCTCACTCGCTCGCAGTCACAGCTCCCGAAGACGCCACAGCTGCTGATGAACGCTAGCTAGCTGCGCCCCTTGGTGTTTCGTGGCCCATGTTTTATCGTCCGTCAGTCGTCTCCGCCGGGCGATTGGATGGCCTGATGGATGAATTTGCGGCGGCCAGGGATGTCGACTCTCTCTCTCTCTCTCTCTCTCTCTCTCTCTCTCTCTCTCTCTCTCTCTCTCTCTCTCTCTCTCTCTCTCTCTCTCCTCTCTCCTCTCTCTCTCTCTCTCTCCTCTCTCTCTCTCTCTCTGTCTCTACCCTACCGGTAGTAGTGTTGGTAGTTTCTCCGGTGCACGTGTGGATCAATCAGTTGCGCTTTTCCGGTTGTTGCTTTTGCTTCTGTTGACTGATGTGAGCTGACGAAAATCTTGTTCAGATAAAATTATATACATGTAGAAAGTAAGCAACAAGAGCATATCCAGCCAGCTGCCAGCCATATATATTTCACTTTCAGCTAACTGCATGAAGCTGGTGCAAAAAATTGTGAACGGGAGAAAAGTATTAAGAACGCGTGTCAGAAAATCAAAGGTCAAAATTTGAATAGTAAAGTCATCGGAGGTTATTAGCATATCTATAACTGTTCAAAGAAAATGACTTGGGATTCATTCGGACATATATAATTCAAAGGGAAAAGGTTGCCACTGTCAGCTAATTTTAGCCGCCGTTGGAAGCTAAAAGGCTATGTTCGTTTGAGCTTCTGAAAGCTTTTGCATTCCAAAAGCTAGTAATGCAAAAGCCACTACCGGATGCATTACTAGCTTTTGGAATGCAAAAGCCAGATGCACCCAAAACTCAGAAGCTGGAAAGCTCATGGTAAGGTGCTTCTGGCTCCTGGCTTTCAAGAGCATTTGACCTTTGGAGATCCTGAAACTCAATGATCCAAAAGTGCCCATAAGCTGAAACAACCATTTTTGCGCAAAATATTTTCGTCTTCAAGAAAAAGTTCATAGGATTCTCGTACATTTAATTTGTAGTACAGAGAACTAAAAAGAAGTGTGCTTGTATAAGCTGCATCTTTGAAAGTAAAGAAAAGCAGCAAAGGAATCGGATGCGTACCAGGAATCATTAAACTAGATCTCACTACCGGAAAACCGTGCGTTTGCCTTGTGCCAAAACGTTTGCCGTGGGCGAACAATCGGGCACACGGCAAAGGCACCGTTTGCCGTGTGCCAGATGACCTGACCCACGACAAAGAGAATGCACACGGTAAACTTGACACTTTTGCCGTGTGCTTAACTTATGATACACGGCAAAGACGGCGTCCAGTGACGCCATTTGCTCCGCCGTCACCTTTGCCGTGTGCCTGAATAAAGCACATGGCTAAGATTCTAGTTGCCGTGTGTTTTATTTTGTGCACACGGCAAAAATGTTTCAAAATAATTGAATTTTGACTCTGCAAATTTTCTGGTATAAGAATACAGTACATTTTGCTACATGCTAAACTTTGGTAATTTTCTCGATATATTTGCTATATTTAGACATTTAATGTCAGTAATCAAATTTCTAATGATTGTACTAGAAGTGTTTTGATTAGTGGAGTATAAAGTATATAAAATTGACAGACATAATAGCGAGTCCAATGTGAGCATGTGTGGCTGAAACAGAAGTAAATTTTGAAGATCTTGGTAACAAACCATGATCCAGAACATTTCCCCAAATCATTTTAAAATTCTAATAAAAACAAACAAATTCCTAAAATCATGAAATTTGTCGTGCTGTCATTATTTTATGTGTGGATACTATGAAAAAAAATTTGGAATGTTTCGCACAAGTTTGCTCGTACAGTAGTTATAAATCGAAACATTTGCAGAGAAGATCTATAGAGTTGAGAAGGAGTCGTATAGGTTTCTACTCAATGTTACGAACGAATTGGCGGTTGACTTTGAAACATTTTCTATTTGCAAAACACAACTTAGGTTGTTTCATGCCATAATTCGATTAAATTTTGGATTAGTTTGCTAATTATATTTTTTTTGCAAATAATCAATATCACATGATATATTGAACTTTTTTATATGATCTCATATGCAAAAAAAAGTTTATACCAAAGTCATACAGCACAATGAAATCTAAAACTTTGTAGTTGTCAACTTTTTTATTTGAGATTTTTTAATATTTTAAAATATTATTATAAATTATCTAATTTGAAATCATAAATTTCAAAATATTCAAATGACCTCAGATGTAAATAAGTTATATACCAAAGTTGTACAACTCAACAAAATATAAATCTTTGTAGATGAAAACTTTTTTATTTGAGATTGTTTAGTACTTCAAAAGTCCATTATAAGCAATCTGATTTGAAATTTAAAATTTTTAAAATTTTTAAATGGTCTCGTATGTAATTAAGTTCTATACCGAAGTTGTAGAGATCGTTGAGATCGAAAACTTTCTAGTTGAGCACTTTTTTATTTGAGCTCATTTATCTATCCAAAAATACAGTATAAGGCTATCAAAAAAACACAACCCGCCACGTCAGCAATCCAGGACTTTAAAATGAAACCTTCCTATTGGCTGAATTCCTTCCCCACGGATCCATCCCCACCAGCGCCTTCTTCTTCCCTCTGTCTCGCGCCTCTCTCCTCCTCTCTCTTCAGGGCGGCGGCGCCCACGGGCGCGCGGGCGGCCACGGGCGGCGGCCGGCGGCCTCGTGCGGCGGCGGCGACCGGGCGCGCGGGCGGCCTCGGGCGGCGGAGCCCACAGGCGGCGGCGGTGCGGCCACAGCTGGCGGCCCGCGGAGGCCTGCGGGCGCCGCCCCTTCCCCTCCTCTCCTGGCCGGCGGCGTGATGGTGGTGACGGCGGCCGACGGCATGATGGTTGTGACGGCAGCTGGCGGCAATGTTTTTTTTATTTTTTCCGAAAAATATTTGCCAAGTGTTGTTCTGACACACGACAAAGAGGCACTTTGCCGATGCCTGGTTGCCGTGGGGTCTTTGCCGTGTGTTACACACGGCAAAATGTTTGCCATATACAAACCGGCCTTTGTCGTGTGCCTCTGTGTCCCGTAGTGTCTGATGTTAGATAGGTATCATCCATGATGCCGAGGTTGAAACGATCTTTTTCTTTCATTTCTTCTCCACTGCCTAGAAAAACTCGAAATACATGATAAATCGCAGTAGTTTAATAATTAGTTTTTTATTTTTCCATAAAAGAAGATAGGCATAAAAAAGAGCCCAGGCAGAGGCAGTTCGTCGAATATGATGCAGGCAAGTGGGGTGGAAGATAGGCACGGGTCCCTCTCGTAAAAGCAAGTTGGTCCTTCTCTCTCACATGTCGCTTTCATTCATTTTCAATTTTCAATTTTCTCTTTCCATTTTTAGTTAAATGAAGAAGATAAATGCAAGTGGAGGAGGACAAAGTTTGACTCCAGCAAAAAAAGAGGGAAGAGTATAGGGTGCAAATTGGTAACAAAGGTGTACTTCCAACTCTCTTTAATTTCAAAGTTTTGTACTAATTTTCAAAATAAGATATGATTTTAGAGAAGTAGTATAAATTTTGAACTAAATAGAGTTGGAGGTGGACCTAAAAATTACTAATTGACACTTACTTGTTTGATAATATTGGGGGTGAAAATTGGATAAAATAATCACCTATGCATGCATTGTTATCGAAAACCCCCCCATCTTTGTCGTCCAACTTTACAACTTTATGATCCGGACACGCACGACATTGATGTCTACGATCCAGCAAGTACAGTTACGTTTACATGTATGGTTGTTCGCGCAACTAACCTTTGATTGACTACAACATTACTGTTCTCTCCGTTCTAAACTATTAATCATTTTAGCTTTTCTAAATGTATTGATTTTACTATCCACACTAAAATCTTACTATTACTAATTGAAATTCCTTTGGAGCCTCCATATGAAGCAACCTAGATTTCTAGGTGGGCACTCTAAAAAAATAAAGAAATTCTATTCTCACAAAATTTAGAAACATCCCACCATTCATCCAATAACTCTAATTATAATAAATATCGGATCTGTTATTTTTCTTAATAAATTACACACCTTTGCTATTATGAAAATAGACTAAAATAACTCCTAAACATGTATCTAAATTACTCACCTCTGCCATTATAAAAAGATAATCTAAAGTAACCCCTTATTCTTTGTGTAAATTACTCACACATGCCATTATAAAAATAATACAAACACCCCCTAAATTTGTATATAAATTATCCAATTATGTCATTATTTTTACAAGTGAAATTACTCCTAAATCTGAATCTAAATTATATAATTATATTAAAATATTAAAGTGCACCAATATAAAATTATAAATCATTATTTCTATCATTTTTAATATATTATTTATATAAAAATACTACCCACGATATATGTCACCATAATTTCATATATGATGAAAGAAATAAGAATAACAATTCACAAACAAATAGTTCAACTAAATATATATCGAATACATATGGAGATGTGATGCAAAATAAAATTTATTGTAATTAGATAATAACAAATATATATTTTAAAGTATGTGTTAGAATATTTAGTAGATGAAAAGCTGTGTGAGATAGATAATTATAATTATTGGTCTTATTTTTATATTAATTTTAATTAATTTGTGCGGAACAGATTAATAGTTTAGTGACTAATAATTTAGGACGGGGAGCAGCTGGTAGCTCTGCAAAGCGATATGGGGACTTCAGTTTCGCACGTCCGTATGGACGTGAGCAAAATGCAAGCGACCATGCACCGGGGACAATGGTACTACATACGTGGATCGTGTAGTGCGCCCACGAGGCCACGACGCACACCCTCCGGAGCTAGCGACAGGCAGGGCAACGAATGAACAATCAATCCGGCCACTTGCCAACGCAGATGCTCATCGCCGGCCACGCATGCCCGAGCCACCGGAGGCGCCGGCGGCCGGCCACGCCAACGGCCGGCGCCGTGCCGCCTGAACCTGCGTGCCTGAACCTGCCCACTTGCATCGCGGCGTTATGTCATCAGGCATGACCGAAGCTTGGTTTGGCTTTTGCACCAACTTTTCTCTTTTTTTTTTTGCATGAGATTCATGAGCCGGTTTGTGTTTTGCATATGGTACGATGCCGTCGAGGACACACGTGGCGCGTTCAGGCTTTGGATCCGGCCGGGAGAGCGGCAGCACAGCTCGATCATAGCAGTCTTATTTAAAAAGAGAGGGAAGAAAATAGAGCCCGTTTAGTTCCTAAAAATTTTCATGCACTACAGTAACTTGCAATGTTTGGCCACTAATTTAAAATATTAAGTGTGAATAACTGACAAAACTCATTCCATAACTCCCGGGTGAAATCGCGAGACGAATCTAATGAACCTAATTATGCAATGATTAGACAATATTATGCTACAGTAACCAATCTCTAATGACAGATTAATTAGCCTTAGTAGATTTGCCTCGCGATTTCCTGTCCATCCGTGTAATTAGTTTTATAATTAATCTATATTTAATACTCCTAATTAGTAGTCAAACGGCCCCAAAAATTTTTGCCCCAAAATTTTTTGGGAACTAAACGGCCCATAGTCATGTCCTTTTCAACAATCTTCAAACTCATGATGAACTAGCTATATGTACTAGAATGCTAGACTAGATAGCTCTCTATCCACAGAAAAGAATATCTTCTTGTTTCAAATGTATATATGCTGTCACTTCCCAGCGAAATAGTTAGTTGTATATGTGGCATTTTTATTTTCGCTCACAATTCTAGGGATACACAAATTTTTTAAGATCTTTGTCCTGTTTCACATATTTCTCTCTGTCAGTAATCGTGCACTTGGTAAGGAAGAAACAATGCAAGCAGAGATATTTCCAATGCATGCATGCATTTTCTATACATGCAGAACTCAAAGTGTGTGGTAGAAATTACCATGGAACAACCCCCCCACCCCCACCCCCCACACACGCGCGGCCTTTTTACGCTAGGATCTGAAAATTTTTATTTGAAAGAGAGCAAAGAAAATGGTCTCTGTATTACCCTCATTACAATATTTACTATCATCCTATTCATGGTAGAAAATTTTCTCAGTGATTATTCTTGGCATACAAAAGTTGGGAAGGTGGAATATCAAAACAAACTATTTTTCATTTAGAAAACAAACTATTTTGGGCGTCATAAGAGGAAGAGAAAGGCACTCCCCTCTGTTCTAGATTTTTGCCATTACAATATTGTTGATGCATATGGCAAAATATGAAGTAAAATAAAATTCTCTAACTTGTACGCATTATCCACACTATGGAATAGCTCCATGCGGTCCCCAGCCCAAGTTTCGTCAGGGACAGATTACTACTTGCGCATGTGCTCAAACACAGTTTGGCTAAATAAAATGTTGTTTTTACCATGCATATATACAGTCAGGAGGTTTGACCATAAATACTGGTAAAACCGTTTGTGCAGAATAACATACATAATTCCTCATGCAATGATTTTTTTTTCAATTTCCTTTTGCATTTCTACATGTACTACGAAAATGTTGTTCCTTTTGGGTACACGAAAACTGATGTTGCCAAGAAGCAAACAAGCACTAGATTCCCAGGCGACAGCACCAGCACAGCAGTCGTTTCCAAGGCACACATGCGTACTACGGAGTAGTAAACTCCAAAATATTGCAGGGCCACAAGATCCGATCCGGCTTGTCTGACTTGCTGAAGCAAAGTCAGCAAAAGCTACAGTAAATTGTGTCCGGATGAACAGTAGTCTACCGTTATTTACTGTAGCATATTTACTGTGCCGATTTTCACTGTTCATAGTAGTACTGTAGTATGACACTGTAGTAATAAATCTCATCCATCCATCTGCAATCAAACGGCCGGGAACGGATCGAAAGTCACCGCTACAGTGATTCCCTGACTTGCCTTCAGCCAGTCAGGGAATCCCGATTGCACAAGATCAGGATTAATAAAGAAGAAAAGGTGCTTTCCCGAGATGATGGAGGAGACTTGATCCTCGCCACAGTTGGGTCTGACAGAGACAGAGCCCGTCGCTGTAGAGATCATCGCCGGCACCAAAATCCAATTGCGATTAAAAAGAGTTGTGGCTGGGGGAATAAAGAACAAGTCCAAAACAAATAAAGGCAAGGCGATAGCCAAGACCAAAGCAAAAGCCAGGAGAGATTGGGATTGATAGATTCCCTCCCTCCCCCATTGCTGCATCTTTAAGCAAGAAGGCCGCAGCCGGAAGTCCAGACCGGGGCCAGCAGGGGATCAAAGAACTCCTGCAGGGGAAGCCTCTGCTTCTTCCACCCATTTCAGAATTTTTGCTCTGTTTCTTAGGAGGCGTAGTAGCTCTCAAATCCAGCTCAGAAGGGGCTCCAGGAAGCAGAATTGAGACAAATTTGCTCACCAGATTGCCTGGAAACGAACAAAAGGCGTTGCTTTGTGCTCTTGCCTCTTGGATCAGAGGAATCTTCAAGAAATTGATAAAAGGCGCCTTTTTGGGAGGTTCGTGGGTCTCGGAAGCCTCCAAAGGCGCCATTTTTGGCCACCTTTGCGAGCCTCGGGAGGGTGCTGATGCTTGCCATTTGATACCGCAGCGACCGCTCCGCCGGCGATGGCAGCAGCGGAGGAACTGCTGAGGAAGATACGGGAGCTGGAGGAGGGCCAGGCCGAGCTCAAGCGGGAGATTTCCAAGTTCGCGCCAGAGAACCAGAGCGCGCAGGTCAACTCGTCGCGCCGCCCGCCTCCGCCGCCGCAGCAGCCCTCGCCGGCGCGGCGCGCCCTCGCCTCGCTCCCTTCCTCGTCCTCGCGGCTGCAGCGAGTGGGCCGTGTCGGGCTCACCGACAGGCAGCACATCAGGGCGTTGCACGCGCTGGGCCAGGCCGTGCATATCATTGCCCCCGGCGGGAAGCTCCTGTACTGGTGAGGTTTCTTGCATTCCTTGTGTTTGGTTGTATCTGCACACGGCCTGTTTGACGGAATGTCAGACTAGAGTTATGCAGAGGTTCAAGTGTAAAATATGGAACAGTTTCGACAATTTTAGACAACACTGCTTACTTGGGCTAGAAAGCGATTTCGATCAATTATCCAATCTTGCTTGTGGTGTCAACGAAAAGATCCCTTTATCCAGATTGTTACTTAGTTGGCTCAGGAAGCATGTTAAATTATTAACGTAATCTGCAATTTCACATATACTTACTCCCTCACTGTTTAATCCTATAGCTACTACCTATTTTACAAAACGCTCCAATCTTTGTTGTATTCTAGGAACCGTTATGCCGAGCAAATGTATGGTTATTCTACATCAGAAGCAGTTGGTCATGATGCTGTTGAACTATTGGTTCATCCTGATGATGCTGAGGCAGCAAACAATATCATCGGCAATATATTTATGGGGAAATGTTGGAGAGGGAAGTTTCCTGTTAAAAAGAAGTCAGGAGAACGGTTTTTCATTGTGGCCAATAACACTCCTTTGTATGACGATGATGGTAGCTTGGTGGGCCTCATTTGTCTCTCAGTAGATACACGGACATTGGAGGATATACTGGGCCCTTCAACTTCAATAAAATCATATGCACATCCATCAAAACCCCGTTTTCAAGTCAACAATCGGCCTAAGTGCAGTTTGTTAAACAAAATTTCTTTTGATACTCAGCAACCTATGCAATCTTCTATCGCCTCCAAGATAACAACTTTGGTAAGTTGGACTTCTGAATAGACAAAGAAAAGACCACTATTCAGTCACATTAGAAAGTTTGTTTTCTGGCATTTCTTCTTAATTTATGTCCTAGTGTACTGTTTTCTTGATTTTTAGAATAACACCACAGGCTACCAAGGTTACAAGTAGAGTTCGCTCTCGGATCAAGACAGGTCAGAACTGCAGTGAACAGTATGGTGTCGACTCTGAGAGTGAGTACTCTGAAGATGCTTCCAAGGAAGAACCAACATCTAGTGGAACAAACACCCCAAGCTATGTACTGCACGGTGGCTTTGTTAAAGGAGAGAATTCCCCTAGGAAGTCGAGCAAAACAAGTAGTGATGACTCAGGAGAAGGAAATGAAAGGCTTTACAAGATTAGTTTGAAGGCAGAGGAATTATTTGCCAAGAAGGGGATATCATGGCCTTGGAAAGGCTATGAACATAACGGTCTGGGCAAGAGTCAGATGAACCCACCGCAATTTCATGAGAAGCAAGAGAACGACCAGGTACATCAGGGCGGTCCAGAGTCAATTGTAATTCCAGATTTCCAAGATTCTGAGAGCGCCCATGAAAACAAATATGAAGTAACAGGTTCCTGGTGGTCCTTCAACAATGACAGCTTGAGTAGTATCGATAGCAGTATAAGTACCAATAGCAGTGCTATTGAGAGATTAGATCATGAAGCGGATTGTCTAGATTATGAGATTCTGTGGGAAGACCTTGTAATTGGAGAACAAGTAGGTCAAGGTATCACTTCTCACTCTGCAAATGCTTCTATTTTTCTGCAAATTTAGAAACACACACTTCTCTTGTTCACGTGTTCATTGAAAGATTTATGCATGCATAAATCATTACTTGAGTAACATGCAAAATTTGCTTATGGGGACACTGGAACCCCTGGATACCAAAGTTTCTTAACAATGACTCGTGGTTATTTTTGGCAGAACTCATATTGCTGTGCTTCCTTCTTCAAACACTTATTTAATTCCATGATTCACAGCAGAACTGGTGGCATGAATTTGTACCCCATATCATGATAGTGTTACTTTCAACTTTTCAAGGCTTTGCATATCATGACAGTGATGGCATTTTGCCTCCGTATGATTATGCATATAAGCAGACAATATTAATAACAATAAATCCAAGGTTCAAAAAAATGTTATTAAACTTTGTTTGATCAAGATTAAACACTAAATGGAGGCCTAACGTCTACATTTAACCTACGTTTAACTTCCCTAGGCACTATTCAGTAGGCTAGCGCCTAGCGTTTTCTTGAACATCAAATAAATCTTTTTTTTCCTGCTCATCATATTTTCTAATAGATATATTTCGCTCCTGCTATTCTCATTGTTTGGCAGGTTCTTGCGGAACAGTGTATCATGGTCAGTGGTTTGGCTCGGTATGTAACTTTTATTGCGTGAATATGTATGAAACTTTTATTCTTAGCAATTGATTCTAAAATGCTTATTTGATGCCTTGTAGGATGTGGCAGTTAAAGTATTCTGTATGCAGGAATATTCAGAAGAAATGATAGATACCTTCAGACAAGAGGTAGACATCTATGTCTAAGTAAGCATATGATTTTGAGTGTTTTTTGGTTTGAAGGAACTCTATTGTATTGTCGAGGTACCCATCTTTGTAGGATGTTGTAATAACATCGCCCTCTTGCCATATAGCTCATCCAAATACAGTGCGTATATGTCAATAGCTTGAGTCATGCAGAAAACAAAGCATTCTTATACTAGATGGTCACTACTGGCACTGTTTAGGTTGATCATAAACCGCAGAAACCAATAACTTGCAGAACAACAATTCCTTGAGTCCATTGCTGCAGGATGTTAAAATAACTCACATTTTTTATGCACTAAACAATTTAAGAGGTAAGGTGTGAGTGCTTAAAGCATCTTGAAATAATAATGTGCCAGCTCATGAAGTAAACCTGACGGTGTCCTGTTCTGCAGCCACCCATTAACTGGGTGGGGATATGCTTGACATGTATGTGCCAGTATGTCTTTCCTTGATAAAACACATAGCCAGGAAGTCTTTGTGTGCTAAAGGTGGATAAGAGTATTTGGTGATTTTATGGTTGTTGACAACAGGTGTAACATATTAGAGATCATTATAGGCTTTTATTCTGTCAATCTGGCCATTGCTGGAGTAAAAATGAAGCTAATGTTCCTATCTTTCAGCAGCATTGCTGCATCCCCCCCACCCCCTCCCCCTCCCCCCTCATATCCTAAATTTTTAATTTCCAAGTTTTCCAGTGTTTATACTGATTTGAGTCTTATGTGCAATGTGCCCTTCCCATTATGTCCTGTAAGCTTCTGAAAGGTAAAGCCCTGGTAGGACTTGGTGGTACTCATAGAAACTCTATATAACCTCTTGTATGTTGCTGTGAAAAAACATGAAGAAATAAAAGAGAGGATATGATACAATGTTGAAAAACCTTCACCTTATCTTTCGCTGATTGTGTTTTTATAGGATCTAGGCTATAGCCATATGCATTATGTTGTTAACTTTCTAAATCCATATCCTTTGTATGCGCAGGTATCACTGATGAAGAAACTACGCCATCCAAATATTATACTCTTCATGGGTGCAGTTGCATCTCCAGAACGACTTTGTATAGTCACGGAATTTCTTCCATGGTGCGTTGTAATCTCTTACAACTAAAAAAGTTAGAACACTGAACACCAAGTTAAAGCTTACAAACCAAGTGTATATTCTTCTGTAGATGTTACTTTCTCTTTCTGTTAGCTTCAAAAAAATCTGAGTGGTAATCACCTGGTTTCTAAACTGATGACAGAAATGGTTTGTCATAATCTGTTTCTTCCAATGTCCTTCGCTTCAACTTAACATGGCTTCATCTTTTAGTCCCTTATTGAGAGGATTAGTGTTCAGAAATCCACTATCCAAACTTCAACTGCGAATCAATGGGTAATAGACCTTGACCTTGGCTTATATTGCCGTTGTTCTTACTGCCCGTGGATCTAAGTGTAATGCTTGTAATATTAGTACCTGTCATTGGGAAATCCTTAGTTTACAGTATTTATTTATGCTCGTAAACAGAAAATAATAATAACGGCTGGCTCACTCCGTTATTAATTTTGTTGTTCTTTCCACATTCACTGCGGTTAGGGCTGTTACGCCCAAGTTGGTTAAGTAGCCATTCAGTAACTGTGGAAGTGTAAATGGAAAAGTTGAGACTTGGGAGGAATGTATGCACTCAGTAACTGGGAAGTAAGAAGTATAAATGGGAAAGTTAGTAGGAACGCATGTGCTTCAGTCAGTTTCTTGTAGTTCTTTTGAGAAGATTGGTGCTTGGTTGATGCTGGTAATTCAGTGAAAGTTAGTCACAACAGTCATTTTCATTGTTACATCACGTTTCCTACGCCATCCTGTTATTCGTACACCACTTTCATGATAGTTGCCGAGTATTGATGCATTATTCTTGCACTAACTAAACTAGTTTTTTTGTCGGTACTACGAAAATGACTTTCAACTAACTTCTACAGTTGTTTACGAGCAGAAATGACCCCCAAATCTTTTTCTTGTTCTTTTGCTCTGTATTACACTTTACTGTTTCCATTTGCAGAGGGAGTCTATTCCGCTTACTTCAGAAGAACGCTGCGAAGCTGGACCCAAGACGGCGAGTTCACATGGCTATAGACATTGTGAGTGCCTTTTATCTTTCCAAAAGTTCTGGAAAATTGCAGGTCAATTAAACACACTGCAATTTTTAGCATTATCACATTGAATTAGTGGAAAACTGGATAAACATGCTTCAATTGTGCATATCCATAAGCATGATGAGTAAACAGAGAAGCATTACAGTATCATTAAAACTAGATAAACATGCTTAAATTAAAGTGATTTTCTGTGAAATATTGCTGATCCATGTTCAACCTATTTTTTTTATCCTTGCTTCTACCGGGGACCTGAACCACTGGATATAAAAACAAGATGTCTCGGTTCTATACAAGCTTGTGTTGCCTTGTTGGTATTAAAACACCTTGTTTCTATTTTACAGGCAAGGGGCATGAATTATCTTCACCATTGCAGTCCTCCAATTGTTCACCGTGATTTAAAATCATCGAATTTGTTGGTTGACAAGAACTGGAATGTAAAGGTAATGCTGAAATTCAATTTCTCCAATCACCATGTTTTCTCTACTAATTTATGTTGTTCAATCAGGTCGCTGACTTTGGTCTTTCACGTCTGAAACTTGAAACATTTCTGCGAACAAAAACTGGAAAAGGAACAGTAAGTGTGAACAAAATTTATTTGATGAATATGGTAGATACTCTCAAGAAGAGTGAGATTGTCATAAACATTGATCTACAACCTTTTCTGCTTATCCACTAAAAATCTTATATACCTTTTACAGCCCCAATGGATGGCTCCGGAGGTGTTACGTAACGAACCTTCAGATGAAAAGTACGTTAAATGAAAAGATTATTGAATATGAATGCGCCTCCTATACATTTTAGGCTTGAAGGTTACTGAGCTTTTTGTTTTTGCTAAATATAGGTCTGATGTATACAGCTATGGAGTTATTCTGTGGGAACTTGTTACTCAGAAGATACCTTGGGATAATCTCAATACAATGCAGGTACATTATTGCTATGTATTTTTTTCAATTTGTCTTATAATCATGCATAAACTGACTTTCTATTGTTTGGTGCATTTTTCACTTTACCGGGTAGAATTAGGGAGCCAATTTTGTTGGGGGAGAACCAACAGTAACAAATTTTACTGGGTATAAACAGTGACAAAAGACAAACTTTAATGATTCCTTCTTGTTGGCACTATCCTTTCTGTCTGACTGCAAGATCAGCACTCACTTGTTTTATCGGTGTGGAGTTTTGCTGTCTTACAGTACAATTGCTTAATTATGAGTTCTAAGAAAAAGGTTCTTTAATAGTTGTACCCTCTACAACATGCTTTTTCTCCATAATTAGCCTTATGCTTCCTTGTAAAAGCAACATTCACCCCCATGCTGCAGGTTATTGGAGCTGTTGGTTTCATGGATCAGAGGTTGGACATTCCAAGTGATACAGATCCTCAGTGGGCATCGATGATTGAGAATTGTTGGGATAGGTAAGCGTATAGTTTTTTCCTACTAAATGAGTGTCTCTGTTCGTAACTATTTGACATTGTTTAGTTCAGTTTTCAAATATTAAGGGGATGGGGGTTGTATTTATTTGTAGCATGTGTATAGCTTATGTCTGAAGATCATGGAATTCTCTTTTCTGAGGAAATTGCAATTTTATTCTGATTATATAGCGACAAATGCAGTCCCTCTTACAAGTGTCCTTTCTTTGAGCAGCGACCCACGAAAACGCCCATCGTTCCTAGAGCTCCTGGACAGGCTTAGGGATCTGCAGAAGCAGTACAGCCTCCATGCTCAGATGCAGCGTGCATCTGCAGATGCTCTGCTGAAAGGTGCTGCAAAGATGAACGTTGAAGATTGCTAGCCCCAAATCTAATGCAACATGGCAGTGGACATTGTCGGCAACCATAGAGCAAACAGGGTGGTTCATCGACAGCGTAGAATGCTAATCTGGAAGGCTAGCCCATGCATCTTCCTCAGCTGATTCCTGGAAGAGGGACTATGGCTGGAGCTGGAGGTGTTATAGTTACAAGAAGGTGATGCACCGCTTGCCCTGATCTCAAGGCCTGAAGCTTCAAAATGTAGAAATCTTCAGTCAAGGCTGGACACTGCTGAAACGAGAATGGCAGCGGTTTGTGGTGCTGTTTTTGTGTTAACGCCCAATTGGGCAAGGCAAGAAAAGGGAAGTCATCTCCCTCAAAAAAGAAAGAAAGAAAAGGGAAGTCATTCGTAAGTTGTATACCCAGTTTTGATAACATTGTGCTGTGCATAACCTAAAAATATAGTCCTAAAAATAGCAGACTAACCTAAATCAATGAGGTTATCCTGTCAAATAAGCCCAAACAACTAAAAAATAGAACGAGGCCATGGAACTGTTTTGAGGCACTTTTTTGTTTTTATTTTGTGAGGAAGGCAAGCGTGAATATGTTGGGAGTATGATAAACTACATATAATGCAACTGCTGAACCGTCATGTTACATTAGATCACATAGTGAACAGCGTTTAACTCGCGAACCAATAAAGTTAGAACTGAAAAAAGCATTAGTATACAAAATAGTCGATTTTGGACTTACAATATACTTGAAATTTAAATAAATCACTGGCAGTATACTCGTGAGTACAACAACAACAACATAGCCTTTTTTCCCAAGCAAGTTGGGGCAGTATACTCGTGAGTATGATACTAAAATTGATTGATACATAGAGTTATGTGAAATTCTAAATTATAAAACAGGCATAACCAATAAAATAACTGAAAATCATCACTTATCATACCCCCAAAAAAAAAATCCAACACAAGGCCAACAGCAGACAAACGATAGAGCAAGTTTAGGATGGCAAAATTTCTGTTGACAGACAACTATCAGAGGTTCAGAACTCAGGGTTGAACAAGCATGCAGCTGACTGTAGCCCAAACATACAGCTATGAAAATGGGACAAAGTTCCCCATTTTGTGCATCATTTCTGCAGTTCCCCATGAAGATAAGAAGTCATAATCGGGCATGAAGCATATATTAGATAGCATGCTAATTAACAAAGCTACAAGGGCAACGACAAATCTGAAGGGAAATAGAACCAGCAACAGACATAACATATCATTAATTATGTACTATTGCATAGCTAGCCAACCACTCTAATTTTTCCCCTTTCCCTTTTTCTCTTGTAAGATTTATACACACACAAGTATTCATCCGTATCTAGAGGTCTTGGTCTTCCACTGAGTGACGACTGACGACTGACGACAACAAATCGCCGTCGCCGATGCAAAAGGCCTCTGCTTTGGGCACCCTGAGGTAGTCCAAGATGGTACTTTGCCGTGCTCTGCTTCACCAATTCACCATTCCTCCTTGCCGTGCTCTGCTTCACCAATCCCGTGGACTCATCAGCCCCCACAAAACTTTCTTCTTTTCCCCTAATCCGCAGTTTACGATGTCACCGACCAATGGGGCAACAAGGTCCTTGACGAGCCAACATCTCCTGCATCCGAAAGGTGACCGCCTGGTTTGTTCACTAATTGCGTGGTGATCTTGGATGTTCTGATTGAGATGGCTTTGTGCAGAGGCTGGAGTTTGGCAGTGTTTGCACCTTGGTGGTATGGGGTATAAACAGTGCAACGGGGATGTGTTCTATTGACATTGTGGACGCTGGATTGCACTCTTGGCTGTGTAGGTAGATGATATCATTATCACAGTTCACAGGTGATGATGAAGTGGGGATTAAATATACGAGGGGAATTTAAGTAAAGAATTTGAGATCAAGAACCTTGGTCAGCTCAAGTACTTCCTTGGCATTGAGGTTGCTCGATCTCCTGAAGGAATTATTCTCTCTCAAAGGAAATATGTCCTAGACTGCTCAATCAGACTGGCATGCTTGGATGCCGGCCTGGATCAACACATATTGATCCAAATTAAAACAAGTTTATGTGCCGAATCAGGTCACCCAATAAATAAAGAAAAGTACAAAAGACTTGTGGGTAGGCTTATCTATCTATGCCATACAAGATCCAATATTTCTTATGCGGTAAGTGTTGTGAGCAGGTACATGCATAATTCAAAGTAAACACTTAGATGCAGTTTGGTGTGATAACAAGTTGAGATAGATCGTTTTTTTATTAAAGAGAAATTAGATAGTGGTATAATAGAGTTGATGAGTTACGTTAACTCTGGTGGTCAAGTGGCAGATTGTTTAACTAAGGGCTTAATTAGGTGTAAAAGAATGTAATGTTTTTTTGTGAGGTAAAAGAATGTAATGTTGCATGTAACAAGATGGGAATGTTAGATATCTATAATCCATCTTGAGAATTCATTGAGTTGTAAGGCCCATGGGCCTAGAGCCCATTGCATATGTCTGTATCATGTATGTGTACTATGGAAAAGAACACAAAACAAAGAGAGGATTCTAGATATTCCCAAACTTAATTCACGATCCTTGTATACATTGAAGTTCGCAACTATCCATTTTGAAGATTTATTATCGTTTGCACCATTTCAGAAAAAATGAAGCACTTGCAGGAGAGTTTAGGAAAAACATCAGTCCAAAACTATACAGTTCTGTTTCCAAACTTAGTAATTGTTTTCGAAGAGCTAGCTATGTATTTTTTAAAAACATAATATAGATCCAATGGCTACAATGTTTAGAGTGTACCGGATCAATGACCGGGTGTTTATGACTTTTAGGATTTATCATATTTTCTAGCACATCTCATGAAGATTAGCGGGATGATTCATTAAAAACCTTCAATTTGTAATAGTAAGGTATATTGCAGTAAAACTAAACCAATGTGAATCTAGGTGACAAAGTAGAGTACACAATTAAAACTTATATTTCCATGACATTGAGATCCGAAACTTTGGCTGCTACCTACAATATCTTTTTTTTTTCGAGAGGTGGTACCTACAAGGCTACAATGCTGAAGACCCATTAACCCATTAACTTTAGCTCCTTTGGTTAATTTGTTTGGTGACCCGGATTTTTTTCCTTTCTTTTTTGGTATCCTGAAACTTCAATGTAAAGTAACGCTGTTTTTGTTTTTTCTATATAAATATAATCAGTAGGGGGCTTGAACCCCTCCTATTGCTTCAAAAAAAAAAAAAACAATGGCTAGCAAAATCAGGTTCATGCCTTTCCGAACAACCAACCTATCTATCAGTAGTAAAGTGATAATTACAGAAAATACCCTAAGACATGGACGGCTATATTCGATCCATACTAAGAAAAAGTACTCTCCGTCAAACCAAGGTCGATGTGGCCGGGTATGTACCCCAGTCCCCAGAATGTCCACATGCAAACAGAGCTGCAGAAAATCAGGCTGCACCAGCGAATAGTTCCCCTGCAACGTTTCTTCTTCTTGTTGGGCACTTAAACCGGCGGCCTGCGTGCAACAACAGGCGGATCCCTACTGAGCGGGATCCTAAGGTACTCCAGCATGTAGTGCCCGTGGACAACATGTCCTTCTCCGACGATCTCATGTGTCCAGCCCCAGGTCTTCCAGCTCCAGGTCTTCCAGCTCCAGGTCCGGTTCCTGCTCGTAACTGAGCAACTAGCACCGTTGAAATGGATATCGTAACCGAGCTTGCCCAGCTTGGCCACAGAGAAAATGGTCTTATAAATGTTGGGTTGGTTCAGGCCGGGGACGTAGAGGACATCCTTCACCTGGAAATTTGCAGTGCTTATGGACCCAATGCCATGGACTCGCATTCCATCACCACCAACTCCTCGGATGTACTGATCGGGCCGCGCTTCAGTGTGATAATCAGAAAGCAGAGATCTGTCTCCCGTGCAATGGACTGGTGACCCAGAATCAATGATAAACACGGCAATCATTCGCCGATCAGCGTTGTTGATCACGCCTTGAGAACCATCCATCATGTGTAAGAATTTTTGGATGATTTCCAACAAGTTATTGGAGTATGCTGAATCAGTTTCTCTGTACAAGCAATACACATCCGGTCAGTGTGTGACAAGAACAGATTGAAAGGAAGCACCAAACATATATATAGCTTGGTACATATTATTAGTAGCGAGGTGGTTATTACCCGCGCAAACTCTGCGACTTGATTTTTTGTAGTAGTATTTTCTTAGCATTTGAGTTCAGTTGTTGACTCTTGGCGATGAAGCTTTTAGAGTTTTAGTTATATAGCCAATTATATGCAAGCTTCTCTCTTCCTGACAAATTCAGTCACAATTAGGGGTGGTAACAGACCATGGCTCTAATGTTCTCTTCACAATCCAACTTGATTCTTAATATTTTTAGCTTACGATCAGGGCTAAAAATTAAGGCCCTTTGGCCTTTACCACCCCTAGTCACAATAGTTTTGTCTGTTGGTCATATAAAGACATTTACCACGCTCGTGCAGCATTGACAGCAAGTTCAGCCTAAGACGCCCCTTGCATGCTGCATCATACCCAATCTATCCACATGGTTTCAGTTGTATCCCTTGTCACCAATTCATTGTAGCCTAAAGGCTTTGTTTTCCTGCTGCCACGAAGAGAAGTGCAAGGACAACAAGTGGATCTATCTAAGTGTAAACTTAAATGATGTAAAATCTGATTACTAATTTTTTTATTTGTTTTTTCAATCTTTACTTTTTCTAAGATTATATGTGATATGAACTACTAAGAATCTCCGGTATTAACATATCAAAGTGGTATGCATGGAAAATCAAACTGCCAATTTTATTTATCTTTTTTTTGTTCAATTTTATGCTATATATTGATGCATTTGGGAATCTTTGTTTTAATCCAGACCATTGGTGATCATGAAAATCTATGGTGTAGATTATTCTTTTCAGATTAATGTGATCATTTTCAATAACAAATGTGTGGCTTCTTGTTAACTATAAAGATACTAAGATTACTAGCATTGTAGTGGCTTTTTTATGCTTTCCCCAGATTGAATTGAGATACAGTTGTTCCATTTTTCAACTTTGATTTCGGCTCCTTAATCCCAATTGAATGGCGTACACTGATAACAATAGTCAATATATAGTCTCAGTTGGACCATTCAAACAATGAGAAAATGTAGATAGTAAATATGAAAAAAAATAATGGGTATGCATGCTATCAGTCAACAAACCACTCAGTTTTCATTCAACGGGTAGCGTCTTCTTGCTGCCACGGTTCCTCTCCTGTAGAGACGCGATACTACAATTCCTCGCAGCAGTGAGACGACCCTCACGGTGCTACCGCACTTGGTTTTTCACTTTTTCTCGCGCTCACCACTGACCCAGTTGATCACCACCCATAGAGTTAGCACCACCACCACATCATCTCCCACCACCAGTCCAGCCGAACCGCCGAAAATCACTCGAAGCCTGCTCCCACTCATTTTCAACAATAATCCTGACCAAACCTAGAGCCCTAATAAGCTTGCTGGCAGAGGTTGCACTAACGCCGTGTTTACTTTCAGCCACTTGAAATGCTGGAAATGTGAAAAAAGAGAACTGTTGCCAAGAAAATTATACCTCGTATATTTTGGCACATTTATGGTGGAAGAATTAGCATCAAAGATATCAAATGCCTCGTGAAGAATATGTTCTGGTGAATGAGCGTCAATTAGAAACCCAGATGGCTGATCAAGCAGACTCCGCGTGTTCAGGAGCAGTTTGCCGTATTCATCATCCCAATCTGATTCTTCATTCCAGCAGATATCGGCTCCGGCAGAGATCCTAAAAGCGAGGGGAACTTACGTAGTCTTGCAGCAGTTGCCCAAATAAATTCTTGATGCCAGATCGGTAATTTATTATTTTAAGCAGTTGCAGCAGTTAAGTAGTTTTGATATTATTTTAGATCAAATACATATGTATTTAAACAACTGTAATTTATTCTATAAATTTCAAATCCAGCATTGATCTTAGAAGTGGAGATGTACCAAATTAAATATATATATCGAACCTAAAAGGAGAATAAATAATATAATGTCTACCTGTGGCGCCGGCCTCGTGGTCCATTTTCAGTAAGCTCATCATGCACCATTATTGATGGTTCATTGTCGTCCCTGTCAATGCTTTTCCCCGGATTGAATTGAGATACGGCTCTTCCATTTTTTGACTCTGATTTCGGCTCCTTAATCCAATGGGATTTACACACATACAGCGAACCAGAAAGATTTAATAATATATTAGCCATACCAAAGATAATCTTCACCATGGATTTTAGAGAGGCGAAGAAATTCTGGTTCTTGTTGCAATCGTACAACACCGGTGGCTGGAGTGGATGGTGTACACTGATAACAATATAATAGTGATTGATAGTCTCAGTTGAATCATTCGAAGAATGAGAAAATATAGACAGTAAACATCAAAAAACTACTCCAGTTTTCATTTAGCCGGTAGCCTCTCACTACGGGATTCAGCCTATTTGCTGTGTGCCAGACGCACATGGCAAAGACCCTAAAGCACATGGCAAAGTCGACACGGCAAACAGCAGCCGACAAAGCTGATTTTGCCGTGTGGCTTTTCTCGGACATACGGCAAATCCTTTGCCGTGTGGTAAGACGGCCACGGTAAAAAATAACACTTGGCAAAATTTGAATAGAAAAAAACCTGAAACAAATGGTAATTTTTTTAATTAGGGAAGGCTCCCACCGGCTACGCCCGCCCGTCTCCGTCCAAGTCACAAGTCGCTGCACCACACTCTCACTTATGTCTATACTCTATTTTCTTTCCCCACATATTATATACTAAGCCGAGTGTAAATTGATTGTTTGAGGCCCTAAACGAATTCAAATTAAAAGGTTGTCAATTACAAAATTTCATAACTTATCGAGATCTACAAATTTTATTTTGGCTGTTTCCCGATCCGAGATCGTTTACAAAATTTGAAATTCACTTTGGCGTGTGCCAGATCAAGGGCACATGGCAAAATCTGGTTATTTGTCGTGTGTACTGGATCTCGCACACGACAAAATGAATTTCAAATTTCAAATAATCCATTTTTAGATGGCGGACCATCCGCTCCCAATGGACGGACCCCGTTCAAGACTTTCAGACATCCGAACATCTTGACCCGAGGACAGTCCGTCATTGGGAGCGGACGGTCCGCCACCTAAAATGGGTGATGACAAATTTAAAGCACATTTTGAAGCAGTAAATTAATTCAAATAGAAATGTTTTCAACTACAAAGTTGTATAACTTCTGAAGATCTACAACTTTTATTTTGGTCATTTGTTCATCCAAAATAGTGGTAGTAACAAGGTTCACAGATCTTATATATCTCTCTTCTAGTTTCAGAAAACTATACGAGAGATGTTCCCATTTGTAAGCATTGTACATGACAAAATTGTGAAATATACTTCAATTTTTACCACAGCCTTCACGTATGATATCATGAGATATTGACAAATCTTATAATTTTTAAACTTCATTTAATTTTTTTAGATTTTTAAAATTATCGGACACACGTTCGTGGTCGTATTTCGTGGACAAGATGTTTAAAATTTCTTTTCATTTGATAGGTAAGGCCTCAAACTAGGTTAAATAATATGAATATTATATTTCCACTTATTTTATTATATTATTTAAATCACTTGCCGTTCAAATTTGACTTTATTCAAAAAATTGCTTGAAATGCAATTAATTAGTTAAGCATAAAAAATAAATATAAAAATATACCAAATTTTAACATGGAGTACCACATATTGTATGTGAAGAGTAGAAAAAGTTTTGAGGTAAGAAGAGGAAAAATTTTATTATTTTGCCATGTACTAGGAAAGCACACGTCAAAGTATGTCTTTGCCGTGTGCCAAAAAAAAAACACTTTGCCGTGTGTTATATCTTTGCCGTGTGTTTTTTTTTGTCGACACTAGACAAAGTGTTTTTTGCTGTGTGTCTCGAAAATGGCACACAACAAATGATGGGCACACGGCGTATAAGCAGTTTCTGGTATTGTCTTCTGTCATTGTTGCCATGGTTCCTCCCCGTGTAGAGACGTGCGCCATACTATAATTCCTCGCAGAAGGCAGAAGTGAGACGAGATCCTCACGGAGTCACGGTGCTAACCGCTTGGTTTTTCTAGGTCACCGTCACTACTGACCTTGTTCACTGCCCGCTCATAAAATAGTTAGCACCACCACATAAAGGTATTAATTGGTGACCCTTAGATGCATCTACAATCGTCTTTAGTTTAAAATTATACTATTTATCTAAACTAAATAATACAAAATTTTAAATTAAATATGATTGGAGGTACATCTAAGAATTACAAATTTGAGCCCCTAGCTACCACCGCATCACCTCCGATCCCACCACTGGTTTAGACAAACCCCCGAAAATCCCTCGAAGCCTGCGGCCCCACTCATTCCAACAACCCTACCAACCCTAGAGCCCTGATAGAGCATGCACTTGAAGTGCTCGAAATGTGAAAAAAAGAACTGTTGCCAACAAAATTGTACCTCCAAAATTGAGAGGAACAGATGAGGTGGTCATACATGCATGTTGCTAGTGATTATACAGAGCAAAAAGCGAGCTAAGGGGAACTTACTTGTTGCAGCAGTTGCTGCCCTTGCCCATATCGATTCGGAGCAAGCTAAGAGGACACACAGATGAGATGACGGTTGAGAGGAATGAGAAGGCGGTGAGGGGAGGCCGGCCACGGGATTGAAAAGGCGTCGGAAGGCGAGAGGCGAGGGCCAAAGCGAAAGCCAAAGCCAGCGTCACTCTCGATCTTTGCGTGTAGGCCGGTACGGTTGTTTTTATCTGCTTGTCTTGTTTGTTTGTCTGCACCGTCCGTAGCCATTAACAAGGATTGTACGTTGGTGCGACAAGTGAGCCGGCCTGCCGGAGATTCCTATAGCGTGAGTACGATCGAGCCCCACTTTCCCCAAGCAACATCGTCTGTCGCAACGCAAGCTCTTGAATTGCTTGCCTCCTTCATCGTCTTCTACCTCTCGATCCCCAGGCCATGCCATGGAGTGGGGGTTCAATTCCACCCAGTTATTCATAACCAACGCGCAAATAGGTCGTCACCTGGTCATGGTGTTGTGGTTCAATTCCACCGACTCATTCATACCCGACGCGCAAATGGATCGTCGCCTTCGCCCTAGTGGATGGTATGTTTCCTCACCTATACTCTCCTTGGATTATTATTTGATTCGCTCCCAAAAATCGTCAGGGCATGCAGCAGATTAAATAAATCCTTTTATTTAGGAATCCCGTCGTCTATGCCTGCTGGGTGTGTCTGTGTCTGGAGGTATCACTTCTGCTGCGGCGTCTGCTGGAGCTGTCGAAGCTACGTGAGCGTTGTCTTCTGCTGGAAAGGAAGCGGTATGATCTGGGTCCGCTGGCGGCGCAGGACATAGTGATCAACACCCTGCTGGAGCTGGAGCTGGAGCTGGAGTGCTTCCTGGAGAAGAAGGAGCGGCATGTGTGCGTGCAGCCATTTAAGCGTTCGCAGATGAAGCGGCTTGAGCGTCTATGCAGGCTGGCAATTCCTCATAACGACGATTTCTCAGGGATAGTGGCTTCAGCAAAAAGGGGCAATGGCATACCCAGATTCTTGAGGTATCGCTCTTATTTCCTTACAATCCCGTCTGCCATTCCATACTTTTCCTACTAATGTTTCTTCTTTTAAAATTTACAGCCTACTGATCCCTACTACTTCAAAGAATGTAACCATAGAATCCAAAAATTCGTCCTACAAAAAATATGATTATCTATAGTTTTTGTACCGTACCGGCATGTAACATTAGGCTCTTTCTATTAATAAACTTAATTATACAGTAGGCCCATTTATTTCTGCCCTATTTATTGTTTCCTTTAGAATTTTGCATGCGCATGAGAACAATTTCATGGCAATTAGGTGCAGGAATGGAAACGGACAATGGATGGATATATACATATACTGATAGAGATTTTTTTTTGAATTCGGATACAAATATTGTCAAATGTGATGGATATTGATATCCATCCTATATATTCACATGTTATATATCCTACCTGAGTATATCCGGCGGTATGTATAAGAGGTCTACTGTTTGCAACCTAATTTGAACTTTAATTTTTACAATCTTGGTTTAAGGATGGTTACTAGAATCTCTTCAAATCAAACATATATACCCGACAAATATGCGTGCAAAGGCTGGTAGTAGCCTGGTGCGATATAGATTTTCTTGCTTTCTTCTATGCAATTTTGTTATCCTCAATTAGTTTATGGAAGTTCAGGCACGCCAAAACTAACATGCGTATCAGGTTAGCGGGCTCTTAATTTAATTGATAACTCAACCTTAGATCACATAGCATCAAACTATACTAGCACTTTGGGCATGCCTTCTCTAGTCAGAGTCTGTTTGGATCCAACTAGCCAAAGCAATCCGGCTAATTTTTGCTCTAGCTGATCCTTACAAAGCCAGCTAATTTCCAGCTTACAACTCTGCTAACAAGCTAACAACTATCCAATGCCTTTGTGTCTACTGAATTCATGAATTAAAATTGATGGGATGGGAGCATGTTACATCCATCCATGGTCATGTATTTGCATATGTTTGCATTTTCTCTCTGTAACTAAACAAGTTACGATGTGCATGCCACCTTATTGGTTAGGTTTGCCCGTTATGTGGTCTTCAACAACTTACCATGTGTCGCCCTTTTCAAGACACTCCAAGGTGTAGCCGCTGGGATCAAATATCTGCACAAGGCAGGGAGCCCATCTCCCATTATTCATTCATATGCAAATACAGAGCCCAAAATCTCAGATTTTGGCATTCTGAGGCTTCGCTATCATGGTGATGGTAACCACGTATCCAAGGTCAAGGTGCTCATCAGCATGTTGAAGTTTCTCCATTGCGATGATGGTAACCATTTAGATATGATCGAGCTTCCCAGCACATTCAACGACCACCTCAACCTTCCTGAGGTTTTTTCAGGGTTGTCCTGCTTAGATCTCTTGAGGTAAGAGCTCAATATATCCTAACCGTTCATGAATAGTGATTTAATTTATTCTAAAAAATTTATGTGTTCTAATTAGTATGTATGAGCTAAACAGTAGGTGCTAAATGATGAACCTGTGCCTATCCGTTATTATGCACGCAATCTAGTAAATCAGGTGTGTGCACCTGGATGTCCAGCCCACATTGTTTAAACATCCAAATTTAATAAAAATACTTGGTTCCTGGTCTGATAAAGAATCCAATAGCAATACCAACTTTGAAATTACTGCTGGGACTAGTATTTTGCTGTATTTATAATTTGAAATACTCATTGAGTCTCCATATAGATTTTCATACTTGTAAGAAGTTTGAAACTGCAGTGTAAATCAAGTCTGTAAGGTGTATAAAATTACAATGTTTTCACTGATTATTTGCCATGATATTTATATATGAGTTTATATATCAAGTGCCAACACATTACCACTTTCCTTAATTACTGGCAATATACTAATTGGTATAAGTATATATGTATTAGGAATATCAGCAATTGGACCGTCTCAATGAATTACTGGGGTTGGGGTGTACTTAAAAATCCATTACTCCTTGCGTTTGAAATTAGTAACCCCTCCATTTAAACTCAGTTGTCATCTAATGTTGTCCTAAGTAAAACATTTCTATCTTTGATCATTAATTTCTCAAGATCAGTGTAGTTTAACAACACACAATTGATATTATGAGATTATTTTTTATGGTGAATCTGAGAAAATAAACATTATGATGTAAAGTATACTATTTTTTATAGAAACTAAACTTGAAAGTTAGAAATGTTTGACTTGGGACAAAGTACTAGAAGAACAAAACTAATAATGAAATAGATGGAGTAGGTAGGTGTATTTTTTTTTGTTAGAACAGGACTTTGAGAATTAACTTGTGCCTACCCCTACCCAAAATAAATCCATTACTTGCTATTAGCTCCTCACAAAATATGTGTTACATTAATTACAAATATTTAACTGCATAACCACAGAATGATTATTTAACTGTTGCCTTGACTGTCCAGATATTCTTGTGCTATTTTTGTCAATGCTACTCAAGACCTGGCTCCACTTTTTCTTGACTGTTTTGTTTACATCTCTGAACATACTCATGTAATTAGGCCATCGCTGCAGTTTTCCTTTGGCCCAAAAAATCTGATTCGTTTTTTCCACACAGTGGCAACTCTCCATGTAACATAGATGAATTTTGCCTGGAGAGTAATCAAATGCGTACTTGTTCTGATGTGACACATGTACCAGAATCTTTGAGGTATCACTTCAGTATCATTCCAATCCGTTATTATCAATCGTACTTTACCATCCATAATTTGTCATGGCATTTCATAGTACACTTGCATAAGCTGAAACTTTTATTAATGTATCAGTGTATTCCACGCACTTCATCAAATATCTCTGTCTGCTTGGTCCAATGGTTATGGTTGTGAAACCGGGTTGATTTCTGCTAATCCGAAGTCAGGGTCACCTAACGAAGGAAAAGACTCTGAACTCAACATCAGGAAAGGCATTGCCAGAAGGACTGAAAATGAACCACCACATCCCAGGCAGCCTTTTATAATGTATGCGTCATTTCCCCCTTGCATACTTTTAGTTCCAAGGTTTACAAAATTAACAGCATTGATACATTATTCATATTGCGTAATTCCTATTTGCATACTCTGAATTCAACATCATGAAAGGCATTGTTTGTTTTCATAAAGTAGTACTAACATGTTTCTTGATGATTCCTGCAGACAACCTGGACGTGGCATCAAAGCAGTGGCGGTAAAGACATCAGCTACTTGGGCGTTAGCAACTGCTGCTCCGCACCATGCAACAGGGAACTGCAGTCTCCTTTCTGGCTTCGTAACTGAGCATGATGATCTGTTTGTTCATGCGGTCGACATGGTGCCCATGCCGGTCCGTGCCCGGGGCGCTGTCGTCACGGATGCGATAGTCCTTCCTGATGTGTGGTTCGTCCCCGGGCTCACAGCGAACTTGGTGTCAGTTAGCCAGCTCGCTCAGCTAGGTTACAGCATCGGGTTTGGTTGCGGTGAGTGCCGTGTCACAAGTGGAGTTGATGGCATGATCGTCGGCAAAGCTCGCCTCAGGGAAGGTGGACTGTATGTTCTTGATTCCCTAAAGGTTTCACTCGCTATATGAGGGTTACAATCATCGATCGACAGGTTCAATATGGTTACTGGAGTAGCTTTTAAAAAATGATGGTTACTACTGGATTATTACCTGGTAATTTTCAAACCAACGGTGTGTTCTGTGATGTAATTTTAATAAGCTATATATTGTGGTAGACCGTTGTGGCTCTTATTGGAGCATAGGCTTGGCAGCTTCTACCCTTTCAAAGCGCCTGGTTTGGCTTCAGTTTGTGTGATTCATGCATGGACGCTCTGTTAGAATAAACGATATGCATCATGTCGTATGTAACAAGGTTTCCTGAATATTCTTGAGTAGTATTGATTCAACTATAGATGAGTCCTGATTGTATACGTATATCATGAGTCCTAGTTGTATACGTATATCATAGATCACAGCTGAATCAATCTACGATAGCTTGCCTTGTAAACAACTCAGAGTCTTTGGTACTTAAACACGTAGCCCGTGGTGTGCTGAGATAAGCAACCACGTTTCCCACAAATTCTTTCATGGTATTCAGAGCGTCTTCTTCCTAGATACATCTACAGCCGTGGCCATGGCGTCGTCCTCGTCAAGCTCAGCACCTATCCAGCTCGGTCCCAGAAGCTAACTTGCAACAACTATGTTTTGTGGAAAGCTCAATTCCTTCCTGCCGTTCGTGGTGCTGAACTCATGGAGATTCTTGAAGGAACCTCTCAAGCACCGCCCAAAACTGTGGAAGACGAGAAGACGAAGCAGATGGTCCGCAACCTGGAGTATACCTCTTGGAACGTAAAGGATCAACAACTGCTTAGCTACCTGCTCAACTCCATCACCAAAGATGTGCTGGCGGCAGTAGCAACCATGACTTCGTCAGCTGAAGCATGGAAGGCGCTAGAGACTATGTTCTCGGCGCAATCAAGAGCGCGTGTCACAAATTTGCGCATGCAGCTCGCCAATCTGAAGAAGGGTGGCATGACCACCGCAGCATACTTCAACAAGATGAGAAGCATCAAGGATGAACTTGCCGCTGTTGGAAAGCCTGTCGACGACGATGAAGTTGTCTCCCATATCCTGAACGGACTAGATTACGACTACAATCCTTTTGTGTCGTCTATGCTTAGCCGTGTGGAGCCAATCTCATTGTCAGATCTACTTTCTCAACTCCTATCTTATGATCTTCGCCTAGACATGTACCAAGAAGGAGGTCAATACCAATCCTCGGCAAACACTGCTGCGGTGGAGGAAGGTATGGTGGCAATCGTGGCCGCGGTGGCAACAACCGCGGTCGTGGTCATGGAGGATGTGGCAACAACAGCAATAGTGGTGGCAATGCACCTAAGAAGAGCGGTTCAACAAGCAAACCAAAGTGTCAAATCTGCAAGAAAGTAGGTCACGAGGCTCCACAATGTTGGTACCGCTATGATGATGATGAAGATGATCAACATAACAAGACAGCAGGCACTGCTACATCCGGTTATGGGTATGACACTAACTGGTATGCGGATAGTGGTGCCTCTGATCACGTGACTGGTGAACTAGAAAAGCTTTCAGTTCGTGACAAGTACAATGGTCGAGATCAAGTGCACACTGCAAGTGGAGAAGGTATGAAAATTAGTAATATTGGGATCTTCACGAACTTGCTGTAGGATCTTCACGACGTAGGATCTTGTTCTTGATAACTAGCTGTAGAACAGCCGGAGTTATTGCTGCAAGCAGCAGTAACTAGTGCAACCTGGCAAATAAAACTCGAAGCCAACTAGTCTTTAACCGGCAACCTGAATCGAGGATTCGCCCAACCACACTCTCAAAGAACCAACCAACACAACCTACAATCAATTAAGGCAAACCTTGAAGGGAGTAGGAGCACCAATTGGGAGCGGATGAAGCCGCCGCTTCTGCAATCCCGCGAAGGAAATCACAAGAGCAAAGGGATAGAGATCACTCTCTGAATTTGTTAGCACACAGCTGAACAAAGGGGTTCTGAATTTCAATAATCAAAGTCTTGATTCATCTCGGAGATACATGGAGTACTTATACAAGGAACAACCCTCCTTGTTGGGTGTAAATGACTCTTGGAGTTTCTGGAGTTATGGTAACTCAAAAGTCACCACGAATTGAAAACCCGAGGAGCCTCGCGTGGCTGTTGGTTTTCTGTGTAGTCTCCATTAAATCGGCCATAACTCCTTATTGGGAAGTCTAAATGATATGAGGTTTGTTGCATTGGAAAGCTAACGTGATAAGATTTCCAACCATGTGCAGCATGAAGCATGAAACATTGTACAGTGGTACAGTTTTGTATGGGAATTTGCACGTCTGACAGACTGTTGACATTCTGACCAGTCTTCACTAAATTACTCAAATCTCATTACTGGATAATCAAAAGTACTCTGCAAGTATGCCATTGGAAAGTAGACTTGATAAGCTTTCTGAAAATGTCCTCATTGACCACATAACTTTTGGGAATCAAAAGTTATGACTGATTCTTTCAGACTGTTCTGCAACAATGGACGGGTTCGAGTGTGGTCCTTCTCTGTAATCTTCTCCTTCTGTATTCTTGTCATCCTCCTTGGTGAACCTGAGCAATAACAACATTCACGACTTAGACAGTATACAATTCTCATTAATATTAAAATGAATTTTACAAAGTAGCGCGTTCACCTCTTGTTGTAGTTTGTTAGCTCGGCTACGTGTAATTGGTCCAATGTTCACTTGTTCTCTTGCTTGGTTGATATCTTTCACATCATGTGCTTGGTTTATATCTTGTTAAGTTGAGATGGCCTCATCATCCTCCCCCTCTTGAAAAGGAGTCATTCTCGACTCTGATTCTTCCAGGCCAAAGTATGGTGTTAGGTCAGCAACATTGAATGTTGTGCTAACACCATAGTCATCATCTTAGTTATTCCAATCATCATTGTAGCTGAAGTAAAACTTTGGAGTTGTAGCTGTATTTATTTCTTCGAGTATAGCAAGGTGCTTTAACCTGTAATCATACAGACCAAGTAGTAGACACTGTAGCGAAAATGGCCTCTCATGCCATATTTCAATATAATGTTTTGACGATTGATGACACACACAACACTTGGACTAATATATGTGTTAAGATGATCATTATCAGGCTTATAGGTCCAAGGGATGAAAAGATACTAAACCCCGAAGAAATCAGGTAGAAAGAACCAAGACAGAGGTAATTTGCACTCACCGGTTAAACCGACGTGAGGCAAATTACACACACCGGTGCACTGAGTTCAGAGAAGACTCAGTCAGCAGAGTGCACCAGATGAACCGACAATGGGAAGAATGATGGCGTTGGTGCAATGGACCCAGAAGCTGAGGCTAGGGTTTAGCGTCGGTTGAACCGACGATGCCTGAAGACAATACGTCGGTGCAACGGCAGAAGAAGACCAAGGAAAATGCATACATCGGTTGAACCGATGATACACCGATCAATTGCGTCGGTGCAGTTGTCCAGAGACTCCATTTTTTAGGGGGTTTCTGAACTTGCACTCACCGGTTAAACTGACGATGAATTCAAGAGCATCGGTGCAATTGATCAAGTAGCCGTTGGAGTAGTAACGGCTAGTTGCTGGGAAATAGCATTCACCGGTTGAACCGGTGATGACAAAAATGGAGCGTCGGTTTAACCGGCGTTAAGGAATTTTGTCAGCCTTTCCCAACGGCTCTTTTGGGGTGTGTGGGCTATATATACCCCCAAGGCAGGTTGCTGCATATGGTTGGACGCCAGAAAAGTTGAAGGAAGTGTTGCCCAAGCAAACTAACATCTCCAACCATCCTAGCAAAGCTTAGTGTCATATCTAGCTTGTGAGAAGCTTTGAGAGAGTGCTTTGTGCACTTGTATAGGGATTAGTTCTTGCGAGAGCTCCCATGAGCAAAGTTTTGCTGCGCAAGCAACTGTGTACTCGTCTTGTGACCCTCCGACTTGGTGTGGAGCGGCAACGTCACTTTGTGCGGGGAAGGAGACCCCTCTTGGTGAGAAGCTCCGATAGTGAAGACGGTGCCGTTGGTGACGCTTCGAGAGAGACGGTGGCGGTGGCCTTGTCTTGGTGACTTGGCGCCACTTAGCCTTTGCTTGCCGAAAGCCTTGGTGGCGAACGCAAGACGGTGATCAAGCGAAGAGACTCGGCATCACACTTGTTCGTGTTGGACAAGTGGACATAGGGAGGGACTTGGTGTCCTAACCGAACAACGTTAAATCATGTGTCTTGGTGTCTTCACGGGAGTTTGCATATCTCTCCCTTACCTCTTTACTTACCGTATTACGTTTCCACATTTACTCTATCTTGCGTGTCTTTACTTTTCTAGTTAGTTTGATTAGGATTGGCTATAGGTTGCAAGTCTTTTAGGGGTGAGTAGAGAGTAGCATAGATAAACCTTAGTCATAACTAGCATGTGTAAGACGTGTTAGGTTTATCTTATGCAAATAGATTGAGCCCTAGGTTAGAAAGCGATTAGCGGCCCTATTCACCCCCTCCCCCTCTAGGGTCGGACACCCCGGTGATCCTTACAATTAGTATCAGAGCTTAGTCTCACACCTCTTACGAGGATTAGCCAATTCCATTAGTAAATTTGTGAGAAAGCTCGTAGGAGACCCGTCGACTTCACCGTCGAGTGAGTATCATGTCCGGGGAAGGGATGAGTACCGATAGGGCTCCGTTTTTCGATGGCACGGGTTTTCCACGATGAAAAGTGCTTATGCAAGCACATCTCTAAGCCCGTGGGCTTGATGTTTGGCGTGTCACCGAATTAGGCAAGAAAAATGAGACTAAGGCCGAGAGACAATATGATGCCATTGCAAAATCAATTCTATTGTCTTCTCTATGTGATAGTGTGTTTAATCGTGTATTTGCTAATGAAAATGCTCATAAGCTATGGAAGCAAATTGTCGAGAATCATGAGGGCACAAAGGATGTTGCCAATCAAAAATATCATATTCTCGGCGAGGAGCTAAGTAGCTTTATGCAACTTCCCAATGAAAATGCTCATGACATATACTCACGATTAAATACTCTTGTCAATGAAATCAACGCCTTAGGTCTCAATCAAGTTAAAGATGAAGAAATTAACCGCAAGATCCTCCGAAGCCTTCGCAAGCCCGATTATGACATCATCAACGCTCTCTTGCAAAAAGAAGACTTGGTCAAGATTACACCCAACCAAGTCATCAATCAAATCATCGCCCATGAATATAGTATGGGGATGACAAAGAAGAAAGAGCAAGAGTCCACCTCTTTTTCAAGCAAAAAGAGTCTCGCCGCCAAGCACTCATGCAAGCACCAACCAAGGCTACAAGACTCATCAAGCTCAAGTGAACAAGAAGAAGAGGATGAGGAAGATAGTGATGATGAATCAAGTTCAAGTGATGAAGAATATCCAAGGGCCGTGCTATACCACCACCTCAAGATTGCCGAGCATGTACATGAGCTCTATGAGCTTGGGTACAAAACACTCATTAGAGGGAGTGCGGTTGGGATGGAGAAGATGGCGAAGAAAAAGAATAAATCAAGATCTCAAGCTCTCTCCGCCATCTACAAGCCCAAGAAAAGTGGTGTAAGCTCAAGTCACAAGAAAAATTCCAAGAGCTCCACCACCCATCGCCCTCGGAGATCATCACCACCTCCCATGTGTCTTATGGCACTAGGTAATAATGATGTAAGTGATGACTCCTCCAATGATGAATCCGATGTTGAAACTGATGAAATTAGTGAGATGATGACACTTCTTCATAATCAACAAGAATATCTCACTAAACAAAATGAAGAAATCAAAGCTCTTAAGGCTAAAGAAAAACTTCATGCCTCATTTGTCTCAAGATATGAGAACTTGCTAAACAAATTCAATTTGTTGGACAATTAGCATAAAGAACTTAAAATAAAATATGAGAGCTTTGAATCTAAAAATGAATCATCATCAGATAAATCATTTCCTTACAATATTTATTGTGCAACACCTATCATCAAGGTAGATGCGTCTACCTCTTGTGATCTAACCCCTTGCAATGAGGATGTGATTGTAGATACATGTGATGATCTCATTGCTAAGGAAAATGATGAGCTCAAACAAGAGGTAGAAAGGCTAATGGCGGACTTGATGCAGCTAAAAGGAAAGTACACTCAAGAGCAAGTCCAACCTTCTCAAGATAACACCTCCGTGGGCGTGAAGAAGCTTGAGAAGGGAGAAACCGTGACTTGCTTCAAGTGTTGCAAAGAAAGGCACAAGTCCTACCAATGTAAGGAGAAAGAGGGCAAAGTAAAGGGCAAAGAAAATGGCAAGCCCAAGAACTTGAACAAGAGCAAAAAGGGACACAAGAAGGCTAAGGAGATCAAGAAAAACACATCTCCATACTTGAAGGCTTCATACATGTACACCAAGCCCACCCACAAGAACAAGCAAAAGAGCAACCACTACATACTTGAAAAGAAGAAGAATGGCAAGGTGGTGGCTCATGTCATGGGGTGGAGAACATATGGATGGAACCGGCCTATTTGGGTGCCCAAGGATATTATTCATACCATGGATGGCTCTCAAAAGGTTTGGGTCCCTAAGACTTAGGCACCAAACAAGTGCAACAGGGAATTTGGAGGCTTGGCAAGATTTGGGATGCATGAGTAGGGATGCATCATGCAAAGATGAAGTAAAGCCAAGTTATGGATTAAAGATTAGTGACCCAAATTCCCCTCCCCTACATATGAGGTAATGAGCAAGGTAAAAGGATGATCTCAATTTCATTTGATATCCTTCATGCATCATTGTAGCTCAATGCCTCTCTAGGATTGCATGATCTTATCTTTACTATTGGTATCTTTCATTTGCTATGCTTTCATAGAAATTTCATATGGTAGGTTGTCTATGCTTTATCATATCTTGTTGCAACCTACATGAGCTTAATTGTTTCCCTCACATGGCATATGTCGTCCATAGCATATCTTGCAATTTGATATCTCATACTCATGGTAAAAATGCTTTTGATATCAATTGCTTGCTTATGGTGCCATGATTAGCAAGTTATAAAGTTAAATCCCCATTATGTGAATTACAAGTGCATACATTTGTTTAAAGTGATCCAAACACTAATGCACACATTTAGGGGGAGCTAACTCTATAACTTATGTTTGTGTGACTAATATGCTTTACAAGTGCTATTTGTTGTAGTCACATAGAGCTATCTCCATGAGTTCAAATTTCTTTTGAACACTACCCCTACAAGTCACAATTGGTGTTAAAGATGAGAAGTGCCACAAGCTTTGAAAAAGGGGGAGCTTGTTCAAATAAAGGGAGATATGCCAAATTTAGTTGGTATAACACTCTATCACTAGTAAATTTCTTTTGCTACTAATGCTCCTTGTTGCTAGTGGTTATGAAGCTTTTAGGTGTTTGATGACAAAGGGGGAGAAATGTACCCTAAAAGCAAACAAATAGTTTGGAGTAAATGATGCCATTAGCAAGGGGGAGGAATGGAAAATGCAATGCAAAAGGATGCATGGTTATAGGGGGAGGTACTTAGTCTATGTGGGGGAGAAGTGCAATTTGATGATCCCATGGACTAAGGTACAAAAATTTTCATGGCTCATATGCTTCAAACCACACAATTGTCTTACATTGGCCACAAGCCATTGTTTCACAATTGCTATCAAGCCGGAAGTACTTCGTCCTATGGACTAATCAAATGCCGGTAGCTTTAAAATGAGCATTGAAATGTCATCCGAGCAAGCTAAGTAGTTTCTAACTTTTCAAATTGGTATCAATTTCATATTCTTGCAATTCATCTTGCTTGCTTTGGTTGTGTTGTCATCAATCACCAAAAAGGGGAAGATTTTAGCGAAAATGGCCTCTCATGCCATATTTCAATATAATGTTTTGGCGATTGATGACACACACAACACTTGGACTAATATATGTGTTAAGATGATCATTATCAGGCTTATAGGTCCAAGGGATGAAAAGATACTAAACCCCGAAGAAATCAGGTCGAAAGAACCAAGACAGAGGTAATTTGCACTCACCGGTTAAACCGACGTGAGGCAAATTACACTCACCGGTGTAATGAGTTCAGAGAAGACTCAGTCAGCAGAGTGCACCGGATGAACCGACGATGGGAAGAATGATGGCGTCGGTGCAATGGACCCAGAAGCTGAGGCTAGGGTTTAGCGTCGGTTGAACCGACAATGCCTGAAGACAATACGTCGGTGCAACGGCAGAAGAAGACCAAGGAAAATGCATACATCGGTTGAACCGATGATACACCGGTCCATTGCGTTGGTGCAGTTGTCCAGAGACTCCATTTTTCGGGGGGTTTCTGAACTTGCACTCACCGGTTAAACTGACGATGAATTCAAGAGCGTCGGTGCAATTGATCAAGTAGCCGTTGGAGCAGTAACGGCTAGTTGCTGGGAAATAGCATTCACCGGTTGAACCGGTGATGACAAAAATGGAGTGTCGGTTTAACCGGCGTTAAGGAATTTTGTCAGCCTTTCCCAACAACTCTTTTGGGGTGTGTGGGCTATATATACCCCCCAAGGCCGGTTACAGCATATGGTTGGATGCCAGAAAAGTTGAAGGAAGTGTTGCCCAAGCAAACTAACATCTCCAACCATCCTAGCAAAACTTAGTGTCATATCTAGCTTGTGAGAAGCTTTGAGAGAGTGCTTTGTGCACTTGTATAGGGATTAGTTCTTGCGAGAGCTCCCTTTAGCAAAGTCTTGTTGTGGCAAGCAACCGTGTACTCATCGTGTGACCCTCCGACTTGGTGTGGAGCGGCAACGACACTTTGTACGGGGAAGGAGACCCCTCTTGGTGAGAAGCTCCGATAGTGAAGACGGTGCCGTTGGTGACGCTTCGAGAGAGACAGTGGCGGTGGCCTTGTCTTGGTGACTTGGCGCCACTTAGCCTTTGCTTGCCGGAAGCCTTGGTGGCGAATGCAAGATGGTGATCAAGCGAAGAGACTTGTTCGTGTTGGACAAGTGGCCGTGGACGTAGGGAGGGACTTGGTGTCCTAACCGAACCACGTTAAATCGTGTGTCTTGGTGTCTTCACGGGAGTTTGCATATTCTCTCCCTTACCTCTTTAGTTACCATATTACGTTTCTGTATTTACTCTATCTTGCGTGCCTTTACTTTCCTAGTTAGTTTGATTAGGATTGGCTATAGGTTGCAAGTCTTTTAGGGGTAAGTAGAGAGTAGCATAGATAAACCTTAGTCATAACTAGCATGTGTAGGACGTGTTAGGTTTATCTTATGCAAATAGATTTAGCCCTAGGTTAGAAAGCGATTAGCGACCCTATTCACCCCTCCCCCTCTAGGGTCGGACACCCCGGTGATCCTTACAACAACATATGAATAGATGCCTTCATTCATGGTCTTTCTCAATGCCATTGTGACAGCAATAGTTGCATCAATATAGTCATCTTTCACCTGCTCAAAAGACACTAAACTTGCTTCGGAAGAAGTGGAATCATGTGCATTAATCTTACCTTTAAATTGAACTTCTTGTGGCATGTTAGAGCACAAACTTCCAGCACAACTGTCCAACAATTCATCACAAGTGGCAGCTGATGGCACAACACATCTTGGCACTTTGTTCAAGCTTGGAACAACATTAGCTTGTAACTGCAGATTCATTGAAGCATGATGAAGTTCATCTTGGACAGATTTCTCACTTGCACGAGGATGCATAATAGAAATGTTTTTCTTCTCACATTCAGCTCTCAAATTGATACTTTGGTCAGCCTTCAAATTCAGATTAGATGCGCCTTCAAAATCTGAAGTGCTATCAATTTCTTGATCACATATCGGCTCTGAAGTCTCACCATGTTGCAGAGAAAAATTTTGGACAGGTTCGGAACATGCAGCTTCACCACATTTATCACTAGAACAAGGCACAAGACTTGTCAATTTTACAACACTAGGGTTCAGGCATTGTGATGGTGCTTCTTGCTGAATAATTTTCAAATTTCCATGATGTGAAACTGCAACATGTTCCTTCAACTCCTCTATGGCATATGCAGCAGAGCTTTCTTCTTGATCTTGCTTATCATTTCTCTCATCAACTTGAGGCACAAAGTTATCTTCTTGCTGCTCAACAAAGCTCTTTTTGGAGTTGCATTGTTTATGTTCTCTTCTTTTAGCACTAGAATCAACAGAAGAAAGTTTTGGAACAGCATGTTCTCTCTTCTTGCATGGAGTTGATGATGACTTCTCTCCAACAACAGAGAATATATCTGAATGTAGCTTTGCACAGAAGTCTTGACTCAAATTAATGCGCCTTGTGATCTTGTCTTGCTGCATCTTCATAATTTTCTTCTCTTCTCTAATTGCACAACTTAGAAGATCTTGCAAACTTCTAAAATACTTACCCTCAAGTGCAGCAGCAATGTCATCATTAAGACCCCTCTCAAAGTATTCCATTGCATTCATGTCATCAATAACATTTGCTCTATGCAAGGAAGAATATAGCTTATCATAATATGCTTGGACAGATTTACTACCTTGCTTCAAGTTCTCCAAACGACGAAGCAAAATCAGCCCATATTTTCTAGAAACAAATTCTTTTCTCATGGCCTTCTTCAAATCTTTCCAATTCTTGATGAGACGCTTTTGTGGATATTGCTTCCACCAATCAAGAGCATAATCTTCAAACTCAAGTACAACTCGTTGTATCTTCTTGGATTCTGAAAAACCTTGAACTTCAAGTTCAATCTCCATTTTCTCTTGCCAATCAAGAAACTCTTCCGGATCAGTACTTCCATAGAATGGAAGATTGGTGTATCTCCGGCCTGCCATGGTTAATGCATATGCAACAACAAGCTTATATGTGGAATATGATAATATGTGGAACTCTCACAATCTCACCTTCTCTTACCAACCAAAGCTCTTATGACTTCCCTGCGGATTACAGAGATACAAAATGTGTTGTGGTATCAAGAAAATGATGGTTAAGCGAATACAAGACCAAGGTATCGATTACAATGGCTTTTATTTGGAGCTTGGTGGGGAGAATTACCAAGGAAAGCAATCTGAATTCTAGTTATTGTAAAGTTAAATAGCAATTCAAACTAGAGATTCAATGCCTAGTGCTGATCACAAGATATGAGTGATGTAATGGATGCAACACACGCACAAAAAGAAATTTCAGACTTGATGCAAACAAGGATTATGCTAGGGATGGATGGTTCACAAGGAATCTCCTAGCAAAAATTGCACCAAAGTAAGATAGCAAACTGGTTACACAACTTGATATAAAAATTCAGCACTTGTGCATACCAACAATCTGATCTCTCTTCTTTCTTTTCCAACTTTCTCAGCACAACAATTTTTTTTGCTGCAACTTTTCTTTCCTCTTTTTTTTTGACTCTTTTCTTTAGCAATACTAAGACAAGATTAGATATAGTACTTGTAAAAATTAAAGGCAGAAACACATACAACTAGTAGCTATATATGTTGATATGATAAAAGTTTACGCAAAGGATAGAAGTGGTTTACTCTTTTTTTTGGGGATTTTACAGAGATATGAAAGGCACAAAAGGACACGCAAAGGATGATATGATCAGCAGCTAAACAAAGACTCTAATGGACAGAAATTTAACCAAACTCAGGGGGTGTTTAGTTTATTTTGCAAAATTGTGTAAAGATGTAAAGAGGGCATTTGAAGTATTAAATGAAGTCTATTTGTAAAACTTTTTGCATAGATGGGTTGTAAATCGCGAGACGAATCTAATGATGCTAATTAATCAATGTTTAATCACTAATTAGCAGATGGTTACTGTAGCACCACTGTTGCAAATCATGGATTAAGTAGGCTCATTAGATTCGTCTCGCGATTTACAGCCCAACCATGCAAAAAGTTTTGTAAATAGACTTCATTTAGTACTTCAAATTAGCAAGATTCCGTTTCACTTTAATGCGTTTACGGCTTTTTTGCAAAAACCTGTAAAGATCTAAACACGGCCTCACTAGATAATCAGATTGAGATAAAAGGCTATGACAGATTTTTTTTTTGCTTTATGGTGGATAGGACGAAGACAAAAATATATGTAGCTAAGGGTAAAAAATTCTACCGTGGCAACGAAACCTTTGATACCAGATGATGAGTCACGGGGTCCTGATCTTCATGACGTAGGATCTTGTTCTTGATAAATAGCTGTAGAACAGCCGGATAACTTGCTGCCAGTAGCGGTAACTAGTGCAACCTGGCAAATAAAACTCGAAGCCAACCACCGTCTTTAACCGGCAACCTGAATCGAGGATTTGCCCAATCACACTCTCAAAGAACCAACCAACACAACCTACAATCAATCGAGGCAAACCTTGAAGGGAGTAGGAGCACCAATTGGGAGCAGATGAAGCCGCCGCTTCTGCAATCCCGTGAAGGAAATCACAAGGGCAAAGGGGTAGAGATCACTCTCTGAATTTGTTAGCACACAGCTGAACAAAGGGGTTCTGAATTTCAATTATCAAAGTCTCGATTCATCTCTGAGATACATGGAGTACTTGTTGACACCATTTTTTGACACGTGTCAAGGAAGGTGATTTCGGTGAAAGAAAAGTGGCCGATTCAAAATAAACCAAAAGATGCACAGAGTTGGAATCGGCCGATGGGAGTCTGTCCGATGGACTAGGAGAATATTCTGCAAAGATGCTGATTAGTCGACTCTGGTGCTCGGCCAATGGAGAGTTGCCGATGAAGTCAAGGAAGGAGAAGAGGATCCAGACTCTACAAAAATCTTGATGTTTCGGTTCTAATATTTTAAGTAGTTTACCTTTTAGAAAGTCTTTTCTTTTTAGTCAAGTAATGTTTGCCGTAATCGGCTAGGACTTGATAGCGCTAGGCTATATATATTAGTTGTACGGGACTGGAAAAACTTGATACACATTCAATACAACAAACTTTACAATTCCTTTGCACTTTTTCGGTGACTTCGCCTTTTCTTTTCTTTTTTCGACGAGTTCTTTCAAGTTGATCAAGGACGCCTCACATTCGAGCGACTTGATTTGCTGGTGAGTTTTTGTTTTACCGAGTATATTTGAGCATTAGCTACCAGGCGCATCGCTGTGGCTTTGTTCAAATCTATTCAAAAGTTATCGAGTTTATCTACACTTTGACCATTATCGATATCGGCTAGATTTGTAGGTTTTCCTATGCTTTTTGGCCATTATCACATCTAAAAACATACGAGATCGGCTTTAGGTTTTGGAGTAACACTTTTGTTATCTCAAGAGCCGGTTTAGATTTGTTTTTAGCTTCACATCATCTGAGTTACACATTCGTAGCTTAGATCTTGTCATACATACACGATCGGCTATTCAAAGCCGGTTTTGTTGTTTAGTGTATCGGCTGATCCTGCCGATACGCTCATTCACCATGCGCTTGCATTTAATATCTTTTTTGTCATCTATAGTATCAACAAAGCTTTGCCGATACGCCCATCTGAGAGATATTCGGAATCCCAGCTGATACGCTCTCAAATTTGTCTTTGTTTTCTTCCTTGTCAGTCCCAGTTGACTTTCCGTGACTCGGCGAACACATGCCCTCGGATTCCAGTGTGTTGATTTTTGCGTCAACACATCTTTTGGCACGCCCAGTGGGACACGAAAAGCTTCAACATGGTGGAACTCACAGATAAATCTGCAGTTAGTGAAGAAAACCAGATTCCAGTTCCTAAAGACAAGCTCAAAGAAGAACAAAAGAAGGAATATAAAGAACTGGTGGAGAAATTCAAACGTGAATGCCTCAAGTCGTATAGCGTCAACAGATCTGGTGAGGTGATCAAGAAGTTTAATCTTCCATCTTTCCAGCCATTGTCAGAGGCTCAACGTGAAAGCAAGATGATAGACACAGTTGGCCAAGCTATGGCACAAGCTTTCATCAAGAGTGCAATAGTCATGGGCAACACGGTGCACAATGCAGTGGTCAAGACTTTTGCTGAAGGCACGTTACCAGGGTGCATGGGTCCTTGCTACATACAACCAGATCAGATGCAATATACTCCCTTGGAGGTGTCTATGGCAGCAGCCCTGTCGGCTCAAAATAGCCAGACATAAACAAGCAACAGTCAAACTCCACCCCAGATGACTACTGCAGCATCGACGGGTACAACAGATCCTATGTACTCAACCACACCGCCAATTGCTACAACTGTGCAAGATGGATCTGCGTCTGTATTTCCTAAAGGGTGGAATCCTACTACTGGGTATGGTATGAATCTGGATTTCTTTTCTACGCTACCCAAGATGCAGTTTAATGCATCGGCTTCTCAGCCGATAGCCTCTCAGCCTGATCCATCGGCCGTTCAGCCGACAGGTGCACAGCAGGATGCATTGGCAACACAGCTGAATGCACGAGGCGCATGAAGTCCATAACAGATGGCACAAGCTAATGCATTGGTGCCACCGCCGATGACCCCACAACAGCATCTTGCTATCCTGCTCCAACCCCAGTCTTCTTCAGAAGTGTTATTGTCGCAATCTCCGTATCAGAAGGGAATCAACTGGGTATTCCACAATCAAGCAACTGGACAGATACGGTATGTCAATGTGCCGTACATGGATATTACTAGTCAACAATTGGCTAACCCATCAGCTACACAGCCGACGATGACTCAGCATACACCTAATTGGATAGCCCAGCAAGCACAACAGATTCAATCGGCTGGACAGCTGATGAACCATGTAGCTCAGCAACTTGCAATGATGACCAACGCAGCAAGTGCGGTTTCCCCTCAGCAAATGCCAATAGTTGAGCCGCAAGTTGATTGGAGCACAAAGATAGCTGAAGTGATGAGGGAGCAGTTTGGTTTGAGGCCAAAACAACAATCCGTTATGTACAAGACTCCCTATCCTCCGGTTTACAATCAGATTCCTCTCCCCCACAAGTACAAGATGCCTGACTTCACGAAGTTCTCAGGGCAGGGAGAAGTTTCTACGATGGAACATGTTAATAGGTTCCTTCTACAGTTGAGAGAAACAGGCAACCAGGATGCACTCGGAGTCCATTTGTTCTCCTTGTCTTTGTTTGGATCGGCCTTTGCTTGGTTCACCACTTTGCCGGCAAATTCCATATTATATTGGGCCGATCTAGAGAGACAATTTCATCAGTTCTTTTTCTCTGGGATTACTAAGTTAAAGTTGACCGATTTGACCGGCTTAAGACAAAGAATTGATGAATCGGTTGTTGCTTTTATCCAAAGATTTAGAGATGTCAAGAACCAATGTTACAGTTTGGTTCTGTCCGATCAGCAGTTGGCCGATGCAGCACTTAATGGACTCTTACCACACATTAACGATAAATATGCATCGCAGGAGTTTGAAAGCATTAGCCAGATCGCGAGCCGAATGACAGGGGAGACTCGATCCTATGAGTCCAAGAAGCCTTTTCAGAAGAAGATCAACTATGTGGAGTATTCTACCAATAATGAGTCTGAAGAGGAGCAAGAAACGGTCGCATCAGCTGAATGGATTTAGAACAATAAAAAGCCAGTGACATGTCCATTTGGGAAGAAAGATCCTGAGTCGTATGGATTTGACATCACCAAAGCCGACAAGATCTTTGACTTATTATTGTCGGAAGGGTTGATCAAGTTGAAGCCACATCACAAAATTCCATCGGAGGATGAACACAAAAATATAAAGTACTGCAAGTGGCACAACACCACGTTGTATGACACAAATGAGTGCAAGGTCTTCCGACAGCAGATTCAGATGGCTTTTGAACAAGGGAGATTGAAATTTGAGGCTCCCAAGAAGATGATGAAGATCGACGGACATCCTTTCGCTACAAACATAGTTGATGTGGCCAGAGATGAAGGTTCTCCTCAAGCCAAGATTCTGACGTCATCATCAGCCAAGAAATCTAGAGCTGTTGATCCTAATGCGCAGATAGCGGCCGATGATGTCAAAGGAAAGGGTCCGATGAAGGTTGCTGAACGTTCATCGGCACCACGTAGACGTGTTATGTCTCAAATGCTGTTGAACAAGTTTCAGAGTGATCGTGAAAGGTGGCAACGTAGAGAAGAAGAGGAGCGATGCGAGCAAGATCATTGGAGGTGTCCTTTCTTTGTCTACTACCGGGAAGAAGGGTTGACATTGCCATCGGCATATGATTGTCCCGAATGCAATGGTCAAGACAACCGATCATATGAAAGGTCACGTCATGAGCCCTATCGGCATGAACACACTCCTGTGCATGATCGGCTAGGAAAAAGGGTATCGGTGCATGATTGACTGGGGGGCAGGACAATGCTACGTGATCCTGCTGGGAGAAGAGTACCTATACATGATCGGCTAGAACAGGTGGCCGATGACAGAGTACAAGATGATCAGCCGATGCGGAGAGATCCAGAACGTGAACCCAATCGCATGGATCAATCTCAATGGTGTCCAGGGGGTTTGACCAGGTCTCAGAAGCGACATGTTTAGAGGTTATGCCAGCTAGAGATCATTGAGGAAGAACAAGAATAGGTTCTACGCAAGAAAGGGATCAGGTCACAAGTTTGGCATACTAAGCCCAGGGCCGATGGTGATCAAGATTCTGGATCATAGGCTGCGCCAATTGATATGGTTTTCATAATGCCGAAAGAGTTTATGGAACCAGATGATGAAGATCATGAACCAGAATTAGAGGAAGCCATGGCACAGTTAAATTTGGAACCATTGCCAGCAACATTTGAGAAGCCAGAAGATGATAAGAGGCAGCATCTTTAGGCACTGTTCCTGAAGGGATTCGTTGATGGCAAGCCTGTTACGAAGATGTCGGTTGATGGAGGAGCAGCTGTGAATATAATGCCCTATGTTATGCTACGCAAGCTTGGGAAGAATCAAGATGATCTGACGAAAACTGATATGATGCTCAAGGATTTCGAAGGAGTCGTATCTCCTGCTTTGGGGGCATTATGCATCGAACTCACAATTGGCAGTAAGACCCTTCCCACTATTTTCTTCATTATTAATGGCAAAGGTTCATATAGTTTGCTGTTGGGTTGGGATTGAATACATGCCAATTGTTGCATTCCATCTACTATGCATCAATGTTTGATTCAGTGGGTCTGTTGAAATAGTATCGGCTGATTCGTCATTCAGTGTGGCATCGGCTGAAGCCCATATAGTGAGTTATGATCGGATGAATTGTCTTTCTGGTCAAGCATGGGAGAAGGATTTCTTTTGGATGGCTGATTATGAAGTTACATCGATGAAATCAGGAGATTCTTCGGATGAGTCTTGATCAAAGAGGAGTATGGCTGATTGTAGTATCGGCCGAATTTTGTAAATTATAGCCAATACTAGGAAGTATTGCCTTTAGTGCAAAAAATATGTGAAAGCCGATTTGCAAATTGGATGCATCGGTTGTAATATGGCCGATACGATATGAGTTGCCCTTAGAGTAATAAATCACAAAGACTGAGTTTCTGGAAATGGATCATGTGTTTGCGATTCCTGGAGATTACAATACATGGAGTGCCTTTACAGTAATCCTAGAGCTTCTTGGATTACTTTTATCTCACGCAGGCGAATTTGATCAATGTTTGCGATCACTTGATTATTATCCACCAATAAGCTAGAAATCGGATGCAGACTCTTATGGATTTGATATGCTTGACGAGCGTATTTCTGCTTGTCTTCTTGGAGTGAATGCCTCAAGTCGTACAGCGTCAACATATCTGGTGAGGTGATCAAGAAGTTTAATCTTCCATCTTTCCAGCCATTGACAGAGGCTCAACGTGAAAGCAGGATGATAGATGCAGTTGGCAAAGCTGTGGCACAAACTTTCATCAAGAGTGCAATAGTCATAGGCAACACGGTGCACAATGCAGTGGTCAAGACTTTTGCTGAAGGCACGTTATCAGGGTGCATGGGTGCTTGCTACATACAACCAGATCAGATGCAATATACTCCCTTGGAGGTGTCTATGGCAGCAGCCCTGTCGGCTCAAAATAGCCAGGCAGGAACAAGCAACTGTCAAACTCCACCCCAGATGACTACTGCAGCATCGGCGGGTACAACAGATCCTATCTACTCAACTACGCCGCCGATTGCTACAACTGTGCAAGATGGATCTACGTCTGTATTTCCTAAAGGGTGGAATCCTGCTACTGGGTATGGTATGAATCCGAATTTCTTTTCTACGCCACCCAAGATGCAGTTTAATGCATCGGCTTCACAGCCGATAGCCTCTCAGCCTGATCCATCGGCCGTTTAGCCGACGGGTGCACAGCAGGATGCATTAGCAACATAGCTGAATGCACGATGCACATGAAGTCCACAACAGATGGCACAATCTAATGCATCGGCGCCACCGCCGATGACCTCACAGCAGCGTCTTGCTATCCTGCTCCAACCCCAGTCTTCTTTAGAAGTGTTATTGTTGCAATCTCCGTATCAGAAGGGAATCAACTGGTTATTCCACAATCAAGCAACTGAACAGCTATCGGGCGCATCGCTTTGGCTTCATTCAAATCTATTCAAAAGTTATCGAGTTTATCTAGACTTTGATTTCCGGGCGCATTGCTGTCGTCTCGTCTAGATTTATTCACCAATTATCGATATCGGCTAGATTTGTAGATTTTCCTATGCTTTTTTGCCATTATCACATCTAAAAACATACTAGATCGGCTTTAGGTTTTGGAGTAACACTTTTGTTATCTCAAGAGCTGGCTTAGATCTGTTTTTAGGTTCACGTCATTTGAGTTACACATTCGTAGCTTAGATCTTGTCATACATACACGATCGGCTGTTCAAAGCCGATTTTGTTGTTTAGTGTATCGGCTGATCCTGCCGATACGCTCATTCACCACGCGCTTGCATTTAATACCTTTTTTGTCATCTATAGTATCGGCAAAGCTTGCCAATACGCCCATCTAAGAGATATTCGGAATCCCAGCCGATACACTCTCGAATTTGACTTTGTTTTCTCCCTTGTCAATTTCAGGTCAAATTGACTGGCACGCTTAGTTGACTTTCTGTGACTTGGCGAACACTTATCCTCGGATTCTAGTGTGTTGATTTTTGCGTCAATAGTACTTATACAAGGAACAACCCTCCTTGTTGGGTGTAAATGACTCTTGGAGTTTCTGGAGTTATGGTAACTCAAAAGTCACCACGAACTGAAAACCCGAGGAGCCTCGCGTGGCTGTTGGTTTTCTGTGCAGTCTCCACTAAATCGGCCATAACTCCTTATTGGGAAGTCTAAATGATATGAGGTTTGTTGCGTTAGAAAGCTAACGTGATAAGCTTTCTAACGATGTGCAGCATGATGCACGAAACATTGTACAGTGGTACAGTTTTGCATGGAAATTTGCACGTCTAGCAGACTGTTGACATTCTGACCAGTCTTCACTAAAGTACTCAGATCTCATTACAGAATAATCAAAAGTACTCGGCAAGTATGCCATTGGAAAGTAGACTTGATAAGCTTTCCAAAAATGTCCTCATTGATCACCATAGCTTTTGGGAATCAAAAGTTATGACTGATTCTTTTGGACTATTCTGCAGCAATGGACGGGTTCGAGTGTGGTCCTTCTCTGTAATCTTCTTCTTCTGTATTCTTGTCATCCTCCTTGGTGAACCTGAGCAATAATAACATGCACAACTTAGGAAGTATATAATTCTCATTAATATTAAAATGAATTTCACAAAGTAGCGTGTTCACCTCTTGTTGTAGTTTCTTAGCTCGGCTACGTGTAATTGGTCCAATGTTCACTTGTTCTCTTGCTTGGTTGATATCTTCCACATCATGTGCTTGGTTTATATCTTGTTTAGTTGAGATGGCCTCATCACACTAACTGGTATGCGGATAGTGGTGCCTCTGATCACGTGACTGGTGAACTAGAAAAGCTTTCAGTTCGTGACAAGTACAATGGTCGAGATCAAGTGCACACTGCAAGTGGAGCAGGTATAAAAATTAGTAATATTGGGCATACAACTTTACATACCCCCGTTAAAGACTTGCATCTTTAAAATATTCTTCATGGTCCTAGTGCAAGCAAAAGTCTTGTTTCGGTTCACAAACTAGCTCGAGACAATGATGCCTTCCTTGAATTTCGTTCTAATTTCTTCCTTATTAAGGAGCAGGGAACAAAGAGAGTCTTTCATCGAGGTAGATGCAAAAGGGGCTTATATCCCTTTGAGGCGCATCAGTTTGAAGAGAGTCCAAGTAAACAAGTCTATGGGGTCATCAATAAGCCGTCAACTTCTAGATGGCATAGTCGGCTAGGTCATCCAGCCATCCCCATAGTGGAGAGAGTTCTTAGTTCAAATAATTTACCTTGTGTTAGTGATCAAAGTCATGAGTTGGTTTGTGATTCTTGTCAGAAGGCCAAGAGCCATCAATTACCTTACCCAAAGTCAAACAGTATATCAAGTGCTCCTCTTGATCTAATCTTTTCTGGTATTTGGGGACCAGCCCCTATCTCTTTTGGTCGCTACACATACTACATCAGTTTTATTGATGATTTCAGCAAATATACTTGGGTTTATCTCTTGCGGAAAAAAATCTGATGTGTTCCAAGTTTTTCAGGACTTCCAAAACATGGTTTAAAGGAAGTTCAATAAGAAAATTATTTCTATGCAAACAGATTGGGGAGGCGAGTATGAGAAGCTAAACTCGTTTTTCCAACGCATTGGCATTGTCCATCGTGTGTCATGCCCCCATGCTCACCAATAGAACGGGGTGGCCAAGAGGAAGCATAGGCACATTGTCGAAGTGGGCCTTGCTTTGCTCGCCAATGCTTCTATGCCTCTCAAGTTTTGGGACCAAGCGTTCCTCACTGCAGCATACCTCATTAATCTCCTCCCAAGTAAGGTCATTGACTATGAAATCCCTATGTCTCGACTTCTCAAAGAACAACCAAATTATAACTCCCTTCGGATATTTGGCTGTGCCTGTTGGCCCAACTTGCGACCATACAACACTCGCAAACTCTCTTTTCGATCTATTAGGTGTGCCTTCCTTGGTTACATCTCCCTTCACAAAGGCTTCAAGTGCCTTGATATTTCTACCGGTCGCATCTATATCTCCAGAGATGTTGTTTTTGATGAAACCTATTTTCCCTTTGCGCATCTTCAACCAAATGCTGGTGCTCAGCTTAGGAAGGAGATTGTTCTCCTTTCTGATCACTTAAAAAATCCGGGGGATGTTAGTTGTAATGACGTAGATATTACTAATGTTTCTATTGATCTTGGTTCTAGTGATGATTTTCAGGAATGTGCAGAAAATTCAGAGCACACAGATGGTCTTTCCAACCAAAACCAGCATTTGGGTGGTGTTCTCCCGGTCACAGATGATTCCGGCACGAGATCCCAGTCTGATTCGTCTGTCATTGATCCTGAAGTCGATCTACATACGGCACCAGCATCTCCCGCTCCATCCACGCGTCTGGGAACCAGCCCGAGCTCGTTGCATGGGGGGGGGGGGGCTGATGCGACGCAACCGACAGCTCCAACAGCCTCACCTCCACCTGTCGGCTCTCCATCGGAGTCCTCTCCTTCTTCAACACAAGAGGAGGAAGCAATGCCTGCCATCGGTGCACCTGGTTCTTCTACAGCAGCAAGTGGACCAGCTGTGCCGGTTCATGCTTCTACTCCACCAAGGCGTCAAACAAGACTTCAAAGTGGAATTGTAAAACCAAGAAAATTCTATGATGGCATTATAAGGTATGGCTGTTTCAGTTCTATAGGAGAGCCAGAGTCATTACAAGAAGCGTTGAATGATCCCAAGTGGAAGAAGGCTATGCAATATGAGTATGATGCCTTACTTCGAAATGGGACTTGGCATCTTGTACCAAATCAGGAAGGTAAAAATTTAATTGACTGCAAATGGGTTTATAATACCAAAAAGAAGGCAGATGGGAGTATTGATAGATATAAAGCGAGATTAGTTGCAAAGGGTTTCAAACAAAGATATGGTATTGATTACGAGGACACATTCAGTCCAGTGGTAAAAATTGCAACTGTGAGACTTGTGCTATCTGTTGCAGTTTCAAAAGGTTGGTGTTTGAGGCAACTAGATGTACAGAATGTGTTTCTATATGGTATTATAGAAGAAGAGGTTTATATGAGACAACCGCCTAGGTTTGAAAATGCAAATTCTCCAAATTATATTTGCAAATTGGATAAGGCGATCTATGGTCTTAAACAGGCCCCTCGGGCATGGTACTCCAAGTTAAGTTCAAAGTTGATTGATCTTGGCTTTAAGATATCAAAGTCGGATGCATCCTTGTTTATTTACAGAAAAGGCCAGGTAACAATGTTCATGCTCATTTATGTTGATGATATCATTGTTACCAGCACATCTTCAGAGGCGGTTTCAGCATTGCTTCAGGATCTCAAGAAAGAGTTTGCGTTAAAGGATTTAGGAGATCTACACTACTTCCTTGGTATTGAAGTGACAAAATGCAAGGATGGTATTTTATTGTCACAGGAAAAGTATGCACAAGACATCTTGAATCGTGTTGGTATGGACAAGTGTAAACCGTCGCGTACTCCATTATCAGCCTCTGAAAAATTATCTTGTGATGAAGGTGATCCGCTGAATTCTCAAGACAGCACTCGGTATAGAAGTATAGTTGGAGCCCTTCAATATTTGACGCTTACTCGTCCCGACATTGCTTACTCAGTTAATAAGGTTTGTCAATTCTTGCATGCTCCTACAACTATACATTGGTCGGCTGTCAAAAGAATTCTTAGATATGTCAAGTTTTCTGCTAGACTCGGCTTGCACATACAGAGGTCCAAGTCTGTTCTTATTAGTGCTTTCTCGGACGCTGATTGGGCTGGTAGTGTGGATGATCGAAGATCCACAGGTGGCTTTGCTATATTTTTTGGTGCAAATCTGGTGTCTTGGAGTGGTCTTAACAGGCCACAGTATCAAGATCAAGTACTGAAGCAGAATATAAGTCAATGGCAAATGCTACTGCTGACCTGGTTTGGTTGGAGTTGTTGTTAGCCGAATTGGGTATTAAATCAGATCAACCTCCTTGTCTTTGGTGCGATAATCTGGGAGCTACTTATTTGTTTGCAAATCCAGTGTTCCATGCAAGAGCCAAACACATTGAGATTGATTTTCATTTTGTTAGAGAAAGAGTCATTAACAAACAGTTGCAAATTCGGCTTGTATCTACCAATGATCAGCTTCCAGATGGATTCACAAAGGCGCTTCCTGCTGTAAAGTTTCAAGATTTTGTTGGCAATCTAAATCTCAAGACTACTGAAGGTTTAGATTGAGGTAGGGTGTTAGAATAAATGATATGCATCATGTCGTATGTAACAAGGTTTCGTGAATATTCTTGAGTAGTATTGATTCAGCTATAGATGAGTCCTGGTTATATATGTATATCATGAGTCATAGTTGTATACGTATATCATAGATCACAGCTGAATCAATCTACGATAGCTTGCCTTGTAAATAACTCAGAGTCTTTGGTACTCTCTATATAAACACGTAGCCCGTGGTGTGCTGAGATAAGCAACCACGTTTCCCACAAATTCTTTCACGCTCGCCTTAATTTGTTTCATTGTCTGAAGAACTGAGAAGCCATGTTTGATGAACTGGATAACGTCATAACAATATCTAAATCTGGGGTCCTCTTGTACCACTACTCCATTGTGTTGTTTCATCCTTTTTCTTTTTAAAAATCCACTTTATACCCTCAAAGTATCATAAAAATCTGGTTTTCATGCTATAATTAAGAAACTGGAAAATTGGGTGATCCAACTTTTAAAACTGAACAAATTTGACCTCTTGGGTGGTTTAAAATAAGGTTTTCTATTTTATAAAAAATAAAATAATTCACGTTTACTCTAAAAAATTCATAAATAACCATTTTAAATAAAAAATATGAAACTAGTACCAACAGTTTTCTTAAAATGTTACCTATATAGTTGGTCAGTTACTTGGATCCAATTCATTTATGTTCCTAGTGTTTTTTTTTGTGAAAGATGTTCCTAGTGTTTTTTTCTTATAGCTTACATGTTGTTTTTGAATAAATAAGATTCAAATAGAGCACCAAGAGATAGCAATTATGGACTTTTTTTGTGTCTCTTTAATTGTGTTGGATCTTCTTGCATGCACACACGCACACAAACTTGTTGAAAAGCAAATCTTGACAGCATTGACAATTCCTCGTAAACGAATTATTAGCATATCAAGAGGAAAATTGTTGATGACCCAATACAAAGAACGTGAGGAAACACAAGCTATTGTTGCACTAATAGTCTCACTAGCATGCCATTTTGATTATCCTTTGTTGCGCGCACACTAAATCTTGGACTGCAGCTTATATAAATCATCTCGTTATTGATTTCACTGGAAAGCTCATATATATGCTCCATCTTTAATTGCAATATGTGCTATTGTACATGTACTTGTTGCTCAGTGCCGACAATATATTAGCTGAGAAATTGGAAGAAACCAAAATACTATTGTAAGTATAGGGGAAGAGTAACTCATGGGATGCCAAATAAAGGTTGTCGCTGCAGAATATTATATGTGCAAGTGTGACATTGTTTATATAGCTTTATGTGTTGTGTACTTATCACACCCGGTTTATGAGGGAAACCGAAATGCTTCTTGTATGTATGTTAGGATCAAGTTCCATACACACGATAGACAAATAAAGTGAAATTCCATTACAGTGCCATACGAAAGAGAGTATAATAGAACATTATTACATGATCGACAGTCTTAACCTTAAACAATAAATAGCGTCTCAGAGTAAACAGCGGAATCATTGTCTTCACAGGCAGTTGACTGGGAGACTTATGCCTAGAAGTCTTCAAAGTCTTCAGAATACTCCGGGCAATTGTTATCTTGGTCTGACAGCGTTTATGAAAGGGTGAGTACACTTATGGTTGGTACTCAACAAGTGGTAGGGAAACAACTATATTACATGCAAGGCTAATGTCAAGGGTAAGGCTGACATGGTTTGACTGCAATGAGCAATTTTTAATTGAGCAAGTCTTATTAGCAAGCATTAACTAAGTGTAAGTTTATACCATTAACCCATGTAAGAGTAAAGTAACAACAGTATCATCATAAGGAACCATCGATTTAGATCATCTTCAGGTTTAATTATCATGTGAGGGTCCAAGTCGCTCATGACCGTGAGCACGGCTGATATATCAGTTTTACACTCAGCAGAGGTTGTACACTTTACCCACAATTCGTGCTCCCCTGTGTCGCCCGGGTTTGCAAGGCCCTTAAACACTTCCTTTGGTGAGTGGCGAGAGGTTCACTACGAGGCCTTTACAAAGATTCCCTAACTCATGACAATCCGCTAAGGTTTCAAGCCAAAGCGGTCATAACCCTCCCTAATGATCAGCTCCTTAGCAAAGGCCGCTACCCCAAGAGGACCGAGCTATACCCCGTCGATGCCTCCCCTCTTGCCCTTTCGGTAAGACTGTCACAAGCTAGAGTTTCTAATTAATTAGCCAAGACCAGAGCCATGTAGTATTGTGGTTGTACTATTTTCCTGGGTGGTTCTCCATGTTCCAATTAAAGCATATGATCTTCCTTAACAACATTAACCATAGAACACGAAATAACATATGTAGCATTTGTATCAAGTATCTCTAACCATGATCCAAGTATAAGCAACTAGCATAGCTACCCAACATAAATAAAGTACCCAGGATGATCAAGGATGGACAAAGTAACTAGGCATATCCTTAATTGGGTTGCCTTCGTATTATAGACTCATGCATGTAATCAAGGGCCACTTGCCTTCCTCAAACTGCTGCTGCTACTGCTCGTCTTCAAAACCTTACTCGGGCTGCTGCTCGAACTGCGTATCGTCTATCACACACGTACATACAAGCAAACAAATGCAATAAATAAGAAACAGTACACAAATCAATATATACAGTACAAAACAACATTACAGAACTGTTGTATGCGTTACAACGATCGCGTGAGCACAAGAATCTCTTAAAACGGAGTTAAAATGAGAAAGTTATGGCCAAAACGGGGTTCTTGGGGTTTATTTGCGAAGAAATTAAAAGAACAGGGGCTCTGGTAGGGAAACCGAGGGTCTAAATGTAAATAAATCTAATTCACAGGGGCTAGCATGCAAAGAGACAGCTCCTGGACGGCAGGTTCGATTTTAATAAATAGCAGGGGTTAGAACATAAATAACAGGGCCATTTCGTAAATATTTTGAACAGCGTCGAACCGCGGGTTGATTCCAGAGAAATGCAGGGGTTCTTTTGCAAAAGGTGCTCGGTTGACCGGGGGTCAACCAGATCTGGGCAACCGGTTTTAGATCTTGCGGCCTAGGGTTAACACGGATGGATCTAATCTACACCGTCGGATTTAGATCTAGTGGCTCAGAGGCAAAGGGGGCGGCGGCGGCGGCGCTGAGGCTGGCGACGAGGCTGCGCGACGACGGGCTCACCGGCGATTCGCGAACTCGCGAATCCAGCTACCATTCTGCACGTGGTTTGGACGGGTAGCACGAGAATGAATCCGCGAACACATCTAGGGGTTTTAGAAGGCAGTTCGGAGGCCGGGACGGGGCGCGCGACGGCGAGAAGCGGTGGCGGCGCGACGACGAGCAAGAACGCGAGAGACAGAGGTGGAGAAAGGGAAAGGAAGGGCCAGCGAGCTTCTATACCACACGACGGAGCTCCTGGTCGGCGATGTCATCGTGGAGCGGCAGCAGAGCAGCAGAACGGCGGCGGCGGCTAGGGTTTTGAGCGGCAATGGCGGCTGTGGTTTGGGGAAATGGGTCAAGGGGTCGCGGGCGCCCTTTTAAAGCAGTCAAGGGGGTCTTGGCGTGCGTGCCCAGAGTGGGGGTGGGGGCGCACGTGCCATGGCTGGGTCGGGTTCGAACCCGAGCCTGGTGCCGCGGGGAAGGCGGACCCGACAGGCGGGTCCCGCTTGGCAGCGAGAGAGAGAGGGGAAGGGGGCGCAGGGTGGTCCGCTCGCGGAAGACAGGACGTGAGCGCGAGCTGGGCCGGAAAATAAAGAAATGGGCCACTGCGGAGAGAAGAAAAAAGAAAGAGGAAGAGGGAGTGGGTTGGGCCAAAAAGGGTTAGGGAGAGAGGGGGGGGGTTTGCTATTTTATTAGAGAAACAAAGACATTCAATTCATGGAACCCAAAGTCAAATTGAACTACAAACAATAAAATAGTCCATTGGCAGCATGAATGCTCAAAACCCTAATGAACCTTATATTTCTTTTTATGGCTAAATAAAAAATTATTTAAATTCTCGATAAATGCTCTAGAAACAAGATAAATACAGGTAAACCTTAGCGAACCTATAATTAAATCAATTAAATTTATTTGGATTCCTGAATTGAAAATTAGGGTGTTACAGTACTTGCATTTCTAGGCACGCTCCTCGGACTTCAAAACTTGTCATGTACAAAGGATGTGTTTTTCTTTGATGGTTCTAGTTTTACTACCGAACTAGGCGTATAGCCTGCGCATTTGCGCGGCTAATATTGAAAATTCAAAAATTCGCATGTCATTGTATCCTTATTTAAAGATTATACTATTTTTTACCATACATCACCCTATTCATTATCGTAAATTATGTCTTATTGGTGGTTAAAACAATTCAAATATAATCTACCTATAAGAACAATCTAATTTGTTGAGCCTTAATAATATTATGCATATAATTATTTTTATTTTGCTTTTATTTTTATTGATTGTTGTTAGCTTTAGTTTTTATTAATAGTATATGTTTGTAACTAATACATAGCTAAATGATATTTTATATTTAATTTTTCATAATCGCATTGGTGGGTGATTTATAATTAGACACAGGGGTATTTTAGGCTAATTTTTTTCATAATGGCAGTGGTGGGTAATTTTTTTTATTTTTCTCCGATTAAGTGGGAATTTCTAGGCCTTGAGAGTGAACGTGGAGGCTCCGTTTGTTGGCCAAATAATAAGATAATAGATTTTTATTAATTGTATATGTTTGTAACTGATAAATAGTTAAATGGTATTTTATATTTAATTTTTTATAATGGCATTGGTGGGTGATTTTTAATTAGGCACAGGAGTATTTTAGGCTAATTTTTATCATAATGGCAGTGGTGGGTTACTTTTATTTTTCTATTTTTATTCGATTAACGTAGGAATTTCTAGGCCTTGAAAGCGAATGTGGATGCTTCGTTTGTTGGCCAAATAATAAGATAAAAGATTAAGGTATCCGGATCATATAGAGGTCCTATGCAGTTTCAGGCTTACAGCTATATGTACTTGTACTGAATTTGTGATATGTGCATCTGCAACCTTGAAAGACCGGATCGGGTGCTCTAGCCTAAGAGGGGGAGGGGGTGAATTAGGCAACTTAAAACCTTAACCTATGGCCCCAACTAAATTGCACAATATTAAACTAAAACATGCTATCTAAATGTGCAACTAAGTCTTTTCTAGTGTGAAATCCTTATCCCAAAAGAGTTTAGCAACCTATAGCCTTCCCTATCAAGAAACTACTCTATGTAAGTAAAGGCACACAAGAATTTCTAGTATGAAATGCGGAAACATAAAAAGCGGGATAGGAGGAAGCAAACTCTTGACGCGGGTGTTTATCCCGTGGTTCGGTTAGCCACAAAGGCATACCTACATCCACATTGTTGAAGCACTCTCTAAGAGTATTGCTTCTCGGTAATCAAGTCTCTTCCGCGGACTCAACCACGGTCACCTTGATCCCGATTTCCACTAAGGAGCTTCTCCACAAAGGATGGGGGTCTCCACGTCCCCCTCACAAGGTCGTCCACACCGCTCCACACCAAGTCGGAGGGTGGTTGATGTTGCCGGCGAGCCTCAAAGCTCCAAGGGACCGGCGCACCAAGATATCTTGTTGGTTCAACAAAGAACCACAGCAGAAAGGCATAAAGCCTTGCTCTCACACTCTCTAAAAAGCTAACTTAACACTAACACTCAAAGGTGTGCTAAGAACTAAAGATATGATCACTAAGCTTTTGGATGGCTTGGAGATATTCTTGGGTGTGGGTGTGATGTTCCTGAACTCCAGCCATCTTCAAATGACCGGGGGATCACATATATATAGGCCTCCAAGTCCATAGAGCCGCTAAGAGCCGTTGGCCTCTTTTCTGCGAGGGCACCGGATAGACCAGTGGTAGGGCACCGGTGTATCCGGTCACTCACAGCTCTGCACTATCCGTTGGCCTTCTGACAGCTGACGTGGCTGTCACCGGTTAGACCGGTGCCTCGTCTCCGGTTGAACCTGTGCTGCTTCTCTCCCTTGCAACTGTCGCGGCATTGCACCGGTGCCTTGCTCCGATGACCACCGGTGTAACCGGTGTGAAGAAACTCCTTGTCGGCTTCTTGAAGAAACTTGGCACCACCGGTGCATCCGGTGCCACTTGACATTCTGGCAGCAGCACTGCAGATTGCTCCGGTGATAAGGCACCGGTGCATCCGAGGCCTACCGGTTAGACTGTAGGAATATGTTGTAGCAAAAACAAAATTTTTCTACCGCATAAACCAAAATTACTATAGTTATAGATCACGGGATTACCACTAGACGCGTGGTTGTGGAACTTCTATAGCGCGTCGGTGTAGTGTAGATGGAAGCCGGCACTGCAGTTGCGTGAACCTCCTCTCGAACGGCTCGTCCTTATGCAGCAAGCGCAGCACCTCCACGAAGTCCACACATACGGGAAGAAGCTTCACACTCCATATTGCTAGATTGCTAGATCACGGGAGGAGGGGGCGGTGGTACTATTCACGTGAACAGTACCCGCCCACCCCAACCCTTGTATTTATAGCTGTTGGTGCTCCTTAAGTACCCATTTTATCCCTTGTTTATCCTTGATAATAGCATGAATTTAATATCAAAATCACTAACCGTCCTAACCCCGGCCTAATTATTGGTCATTTTCACATTTGCACATATATTTTGGAGGAACTTCGTTTTTGCAGGTTTTTGGCCTATTTTGGAGCATGAAATGACGAGGCCCGTGATCGAGCATTAACACGGAGAAAGACGAAGGCCAAAGCCCATGTTGATTCGAAGCCCATTCATGCACATCCGTCCTCCAAAAGAGCCCAAAGGACCAAGCCCACGAAGATGAGATCAAGATACTTCGGGATTAAGCAAAGCAAATGAAGATTTAAGGAAGGATTCCCTATCCTATCCTTTCCTCGAAGATATCTCCAAGATAACGACGTCCAAAGGGGTGCAATCGTGAAGGACATAAACTCTAAAAGATGCGAGGAGTCTACACGCGAAAGATGAGACCGAGGCGGGCCCGAAAGAGGGTAGGCCGGCCGGCCTAGGCCCATGAGCCGGCCGGCCTAGCCCGTTCCCGAGGTGGTTCGGCCTCCCCTTCGACCGGTGGCTTCCTCGGCTCATAAATAGCTCGCACCTTATTCAACTCCCGGCATCCATCCACCCAGAACTCGACGAAAACCTAGGGCCAAGACCGGAGGGAGACGACGGCTACCGCAAGTCTTCGAAGTTGTCTAGGAGATGGCTTAGGCCGCCCCTAGCCGCCATGGCCTCCCTGCATGGTTGTGCCATGGCGGAGTTCATGAGCTAGTTGGATTCATCGATGGTGTGCACACGGCGGTGATGATCCAAACACATCTATTATGTGAGTAATGATAATCATGTCTTCCGAATCTATTAGCGATCATGTCTCTCCTTTTTTATTTCATTCTTGCCTTGGGTGCTCTTATTCCTAGATCTATTCTCGAGATAGATTGCATGGGGTGTTCTTGTAGCTATAGTGGCTAGGAGTTCATACTGGATCTACCCAAGGGGGTTCGACACGTCTAGCGTGCTTCGGGGTGCTTTTGTCCAAACGGAGCATCGTGACAGGGCGTGCCCTGAGTAGAGGGGTTCCCGAGGGGTTGGATTGGAGGTTTTGATTTAAGGATCCTATTGATTGAGATGCATGATTTATTTGCTCGTTAGCTTGAACTACAACTAGATGACGATAGGCCTAGTCATGTCTTTGGTTTTGCTATGGTTACACCTATGTTTATGGATGAGATCAACCTTTACACAACACTCATATCAATTAAAGGTTTACTCTATATGTGCAATTCATGCTTCATGTTAGGATAGATCCGTTAGATTAGATGGAAAACCTTAGGTAGTTCATTGTCGATCCACGGATTGATAAACTTTGGGGGAGCACTCTAAGGGAAAAGCTACCACGATCCGTGTGCTTGCGGTACATAAATTGGGGCGCTAAGGAGCGTCAACAATAGCCCCTTTGGGCGCCCCCTAGGTGGGCTTTCATGGGCCCCACCTTAAGCATCCCCTAATGGGACAATGGAAGCCCATTAGTGCATCTAAGCCCAGTCTAATTTGGATCTCATCCTCATTAGGCTTCTGGCCCTTAAGTGTGTGACTCTATGGGCTCACGCGTGAATAGACATGGCCCAGTACTCCTACTGGCCAATAGTTGATAGCGGTCTCTAGCAAGACGTGTCAACTCCTAAGCACGCGCGAATCATATCTGTCGAGCTGTCACAATCTTATACATGCTGTTCCCTTTGCCTCATGATATTTGGTCTAGCTTGAAGCCGACCACTCTTTATCGATCCTGTGATTCGGAATCCTTGGTTAACTCTTAACCCTAGCATGGCCATGCATTTCTTCATCTGAATCACTTGAGGGGCCCAGAGATATCTCTCTCTTGTAGAGAGGGACAAATCTCATCTTGACCAACTATGTCTCACATCATGCTTCTTAACAGACCCGAAAGCCACCTTTATAACTACCCTATTATGGTGTAGCGTTTGATGGCTCCTAAGTAAGTCGGTTCACATCTTGAGTACATACGACGATCTCAGGTCTTAGGACACAACGTACATATTGTGTAATAAGAAGTCATCATCTCGTGTTGGGTCAGTTCTGTCTCATGTCTCACATGAACCCACATTATTAGTTTTGACATCCTCATGTCCATGACTTGTGAAACATAGTCAATCAACTAATACATGTGCTAGTCAAATATTCATGTGTGTCCTCACATGAACTCCGACTAGGAACATTTTAGAATATCTATACAAGTAAAGAGTTTCACAAATACTTCACATAAGCATTAATCAATACAAGTTGTCATCCATGGATATTCAAGGAACACTTTATTAATCATGAATACAAGGAAATATGATCGCCTCTAGGGCATATTTCCAACATAGACCGGTGCTTGGTCACCGGTTCAACCGGTGCAACTATTTTTTCAGAACTCGTCCAATTCAGCATTTCTTTGAGTTATTTCTTCGTGTTTTAATTTGCTTGGCCTTTTTGCTTCATCCTTGGGATCTATAAATGTTCACTTGACACACTCATTAGTCCCATTGATTGCATTGTTACTCAATCACCAAAATCACAAACAATGGCCTAATGGGGCCATGTTCCTTACAATCTCCCCCTTTTTGGTGATTGATGACAACACAATCAAAGCAAGCATAAATTTTGTAAGATCTGAAAAATTGAAACCACATACACTTGCTTGGATGCTTACTATCATCGAATGTTGAATTGGCCTCCCCCTAAATCCATCATTCCCTCTTTGTTTCTCCCAATATTTGATACTTCATCTTCTTTTTCTCCCCCTTTGGAATCAAAGTTGTTCCTCCTTTGAGTGATACTCATTTTTGCCTTGCTTTGATCCAAACATCTCCCCCTTTGGAATCAAATCACCTAAAAAGGCTTGGCAAAATAATATAGCTCAAAAGGAAAAGTTAGAAGCCTAGGGAGTTAGTTCCATGAATCACGATCCAATTGTATGATATCAATAAAGATACCAATTGAGCGATTACTAAGATGGATCACAAAATCATGAAACTAGCATGATATGAGCTAAGCTTTCCACAAAGTGTGTGTGCACAAAATGATAATATGAAAATCATATGCACAACTTGGACATTTGAACGAGAAAACTTAGACCATATCACGCACGAAGGTAGCTCTATGAAAACAAAGAATTGACAAAGATACCAATTGAAGGAGTTATAGATCATGCATACCTCCGGGGGCAAAGTTAATTATCTTGCATGTACCAATTTAAAAGAGACTTGTGACAAATGATACTAATTGAAATTAGATATCAATTGAAAGTCTTTGAGGTCAAAGATACTTGGTACACCAAGGTGAGCAAAAGCATGAGCACATAGCCTATGAACTTAGATATGGAAAATCAGTTCAATAGGTCATGGCTCAATATGAGACTACAAAAGATAATCTTGAAAATATGTTAGTCTCTAAAATCTCAAGCCATAGGATAAGCTCCCCCTAGATGTGTGCATTTAGTGTTTGAATCACCAATCAAATGTATGCACATTGTTTTTGACAACAATGGGAAGTTTACCCTATAGCTTGTGCTCATGGTATGAAAATAAAATACGTACCTCATGAAGTCCATGTACCATGAAGATTAACCTTGTGTAGCTTTCTACACACTTATCAAACCATGTAGATTGCTCATGGGTTAGAGCATGACACAAGCAACCCACCATATATAACACTAGGTGATGCAATGCAAACAACCTAGCAAGGCAATGGAGCTACATGATGATTGAATTAAAATCTAGCTATCATTACCTTATGGGGGACTTGGGCAACAAATGTCCAAGATGTGAGCTTGGTTTCTTTAGCTTGAATCCTTCATCTTCTAGTTAGCCAAGCCTCCAAATCTCCCGAAGCCATTCTTGGGCTTCAAGTCTCCTTTATAACCCACACCATTTGAGGCCCCTTCATATTGGTGATGACATCCTTGGGCACCCAAATGGCGTGATTCCAATTTTTTTTCTTGCTTCCCAACCTTGTGAGCAACCACCTTGCCATTGGTTTTCTTCTAGATCACATAGGAGGTGCTATGGCTTTTGTTCCTCCGATTGGGCTTGGTGTAGATGAGAGAACTCTTGATTGTAAGATTATTCTTGTTCTTCTCATCCGAAACCTTCTCTTTAGTTGAGGGCACTGGTTGGACTTATGGCCTTTTTGATGGCACTTTGAGCAAGTCACGGTGGACCCCTTCTCAAGCTTCTTCACCATGTCTTCATGGTTATCTTGAGAAAGTTGGGCATTGCTCTCTATGCTTTTGCCCTTTAATCTAGCGAAGTCCTTCATGAGCCTTTCTACTTCTTGGTTGAGCTCATCATTTTCCTTGGCAATGAGGTCATCACATGATTCTACAAAAACATCCTCATGACATTTCTCATTGCAAGAGTTAGAAGTTTCCAAAGAGTCATTAATTTTTGTAATGCTCTCAATTTTTAATTTGAGCCCTTCATGCTCCTTGCCAAGCAATTGGAATTTGCACAACAAATCATCATAATTTGTGGCAAGAGTAGCATTAAGATCATTGAGTGCACTACATTTTTGAGATTATTTTTTAATTACTCTTTGGTGCTCATGTACTAGGTCAAGAAGCTCATCATATGAAGAAGAGTCAGAGTCATCATCACTTACATCACTTTTCATACCTTGGGCCATAAGGCAAGTGTTTGATGATGATCCCATGTTGGTGCGGGTGGTGAATTTCTTGTTTGATTCATCACTTGAGCTTGCGCTTGATTCTTCACCACCACTAACCCATTCACCAAAGATGGCAAATGATTCATGTTTGGGATTCTTCTCCTTCTTTTGTTGTTTCTTCTTAAACCTCTTCTCAACCTTCATAAGTTGATGGTGATGCCCATCCTTGAGGAAGACCATATACCCCATTGAGTTGATTTCCTTCAAGCATTTGTTCATCGTCTTGACTTGCTTGTAGAGGTTGGGGTCCATCGGCTCTTTTTCATCATTTGAGGAGCTTTGGCATGCCTCCTCTTCTTCCTCTTCACTTGAGCTACCTTTGATGGCCATCTTCTTCAACTTCTTGACTTGCTTGCATGCAAGTGCGCTATATGTTGGTGAAGAAGGTGGCGCTCTTGGCTTGATGTCATGGCGTAGCTCGTGGGCGATCACCTTGTTGAGGACTTGATTTGGTGTCAATGTGTCGATTTCCTTCTCATAAAGGATTGTGATCACCAAATCGTAGTCCGGCCTTCGTAGAGAGTGAAGGATCTTGCGAATGAGCTCCATATCATCAATTTTCTTCACACCTAAAGAATTGATCTCATTCACAAAAATATTTAACCGTGAGTACATAAATTTGGCATTCTCATCATCAAGTTGCCTAAAGCTATTAAGTTTATCTATGAGAATATGGTATTTTTTATTTGCAACATCTTTTGTGCCCCCATGATTCTCACAAATAGTTTTCCATAAATCCTTAGCATTTTACAAGCAAACACACGGTTAAACACGGTGTCACCAAGAGAGCTTAAAATAGCACATTTTGCAATAGCATCATATTGCCTCTCTTGTTGACTATTGCTCTTCACTCCCTCACACGTTACTCTCCAAATATTTAGGCCCTTTGCTTGGAGATGAGATTGCATTAAAATCTTTCATCATTGGAAACCCATGCCATCGAAACGTGGAGGAGGTCCTAATGAATCCATCCCTTCCCCAAAGAGCTAACTCACTAGGTGGTGAAGCCTAACCGATCAAGTGAGCTGGTAAACACAAATTGCCAATGGAATTGGCTTCTTTGTGAGAGAAATGAGTCCCGGCTCTGATACTAATTGAAAGACCGGATCAGGTGCTCTAGCCTAAGAGGGGGAGGGGGTGAATTAGGCAACTTATAACCTTAACCTATGGCTCCAACTAAATTGCACAATATTAAACTAAAATATGCTATCTAAATGTGCAACTAAGTCTTTTCTAGTGTGAAACCCTATCCCAAAAGAGTTTAGCAACTTATAGCCTTCCCTATCAAGAGACTACTCTATGAAAGTAAAGGCACACAAGAATTGCTAGTATGAAATGCGGAAACGTAAAGAGCAGGATAGGAAGAAGCAAACTCTTGTCGCGGGTGTTTATCCCGTGGTTCGGTTAGCCACAAAGGCACACCTACATCCACGTTGTTGAAACACTCACTAAGAGTATTGCTTCTCGGTAATCAATCTCTTCCACGGACTCAACCACGGTCACTTTGATCCCGATTTCCACTAAGGAGCTTCTCCACAAAGGATGGGGGTCTCCACGTCCCCCGCACAAGGTCGTCCACGCTGCTCCACACCAAGTCAGAGGGTTGTTGACATTGCTGGCGAGCCTCAAAGCTCCAAGGGACCGGCGCACCAAGATATCTTGTTGATTCAACAAAGAACCATTGCACAAAGGCACAAAGTCTTGCTCTCACACTCTCTAAAGAGCTAACTTAGCACTAACACTCAAAGGTGTGCTAAGGACTAAAGATATGATCACTAAGCTTTTGGATGGCTTGGAGATGTTCTTGGGTGTGGGTGTGATGTTCCTGAACTCCAGCCATCTTCAAATGACCGGGGAATCACATATATATATGCCTCCAAGTCCATAGAGCCATTAAGAGCTGTTGGCCACTTTTTTGCGAGGGCACCGGATAGACCGGTGGTAGGGCACTGGTGTATCCGGTCACTCATAGCTCTGCACTATCCGTTGGCCTTCTGACAGCTAACGTGGCTGTCACCGCTTAGTCCGGTGCCTTGTCTCCAGTTCAATCGGTGCTGCTTCTCTCCCTTGCAACTGTCACGGCATTGCACCGGTGCCTTGCTCCGATGACCACCGGTGTAACCGGTGCTGAAGAAACTTCTTGTCGGCTGCTTGACATGCTCTCTGGTACGTATCATGGTGCTTGCACCGGTGCATCAACTTGGCACAACTGGTGCATCCGGTGCCACTTGACATTCTGGCACCAGCACTGCAGATTGCTCCGGTGATACGGCACCGGTGCATCTGAGGCCTACCGGTTAGACCGGTGCTTGGTCACCGGTTCAACCGGTGCAACTGTTTCTTCAGAATTCGTCTAACTCAGCATTTCTTTGAGTTCTTTCTTCGTGTTTTGCTTTGCTTGGCCTTTTTGCTTCATCCCTGGGATCTATAAATGTTCACTTGACACACTCATTAGTCCCATTGATTGTGTTGTTACTCAATCATCAAAATCACAAACAATGGCTTAATGGAGCCATGTTCCTTACAAACCTAGTTGTCCAAATATGGTTAGACCTCGAAGTTTAGTTTTGATGCATTGCTAATGGCAAACCCTGTTTGTTTGATGAATTTGGCTCTTCGAATATTGTGTAACCCTAAGCCACGATCTTTTCTTCATATGATTTGGGTGATGGTTCACTGCTTAATTGAGCACTCTCCCTAGTGGATCCCTTGTTTGTACTCATGTGGATTAGTAAGTCCAAATGTTCAACGACATAACCTTATTCAAATGGTAAATGATGTAGGAATAGGATCAATTAACGAATCTTTGCTCCCAAATGTACTTAAGCATATGTCAGAGTTTTTCAGAAACGCCCTCACATTTTTTTTCCAAAGAGGGTAGGTAGCAAAAAAAAAACAATTCTTAAGCTAATTACAAAAGATCCAGGGAAACTATTATAGCCTGAGGACCAATGGTGGCCACCCTTGGATGATGAGTTATTAACAATGTTGAGTAGATTTGATGTGTCTCTTGGCTAGTGATGTGAGGTGCAGGATGCGACATGGCGGTCGACGGATGCAGTGAAGGTCAAGCGAAAGATTCGTGCCGATGGACCAAGAACGGTGAAGGATGGACGCGAGTAGGCTTGGTGTCACACCCAGTTTTAAGGACAAAACCGAATGCATAGCTATATGTATGCCAGGATCAAGTTTCATACATATAAAGATATTATAAGTGAATAATCAATAACAGTATCATGAAAAAAAGAATTAAAACAATTAAAGACTATCAGAGTTATACAGCTTATCCTTGAAATGAAGGCTTCAAACTTCACAGGCAATCGACTGGGGGTTGCGTACGCCTAGAACTCAGCATCATCTTCAAAATTTTTATACACCTTCTCCCTCTGAGCAGCAGTAAGGGTGAGTACACTTATGGTTGGTACTCAGCAAGGCCACAAGAAATAACCAGAATGTGATTTATATCCATCTTTAAGTTAAATTAATTATGTGAGGGTCCAAGCCGCTCTTGACCGTGAGCACGGCTGATATATCAGTTTTACACTCTGCAGAGGTTGTACACTTGCACCACAATTCGCGTAAAAGTTCCGAAGAAGTTTGAACCCAACCACGCATGTGCTAGCTAAGCACAATACCACACTTCTGAGGTATGATTGCATAGGGACGCTACGAGGCCTTTACAAAGATTCTCTAACAAGTGACAACCCGCTAAGGTTTCAAGTCAAAGCAGAGCATAAACCTCCCTAATGGTCAGCTCCTTAGCAAAGGCTGCTACCCCAAGAGGACCGGGCTATCCCCCATCGATGCATCCCCTCTTGCCCTTTCGGTAAGACTGTCACAAGCTAGAGTTTCTTATTAATCAGCGAAGACCAGAGCCATATAGTATTGTGGTTGTACTGTTTTCCTAAGTGGTTCTCCATATTCCAATTAAACATAATATTCTTGTAAACAAAGCATACATAGAAGTATGGTTAGGGTTACTTTCCTTTCACCAATTAAAAGCTACTCTTACTACTCTTCACTGCTCTTTAGCTCTTGCTCACTTGGAATTATTGATTCTTCAAGCTTCAAATAACGATCCGTCTACTCGAAGCAATCGTCGGGCAAACATACAAAGCAAACAATAAGTACAACTAAGAACAATACACCAAAGCAAAAGAAAAACTTAAAAAGAACGCACTAAAGGATAGGGCTCGCTGCTACGGTTACCAGAACGCAAGAAACGCGGAAAACGAAGCTACGGTTGAAAAGATACAACTATCGAATGTTTTGTGTTAGCAAGGAAAAGCTTTATTCATTTTAATTAGAAACTACATGTAAAGAACATTTAAAAGAGATATGCTTGATCATAATTAACTCACTTTATATTAGCATTTATAAAAATGGAGTAAAACTTAGTCAAATTTTATATTTAATTGTCTATGTTGAAATTGCACTAATTAAACAATTAATTAGAGAATAGATATGTGAGAGCATCTAAATGCTTAACTTTATATGACTCTTGTTGAACTTACAAATTAAATTAAAAACACATTTGAGTTGATATTAATCAAGTTAACATTAATTATGAAGACCGGAGTAGAACTCTAATTTGCTTTTAATTATAATTAGAAAAGCTAATTGGAATAGACATTAATCAAATTAAATCTATATTTAGTTTAAAAACAAGAACTATTGCCCAAAAATGCTGCAACATGATAGCTTACGCTAAAACAAAGCTAACGCAACAAGAACGGACTGAAACGGAGCTAAAACGTGGAAACTGTGGATAAAACAAGGCTGTAGGGACCTATTTGTGATAACTATAGATTTCGGGGGCTGGCAAAGAAGATTTGCAAGACACAGGCAATAGTGCTTGGAAAAAGGTTAAAGGTTGGGGTTAGATCTGCAAAACTAGGGTCCTTGGACAGCGGGTTAGATTTTATAAAAGAACAGGGGTTAAAACAGAAGAAAACGGGCTGTTTTGTAAATACTTTTAAACTAACTTGGTCTGCGGGTTGATTTCCTATAAACTAAGGGGCTCTTTTATAAAATGACCGAGGGTTGACCGGTATAGAGGCTGTTGACTCAGGTTTAGATCTAATAGGGACCGTTAGATCTTCATCCGAGGGCTGAGAGGCGAGAGGGGAAAACGGGCGGCAGCGCTGGCAGTGAGTTCGCCTGAGATAGCCAAAAACGGCCATCCGGGGTCGAAAACGAGCGCGGTTGGGACCAGTCGGGCGAGAGTGACGCTGCGAACTCATCTGGGCGCTCGGTTGGGCGAGAGGAAGACCGGAGTAAGGCGCGCAATGGTCAGGGGCGGAGCAAGAGCTCCGGCGAGCGACTACGGCCGAGGGGAGGCAGGAGAGAGGGGAAAAAGAGGTCGGCGAGCATCCTCACCACCACTCGAAGCTCTAGAGTGGGTCGAACTAGACGAGGTCGCACTGCAATGGCGGCGCGACGTGCGACTCCGAGCTCCGAGCTCTAATGGCGACGCGACTAGGGTTTCGCGAGCCAGGGCGGCGGTTGCGGGTTTGGTGGGGGTCAAGGGACGCGGGCGACACTATTTAAGGGGTGCGGGTTGGGCTGGAAAAGGGAGTGGGCCGGCTGGTAAGGGCTGTGGGAAGGGGAAAAAAAGAAAAGAGGGAAGGGAAGAGGGAGTTTGGGCCCAAAAGAGAAAGGAAGAAAAGGAAAAGCCTTTTGAATTTTGATCACTTTCATTTAGATTCAAATTTAAATTTGAATTCAACTGAAGTCAGACAAATAAAACAGTGCATTGCAACACGGATGCAAGACAAGAAGAACAACTTTATTTACTTTAGAAAACCAACCAATAATTATTTATTTTTCTTATACTAAATTTCCTGTAAAGAGAATAAATGTTGGGGAAATTTTAAAATTATGATAAAATTGTTATTTTATTTTTACTTTTAATCACATCCTGAAATTTAAAAATTTCAGGGTGTGACACTTGGACGGAGGCACTCGAGAAGTCCGGGTGGAGTCATGGGTAGTCCACATGATGCACCGAAGAGCAAGAATACATGGTGATGAAAACGGCATTGGCCAAGTCAAGGAGGAAGGCGATGTCGAATTCGAGTAGGCTGCCCATGTGGCGGGAGCGCGAAAGATATTGAAGGCGTCATGACACTTAGGGGGAGGTTGGACACGGTTGACATCGAGGTGACAGGTTTATCGGTTTGGACCTTAAAACCGGGGGTGCGACCGATGCAGCTCGAGCCAAGCAGGCCGTCGGCCATCACCAGCAGCTAGGGCAGAACACGTGGCCCACCAAAGAGAGCTAGCAGGCCGTCCCAGGTTGCTTCAAGATTGTTTTGCAGTTCATTTTTAGCACACGTTGCTTACTTCTTTCCCTATTGTTAATTTGCATGCTTGATTATTTAGCATTTGTTCATTGTAATCATTGTTAGTTGAATGCCTAGTTAACTTTTGTTATAATTAGTTTATTTGTTCTTGCTAATACTAGTTAACTCTCGCATTTTTAGTAAAAATGTTTTGAGTAATGTTTTTCATTGAAAAGTCCTTTAGTTTTTCTAGTAAATTGTTATCTTAGTTTCGATAAACCTTTTGCTTCGGTTTTGTGTTGAGATTTTTCTTACCGTTCTTAGGAGGAGTTGACTTGTGTTATCTTGCCGATCAGAAAAGATGTGTTTTGGACCGTGAACTGGACTCAGCTTTTCAGAGAGATTTTTATCGGCACCCATTCAACCTCCCGCTCTGGTCACCCGTTCCGGTCTCACGTATCCTTATTTACAATTACATGGGGCCAGACATGATAATAAATTCAAAGTCAGGAAAAGCAGAGCATCCTACATGCGCCGCTGCCCTGCATTGCGTTAATGAAGATCATGTTGCAAATAACCCTTATGTAACCAACAAATCTTTCAAATCGGAATGAGAAAGGCAAGAGTAATAAGGTCGTTACCAGTTTCATCAAGCACTGCACACCGAAGAAGATATAATGTTTTAAAGTGGTTATTACACAACCCTGTAACACGCTATTATATATGTTTGCTACTTGTAGATGCCAAAAAACATAGCGATAAAGGCACCAATACTCCTGTAGCACATATAGTAGGACAATAATATACTGCAGAAAATACTGAACATATAACCTCTCACACACACATGTTTGGTGCCACAATTTTACCAGTTGATTAATTATGAAATGGCAGGATGACAGTGTAGAGGGCCACATGGTGGAACCGTGCCCTCGCTCGTGTCGGGCGGGATCTTGAGGTACTCGAGGTGGTAGAGGCCATCTTCGTCGTGCAGCTGACCTTTCCCCACCACATCGCCGCTGCTCGGGTCCTGGACAAGGCACTGGCCGCGCCCGAGCATGACGGTGTAGCCGCGATCTCCTAGCTTGGACACGGAGACCAGGATGACTCCAGCGTCGAAACCAGGGACGTAGAGGACGTCGGAGAGATGGAAGGCGTCCCGGTCAATGGTGCCGACCCCGGCGATCGGTAGCTGCCTCCCGTCGCGCATACGTACCTTCCTCCCGTCGATGCCTGATGGTGGAGTGACCATTCTGACCGATGTCAGGATGGAGATGTCGCCGACGACGTGCATGGAGGCTCCTGAATCCACGATGAAAGCAAACTCGGGCAATGGCCCGAGCTCCTTGGTCAGCTGCAAGATGCACCCATGGTTACCCATGTCTTGCCGCAACGTTTCGCCCTCTTGCTCCAATGCCGCACCGCAGGTTGTAATCCCTTTGTTTGGGTCCCCATTTCTACCCAAATGATTTGATCTAGTTAGCTGTGTGTATGTAGTGGACTCGAAGCCTGACCATTATGGGAAAGAGAAACGAAAAAAAATCGAGGAAATTAAATACTGGTCCGTTAGTTGGAGTGCCTACCTGGGAGACGGGATGGCGTCGCTGGTGTAGCCATCATCGCGCACCGGTGGTTGAGTGCCGAGGAGCTTTGGGAAGAGCCTCTCCAAGAAGTAAGAGGGGAAGGAACGAGCAGGCGGCGACGGCATGGCGAGCCGATGAACAAGAACCCTTTGATTAGTGCCAAGAAGAAGATGAGGGAAAGGAAGGGTTGAGTTGGGTGACGCCGTCCGTCCTTGTCACTAGCTCATCGGCTACTCCGCCGGCCATCACTATACAACAACACAGCCTTGGTGGCATGCCGGCCCTTGCTTGTGATCATATGTTAGTTTATTATCCTAGCCATGGCCGCCGCTCTCAAAGCCAAGAATGGCAACCCGCACCAGACGGACGAGCCAAAATTCCTTGTATATGCCAATGCCATCGTGTACGTAATAACTCCAATCCCAAGTCTGCCACCGCTAAAACCAATATCTCCGATCCGCTCGTCCTTTCTTGTGAGTACATGCTTCTGTTTCTCCCCGCCATCGACGGCTTCGCCAGCCTAGCATTTAGGGAGGAGTATACAACTCAACTCAGTCATAGGCAGGCAGGCAGGCAGAAAGAAGGACACACACACCCAGTAACAGAAGCGGTGGCGGTGGCGGCGGTGCGGCCCCTCCTGCTCTGCTAGCGTGGCGCGACTAGAGGTCAGAGCGTCATGGTGGACGAAGAGAGAGGGCAGGGTGAACCCCTGCTCACAGATGATGCGGCGTTCATAGCGGCGGTGATGGACGCTGGCTTCGTCTTCCCCACCTCCAAATCGGCCAGCGTCGTCCGCCCTTGGATGACGGGTGTGGGCTTCGTCTTCCTCACCTTCTACTCGGCCATGGCCGTCTACCGGTCTAACGTCGACTGGGGTCGAGTCGTCTCTGTGCTTTTCTGCGACGTGTGCATCATCACCCTTTTCTTCTGCTTGCGCCGGTTGGAGAGAGCGCCGCCAGGATCTGCCACCAGAGGGAAACTAAAGGTGGCCGCCTGGGTGCTGACGACGGTGCTCACCGTCGTTTTTTCCTTCAAGGTCGCGGGCATCATGCTCGTCCTGGTGCAGCTACTTGTGTCGGGGATGGCCGGAGGCTTCTACGCTTTCTTCATATACTGGAAACGGAAGGTGTGTACCTAGCAAGTACCAACTGCCGTGCTCTCCTCGTGCCTTGCTCTTTGTGTCTTCGTAGTACAACTGTTGTACTTGTGCATCTTTCTGGCTCGTTTCTTTTTTTAGATTAAGGAAATAAATCAGGTCTCAGCAAACGTTAACCGAGAGCTTACAACCAAATAGAACCACACCACCCTGCAGCACTTAGGCTACTAAACATAATCAAAGACTCGGGACTGCTAGAAAAAGCAAGTAAACAAAGTCTGAAAACAAAAAGCTAGCATTTGATTCTCCTCAGAAAGTTCCATCCTGCCTTTTTGAAGACTTCCATTATTGTGATCTCCAAACTTTTGCATCCCTTCTTCAAACTATTTCTCTCTTCCTCTTTAGATAGAATTGACCAACTCCTGATCCAGAACGTCCCTCTGAAGATAACCTGCGCACATGAGTTAGGTATCAATCTTTGAAAGACCACATCATTCCTACACAACCACAACACCCAACATAGAGCAGCAGCACGAATTTACAATTGCCCTCTTAGTTTAAGAGGAAAACTCCTAAGCCAAGAACCAAAAAGATTGGCGATACTATTCGGTGGTTGTATGCCAAAAAGAGATGCTGACAACATTCCAAATTAAACGTGCCATATGACAATCGAAAACAAATGTTGGATGCTCTCCTCGTCATTGCAAAAACAACATTTAATTTAGTGCACCCACTCCACTTTCTTTTTATAAGATTACCTGTTCCAAGTACCACATAAAGACCTTAATCTTTTAAGGAACTTTAACTTTCCAAGCCAAACACTTAGCAGGAACCGCTACACCTTGCATAAGATCATTGTACATGGACTGAACCGAATTTTTTTTGGATCGAGTCCAGACAAAGGAATCCCTTTGATCATTAAGTGCACTGTAATTACACTTCCAACCAGATCTAGCCACTTAGTCAGCTTATCCCCCACTATTCCACGTATAAAAGAAACACTAAGAGGTGTAGCACTTAATACTTTGGCCACCGTTTCATTCTTCTTCCTGACTATGCTATAAAGAAAAGGATATTTCTTCATTAGAGGCTCATTTCCTATCCACGAGTCCTCCTAGAAGCGGGCTTGACTACCATCACGGACAAAGAACAGACCCCTTTCTTTCAAGAAAAAGATCCTTAACTTCCATTAGACTTGTCCAAAACTGTGAGTCTCCCTTTCTTTTCCTTGCCTGAGACAAAGTTTTTATTTTCGAGGTACTTTTTCCTAAGGATGTCTTGCCATAGGCCATCCTCATTTAAAAGTTTAAAAATCCATTTGCCCAGCAAGCACTTGTTTTGTGTGTCTAAATCTAAGATGCCCAAACCTCCCACACTCTTAGGTTTACAAAAGATGCACCATTTCACCAATCTATATTTTTTTCTTATGCTCATCACATTGCCAAAAAAATCTCGATCTATAGTAGTCCAATTTCTTAAGAGCACCTTTAGGTATCCTAAAGAAAGACATCATAAACATTGGTAGACTTGAAAGAACAGAGTTAATCAAGACAAGTCTTCCCCCAACCGACAAAAGCTTGCCCTTCCAACTACTCAATTTTTTTCTGAAATCTCTCCTCAATCACACCCCAATCTTTATTCGTGATTTTTTGTGGACTCATATTGGAATGCCCAAATACTTGAAAGGCATTGCACCTTCTTTACAGCCAAATAATTGCATGTACATAATCATTGACTTTTTACTTAGCTTCCCTGAAACAAAACAATTCGCTTTTATAGAAGTTAATTGGTCACAAGTAAAACCATTGTGCTGCTCAAGACTGTACCGCAAGCACACACCATGCATATAAACCATGGATCCGAGATTGTTGATCTGATGCTTAAATGGCCGTTGACTTCCTTGTTATCATATAAATCTACGACGAAACAAGAGCCATTAATTTCTCATGGATGTTCTAAAAAATCAAACTAGAATATTTATCCATTAATACTAATTGCTGCATGTACGTGCCTTCCCACAGGGTAAAACAAAGAGGGGCTTTGTGCTGGCGACCATAAGATCCCACCACCACGACCTGCGCGACGCTACAAGGTCCAGAGCACGTTGGATTGCGGACTCCGGTGCCACCAGGCATGCCGTCGGCAACATCGGGCTCCTAGAGGGCTTCCAGCCATACAGCCCCCCCTTGGTGGGGACGCAAGCAGATGGGAGCTATCTGCCCATCCTCGGCACTGGACGCATACAGTGGGGGAACTTCAGTGTTCCCAATGTGTCTCTCGTCGAGGGGGTGCACGATGTCCTCATCTCGATACCCCAGCTAGACAAAGACCACGGCCTGATCTCATGTATGGGCAAAGGAATATGCAGAATTATGGAGACGGACGGCACCGAGGTCGGGGGCGCCATTCTTGAGCGAGATGGTCTCTACGAGCTCCACTTCCTCAATGTCCCAGGACCAGCTCAGGTGCAAGGAAGATGAAGATCCAAAATTAATGTGTGCTTCAACATATATATATAGCCATGGCCAGGCATTTCATGCTGGCCGATAGGAGCCTAGTTTTCCTTCTTTCTTTTCTTCTTTTTCTTCATCCTCCCCTTTCTTTTCCCTCCCTTCTCCTCAATGGAGGGGCACTAAGGTGGTTCTATTGTTTGTGGGGTGGTAAGGGGGACTTGAGCCCCCTATACCCACAGTTGGATCTGCCCTTGGCTCTTCAAGATGCTTACTAACTTTCTAGGTTTCAATACAAAAGGTAGTGTGGACATACTCACTTTTTCCCCTCTAAACTCGACAAATGACTCGCATTATTGATTTGGAATAGCGTGTGGAATGAAAACTTTGTGGTGGTTGTCGCTTATTTTTATGTTTTCCTTACTGTGGTTATTACAGAAATTTTCTTTTTATGTATCTTTTTTGGCTTGATTATACCCAACGAGTGGAACCCAAAATTTCATTAGATAACAATGAGATTACTGCAGATCAGACTTTAGCATCTTTGCACAGAATGCATAAGAACCATATTAACTGAATTACAGCACATAAGGGCTCTAAAGTGATTAACCAAAGGCAATCTCCAATACTAATGATGACCAGACCAGAATTTGGCCCTAGAAGCTCCAGCCACTTAGGTGGTTCTCTGTTCATGTGTTTTTGGTCTAGCTTTATTCCTTTTTGTAAGAAGCATTATTCTGTAAAAGGGCTGGTTGCAAGCCCTTAATTCTGTGACAATATGGGATTCTTTTCCCCACTTCTTCTTAATATATTGACACGGAGCTCTCCTGCACGTTCGAGAAAAAACTAGAGCCTAATAGGAACATTAGTTATCCATGTAGAATGCTTAGAAAAATGAGACATAATATTGAAGTGCTTAAAAGTCAATTTTCCTTGTTTTGGTAGAGAATAATTTCTCCTCAGGCTTACATTTAATGATTTAAAACAACAGAAACCTTCCTATTGGGCACGTGGCTCTGCATATTATTAATAATAGATAAATTGTTTGACCTCAAGGCAATGATGTGTTACATCATGCATAAAAATCCAAACATTATAGGTTCAAAACAAAATCATCCTATTTATAGACATTCTGGCATTAGATGATTCGTTTTTGCTATAGAGATAAGGGCATACGTACTACTGACTGGCACACGGCGAACATTGCAGTTTGCCGAGTATTCTTTGTTTCCCGCATGTTTTGGAGGGGACACACGGCAAATAGCTGGTTCGCCGTGTGCCCGATTTATTGCACATGGCAAACATTCGGGCACACAGCGATTTACCATTTTCCGGTAGTGGACAGCGAGCCGTTGGCGTGCCTACCTGAGAGATGGGAAGGCGTCGCTGGTGTAGCCATCGCGCATCGGTGGTGGAGCGCCGAGAAGCTGTGGGAAGAGCCTCTCCAAGTAAGCGGGGAAGGAACGAGTAGGCAGCGACAGCATGGCGATCATGAGCCAAAGAACATGAGCCGTTTCCTTAGTGCCAAGAAGAAGAAGAGGGAAAGGAAGGGTTGGGTGCCCCCGTTCTGTCCTTGTCACTAGCTCACTCATCGGCGACTCCGCCGGCCATCCATATACAATAACAGCCTTGGTGGCATGCCGGCCCTTGCTTGCGATCATTTGTTAGTTTATTATCCGCTCGTCCTTTTTCATGACTACATGCTTCTATTTCTCCCTGCCATCGACGGGTTCGCCGGCCTAGCCTTTAAGGAGGAGTATAGAACTCAACTCAGTCATAGGCAAGCAGGCAGACAGAACGACACCCACACAGCAGCAGCGGCGGCGCGGCCTTTCCCGCTGCTAGCGTGGGGCGACCAGAGATCAAAGTGTCATGGAAGGAGAGGGAGGGCAGGGTAAACCCCTGCTCCCAGATCAGGCGGCGTTCATAGCGGCGGTGATGGATGCTGGCTTCGTCTTCCCCACCTCCAACTCGGCCAGTGTTTGGATGACGGGTGTGCGCTTCGTCTTCCTCACCTTCTACTTGGCCATGGCTGTCTACCGGTCTAATAACGGTGACTGGGGTGGAGTCGTCTTTGTGCTCTTCTGCTACATGTGCATCATCGCCCTTTTCTTCTGCGTGCGGTGGTTGGAGAGAGTGCCGCCACTGAAGGTGGCTGCCTGGGTGCTCACCGTCATTTATTCCATCATGGTCGTTCCGGTAGAGCTTCTCGTGTGGGGGATGGCTGTTGCCACCGTCCTCGGAGGATTATTCTACGCTTTCTTCTTATACTGGAAACGGAAGGTGTGTATCAAGTACCAACTGCCGGTTCTCCGTGTCTTAATAATTACTCCTCCCGATCGAAAATATATATAGTTTGTTTGATTTTTTCATCCTACCTTTGACCACTCGTTTTATTTAAAAATTTATAATTAACTAGAAATGGACACGGCGCGTGTGGCCAGTGGACGAGCCGGTGCAGTGCATTTATTGGTTCGCTATTTTTTTAACTCCATCTTCCTGGGGCACCATTTTTTCCTGGCATAAACATAGTGTAGTTGCGGGGTTTGAAGCCCATTGTTGTTTATATACTTGGTCTATCCGGTGGAGTAAAACTTTTTAAAAAAAAAACAAAAAGAACAGAAGCTACGATTATGGATATCCTGTTTTCTCATAGGATTGCCGCAGGTCACATGCTGTAAATTGTCAGAAATAAAAATCTAAACAGCTACTAAACCCACTCTCCGTGCATTTACTTATTTTATGTTTTCACGCACCAATCACAAACTGGTCTGGAGCTTAATTGAGGGGAATGAAGATGTTTTTTTCTTTTTCCTTGACCTGTCATAAAAAATGGCTGAAATCCTCCATGTGTGGAATACCAAAGAAATACTACTTAGCATGATGTAGCATACCACTGAAGGCTGAAGTTGTCAACTCTTGAGAAAGGCCGAGCAGCTTAGCTCAAAATCTTTGGATGTATCCATTATGCTTGTATTATCTCTCTACTATCTAATTTGGCGGCTTCCTGTAGCAGATATTATAACAGAAATGATGACTTAAAATACAGCTAGATCACACATGCTCATTGTATCACGCCAAGCCACTATGAAAAGTTATCAAACTTGGTGTAGTCAATGTTGGAGGCCATGGTCTTGTACCACGTGCTGCTTGTGTCTTGACCTTGCAGCCTCCTCCCACCTGTCATTGCAAAGATGGTAAACACGGTGAGATGGCATAAGTCATAGGCTACAGATATATTTTTATTTAGGAAGATTTTACAGCAAGCACTCAGTGCAACAAGAAGCTGAAGTTTTAGGCAAGGCAGATTTAACAACAAGGAAATAATATGCAGGAACAAGGAAGCTATAATTTCAACAAGGAAGAGGTATGTGCGCAAGCAGGTCATCACACTTCAGAAAGCTGAAATCGGCTTAAGTGCAAAAGCAGTTTTACAGAATTGAACTGGAATGCATGAAAATCATATAGTTATAAACCTGGCATTTGGCAAGGTTTAGAAGCCAATCAATGGGTGATGGGCCACAGGAAACTTCAGCGACAACAAAGATCTACACATGCTTATCTGGTCATATGCTACAATTTCATCACTGATATGATGATGGGAGGATTCCTACGATTTTGCTACCACAGGAAAGGTTCCAAAATTCCATTCAACAAGACCGAACGGTCCTAACTCCTAGCCCATTGCACACTTGGTTTTAGCACTATGTGCTCAGAATGCTCCGTTGGCGCCTCCGAGAGGCCCGTCACGGACGTATATTGATCGTCCATGTGTACTTAGCGAGAAAGCTTGTATGTGTCGGTCATCATAGGTGTGAATGTTGTGGTAGATGTAATGTGTAAATGTGCGAGACGATTCAACCCATCAGCGATACACAGGGCAGGCGCCCTCGTGGCAGGCGTGATCCCGCTAACAGATTTGGTGCAGGAATCGTATTTAGAGATTAGGTTGTAACAGCTGTAATGGGCACTTGATGTAATCAGGCTCATCCCCCATGGCTATAAATAGCATGGGATTGTAACTATTTGGAGGAAGTAGAATCATTATCGCCAACTTGTTAATCACTCTTGTCCCCTTATTCTCGTTCTAGTCTTGAGTTCTTGTTGATCGGATCCCCTGATCCCAATATATTACTCCAGAACTTAGATTATTTTGCTCAACAACAAGCAAAGTAGTTGAAACTACTCTCAGGTAGCGCAAATCAATGACCTCTCAGTAGCGGGATAACCATGACAATTGGGCAGTACCAAAGACAGAATACGACATTTAACAGCAAAGCAAAGGGTAGGAAAGAGGGTTGCTAGCTCTCACAGCTGATTGGATTTCGGCGTTGAGAGGCTCCTGATAACCATGAGCACAGCGACGGAATTGTTGAACCATACAGCCCTGCCGCCGCTATCTAATCATGGTGCGGACATAGAACACAAATAAACGTAAATCGGAGCTGATTTAGTCTGAGTATGGATAGAGGCGCACCTATACGGTCGTTTCGGTCGACAGAGGCGGCGGCCAAGTTGCTCTTTTCCATCGCCTTCCTCTCCACAGGAACCATGGCGGAGGTGGAGCGGGGACCGGATGTCGAGGCTGCCACGGTGCTACTCATCTCTCCCGCCATCCTCCTGCGTAGCATTAGATACAAATGAAAGAGCACACGCGCGATCCAGCCATGCATTACCAAATCCACGAGGCAGGAAGTCCCTCCCCACTATGCTCTCGAGCACCGATGACTTCCGGAATTCTGGAGTCATGTTAAAAAAAGGCAAACAAATCGTGAGCGAGCGCGCTGGCTAGATCTAGGGAGGGGGCGAGCGGATCTGGAAGCGGAGGCAGAAGGCTGCGGCAGCGCGTACCTGCCCACTGATGACAGCGACAGAGGTGAGTGCCTCCCAGAGCGAGCCCTCGCTGCCGCCGCCGTGGTCTCCGAGGACGGTGCACGCGCGCCCATCACTCGAGGATTAGGTAGCACAGCCTGGGCGTCGACTCGAACGAAGCTGATGACGAGGCCGAGGCCGAGGCCGAGGCAACGCCGGCAGGGGAGTCGTCGTTGTCGAGGGAGGAGGAGAAGATGGAGGTGACGGCAGCGGTGGCCGCATCACCTGGACCTGCCCTCCGCTGGTTCGCGGCCAGCCTCGGCCTGACCTCACGCGGGCCTGGGGCCACCGCAGGAAGGGAGTTGGCGCCAGGAAGATTACATCGGTGGGTTGCCCGGCAGGGAGAACAACGGCGGGTGTTGCAAGCGGAGGGAGGCGCAGGCGACGCGGTTGGCGAAGGGCGGCGGCCGGCGAGGCAAGCGGAGGCGGTTGAGCGGGTTCGCGACGATTCGCGAGCACCGCGGATCCGTGGATTAACGGGCATGAGGCCCGCGCCCATCCCGATCAAACGGACGATATCACGACTTCGCGAGATCCAACGGCTAGTAGGTTAGCGGGTGACGTGGCACGATGGATTCGCCCAATTTGGTGCAGGGATCGTATTTAGAAGATATATATATATATATATATATATATATATATATATATAGGAGAAAAAAATAATGACCGTCAACTGTTGTTTGTCCGGGGCAGGGAGTGATGATCTTGTTCTCACCACAAGTCCATGCATGGGACTCCGGCGGCACATTGCTTTTATTATATTGTGCTTTCTTCGTCATGTAAGTAAAATATATAGTTCTACTATATTGTAGCATTAGATATAACTCATTTCAACGATTTTCAGGGCTAATAGTTTTTTCTTTTCGATCTTGCCATATATCTATCTATTATCTAGTTATTTGGCCAACAAACGGAGCCTTCATGTTCGCTTTACTAGAAATTCCCTCATTATTTGGAGAAAAAAATTAAAATCACCACTGCCCTTACCAAAAAAATTAGCCTAAAATATCCCAATAAATATTTATAAATTACCCACCAGTGTCATTAAAATATATTTTTAATTTTAAATATAAATCTATCCATTGTTTTGCATATCAAGCTAAATATCGTGCATACCTATAGGATACTAGCTATACAAAAAATTAACATGTTTTACCACACGTATATCTTATTATATTACCAAAATGACAAATGCACATTCACGATTATATTATTATTAGTCAAAATAAACAAGATAGTTCTAGATTTTGCACTATATTAGACTACCACCCTCCAAAGTTTGTTGCCGACATTACTACAAGACACTACTACACCTCACAATTAACACCATAAGCTCAAAAAAATTAACACCACAAGCAGATTAGGAACCAGAAAAATATCGATCAGGCCACGATTGGTATAGTAGGCTCATCAGGCTTGAACATGAACATAGATTGCTAAAATTCTGAACGAAATTTTGTGCTTTGCACTATAGAGATTTGTTGGCTTTCAAAAAGTAAGAAACTTAGATCGATTGTTCCCTAACAGAAACTAGGCCATGGATGTATGACACCATGTAATAGCGACATAATTAAACATAGTAGCAACAGACAATCAAGATGATCATAAAGTAGGGAAGCTAGCAAAAGAACAAATGAGTCAGTTGAACTAAACAGTGGGCAACATTACTGCAAGGGCTGACAGATAAGAAACATATTACTACTACTACAGTGAATGGTAGTAGCTAAGATCGAGAAGATAGGCAGTCGTGAAAGGATTAGGGTTGTACGCTTGTTTCTTTAATTTTCGCATCAAGGACGATGATATTGATGCTACATTGGTTCATCATGCATGTTCTAAATAAAAAGCAAACTAGAATATTTATCCATGGATACTGCTAATTGCTGCATGTGCCGTCACACAGGGTCGGACAAAGACCATCGCCGTCGCCAGAAGCGTGAGCACCCCACGTCCTGCGCGAAGCTGCTTGGTCCGGAGCACGTTTCATCGTGGACTCCGGCGCCACCAGGCACGCCGTCGGCAACATCCGGCTCCTAGAGGGCTTCCAGCCCTACAACCCCCCCTTGGTGGCGGAGCTGGCAGATGGGAGCTATCTGCGCATCCTCGGCACTGGACGCATACAGAGGGGGAACTTCAGCATCCCCAATGTGTCTCCCATCAAGGGGTTGCGCGATGGCCTCATCTCGACACCCCAGCAAGACACTGACCACGGCCTGACTTCCTATTTCGGCAACAGAAGATGCAGAATTATGGAGACCAACGGCACTGAGGTCGGGGGCGCCATTCTTGAGAGGGATGGTTCCTACGTGCTCCGCTTCCTAAATGTCCCAGGACACAAGCTCAGGTGCAAGGAAGATGAAGATCCAAAACTCACGTCTGCTTCCACATATGTAGCCAATTCCAGTGTGTTTCATGGCCTATAGGATAGTCTGGTTTAATTTTCCTTCTTTTTCTTCCTCTTGCTTCCCTTGTACCTCCTCCGTCTTCTTTAACCTCCTTTCTCCTCTTCCTTACCAAGGTTGCTCTATTGTTTGTGGGGTGGTAAGAGGGAATTGAGTGCCCCCTAGACCCACCTTTGGATCCATCCTTAGCTCTTCATGATGCTTACAGACTTTTTAGGTTTCAATACGTAAGGTAGTGTGGACATATACTCACTTTTTTCCCTCTAGACTAGAAAAATGACTCGCATTATTGATTCGGAATAGCATGTGGAATGAAAAAAAAATTGTGGTGGTTGTCGCTTATTTTTTTTTGTTTTCCTTTCTGTGGTTATTACATAATTTTTTTGCTTTATATTTTTTGGCTTGATTATCCGCAACGAACGAACCCAAAATTTCATTATGATAACAATGAGATTGCAGCAGATCAGACTTTAACATCTATGCATGAAATGCATAACAACCAGATTAACTGGATTACATCACTTAAGGGCTCTAAAATGATTAACCAAAGGCAACTCCAATACTAATGATGACCAGACCAGAATTTGGGTCCATTCAGTTTAATTCATGGGAATGAATTTTGAAAAGCTGGGCCCCGGCAAGTGCAGATTCTTCTTATGGACAGTAGCTCACAAGAAATGCTGGACAACTGATAGACTAGCAAGAAAGGGATTAGCTCACCCGGCAGCTTGTCCTCTTGTGACCAAACTGAAGAAACAATTGATCGTTTACTAGTATCTTGTGTTTTCAGCCGGCAAGTTTTGTTATCCTACATGGCCTCGGCTTGCAAGCACTTGCGCCACAAGCTGTGGATCTGTCCTTTGAGGACTGCTGGGCTGCTGCAAGTAATAGGTTGCTGGTCAAGAAATAAAAGGGCTTAATTCCATCATCACCCTAGGAGCCTGGTCCATTTGGAATCATCACAATTGCTGTGTGTTCAAGGGAATCACTCCTAGCATGCTTTGTGTTGTTGCAACCATCAAAGAAGAGATGCATCAATGGTCTGTGGCTGGGGCTTGAGGAGTTTCTCACCTCCTCGCCCTAGCAGCTCCACCCACTTAGGTGGTTCTGTTCATGTGTTTTTGTCTAGCTTTATTGTTTTTGTAAGAAGCATTATTCTGTAATAGGGTGGGTTGCAGGCCCTTAATTCTGTAACAATCTGGGGTTCTTTTCCCCTTTTCTTCTTAATATATTGATGCGCAGCTCTCTGCGCATTCGAGAAAAGACTAGAGCCTAATAGGAGCATTAGTTGTCCAGGTAGAATGCTTAGAACAACGGCATGGCAGAAACATAGGCACATAATAGTGAAGTGCTTAAAACACGATTTTTCTTGTTTTGGTAGAGAATAATTTCTCCTCAGGCTTACATTTAAAACAACTGAAACCTTCCTATTGGACACGTGGCTCTGCATAATATCGATAATAGATAAATTTTTTACCTCAAGGCAAATGATGTGTTACATGATGCATGAAAAATCCATACATTATAGGTTCAAAACAAATCATCCTATTTACAAACATTCTGGCATTAGATGATTCTTTTTTGCTCTGGAGATAAGGGCATACAGAAATTTAACTGCTTCAATTCATTCCACAGTTTGCTCAATTGAGCACAATGTATGAAGTGAAGTTTCGGCAGCATATAGAAGTTTTGTGAATCAACTCCCATCATACTTGTCAAACTAATTCTCTAGTGCATTGCTTACAAGTTTACAGTATTCACATCAGGGGTAGTGGCAACGCCTGTTTGGTTCATCGCGACTTGCGCTCCCAACCACTTGAGAGGCGACCGGTCTCTCATCTCCAACCTGGTGCCTGTGAGCAACAAGGTTATCCATGCAGGGAATGGTGAAGGGATGTAGGTGTGCGGCACATGGAATGGTGCCTGTGATGTCTGGTACGTCCTGGGGCTCACTTCGAACCTGATGTATGTGGGTCAGCTCCCCAAGGACCGCGATCTGATTGTGGGTGGTGGTGCATGTCGCATCAACAAAGATTAGTGATTGGTCTGCCATTGGTGGCGGGTTGCTCAGCTTTGCTGAGTTTCTCTGGTGTGGTACATCATCACAAGACATGGCAGCGAAGGCTATGTGCACAGGTGGAGCAACGAGATGAAGTTGACCTGCAGCGACGGCTTGGCTATTTGATGGAGACATTGAGAAACAGGGCAATACTGCTCACCTTTCTGATGGCAACAAAAGAAACAGATCCGTGACATGGAGTACTGTGGTGGACGTGGCGAGGCCCCGCACGCGGTGTTTCTTCAAGGTGATGATAGCGAGAAGGAGTCCAACAACGGATGTGGTGAGGCCCCCATGTGTTTGTGACTGTGTGGTGGTGGCTGTGAGGCAACATGTGAGAGGTTCGGATCTGGTGGTGTCACTCTGTCAGGTGGAGTGTAGTGTTGCAGTAGTACTATGGTGAAGGGTCCCACATGACGGTGGTCTTCTCGGTACGGTGTCGTTTGTTACTCTTGGTTCCCTGTCAATGTTGGGTCATGGCTGGAGGTTTCGGCGACTACATGAGATCGGAATGTTGGTGGATGACATGTTTGGGTTCAGATTCAGCTGTCATTGTCGAGTGGAGTGGAGCGGCCGTGTTGATGCCCCAATCTAATCGATCGGGTGTTGCGTTTTCGAGTCGAGTGGTTACTCGCATTGATGTTCCAATCCAATCAAGTGAGTCTTTCTAGTTTTTGCTTTTCTTTTTCTGCTGATTGCCTCCTAGGGTTTTAGTTTTGTATTTTCTGCTATATCAATAGAAACTCATATTATCTTGTGTGAATCGTTCAAAACAAGTATGAGGTAGACTTTCTAAAAGTTCAACCGAATTAAGGTGCCTTGTTAGAGCAACTCAAGAGCCTAACTAAATATATTTGGCTGGGTAAACTTGGATTAGTTGTTGTAAGAGCAACTCCAAAAGCTTAGCAATAATCCTAGCTAAATTTAGCTATTTAGAGGGTTTGTAAAAAATAGAAAGGTTGCTAGGCTCTTGGAAAACTAACTGACTCTCTAATTGACTGTCCATATTCAAACCTGGCGGTCGTTTTTCCCCTATGTTGTCCGCGCGGCCGCGCAGTGGCGCCCTCGCCCACACAACCACCTCCTCCTCCACGGCCATATCTCCACACCCAGCATTCCATTTCCCTTCCTTTACATTTTCCCTCCCTTTTTCTTCCTCGAGCAGAGCTAGTCGAGCTGTGTCATCTCTGCTTCCCGCCCAAATTCGCCCAAGTTCCTCCACCACTTTTAAATCACCTCCGCCACTATCTTCCTCACCTCTGTGCGACATCAAAGCACACACCCGCCCCCGGCCATGGCCGCCTAGAGGGCTGGGGATTGAAGATCTGTGACCCACCATTGCCGCCGTCACTGAAGCTTCGACCCCCATCGCCGACGACGTGGTTGGAGGCTCTTGAATCCAAGATGAAAGAAATCTCAGGTATATGGCCCGAACTCCATGTTCAGCTACCACCACTAAAAGAACTTAACCGACCTTTAAAAAGGCACCGGAGCCGGCCCGGCTCAGTTAATGATGGCTGGGCCGCCAGCCGTGCAACCGCCTCAGATAATGGGTTAACTGAGGTGGGCAACATAGAGAAACCACCTCGGTTAATCGTGTATTAAGGCGATTGCGTTATGTCGACCGCCTCAATTAAGTTTTAACCATGGTGGTACATCATAATACAACCGCATCGGATGAGAAGTTCGTAAAGCTACACAACTGGAGAAACAATCTCGACATGAATGACTATAAGTTGCTGGACAACTTTGAGTAGGTGCCCTTAGCTTGTCATGTGAGCATGTGATGTAATTTTATGAACTATATGAACATGCATGAATGTAATATGAATGAATTTATTGTGTGATATGCATGGATCGTCGAACAATAAGGGCGACACATGAATGGATGTAATATATGTGTATCCTTCATATGTGTGTTTTCTGATTTGTATGTGTTTTCAATTTCATTTTCAAATTCAAATTCAAAATAAAATATTTTTTAATTCTGCAAAACCTTAACTGAGGCAGGCCGATAACAAGGGACTGCCTTGGTTAAACCACATTAAAGGAGGTGGGCAATTTAAGTCAATCGCCTCCGTTAATATGAAATAACTGAGGCAGTTACATTAGAAAGCCCGCCTCGGTTAAAAGATTAACCGAGGTGCGGCTCGAAGACCGTCACGGTAAATCCTCGATTAACTGTGATCTTATGTCAGACGCGGTTCGCTTGCCCACCACGGTTAAGCTATTTTGCCCGCCTTCATTAAGTTTTCTATAGTAGTGTGGGAGATGCACCCATGGCTACCCATATCTTGCCGCAACATTTCACCCTCTTGCTCTAATGGCGCACCGCAGGTTGTAATCCCTTGATTTGGGTCCCCATTTCTACCCAAATAATTTGATCGAGTTAGTTGTATATATGTAGTGGACTCGAGCAAATACTACTGGTACGACGACAAGACGTTGGCATGCCTACCTGGGAGATGGGAAGGCATCGCTGGTGTAGCCATCACGCACCGGTGGTGGAGTGCCGAGGAACTATGGGAAGATGAGCAGGTGGCGACGACATGGCGAGCCGATGAACAAGAGCCGTTTCCTTTGTGCCAAGTAGAAGATGAGGGAATGAAGGGTTGTGTGCCCATGTGGACCGTCCTCTGCCCATCGGCGGATCGTCCACCTATCAAGACGTTCGAACATCCGATCTCTAAGCATTAAGTTTTTGGACGTCCGAACTTCTTGAACGGCGGAGGGTCCGCTTTTGGGCAGCGGACAGTCCGCTGCAGCAGCGCAAGCGCGTGAGCTTTTTTTTTATTTTTATTCCATCTTTGCCGAGTGCCCAGAGCCTGGCACTCAACAAAGCTTGAATCTTTGCCGAGTGCCTTCCTGTTACGGCACTCAGCAAAGCCGCGTCACCGTTAGTTGGCCGTTTTCGTTGTTTTTTTTTTGTCAAGAGCTCTCTCAGCACTAGGTAAAGACTTTGTCGAGCACCCGATAAAAAACACTCGGCAAACTCAGCTTTGCTGAGTATTTATTTGTCGTATGACGTATGCCGTGGGTGGTATTCGGCAAAATCTTTGCCGAGTGCCCTAAACACTAGGCAAACAAGACGAATCCGGTAGTGACTAGCTCATCAGCTACTCCGCCAACCATCCATATACAACAACAGCCTTGGTGGTGTGCCGGCCTTAATTATGATCGTAGTTTACATTACAACAACAACAACCCGCGCGCACCAGACGGACGAGCCAAAATTCCTTGTATATGCCATCGCGTACCTAGGTAATAACTCCAATATAATCCCAAGTCTGCCGCCGCTAAAACCAACATCTCCGCTCGTCCTTTTTTGTGACTACATGCTTCTGTTTCTCCCTGACATCGACAGGTTCGCCGGCCTAGCCTTTAGGGAGGAGTATAGAACTCAACTCAGTCATAGGCCGGCAGGCAGGCAGACATAAGATCGAGCACACACAGCAGCGGCGGCGGCGGCGGCACGGCCCTTCCCGCTGCTAGCTTGGAGCGACCAGAGATCAAAGCGTCATGGCAGAAGAGGGAGGGCAGGGTGAACACCTGCTCCCAGATCAAGCGGCGTTCGTAGCGGCGGTGATGGACGCTGGCTTCGTCTTCCCCACCTCCAACTCCGCTAGTGTTTGGATGACGGCTGTGCGCTTGGTCTTTCTCACCTTCTACTCGGCCATAGCCGTCTACCGGTCTAACGGCGACAGGGGTAGAGTCGTCTTTGTGCTGTTCTGCTACGTGTGCATCATCACCCTTTTCTTCTGCCGGCGGCGGTAGGAGACAGCGCCGCCAGGATCGGCCACCAGAGGGAAACTGAAGGTGGCGCGCGCCTGGGTGCTGCTGCTGGCGACGGTGCTCACCGTCGTTTTCTCCATCAAGGTCGCGAGCATCATGCCCGTTGCGGTAGAGCTACTCGTGCGGGGGATGGCTGTCGCCACCGTCCTCGGAGGATTATTCTACGTTTTCTTCTCATACTGGAAACGGAAGGTGTGTATCAAGTACCTACTGCCGCGCTGTCCTCGTAGTTGCCTTGTTCTCCGTGTCTTAGTAATTACTCCTTCTGTTGCAAAATATAATTCGTTTGACTTTTTCCACTCCAATTTTCACCGGCCGCTCATCATATTAAAAGAAAATTATGCAAAACATCACTTTTTTTATTGTCGCTTACTTTATTAATAAAAGTTATTCTTCAAGAATAACGTAAACATGACTATATTTGCACAAATTTTTTTGGATAAGACGAGTGGTTAAATTTGAAGTTGAAAAGTTAAACGAAGTATAATTTGGAACAGAGAGAGTAGTATAGACCATGGATCCAATTATATTTGATCCGTCGACTTCGTTGTTGTGATATATATAATCTATGATGAAACAAGAGCCATGATATCAAATGTGTATATATTTTGGCGAAAAAAATAATGACCGTCGACTGTATGTTTGTACGGGGCAGGGAATGAAGATATTGTTCTCACCACAAGTTCATGCGTGGAACTCCGCTGGCACCTCACTAGTGCTTTTATTATGTGCTTGCTTCGTCATGTAAGTAAAATATATACTTGTACTGTATTGTAGGATTATATATATAACTCATTTCAGGGCTAATAGTTTTTTCTTTTCGATCTTGCCATCCATATATATCTTTAATTTTTTTAAACAAATATACATCTTTAATTTTCGCATAAAGGAGATGATGATATTGATGCTACATTGATTTATCATGCATGTTCTAGTAAATATCAAACTAGAATATATATTTATCCATGAATCTTACTATTACTAATTGGAGACTCCTTTCAAGCCTCTACGTGAAGCTACCTAGGATACTAAGTGAACACTTTACAAACATAGAGAAATTCTAAAAATTCTCACAAAAATCAAGAACATCTGGCCATCAATCCAACAACTCTAATTATAATAACCATTGCATCTATTATTTTTATTAAAAAATTATCCACCTCTGCCATTATGAAAATAAAATAAAATAAACCCTTAAACACGTATCTAAATTACCCACTTCCGTCATTATAAAAATAATACAATTAATAACCCACTAAATTTGCATATAAATTATCCAATTCTATCATTATTAAAATTTAAAGTAACCCTAATCTGAATCTAAATTATATAATTATAATAGAATATTAAAGTGCACCAATATAAAATTCTAAAATTATTATTTCCACTATTATTAATATGTTATTATTTATATAAAAATACTACCCACGATATGCATCATCATGTGTTAATGTATGATGGAAGAGATAAAAATACCAATTCATAAACAAATAGTTCAATCAAATATATATAAAAAAATACATGAAGCATGATGCAAAATGAAATCTATTGCATCTAGATAATGATAAATCATACATATATTTTTTAGAGTATGTGTTAGAATACTTAATAAATGGAAGATGACGTGAGATAGGTAATAATAATTATTAGCCATAAGTTTTATTTTTATATTAATTCTAATTGGTCCGTGCAGGAGCATGGGTTGATAGACTAGTACTGCTAATTAATTGCTGCATGTGCCGTCACACAGGGTCAGACAAAGATCGCCGCCGCCGTTGCCAGAAGCGGGAGCAGACGTCCTGCGCGAAGCTGCATGGTCCCGAGCACGTTTGATCGTGGACTCCGGCGCCAATAGGCATGTTGTCGGCGACATTTGGCTCCTAGAGGGCTTCCGGCCCTACCGCCACCCCTTGGTGGCGAAGCTGGCAGATGGGAGCCATCTGCGCATCCTCGGCACTGGACACATAGAGAGGGGCAACTTCAGCATCCCCAATGTGTCTCTCATCGAGGGGTTGCGCGATGGCCTCATCTCGACACCCCAGCTAGACACTGACCACGGCCTGATTTCCTATTTTGGCAACAGAAGATGCAGAATTATGGAGACCGACAGCACCGAGGTCGGGGGCGCCATTCTTGAGAGGGATGGTTCCTACGTGCTCCGCTTCCTCAATGTCCCAGGACACATGCTCAGGTGCAAGAAAGATGAAGATCCAAAACTCACGTCTTCTTCGACATATGTAACCAATTCCAGTGTGTTTCATGGCCCATAGAATAGTCTGGTTTAATTTTCCTTCTTTTTCTTCCTCTTCTTACCTTGTACCTCCTCCGTCTTATTTAACCTCTTTTCTCATCTTCCTTACCAAGGTTGCTCTATTGTTTGTTGGGTGGTAAGAGGGACTTAAGCCCCCATAGACCCACCTTTGGATCTGCCCTTTGCTCTTCATGATGCTTACAAACTTTTTAGGTTTCAATATGTAAGGTACGGTAGTGTGGACATACTCACTTTTTTCCCTCGAGACTAGAAAAATGACTCGCATTATTGATTCGGAATAGCGTGTGGAATGAAAAAAAATTGTGGTGGTTGTGTCTTATTTTTTTGTTTTAATTCATTTTCACCTTCGGTTATTTCACAATCGGTCTTTATAAACCAGCTGTGAGAATATCAGTGCTGAAAATACTTTCTGTAGTTATGTTGGTATTCTACTGCAAATTCCATTGCTCACCGAATTGCTAGCCGATTATATGCTCCAAATTAAATTCAAACATGATGTGATATATAGTGAGAAAAGTTTCAGATTATATATAGGTCACTTCTAAACCAGAAATATTTTGCAATGTGCTTCAGTGATCCGTCTTGTTCTCATCGCGACAAAACAAGAATACAGAAACCTGTTTAAAAAAGGGCATAAGACATGGGATGTCAAACCCACGTTAAACGGAAATAGTTGTTCCTGCAATGATCTGCGGGCAAACACTTATTTTTATTCACAAATACATGACGCTGGCTGACCACCAGCACCATGCCACTCTCGTATCCACTCATATATGCCGCGCTGTGTTCCGGCGTTGTCAATGGACCGGAACTACGCCATTGTTGGGGAATGGTTAAGAGGGATCTCCAGGTAGTCGAGCTCGTAGATCCCATTCATGGGTCGGCCTCTCCCAACCACGGCACCGCCAGCACCAGGCCTCACGTCCCTCACGAGACATTGGCCACCGACGAGGAACTCGACGATGTAGTCGAGTTCTGTCAGCTTGGACACCGACACCAAGTTGCGTGAGTCCAGGAACGTATAGGACCTCCCTGAGCTTGAAGCCCTAAAAAATGATGGAGCCCGAGCCGAGGACCAGAAGAGTTCCGCCATTGGCCAAGCGGACTGTTCTCCCCGGTGGCATTGCAGTGAAGGCACAGAAGAGAGCATGGTTGCCCGTGACATGCACCGCCGCTCCGGAATCCAGAACAAATACAGTGCCGCTATTGCTGTGGTTAGAGGGTGGCCGGTGGCCGTTGTTGCCCCTTCCGGCACCCAGCATGAGTACCACCTTACCATTGAGACAGGCCTTGCACGGTGTATCACCTTTGCCTGCAAGTTCAATTGCTCTGCACAAGTGATTTTACACCCTGTTACTAGTTTCATATTACGTTTGGGGCCGCGTATTAATGAGTGTGAACCAAAGGGCATGCATGGAACCGAAATGTCATCGACTGAGCATTATATGCAGAAAAAATATGGTGGCATCATATCATACGTATCAACATTAAGTTGATCTACTTACCAAAATAATGGCTCCAATATTTTAGTGCACAAAAATGCATGTAAGCATTGAGGTATTTGACATGATTAATGGATTACGTACAGTGTTTAATTAAAGAAGCAAATATATAAAAGTTTCTTGCCAAAATTTTGAACTTATTCAGCCTAACTTTACGAATTCCGAAATTTTTTTATATTAGCGATTCATTCAAAAAGTGGCTATTGAAATGAATCGCTAACATCTGAACATCAACATGGTTAGTCTGGATAAATGATTCTTTGACAGATCTATTATGGTATGTGTATCTTTAACCTACAAGGCCACTGCCCAGCTGACTTAGATTTACTCAGGTGATAGTCTAGCCCTTCTCTAAGTTCTAAATGTGGTTGGTTTGAGAATTTGAACCCTCTGAATCCTTTGGATTAGATTAGTGGTTCCATACAAGTGCACATATATTTGAAGATAACAATCCATGGCAACATTGTAAGTTTAGAAACAAATCTGAAAAAAATGTACAAATTTAACTATAATAAATACTTCAACAAGCCTTGTTATTTTCGATGGTACACTACTACAGAAATAGGTCTTTACAAACGAGCCTTCACCGCTGGTTTGAACCAAACCGGCTTTCCCCTTTATTTTCCTTCCTCAGCCCTTCCTTCAATCTCCCTTTCATTCCTCCCTTCTCTTTGCAGCCACTCAACTCCATGCGACCTCTCCCATCCCATCCCCCTGGCCCCCCTCCCCTCTCCCCCCCTTCTTCCACTGGCACACCCTCCCTTCCTCCTGTCAGTCCTCTCTCGTCCCCTCTCCCTCTATGGCATCACATCCCCCACCTCCAATCCATTGCCTCCCCCGCCGCCACCTCGCCGCTCCTCCTCTCACCTTTGGTGCAGCACATAGAGGGCGCGCGGTGGCTGTCAGGCCGGGAGCGTGCGACGGGCGAGCGGGGTAGGCGCTTGGGACCATTATGGGCGCGCCACACCGGTGAGCAGAGAGCGTGCAGTGGCTGGCCTGCGGCGGGCACGAGGCGGCCAGTGAGCGTGCGAGCCACCATTGCGCGGGGTCAGCAGCCGCGCGAGCGCGAGGGTTCCACATCAGCGGTGAAGCATGTTGAGCAGCGGCGGCGTCGCGAGGGCTCCATAGCGGCAACGGAGCGTGCTGGGAGACGGTGGCGGCACATGGGCCTCATGTGTTGCTATTTTTTATTTTATTTTGTATTGTGAAAATGGCAACACCACCGGGTGAGGAACCGGCGTTGATGGCTCGTCCCATCACCGTCAACCCTAATCCAACGGACGGCCAAACCAGCAGTGAATGGTTGTAATTGGAATCATAACCTAGACCTACTAAGAATTAGGTGCTCACTAGTAAAGGAACTCTCATTTGTGGTGTTTATGCAACCAGCACAATGGAGGCAACACACATACTCAGTGTACGAAAATTGGTAAACGGAATAGAAAAAATATTATGTTTTACATGCCAAAAACACACTTTGTGTGATTTCTATGCCCCAGACTCATGACCTCTTCCATCGTGCTGTCACTCACCATTCCATCTATACTTCATTGCTACTGCAACAGGGAGTTTTAATTTGATTCTTCTTGCATAAAATTTTTATCCAAGTGACTTCACATTAAAAAAACAACTAGAAAGTTATAAATCTCATCAAAACATGTAATTTACGTATGCAACAGGGAGTTTTAATTTGATTCTTCTTGCATAAATTTTTTATCCAAGTGACTTCACATTAAAAAAACAACTAGAAAGTTATAAATCTCATCAAAACATGTAATTTACGTATAAAAGTTATCTCCATCCGAGTTTGGATGAGAAAGTTATAAATTTTCTAGCTCTTGTCAAGAACCGGAATGCATACTTAGGGTGCGTTTGGCAAAGCTCCTAGAGCTGATTCTCTGCTCAATCCAACCGGAGCTTTGCGAAATAGTTTTTTAGAGAGAAGTGATTCTCTGCTGATTCTGTGAAGTGATTCTGAACTAAGAGGCTAGGAGCTGAAAAAAATAGCTTCTCCTGATTCTGTGAAGTGATTCCCCATCCTAATTTTAAAAGATTATGCTGGAGAATCAAAGAGAATCACTTTCAGCCACAAAATCACTTCTCTTATAGAATCAACTTCCATATATAATCAAAATCAGATAGAGCTCTACCGAACAGGCCCTTATTATCCATGATGGCTTATGATATTACTAGAAAGTTTGGATGCTCCTTCAAAAAAGAAAGAAAGTTCGGATGCAAATTAGAATTCAAATCACATATGCAAGAAGGTATGTATCGTGAATTGTAACAAGAGCTGGCACGGGTACGGTAAGTCAAGGACTAACTGTTCTAGCTCTTGTTAAGAACCGAAATGCATACTTATGATTAAAAAAAGAAATGCATACTTATTATCCATGATGGCTTGTGATACTACTAGAAAATATGCCTTCCATACATTAAAAAAATACCAGTGGGAATTGAACCCTAGCACTACTACTGGATCCAATTCGTACTAATACATTTGTGGTTGATTTGGTAACTCCGTCAGGTCAGGTTTGTGCCAACCATACTAAAGGCCTCCCGGATCTTTTGTCGACTACAAAATACTGGTGGAAATTAGACCCGGTACTAATGCTACCGTGTCCAATTTCCACCAGTATTTTAAAGTACTATGCAAATAATCTGTAACTGGAGTTAAATTTGAATGATATATCAACTGTCGCTAGTGTTATACTTTAAAGTTCTTGACCGCTATCCAGTTAATCTACGAAGAAATGATATAAATTTGCATGTATTTGGTTAGAGTGCAGAAATATGAAAGGCAAATGATTTTTTCCCACAATCTAGTCGTAATAGTTGACTCCTATATGTTGGATAGTAATATATTCATAGCTGGGGAGCCTAGCTTACTCTGCTCAAGCAATTCTACACTGAATTCTAATTGGAGCAGCCGAAAGGAATCGCATCCAAGCACTACTCTAGTGAACTGAACTGTCAGGTTGCTGTACCAATATTACAGTAACGAGTTGGTTTGCCATTTTTTCTATGACAGTTGATATTAAGAGAGATCGAATCAAGAAGCAAAGGAAGGGCAAAGAAACATACAAGTGAAGCTCCGGATTGGTTCTGTTGCAGTGGGCTCTGAGGTGAAGAGCCTTCAATGAGTTGGCGGGGAAGGATGTCCCATTGCATTCTGTGACACTAACTTCGGGGACTTTCTGGAGACAGCGTGCAATGACAGCCATCTGATCATCGACCAGAGTCGCCATTGCCATCGTAGTGTACTCTGGGAAGAATGGCAGAAGGAAGAAAGCTCCGAATGAACGGAGTTGACCAAAAGCCTGCGCGGCTCTGATCTCTTTCTTGGAGAACGGGTAGGACAAGCATCCGTTGACGTACACCTAACGCCGCCCTTGTAGTTCGTCTGTCACATCTCGTAGCAGTGATGCATCCGTTGGCTTACACCTAACGCCCTGTATCCAATCCAAAGGAAACGAGAGGGGCCATACCACCATAATCATCCTTCTTTTTTATGTTAAGTATAGTCAACGGTTTTGCGTCCTCTCTTCCGATCCTCATCGTCTTCCCTACGTCTTCCTACCTTCCTTGTTCCTTCCCCATCGTGGAGACTGGAGAACGCACGCCCATTGCCATGGAAGGAGAGCAACCATTCTCTCTTGCTGCTTGCAGTACTGAAAGTGATCGGGTGCTCTAGCCTAAGAGGGGAAGGGGGTGAATTAGGCTCTAATAAAAACTTAGACCTATGGCTCCAACTAGTTTGCACAAAACTTAAACTAAAACATGCTATCAATATGTGCAACTAGGTTGTTCTAGTGTAAAACCCCTATCCCAAAAGAGTTTAGCAACCTATAGCCTTTTCTATCAAGAAACTATTCTATGAAAGTAAAGACATACAAATTACTAGAATGAAATGCGGAAGCTTAAAGAGCGGGATAGGAGATAGCAAACTCTTGACGCGGGTGTTTATCCCGTGGTTCGGTTAGCCACAAAGGCACACCTACATCCACGTTGTTGTAGCACTCACTAAGAGTATTGCTACTCGGCCACCAAGTCTCTTCCGTGAACACAATCACGGTCACCTTGGCCCCGGGTTCCACTAAGGAGCTTCTCCACAAAGGATGGGGGTCTCCACATCCCCCGCACAAAGATGTCGTCGCCGCTCCACACCAAGTCGGAGGGTCGATGACGTTGCCGGCGAGCTTCACGCTCCAAGGTGCCAGCGCACCAAGCTCTTGTTTTGGTTCACTAGAGAACCACAGCACAAAGGCTCAAGGCCTTGCAATCACACTCACTAAGAGCTAATCTAGCACTCACACTTTACAAAGCTAGTGCTATAAGCTAAGGATATGATCTATGAGCTCTTGTATGGCTTGGAGATGTTCTTGGATGTGTATGAGGTGTCTTGGGACTCCAGCAATCTTCAAATGGCCGGGGTGAGGCATATATATAGGCCACCAAGTCTTGTAGCCGTTGCTCCAACGGTTAGCTGAAAATCTGCGTACCACCGGAAGAACCGATGCCTCTTGGCGGGGTAGCGTCGGTTCATCCGATCACTCATAACACGAAGTAGCCGTTGGACTCCTGATGGCTGACGCAGAGACCACCGGTTGAACCGATGCTTTGCACCGATGCCTCACCGGTTCAACCGGTGCTGAAGGAATCTTCTCCTGGACGCTGACGTCATTACACCGGTGGTATGCACCGATGCCCCGTCGGTTGAACCGGTGCTGAAGAAACTTCTCCTGGGCACTTGACATCGTCTCTGGTACAAAGAACAGCCAATGCACCGATGCCCTTTCTTGGACAGTCGGTTCAACCGGTGCCTGTAGGCTGACTTGGCTTCGATTTCCTCCTGCACCAAACATCGTAGCGTCGGTTCTTCCGACAAGCGTCGGATGCACCGGTGCCCCTGGCGTCGGTTCTTCCGGTGCTCCTGATCCGAAGAGCTTGAACCCCCGTAGGGGCTGCCCTTCGGGCCTTGCTACGCCTATTTTCTCTTTCTCTTTGTCATCACTTGAACCTAAAAGCCTGAGAATGATCATCTTAACAATCATATTAGTCCAAGTGTTGTGTTGTCATTCGATCACCAAAATCACTCGAAATGGCATAAATGGTGCCATGTTCGTTACAAGTACGATCGGTGCAGCAGAGCGGTATGATATCTTCTCTTGGCCCTTTTGTTACTCAATTCTTCTGCCTGTCTCATCTTTAGATCCTCCACAAATTCGTTGCTTGATACAATATAATTACACAAGGTTTTTGTTAGCGTCATATATATACATGTCTCTGCATCATATAATTCTTCTGCATGTCTATCAAAGGCCCCAGTGTGAAGGCAATGGTTTGGGTAACCAGAAGATTATCAAGCTATTCCAGCTATTGCAAACTGTATGCATCCTTATCGAAGTGCAAGTGAACATAGTGCCTTTGCCATCCTTACAAGAGGAACAGTTTATTGACCTTGCCTATTTTAAGCTATCAACATTCGGTATCACATTTAGGTATCATATCCTTCCTTGCTCCTTTGATAGATTTTTTTCCTTTCTAAACTCAGTGTATTCACTGTCGAGGGCCTGTTGCCTACCACTAGGAGAATAATTAACTAAAAATGTGAGGAAGTATACAGTAGGTTGGAGATCCAAACCGGGTTCCACTACAAGGAATCTATCCAACTAATGAGCTGTGCTCAATTCACAATGCACTTTTCTTTTCTTTCACAGTTGTTAAAACCCTGTGAGATACTTGTGACTACAAAGTGAAACCCACAATGGTGGGGTTGATTCCCATGATAAAAATATTTAACCAATTCAACTATTTCTATTTGCTGAGAGTTTGTTTTTCTATTAAGGGGATAATTTTTTATTTTTTGTTTTCAAAATTATATTAGTGGAGACAATCCTTATCACAATGTATGATAGTTAGTCTACCATATTAATGGCCAGGTGTTTACCATTTCTTGAGAACTTTTGTAACTTCATTTTTTTTCTACTGCATCTTGTAAGGTTTTATGTTAGTTGATTTTTTTATGACAATCCCGGTATGCCTGAGCAATGAGACCAATCTTAGTAACTCTGTTAACTAAAACTAACCTATCAATCCGTGGCCCAGCACGGGCTAATTAGAATTAATATAAAAAAGTCTTGTAGCTAATATTTATAATTATTTATCTCAGACCCTCTTCAACTATTAAATATTCTAACACATACTCTAAAATATATATTTATTATTATCTAGTTGCAATAAATTTTATTTTACATCACACCTCCATATATGTTTAATAAATATTTAATTGAACCATTTGTTTGTGAATTGATATTGCTATCTCTTCCATCATACATGAATACATGGTGACACATATCGTGGGTAAATTAATAATGATAGAAATAATAATTTAAAATTTAATATTGGTGTACTTTAATATTTTGTTACAATTATATAATTTAGGTAGGGCTATTATGATTAGGGTAATCGAATTGATTGGTGTACTTTAATATTGGTGACAGATTCATTTGCTATTATGATTAGTGTTATCGAATTGATTGTCGGATATTTTTTTATTTTTATGAGAATTTCTAGAATTTTTTTAATTTTTAGAGTGTCCATTTAGGATCTTAGTGACTGGAGGCTTCGAAGAAGCCTTCTATTAGTAATAGTAAGATTGTTTGTAACTACATCAACATCCAACGATACATGGCATGTATTGGGCGCTCGCACGGAGTGGGAGTGGGGGTGGGGGTGGGGGATAGGTAAGGATGCAAGTGGGTACCTAATAGTATTTTCTAGGTCGGCTAATTAATTATAATGGCATGCCATTCTAATTTATTTTATCAATTTTTTGGGTCGATCCAATGATCCAAAAATTATCTAACTTGCATCTCTAGGGATAGGGGGGAGCAAATAGCTTTGGTAAGTACTTATATTTCTTCCATCTCTTGGACCTAACAGATATTACGACTTTCCCATGTAGCTACGCGCATGGTGTACTACTGTTCCCACAGCTAGAACGATCACGACGCATTGCTTCCCCTTACCTGAAATTTAAGGTGTCACCTTCGCCCAAGGGAGGCGTTGACATTGTGATTGGTTGTGATACCATTCATGTGCCAAAATATGTCAGGTATTGTATTTGTATTGCTCCCTCTCCTCCCTCCAGTAGTCCCATGCTATATATCCATTTAACATCACTACTACAAAAACGTTGATTTGTCCCGGTTGGGAAATCCCTGTTGTCCCGGTTTCCCAACCGGGAACGCCAGTCCGGGACAAAAGGGGGTGCCCTTTTGTCCCGGGTCTGGCAACCGAGACAAAAGAGTACCTTTTGTCCCGGTTGGTAACACCAACCGGGACAAAAGAGTACCTTTTGTCCCGGTTGGTAACACCAACCGGGACAAAAGGTGCAGCCAGCGCCCACGTGGCTGGCGCACCTTTTTGTCCCGGTTAGTGTTACCAACCGGGACAAAAGGCTCTTTTTTTCATGTTTTCCTTTTCTCAATTCTTTTTCTATTTCAATTATACTTTTGCATTTCAATTAAACTTATGTATTGGAATTCAGTGTGTATGATCTCCACTAATATATACATATATATATAGTTACTTATATAATATTTGTCCTAGATAGTTTTCATATATAAATTAATTCACTTATATATATATACACACACACACATATCTATACATGTGAATTCCTTTACATATGAAAATGTCTAGGACCAATATTATATAAATATATATATATACACATATATATTATTGGAGTGATTATATATATAATACATACATACTCCTTCATATTTGCATAGGTATATTCGTTCTTAATTACATAGGTATATTCGTTCTTAATTACATAGTAGAATTCGCCTTTTGGAAATTTAATACATACATACTCATAAATAGAAATTTAATACATAGACACACATATATATTTACATAGGTATATTCGTTCTTAATTACATATATACGTTCTTGAAGATGAGTAATCCTTGTTATTGTTGCAATGAACACACGGGCAGCACATAAAACCATTCTGCTTGTTTGCCTCAGCCACAGACAAAAAATAATGCAGGCCATCAATGAATTCTTTCGAACGTCGGTCAGCATTGTACATCCATTGCCGGTCCATCTGCATTTTAAATAAATCGATTTGAATTCTTTACACGTATCGAATAAATAAAATATATCAAAACTAAATTAAACTAAATGTAACATAACATGAATAATTAAAAGATATGCAATATCCATCATACATCTTGATTAATTAAAAGGAGTACTTAATCCATTACAGAACTTAACAAAGGAGTATTATACATGAAACATAAAAATTCGGTCAACAACACATAGGTTTTCAACCGTCCTTGCGTTGGAACGCAGAATGCTCTAACGGATTTCTTGCTGGTGCAGAAGAAGATGGCGGAGCTAAAACCTCCGAGTTTGGTGGTGACGAACCGTAACGCCACAATAATTCCTCAAGATCAAACGGAGGTTCCTCGCCCCTTGCCATGCATTCTCTATATTCTTTTTCCAAATAACGGAGCGCTGCCCTATGAAAAACACTAGGTTTTTTGGACCGACAACCTACTCGAGTTGTGCCCTTCTCTCCAGAAGGACAACGATCACCCCCACCGGCGCCACTCCCTCCAGCTGCTGAAGCCATATTTTACTGAAAAATACCTTTATTTTCCACAAAATTATAAATTCTTACCATTACAATGCAAAAATTATTTACTATTACAATTACAATGATCAGATTAATAACTCTTGCAAATAACAATGAAAATCATATAAAAAAGACGAAATGTATCATTAATCCTCAAGAAATCTCTAATTAATTGAAAGAAATCTCTATAACTTCTAATTACTTTGACACCCTTCAGTTCCAGAAGTACACTCTTTTCAATATCCAGAAACCCTCTAGAAGAAAAATAAACCTTTATTTCTGAAAATGTATATGTCAGTAACCTCAACCCTGCGGTGATGACACTGCCTTTCGGCGGGACACAGTGCGGTACAAGAATGTCACCAATCGGCCAGTCGCAGCACCAACATTTACGATTAATAGGCACAGCACTTGGCACAGGCAGCATGCTCGTTGATATGCTCTCAGTACAACAACGGGCATGCTGACTGCGTCAAATGCTGTCTTCTTATCAATCGGAAGTGCTGATAATGCAACCAACCGATTTGCGACGTCCTTATAGCGCATCGTGTATCCCTGAAAGGTAGTGCCATCACCGTTGGATGGAGATTAACGACGTATACTTGTTTCGAAATAAAGATTTTTTTAGCTTCTAGATGGTTTCATTGTGAGCCTGATTAAATACATCACTAGAGTGTCAAAATAATCCATTCATAATAAAAAAATTCTAATATACTCATTTCATTAATTCATTCATGAATAAAAAAATCAACTATCCACAATATGGTCATATATACAAGTACATCACATGAAGTGTCTACACTCATTCTAAAAATTTCTACTATCCACATACTCATCTAAATTTAAAAGAAAATCACACCTACATATGCAATCTAGCTAGCTAAATGACCAAGAAATGAGCTAGCTACACATTTTCTCTATTTCTAAAGCATGAAATGAGCTATACAAGCGAAGGAAGAAGAGAAAAATAAGCCCCAAACCTTTAGCGCCGATGGATGGACGGGGAATCAAAGATCTTCACAAATGTGGTGAAGAAATGAGCAAGAACTCCTCTATCCCAAGCCAAGAACAGCAAGAAAACAAGTGAGCTGAATGGCTCGGGCGGGGGGAGAGGGAAGGGGATAAGGGGCCCAAGGCCTTGTGTCCCGGTTGGAGGCACCAACCGGGACAAAAGGGAGGACTTTTGTCCCGGTTGGTGGTTCCAACCGGGACAAAAGGCCCCCCTTTTGTCCCGGTTGGTGTCTCCAACCGGGACAAAAGGCCCCTGTCCCCTGCTGGCCCGGCTAGCCGTTGGACCCGGGACAAAATTCACCTATTGTCCCGGGCCCAAAGGCTGCCGGGACAAATGGCCTGGAACAAATGTCTGTTTTGTAGTAGTGCATGTTTGTTTGTAACTTTGGATTATTGCCTGAACTGAGTCGATCATTCTTCTATATATGCAACTAGTGCACGCCACCCACTCATCCAAATGGTGTTGTTTGCTGACAATTTCGGTGACAACTTTTACTGTCGGAAATCGGTGGTGCCAAAGACCATTGTTGCCATGGCAGAGAGACCACTCTCTGCGTCAGGTAATGTGTATGAAGCTGGCTGGGTTTCCGCAAAGAGCAAGTCCAAGTCACCAGATGCAGGAATCCCAGAATTCACTTCCAGAACTCAATTTCTGCGAACTGTGCCGGTGTTGGTTGATGTATCCGCAAAGAAGGAACCAAACACCACTACTGTTTCCTGGACAATACCACCACCAAGTGGGAATAGTCTCTCCCATGAAGACATTGAGAGCAAAGCCTCTGAACACATGGATTCTTCTTCTTCTATGAATTTGGAGAATATTCCAATAGTTGCCGACTTGGTGGACCGAACTGATTCCAGCAGTACTCCGCATGAACATATCATCGAGAGTATCGAAGGAGATGCTCATAGCGACAGCCTGCATTCTAGTGGACCTTCATCAGCGTTCACTTGCTCAGCAGAGATGAATCATGTTCACATGGTACATGAGCTTGGTGAGACTGAGCATCCCAGGTGCATGGTTCTATAATCCCTTTTTAATGCCTTTAATCTACCTATTTCCTCCTCACATCTTAGTATTTAGCCTAAAATTAACTTGTAGTACCACACAGTATATTTAGAGATTTTGAATAGCATGTTTTTGTATAGGACACAGCTAAAATACGGCCTGCCGTAAATTTAGTTGTTCGTACAGCCGCACCGTTTTAGGAATACAATGATTAGGACTCAACGTGCGGGCAGTGACACGTGCAAACGATCTCAAAACTTAAAATATTTGTAGTTCTTAAATCATACATCAAATTCAAATTTCGATTGCGCAACTGTATCTCTTTCGAGAAGATCTTCAAAACAAGACCCCACTTGAATATGTTTCGATATTATTTTCAAAATCACATAAATTGCTTTATGTACAATGAAAAAATACCAAAGTAAATTGGTTAAAATGCTCAATCGATCTACTAAATTTGCCTATTATTGATCCATGCAATCAACATTCACCTACTTAACAAAGTTGTTTACCCTTATCCACTAATGACACCAAACAATCTATCTTCAAAATATTATTACCAATATCCACTTGACTAAGCTCAAGCATGCGAAGCAATATTATGTAAATCCATAAGCAATTTCGCAAATACTATAAGCAAATTAGAATACACGAAAAAGCATTTTCTCTCAAAAAAATATATCATTAAACTACAGTGTTGTGAGAACTTGTTTTGAAGCTTTTATTGAAACAAACACAACTGTGCAATCGGATTTTGATTTCGATGCTCGATTTTGAAACTATAGTATTTTTATCTTCAAAATTATGTGCATGCATGCACTTTTTGGTTCTGTCATTGCGCTGTTGGTTCTGTCATTGTCCCTTACATGCATGCAACACCCAGTGTTCGAACGGCCGTACGACCAGGCTGATTTACGGCGGGCCTAAAATAAGTCTTTACCTTTTGTATATATGTCAAATATATTTATACATATCCTCCTCGATTTTTCATTGCAATGACTAGTAACAGCATGACTTTTGCTGCTACTGTGGCCAGCGACTCTGCTGCTGCTGAGCGTGTCGTCGTCAAGATAGAGGAGGCGAAGGCACCAGCTACTTGGGTCGTCGCAACTGCTGCTCCGCGCCACGCGACGGGGAACCGCGACCTGCTCTCCTGCTTCACGCACCTGCAGGATTCCGGCCTCTTCGTGCACGCAGCCGACGGGACGCCCATGCCGGTCCTCGGCTGCGGCGACGTCGTCACCGCCGCCGTGGTTCTCCCCGACGTGTGGTACGTCCCCGGGCTCACGGCCAACCTTGTTTCCGTCAGCCAGCTCTCGGAGCTCGACTACAGCGTCGGGTTCGGCCGCACCGAGTGCTTCATCAGGAGCCCCGCCGACGGTGGGCTTGTCGGCTCCGCTCGCGTCGGGGAAGGAGGGCTGTTTGAGGTGGACTTCCTCAGAGTTCATCAATTGGGCATGTGATCATGGCTTCTTCGCCGCCTTCTCGGAATGTATTTATTTGGAATAAAAGCATGTATTTGCTACTGCTTCGGAGGCTCCCGATCCAACTCTGAATGGCGTCCTCGAACGATTCAGTTTGGGCTTTGCACGGGTTCTGCTGGTTACTGTGCCCATTAGCTGCCCTGACCGATCGATCACAACAAGAGACCATGCTTGACGATGACATGTTTACCGACCGAGATACAAGTATGAACTCGTGTGAGTGTGACTACTGTTGGTTCATCTGTTCCCGTTCCTCGTGTGCACTGATGATCTGCTTTTATTTCGCACCTGCCATTTGGCGTGATGGAATTCCTATACATCCTGCTAGCTGGTTAAAGTTTTTTGCCCAAGTCAAGTGGTTCATCAGTACTCACTGTTCAATGGAGAGACGTACACGTCGTTTCAGTCAGCTGCTAGCAGAAGTGGTTCATCATCTCTCTCGCCGGTTTCTTCCTGCGCATGACTGGTGTGCCAGCAGAGGTGGCGCTCGAGGTGATCGATGCTCTGCCCACAAGGAGCACAGAGCTGAGTGTTCCCAGCTGCCTATCTCGCTGCCATGCTGGCTTGTGCAGTATTATCTGTTCTTGCTCATACATCAGCGCAACGACATGGTGGCTACTGATATTGCTTCTCCACATCAACCATCATTGATGTCTCACAATTGAACAGAAGCTTCAGTGATAGCTCAAGCAACATGCTAGTCCAAGCTTGAGATATCGAACGACACGAAAAAGTTTGCATGACTCTAGACTTCCAACTGCAGGATTATTCAGGAATCAAGCTGAGGGTGCCTCCACATTTGTGTGTGTTCTTCATGCTTTGAGCGTGCGCACACCTAATAGGCCCCTAATTCTTACAAGAAGATTTATTAATGATTTGTTTACTTGCCTAGCAATGATTAGGCAGGGACCAAACGTTGCATGCAAGTAAATGAAGTATTGTTCTGAATTGGGGAATAGACAATAGACTCCTCACTTTAATTTTCCTGAATAAGAAAACAAGGTATCTTACTCATGTTGTAGCCGAATTTTGTCTAGGACAGTGTTTGCGTTGCACTCATATCAATTCATGGACAAACCTGTCCCAGAGCATGGATAAGAAATGATACATTTGGATTGTAGTCATGCAAAAACATTCAACAACTATGTATGTATCAATCTTGTATTGTAGGTCAAATATAAGTAAACCAACAATCAAAAGAAGTCAAGTCAGGTACATGGTTGAGAACAAAATGCATCGCAAATAATTTTCCTCTGTTTGTTACTGTTATTTCTCAATTATTATCCCTTCATAACAGCTAAAATCATTCATTCATATGCTATTGTTATTCAAAAAGTTATGGCCAAGCTAAATAAATTTTATGGAAATATGAAGCATCAATATATTATTATAAATTATAGAAAAACATAATCAAGATCATTAAATTGATTATGAAACAGATATCGTCAGCAATAACTTATATTAGGATAGAGATTTGTTAAAAAAAGCTAATTCATACAAATTTTAATACATTTATTGGAGTATATACAAATTAAAGGTGACTGCTTTGTAACAAGAAATTAAGCATAGATGCCTAAGTTTTTTCAAAACTCCTAGATGGCAGGGGTATGCAATCTAGGAGGACATTAAATTTAGGCATCTATTTTTTGAGCAATATTGAAATGCAACATTATCATGATTATAATTAGTGAAGAGTTCATGTGGAACATTTTTTTCCTCTTCCAAAAATTATGGAATTTTCATGTCTCTTTAATTGGGTTGGGTCTTCCTGCATGCACACACACAAATAAACGAATTATTAGTATATCTAGAGGAAAATTATAGATGACCCAATACAAACAATATGAGGAAACACAAGCTATTGATGCACTGGTACTCTCATTTATGCATGCCATTTCAAGTTCCATTGTTGCCCAAACACTCAAACTTTGACAGTAGCTTATATAAACCATCTCGTTATTGGTCTCGTTGGAGAGTTCATATGCTCCATCTTTAATTGCAATATGTGTTGTTGTACTTGTTACTGAGTGCCGGCAATATATTAGATGAGAAATTGGAAGAAACCAAAATCTTACTATATGAATAGGGGAAGACTGTAATGTACATGTACGTGCTGTTGTATGGGATGCCAAATAAAGGTTGTCGCTTCTCAGAGCATATTTGTGCAAGTGTGACTATCTTGCAAAGAAAATTGAAAAACTATATGTATGCATGAATCTTGTATTTTAGATCAAATATAAGTAAACCAATATTCAAAAAGATATCAAGTCACTTGCATGGTTCAGAAGAATAATCCTCATCAGTCATCACATCTAATTTTCCTCTAGTTGTTACTGTTGTTATTGTCATATATTACCTACTTTTCTTCTTGTATATTTCCTGAGGGCTAGGGTGCAAATTGGTGACACTTAGTTCCACCTCCAACCCTCTTTATTTAAATATTTGCACTAACTTTTCAAAATTGGATCTTACTCTTAAGAACTAGTACAAATTTTTTAATTGAAGAGGGTTGGAGGTTTACAGCCCTATTGAGGACCACAGTTACATCTGAATAGCATTTGAGATTACTCAAACCTATGGTGATATTTGTAAGGAACATGGCCCTATTAAACCATTGTTTGTGATTTTGGTGATTGAGTGACACCGCAATCAATAGGACTAATGAGTTTGTCAAGTGAATATCTATAGATCCCAAGGATGAAGCAAAAAGGCCAAGCAAAGCAAAACATGAAGAAAGAACTCAAAGAAAGGGTGAAATGGACGAGTTCTACAGATTTCAGTGGCACCGGATGAACCGACGTAGGGGCACCGGTCTATCCGGTTAGCATCGGATAAACCGACGTATAGGCGTAGGAGCAATTGGCCACACAGGTGGCAGGCCACGTGGAGAAGGCCAAGTGGCACCGGATGAACGGACGATGCCAAGAAGAAGTGTCGGAGCAAGCACCGGAGGATTGTGCGGAGACGATGTCAAGCGCGCAGAAGCGAAGCCTTCAGCACTGGATGATTCGACAGGCACTGGTGCAACGCGTCAGAGCAATGATGTCAGCAGCAAGCCGAAGATTCCTTCAGCACCGGATGAACCAAGCGCACCGGATAAACTGATGGCCCTTGATCGGTTTATCCGGTGACTGCCACGTCACCTATCAGAATCCCAACGGCAACCCTGTGGCGCAGTGTGACCGGATGAACCGGTGCCCTACCGTCGGACTATCCGGTGCTTAAGCAGAAATGCCCCCAACGGCTACAAACGCTTACTTCAAGTTTGTAGGCTATATATATGGCTTCCCTCGGCCATTTTAGAGTTGCTGGAGTTCAAAAATATCACACCCATACCCAAGAACATCTCCAAGCTATTCAAAAGCTTAGTGATTATATCTTTAGTCCTTAGCACATATTTGAGAGTGTTAGTGCTAGGTTAGCTCTTTAGAGAGTGAGAGAGCAAGGCTTTGAGCCTTTGTGCTGAGGTTCTTTAGTGAACTAACAAGATATCTTGGTGCGCCGACCCCTTGGAGCTTTGAGGCTCGCCGGCAACGTCAACGACCCTACGACTTGGTGTGGAGCGGCGTGGACGACCTTGTGCGGGGGACATGGAGACCTCTATCCTTTGTGGAGAAGCTCCTTAGTGGAAATTGGGATCAAGGTGACCGTGGTTTTGATCACGGAAGAGACTTGATTGTCGAGCGATACTCTTAGTGAGTGCTTCAACAACATGGATGTAGGTGTGCCTTTTGTGGCTAACCGAACCACAGGATAAACACCCGCGTCGAGAGTTTGCTTCCTCCTATCCCGCTCTTTACGTTTCTACATTTCATTCTAGCAATTCTTGTGCCTTTACTTTCGTAGAGTAGTTTATTGATAGGAAAGGCTATAGGTTGCTAAACTCTTTTGGGATAGGGGTTTCACACTAGAAGAACCATAATTGCACATATAGATAGCATGTTTTAGTTTAATATTGTGCAAATTAGTTGGAGCCATAGGTTAAAGTTTTAAGTTGCCTAATTCACCCCCTCCCCCTCTTAGGCTAGAGCACACGATCCGGTCTTTCAATTGGTATCAAAGTCGGGACCCACTTCTCTCACAAAAAAAAACAATTCCATTGGCAATTTGTGTTTACTGGCTCATTTGATCGGTTAGGCTTCACCGCCTAGTGAGTCAGCTCTTTGGGGAAGGGATGGATCCCTTTAGAAACGCTCCACGGTTCGATGGCACGGGCTTCCAACATTGGAAGGTTTTAATGCAAGCCCACCTCCAAGCAACGGGCCTAAATGTTTGGAGAGTAGTTAGTGAAGGAACTAAAAGCAATAGTCAACAAGATAGACAATTTGACGCCACCGCCAAAAGCATAATCTTGTCATCTCTAAATAAAAATGTGTTCAACCATGTTTATTCTTTAGAAAATGCTCATAAGCTATGGAAGACTATCATTGAGAATCATGAAGGCACGGATGATGTAGCCAATGAAAGGTATTATGTTCTAATTGATAGGCTTAATAGTTTTAAGCAACTTTGTGATGAAAATGCCGAATCTATGTACTCACGATTGAACACTCTTGTGAATGAGATCAATTCTTTAAGTGTGAAGAAAATTGATGATACGGAACTCATTCGCAAGATCCTTCACTTACTATGGAGGCCGGAATATGACTTGGTGATCACGGTTCTTTATGAGAAAGAAATCGACACATTCACACCAAATCAAGTCCTCAACAAAGTGATCGCTCACGAGCTACGTCTTGACATCAAGCCAAGAGCGCTACCTTCTTCACCAACACATAGCGCACTTGCATGCAAGCAAGTCAAGAAGTTGAAGAAGATGGCCATCAAAGGTAGCTCAAATGAAGAGAAAGAAGAGGAGGCATGCCAAAGCTCCTCAAATGATAAAAAAGAGCCAATGGACCCCAACCTCTACAAGCAAGTCAAAAAAAATGAACAAATGCTTGAAGAAAATCAACTCAATGGGGTATATAGTCTTCCTCAAGGATGGGCATCACCATCAACACATGAAGGTTGAGAAGAGATTCAAGAAGAAGAAATAAAAGAAAGAGAAGAAGCCCAAACATGAATCATTTGCCATTTTTGGTGAATGGGTTAGTGGTGAAGAATCAAGCGCAAGCTCAAGTGATGAATCAAAAAAGAAATTCACCACACGCACCAATATGGGGTCATCATCAAACACTTCCTTATGGCCCAAGGTATGGAAAGCGATGTAAGTGATGATGACTCTGATTCTCCTTCATATGATGAGCTTCTTGACTTAGTACGTGAGCACCAAAGAGTAATTAAAAAACAATCTAAAAATTGTAGTGCTCTCAATGATCTTAATGCTACTCTTGCCACAAATTATGATGATTTGTTGCGCAAATTTCAATTGCTTGGCAAGGAGCATGAAGAGCTCAAATTAAAAATTGAGAGCATTACAAAAATTAATTATTCTTTGGAAACTAAGCAATCTACCCCTAGTACAAACTCAATTTCTAAGGTAGATGCTTCAAGTTCTTGCTTTGATTTAATTGATGAATCTAATCCTTGCAATGAGAAATGCTTTGAGGATGTTATTGTAGAATCATGTGATGATCACATTGCAAAGGAGAATGATGAGCTCAAGCAAGAAGTTGAAAGGCTCATGAAGGACTTGGCAAGATTGAAGGGCAAGAGCATTGTCCAATCTTCTCAAGATAACCGTGAAGACATGGTGAAGAAGTTTGAGAAGGGGTTTACCGTGACATGTTTCAAGTGCCATCAAGAAGGCCACAAGTCCAACAAGTGCTCTCAACCAAAGAAGAAGCTTTCGTATTAGAAAAACAAAAAAACTCACAATCAAGAGTTCTCTCATCTACACCAAGCCCAACCGGAGGAACAAAAGTAATAACACCTCCTATGTAATTAAGAAGAAGACCAATGGCAAGGTGGTCGCTCACAAGGTTGGAAAGCAAGAAAGGAGTTGGAATCACTCCATTTGGGTGCCCAAAGAAATCATCACCAATATGAAGAGGCCTCAAATGGTGTGGGTTCCAAAGGAGATTTAAAGCCCAAGAATGGCTTCGGGGGATTTGGAGGCTTGGCTAACTAGAAGATGAAGGATTCAAGGTAAAGAAGCCAAGCTCGCATCTTGGACATTTGTTGCCCAAGTCTCCCATAAGGTAATGGTAGCTAGATTTCAATTCAAATATCATGTAGCTCCATTACCCTTGCTAGGTTGTTTGCATTGCATCACCTAGTGTTATATATGTTGGGTTGCTTGTGTCATGATTCTAACCCATGAGCAACCTACATGATTTGATAAGTGTGTAGAAAGCTACACAAGGTTACCCTTCATGGTACATGGATTTCATGAGGTGTGTGTTTTATTTATGTACCATGAGCACAAACTATAGGGTAAACTTTCCATTGTTGTCAAAAACAATGTGCATACATTTGATTAGTGATACAAACACTAAATGCACACATTTAAGGAGAGCTCATCCTATGGTTTGTGATTTTGGAGACTTACATATTTACAAGTTTATATTTTATAGTTTCTTTCTGGAGTTAACACTCTAAGAGAATGTTGTTCACTCTCAATGTGAATTAACAATTCTACAAGAGTGTTTAGATAAAGTAGTGTGTTTTCATGCATATTGAGCCATGCTCTATTGAACTTAAATTTCTATATTAGTTCATAGGCTATGTGCTCATACATTTGCTCACCTTTGTGTACCAAGTGTTCTTCATTTCAAGACTTTCAAATTGGTACATGCAAGGTAACCACTCCCCCGGAGGTATGCATGGTCTAAAACTCCTTAATTTGGCATCTTTGTCAATTTTTTGTTATAATAGAGCTACCTCCTTGCATGATATGATCTAAACTTTCTCATTCAAAAGTCTAGTTGTGCACTTGATTTTCACATTATCATTCTTATGCACACACTTATTGAAAGTTTAGCTCATGTCATGCAAGTTTCATGGTTTTGTGATCCACTTTAGTAATTGCTCAATTGGTATCTTCATTGATATCATATATATGGATCATGATTCATGGAACTAACTTCCTAAGCTACTAACTTTTCCCTTTGACCTATATTATTTTGCAAGGCCTTTTTAGGTGATTTGATTCCAAAGGGGGAGAAGTTTGGATCAAAGCAAGGTAAAAATAAGTATCTCCCAAAGAGGGAGCAAATTTGATTCCAAAGGGGGAGACAGAGAAGAAGTAGTAGCAAATAAGGGGAGGAACAAAGGGGGAATGATGGATTTAGGGGGAGACCAAGTAAATATTGGATATTTGTAAGCATCCAAGCAAGTGTAAGTGGTTCAATTTTTTAATTTCTGCAAAATTTATGCTTGCTTTGATTGTGTTGTCATCAATCACCAAAAAAATGGAGATTGTAAGGAACATGACCCCATTAGGCTATTGTTTGTGATTTTAGTGATTAAGTGACACCGCAATCAATGGGACTAATGAGTTTGTCAAGTGAATATCTACAGATCCCAGGAATGAAGCAAAAGTGCCAAGCAAAGCAAAACACGAAGAAAGAACTCAAAGAAAGAGTGAAATGGACGAGTTCTACAGATTTCAGTGGCACCGGATGAACCGATGCAGGGGCACCGGTCTATCCGGTTAGCATCGGATAAACCGACGTGTAGGCATCAGAGCAATTGGCCACACAGGTGGCAGGCCACGTGGAGAAGACCAAGTGGCACTGGATGAACTGACGATGCCAAGAAGAAGTGTCGGAGCAAGCACCGGAGGATCGTCAAGAGACGATGTCAAGTGCGCTGAAGCGAAGACTTCAGCACCGGATGATCCAACGGGCACCGGTGCAACGCGTCGGAGCAATGACGTCAGCAGCAAGCCGAAGATTCCTTCAGCACCGGATGAACCGACGCACACCAGATAAAACCGATGGCCCATGACCGGTTTATCCGGTGACTGCCACGTCACCTGTCAGAGTCCCAACGGCTACCCCGTGGCGCAGTGTGATCGGATGAACCGGTGCCCTACCGTCGGACTATCCGGTGCTTACGCTGAAATGCTCCCAACGGCTACAAACGGCTACTTCAAGTTTGTACGCTATAAATATGGCTTTCCCTGGCCATTTTGGAGTTGCTGGATTTCAGGAACATCACACCCACACTCAAGAACATCTCCAAGCCATTCAAAAGCTTAGTGATTATACTTTTAGTCCTTAGCACACATTTGAGAGTGTTAGTGCTAGGTTAGTTCTTTAGAGAGTGAGAGAGCAAGGCTTTGAGCCTTTGTGCTGAGGTTCTTTAGTGAACTAACAAGATATCTTGTTGCACCGGCCCCTTGAAGTTTTGAGGCTCGCCGGCAACGTCAACGACCCTCCGACTTGGTGTGGAGCGGCGTGTACGACCTTGTGCGGGGGACGTGGAGACCCCATCCTTTGTGGAAATCGGGATCAACGTGACTGTGGTTTTGATCACGGAAGAGACTTGATTATCGAGAAGCGATACTCTTAGTGAGTGCTTCAACAACGTGGATGTAGGTGTGCCTTTTATGGCTAACCGAACCACGGGATAAACACCCGCGTCGAGAGTTTGTTTCCTCCTATCCTGCTCTTTACGTTTCCACATTTCATTCTAGCAATTCTTGTGCCTTTACTTTCGTAGAGTAGTTTCTTGATAGAAAAGGCTATATGTTTCTAAACTCTTTTGGGATAGGGGTTTCACACTAGAAGAACTGTAGTTGCACATATAGATAGTATGTTTTAGTTTAATATTGTGCACATTAGTTGGAGCCATTGGTTAAAATTTTAAGTTGCCTAATTCACCTCCTCTCCCTCTTAGGCTAGAGCACACGATCCGGTCTTTCAATATTGAGCTATTCATTCAGCCAAACGCAGAGGTTCAGACGTTCAGTTGCTCAGCTTGTGAATGAGTACTGTATGTTTGACTTGTACGCCTATATGAGTGAAGCAGGTGTTGCTCTGCTCTATGCAGTTCGTCAAGGTGAAATTTACATGGTGATCAAATTATGAGTTTGGCCTTCACTGCTTCCGGATTCACCCACGTGCTGCCGCTCGCTGTGCTGTCCACAATGTCAAGCTTCCTCGCCAGAGTACTCTGCTCGCTCTCGGCTCCGACCAGGTGGACACAATCACCGCGTACCCTGGCAAGCCTGGCTATCCATGATGAACGCCATCATCTCTCTCGCCGGTTTTTTCCTGCGCATGACTGGTGTGCCAGCAGAGGTGGCGCTCGTGGTGATCGACGCTCTGCCCATAAGGAGCACCGAGCTGAAAGTTCCCAGCTGCCTATCTCGCTGACCTGCTGGCTTGTGCAGTATTATTCTCTGTTCTTGCTCATACATTAGTGCAACGACATGGTGACTACTGTTATTGCTTCTCCACATCAGCCATCACTGACGTCTCGCAATTAAACAGTAGCTTCAGTGATAGCTCAAGTAACATGCTAGTCCAAGCTTGAGATACTGAACGACACCAAAAAAATTGCATGACTTTAGACTTCCAACTGCAGGATTATTCAGGAACCAAGCCGTGGGTGCCTCCGCATTTGTGTGTGTCCTTCATGCTTTGAGCGTGCACACACCAAATAGTTCCCTAATTCTTCCAAGAAGATTTATTAATGCTTTGTTTACTTGCCTACCAATGATTAGGCTGGGACCAAGCGTTGCATGCAAGTAAACGAATTATTATTCTGAATTGGGGAATAGACAACAGACTCCTCACTTTAATTTTCCTGAATAAGAAAACAAGGTATCTTACTCATGTTGTAGCCGAATTTTGTCTAGGACAGTGTTTGGGTTGCGCCCATATCAATTCATGGTGTAACCTGTCCCAGAGCATGGATAAGAAATGATACATTTGGATTGTAGTCATGCAAAAACATTCAAAAACTATGTATGCATCGATCTTGTATTGTAGGTCAAATATAAGTAAACCAACAATCATAAGAAATCAAGTCAGGTACATGGTTGAGAAGAAAAGGCATCATAAATAGTTTTCCTCTGTTTGTTACTGTTATTTCTCAATTATTATCCCTTCATAACAGCTAAAATCAATCACTCCTATGCTACTGTTATTCACAAAGGTAAGGTCGAGCTAAATAAATTTTATGGCAATATGAAGCATCACTATTTTATTACAAATTATAGGAAAACATAAACAAGATCATTAAATTGATTATGAAACAGATATCATCAGCAATAATTTATATTAGGAAATAGATTTATTAAAAAATCTTATTCATACATATTTTAATACATTTATTGGGGTATATACAAATTAAAGGTGACTGTTTTGTAATAAGAAATTAAGCATAGATGCCTAAGTTTTTTCAAAACTCCTAGATGGCAGCGGAATGCAATCTAGGAGGACTTCAAATTTAGTGAAGAGTTCATGTGGAAGATTTTTTTCTTCTTCCAAAAATTATGGAATTTTCAAGTCTCTTTAATTGCATTGGGTCTTCTTGCATGCACACACACAAACTAGATGAAACACAAATATTAATAGCATTGATAATTCCTCATAAACAAATTATTACCATATCTGGAGGAAAATTATAGATGACCCAATACAAAGAACGTGAGGAAACACAAGCTATTGATGCACTGGTACTATCATTTATGCATGCCATTTCAAGTTTCCTTTGTTTGCCCAAACACTCAAACTTGGACAGTAGCTTATATAAACCATCTCGTTAATGATCTCGTTGGAAAGTTCATATGCTCCATCTTTAATTGCAACATGTGCTGTTATACTTGTACATGTAATTGTTACTGAGTGCCGGCAATATATTAGATGAGAAATTGGAAGAAACCAAAACCCCACTGTATGAATAGGGGAAGACTGTAATGTACATGTACGTGTTGTTCTATGGGATGCCAGGTAAAGATTGGCGCTTCTTAGAGCATATCTGTGCAAGTGTGACTATCTTGCAAAAAAAATTGAAAAATTATATGTATGCTTGAATCTTGTAGTTTATATCAAATATAAGTAAACCAACATTAAAAAAGAAACCAAGTCACATGCATGGTTCAGAAGAGTAAGCCTCATCGCATCAAATTTTCCTCTAGTTGTTACTATTGTTATTGTCATATGTTACCTTCTTTTCTTCTTAGTTGTATATTTCCTGAGGGCTAGGGTGCAAATTGGCGACACTTAGGTACACCTCCAATCCTCTTTATTCAAATATTTGCACTAACTTTTTAAAATAGGATCTTACTCTAAAGAATTAGTACAATTTTTTGAATTAAAGATGGTTGGACCTATTGAGAACCACAGTTACATCTGAAAGCATTTGAGATTACTCAAGCCGGTGGTGATATTGAGCTATTCATTCAGTCAAAAGCATAGGTTCAGACGTTCAGTTGCTCAGCTTGTGAATGAGTATTGTATGTTTGACTTGTACGCCTATACGACTGAAGCAGGTGTTGCTCTGCTCCATGCAGTTTGTCAGGGTGAAATTTACATGGTGATCAAATTATGAGTTTGGCCTTCACTGCTTCCGGATTCACCCACGCACTGCCGCTCGCTGTGCTGCCAACAATGTCAAGCTTCCTCACCAGAGTACTTGCTCACAATCGGCTCCGACCAGGCAGACACCATCACCGCGTACCCTGGCAAGCCTGGCTATCCATGATGAACGCCATCTTCTCTCTCGCCGGTTTCGTCCTGCACATGACTGGTGTGCCAGCAGAGGTGGCGCTCGTGGTGATCGACGCTCTGCCCACAAGGAGCACCGAGCTGAGAGTTCCCAGCTGCCTATCTCGCTGCCCTGCTGGCTTGTGCAGTATTATTCTCTGTTCTTGCTCATACATCAGCACAATGACATGGTGGCTACTATTATTGCTTCTCCACAGTAGCTTCAGTGATAGCTCAAGTAACATGCTAGTCCAAGCTTGAGATATTGAACAATACCAAAAACTTAGCATGACTTTAGACTTCCAACTGCAGGATTATTCAGGAACCAAGCTGAGTGAGGGTTCCTTCAAATTTGTGTGTGGTCTTCAAGCTTTGAGCGTGCGCACACCTAATTGGCCCCTCTTTATTACAAGTATATTACTAATGCTTTGATTACCTGCTTCCCACTAATTAGGCAGGGACCACTGTTTAGCTCAAGTAACAGCCTATAGCATGGACAGGTAATGATACATTTGGACTTTACTCATGCAAAGAAATCTCATATACTATATGTATGTGTAAATCTTGTATTGTAGATCAAATATGATCTAGTAAACCAACATTCAGAAAGAAATCAAGTCACGTACATGGTTCAGAAGAATACGCCTTATCGCATCTAATTTTCCTCAGTTTGTTAATGTTGTTCCTTAATTGGAACTTAAGAACCGGTAAAACCATTCTATTCATATGCTCTATTGTTATTCACAAATGCAAGACTGAGCTACACAAATTTCATGGCAATATGAGGAAAACATCAATATATTATTACAAATTATAGAAACACATGTACAAGATCACTAAATTGATCATGAAATTGATATAATCAGCAATAACGTATTTGAGGAAAGAGATTTATTTAAAAAAGATTATTCATACATGTTTTAATAAAGGTGAGCGCATGCATTTATTGGAGCATATACAAATTAAAAAGGACTTTTCTACAATAAGAATTAAGCTTACATGCTGTTTTTCGAAACTCCTAGATGGCAGGTGCATTATTCAATCTAGGAGGACTTTAAGCATCTATTGTTTGAACAATCTTTAAATGCAACATCATCGTGATTATAACTAGTGAAGAGCTTATGTTGAAGAGTTTTTCCTCTACCAAAGGTTATGGAATTTTCATGTATCTTTAGTTGGGTTGTGTCTTGCATGCACACACACAAACTAGATGAAAAGGAAATCTTTGATAGCATTGATGATTCATCGTAAACAAATTATTAGCATATCTAGAGGAAAATTATTGATGACCCAATACAAAGAACGTGAGGAATCACAAGCTATTGATGCACTGATACTCTCACTTATGCACACCATTCAGATTTTCCTTAATTTGTTGCACACACACTCAAACTTGGACCATGGCTTATATAAATCATCTCATTATTGGTAGCGCTTCATATGCTCCATCTTTAATTGCATTATGTGCTGTTGTGCTTGTTGCTCAGTGCTGGCAATATATTAGTTGAGAAATTGGAATAAACCAAAATACCACTGTAAGTATAGGGGAAAAGTGCAATGTCCATTTATGTGTTGTTGTATGTGATGACAGATACAAGTTGTCACTCCTTAGCATCATCTGCGCGAGTGTGACTATCTTTAATTTTTATGTGGTGCCTTCCATTTACTTGTATGCTCATTTGGAAGCAGTGATCTCTTGCGAAGAGCATGTTGATGTTCTTATGGTGCCACTTCTAATTTCTGCCGATGCAGGGTACAATCTCATGATGCTAATGGGAACATTTCCACAAGATTGGTTCCATTCTAAGCTTTCTACTAAATTCTTTTTTTTTACAACTGTTACATACCCGAACGCATTGCTCAAACGATTCATAAGAAAAAAGATGCCAATGATGGACGTGGCCATGTGGCCCTGAAGAAAATAAAAAAAGGAAATGAGGGACCTGCGATAATGAATAACCGTTGTATCAACAACAATGAAAGGAGTGCATTATCTGAATAGTAGCTTATTCCTGGAATCATCAATCCATTATCGATAATGCACTCAACCCTGTATTGATATTGAATTTTTCATTATGTCAAAAGCAGGTCCAACTGCTCAGCTTGTGTGCGAGCTCATGATACGACTGAGATTGATACCTGAAGCAGGTGTAGCTCTGCTCTGTGAAATTTGTCTTGGTAAAAGTGATTAACACAGTGAAGAGAAGGGGATTGGCATTCGTGATTCCAACCAGAAGGGTGGCAGCTGCGGTCAGCGGCGGTGGATGGGCGAGGCGACGAGAGCAAGGCCCCGGCCAAAACTAGGGGTAATTTTGCAAATATTTGGATCACGATTAGTAATTGCGATTCAAATCAATGGGTTATATGTCAAATGTAGAGATTAATATATAAATATTTGGATCGTAATTATTCATCATGATCCAATATAGAAGTGCAAATGTAAACTATTATGGGGCTATCTGTAAATATAGTTAGCGGAGGACTCGGTCTCCTAACGGACTACCTCGCGTTCTCCTTGTGATCTTCCTGACCCGGTCTTTTAGCCATAGCTGTTAACGTTTCTGTCAGTGCTTGGTGTATTGTGCTGTACATGTATCATATATACCTGAGAATCAATACAAGGCTTCTTGCAGATTCACGCTTCTTGCGGATTGCCGGATTCTGCGCACAACGATGTCAAGCTTCCTCTCCTGAATACTATGCTCGCTCGGCTAGGGCCACCATTCCAGCATCCCCTGGCAAGCCTCACTCATTCCACTTGCAAGATGCCCATCCCTGCCCTTACTCTCTATCCATGAATGTCATGCGCTCGGCTCGACTGGTGTGCCGGCAGGAAGCGGCGCTTGAGGTGCTTGACGCTTAACCCACAATGAGCACCGAGTGCTCCCTTCCTGGCTCCCTTCCCTGCTGGCTCAATTTCAAGTGCCTATATATTAATAATCGTTATCCATACATATTTTAATAAATGGACGTGAGCCCATGTATTTATTGGAGTATACACAAATCAAAGATGACTGTTCTATAATACTAAGAATTAAGCATAGATGCCTAAAGTTTTTCAAAACTCCTAGACGGCAGGTGCAAAATCTAGGACGACTTTAAACTTTAAGCATCTATTGTTTTAACAATCTAAAAAAGAATGCAACATCACCATGATTATAACTAGTGTTGAAGATTTTTTTTCCTCTTCCAAAAATTGTGGAATTTTCATGTCTCTTTAATTGGGTTGGGTCTTGCATGCGCACACACACAAACTAGATGAAAGCAAATCTCGAGGAAATTAAATTATTGATGACCCAATACAAAGAACGTGAGGAAACACCTATTGATGCGCTGATACTCTCACTTATGCATGCCATTCCGATTTTCCTTTGTTGCGCACACTCAAACTTGGACTGTAGCTTATATAAATCATCTCGTTATTGGTATGGCTGGAAAGCTCATCGTATGCTCCATCTTGCAATATGTACTTGTTGCTCAGTGCCGACAATATATTAGGTGAGAAATTGGAAGAAACCAAAGTACCACTGTAAGCATAGGGGGAGTGTCATGTACATGTACGTGTTGTTGTCTGGGATGCTAGGTATAGGTTGTCATTTCGGATTATCCTTCATGTAAAATCTTTAATTTGTATGTGGTGCTCATCTATGTTATGTGGACGTATGCGATAAGTTTCTGTTCTATTCTGGTTTGGTGTTGTGTCCTGAGAAAATATTTTACTTCTATGCTCGTTTGGAATTAGTGATCTCTTGCAATGACCATCTTGATGTTCTAATGGTGCTACTTCTGATTTTTGCCTATTCAACTCACAATCTCATTATTCCAGTGTTACGATGCTAGTGAGAACATTCCACAAGAGCAGTCCCATTATAAGGGTATGCTTGGTAGGGCTCTATCTAATTCTTATTCTCTATGGGAGCAGATTCTATGAGAGAAGTGATTATATGGTAATAAGTTCCTCTAGCATAATTAAACTCTTAAAATCAGGATGGAGAATCACTCCACGGAAATCAGGAGAACCTATGTTTTTTTACCTTCTAGCCTCTTAGTTCATTTCACAGAATCAGCAAAGAATCACTTCTCTCTGGAAAAACTATTTGGCAGAGCTCCTGCTGGATTTAGCAAAGAATTAGCCCTATAAGCTCTGCCAAACGCACCTTAAGATTTCTACTAAATTCTTAATTCCGGACAATTGCTACTGGTATGCCAAACCAAACTTAGCTGAGAGATTGGAGGAAACCAAAATATCGCACCTGTTGGGAAAGTAAGAATCATTTTGTATGGAATCAAATTTGCACAGATCTTAGGTCCATGATGAGTATAATCATGTATAGTTTGCACAGTTTGATACCATACAAATCCAAATAAGGGGGTATATGTAAAATGTAGGGGTTAAAATGCAAATATTTGGTAATTACAACCCAATCTTGGAGTGTATATGTAGATACATGAGGGTCTATCTAAAAAATATTTCCCACCGGCGACATGATAATCACGGCGAGCTCCTGCTGCCACCGGCGACGTCCGCTATAACCTTGGCGCCGTGCATCCTAAGCTCGCCCTCTGTCACATCCACATGCCTAGGCTTCACTGCCAGGCCAGCTCAGGGGCCATGCAAGAGAGGCGACTGCTAGGGGCCCACGGAACAAGGGTCCAACAACCTATATATGAAGCATGCCTTCTAGAACTCAAATCATCGCATCTTTTACTTTGGAGTTGACCGAGATATCGAAAAAATGGTGGAAACGTGACTTCTGTCTTTGGAGACCATGGTGTCGTAAACTCGTAGGCGTCGTTGTCGATGGAATTCGAATAGCTAAAACTAAATCGACAAATTAGACAAAAGATCGCTGGCTGCCGGAGAACAGTTAAGATCTACTCTGCACGTTGAGTAAATCAAACCTACTAAATAACTCTTGCGCTTTCGTTCTCGCTTCACGCAAAAATTTACAACCGGAATTATTAACTCTCCTTAGACTCGGTATTTAAGTTGGCTCTTTTACCGATCGGAAAGCAAGGCGTCGCTAACCAGCTGCTCCGGACGCGCAGGTGATCTCCACGTGTGGGCCAACGAGCTGCGACGGCGCAGGCGGCGGAGCAGGGAGCACGAGCTGCGACGGCGCGGGCGGTGGAGCAGCGCCGGCTGTGTGATGGCAGCGACGGCGGCCTCGGCGTCGCCGGCCCCCGCCCCAGCGCGGGACCTCCGGCTGCTGCGAGGGGAAGACGCGCCGCTGTTCCTCGTGGGCCCGTTGGGCTAAAATCAATCGATCTCTGCTGAAAAAGCGAGCTAAGACCGTTCCTCCCGTTGGATCAGCTTTCGACGTCGGATGTGTGCCCGCCAGTCACGCCGTGACTTGCTGAAGGCAAGTCACTGAATCTGAGTCCGTCACCGAATCCGGCTCCCAACTTGGCGTCGCCCTCAGATGCCTCCACCGCTGAGGCTGACCAGCTCCGGTCGCAGATAAAAGCTTCAGCTTCAGGGAACCACACCCATATACATGCTGAATTTATGGTCTCAGATAAGAGGGATGGTATTATATAGGTTGCGAACTAATGGGTCTAAGCTGACTTAGATAATGGATATATAGATATAAAAGAAAAACAAAGAGTATAAATCTATATTTTATTATTTTATTACAACAATGACACGAGAAGTCTGAAAAAACAACCGTGAACTCCAAAGATTGAAATTAATACTACTAGCCTATCAACCCGTGCTCCTGCACAGACTAATTCGAATTAATATAAAGTTAAATCTTATAACTTGTTACAATAGATTTCATTTTATATTGCACCTTCATGTGTGTTTAATATATATTTAGTTGAACCATTTATTTGTAAATTGGTATTCTTATCTTTTCTATCACATATGAATACATGTTGACACATATCATAGGTAGTATTTTTGTATAAACAATACATAAATAATATACTAATAATAATAGATATCATAATTTAGAGCCTTGCCAGCACCAGACCTGGGTAGCTTGCACCGGGCGCGGTTACATGTCGCTAAAGGCGATGAAACATCCCACCATCGCCTGAAGGAGGAGCTCCATGTGTGGTGGGCCGTTTTATAGCCCAATAAATTTGACTGTCTACATGCAAAGGGACACATGAATGCATGCAGAAAAGATAAATAATGACATCACCTACATGCAAACAAGTTTGAAGAATCTATAAATCTCAGAGTGAATATTCAAATTAAATTTTAATTGCGCCACTGTATTTCTTATATCAGATCTTCAAAACAAGACCACACTTGACTATATTTAGAGAGTTTTATTTTTAAAATATTTTTTGATAAAGCTCAAATGTATGTACTACTGCGAACAAATTCATATTTTTTTGCGAACAAAACATTAAACCCTATGAACCAATAACTGTACACTGCGGACAAAATCTGAACATCACAAACAAAAAAATGTTGCATGCACGTTATCAGCAAAAATAGAAGAGAGGTTCTGCACATGCATAAAAAAAGATCACGATATTTTTATAATATTTTTCTAATACTAAATAATTAATTTCAGTTAGTGGGAACAAATATTTTAAGAAAATGAATAATAATTATTTTCCGCAAACAAAAAGATTAAACATAACGAACAATTAGTAATGTGCAACGAACAAAATATTACTTACCACGAACTTTTAGATGTATAGGGTAAATAATAATTTAGTTACGAACAAATAAATGAAAAATATTTATCGGAGCATTGCAAATAAATAGTAAAAATGATAAGAAGAAAATAAGTACAAAAGAAAAAACCAAATAAAAACAAAAAAAAGAAAGAAAGGTGTGTCCGTTGCATGCATGTGCATGCAACATGCAGGTGGCTAGTTAAACAACATTGCATGTGAATAGAATGAGAAAATGTGTGCTCAGAGGAAAGAAATAATGTTAAAAAGAAGACATGTGGTCTAAATGGGCTGCACCAAACAAATAACTGTTGTGTCTAATAATTAATGGACAGCAAAAAAAAAAAAGTCGGATCGTTCAGATGATGTTCTTTCATTTTGTAGCGGGCGCGATGCCCAGCCTTTTATTCATTTTTATATTTAAAAAAATTAAAATTTCAAAAATATATGGCCGTTCTAAGAAATTTCAAAAATGGGCCCCTGTCGCCCATGGGGAGGGCGATAGGCCCCCTGTCGCCCAGCCAGGGGGCGACATGTCTTTTTTGTAAAAAAATATTTGCCAATGGGCGACCGGCCCCCTCCCCCGCCGCCGAGCCCCGCGCCGCGCTGACCGAGGACCGATTTGCAAATATTATTTTTACAAAAAAGGTCTGTCGCCCCCTGCCTAGACGACAGGGGTCTATTTTTGAAATTTCTTGGAACGGTCATATATTTTTGAAATTTTAACTTTTTTTAATATAAAAATGAAAAAAAGACCGATGCCCAGCCGTGGCGGCTCGCACCAGCCTGCTGGCGCTGCTTGGGCCGCACACTGGCACTGGCTTGGTCCCGGCCTGCTCCGCCCCGCGACAGGGCGATTCGGAGCTGGGGCGTTGCGCGCGAGTCGAGCTGGCTGCCGGCCTGAGCGTGCTTGGGTCGCGGGCCCAGATGCTGCTCTCCTCTCGGGCCGCGCGTCCCCGCCTGCTGGGCTGCCTTCCTCGCGGCCTGCTAGCGCTGGACGCTGCGCTCGTGAAAGTCGGTGATCGTGACTCGTGAGGGCCGCCGAGCTGCTTGAATTGGAATACATTATTGCTTCAGTGAGTTCATGTAACTTTCACACTTTTATTTTTCAATAAAACAACTATTCAGCTTTTAAGTACTGCCGAGAACAGATTTTAAAATACACAAGTAGCCAATAGTAGAAGAGGTCATTTGTTTCGATATTTATCTTTTACTTGCATTGGTGTATTTCCATCATTTGCTGGTACCCATGATAAACCTTTTGTTCATATGTTACTTAGGATCCACTTGCTAACCACCACATTTCTATTGTTTAATTTGTTGAAGAAACAAGCATGAGACCTGCATGAGAAGCAACAAAGTTTAGTTTGTTCAGATTTGGTAATGGAGCATATGTCCTACTTCAGCGGCGGAGATATGGGGGGTGCTCCAGCCCTCTACGCCTATGGAATCCATGGAGCTCCCCTACAATTTTCAACAATGGATTAAGAAGAGGAAGAGGAAAATGAGGAGCAAGAAGAAGAAAAAGAGAAGGGGAAGGAAGAAGAAAAGGAAGATAAGCCCCCCTAAATCCAAATTCTAGATTCGCCACTGCCTACTTGCACCCGTGGACTATGCTTCTCTTCTTCTTATATTTCCTTAAATTTCAATATGCGCTAGATGCTGCACAGCTTTCTTTTTGGTTCAGATATTGTGAGCCCAATGCTGGACTTGACACAAATTTTATCTCCGATAAGCAAGAACTGCATGTTTTGACCAGATGGTCATTTCGGAGGAAACTGCAAGCTCGTGCCTGACGTTTGACGACACAGAAAGAGGACAGAGTACCTTACCGCTACTAATTCATCACCACATACTGCTTGAGGCTGCAGAAACCCAACAGTGGCGTGTTGCATGCATGAGAGGAGGCTGTAAGCGACAGTTCTTTCAGGTTACAGTAATATGGAAAAAAAGCTTTCTCCAACCTTGAAAAAAACTTGTCTCGGATTTGTCCGTACCCGTATAGGAAGGACAATCAAAGTTGCTACATCCTCGTATCCGAGTTTGAGTTTTTCAAAACTCCAACCGAATTCGCGTACAGGAATGCACGTTTTCTGCAGAGAAGAGTATAGTACAGACAGAATTCGCAGCTATTCTGTTGCAATCATTGAAGACTAGTGGTGTTGCAACTTCCAAGTAGTAACTAACATAAACACCCTATTCTTGACCAGCTTAACAAGCAACATAAGAACCAAATTTTCATCAACACCTCCAGGGGAAGAGAAAAGAGAGTGCATTTCTGCTCGGACGCAACGACGTGCGATGTCATCTGCAGGAGCAAAAAGAAAGAAAGATGAGTTTAGCTGCTTCAAATTTACTCTTAAAAACCTTTTGTCATAGTCTTGGCAATTGGAAATGTCAATTTTTAGAAAGACGGCAATGTCAAATTGAAATTGCAAGCTCATGCCTGCCAACAATGGCTCAAATGAACTATACAGGAGACCTTATTTCCTGCATCACCATCAGGTTATCCCGTTTTGGTCGACCTGAAAGTCTGCAAAAGCCTAACAGTGACGTGTTAGAGGAGCATTAGGCACCAAGACTTCTGTTTGGTCTCTGCAACAGTAGAGACAGGACACTGTGACCGGGCAGTGTTAGAGATGTTTGCAAGCCGCTGAATTGACCAAAGAAACACGAGACCGAAATTAGGTCTTATATATGGACAAGAATCAGGTCCCATTCCGGTGAGGAAAACGAGCACAGCTTTGGTGTGAAATCGCGCCATCGTGTGGCCATAGAACATATGACCTGCACGTTTTCTGCAGAAACGGTGTATTCCTCATTTCGTTTAGGGCAAGGTTACAAGAACAAACGCAATGGCTGTTGCGGTCACACTGTTCTAGCGTTGTTAGGAAAACAAATCACAATTGACTGCTGATACACGCAGGGTGATAGGCATGAACAATCGGCATGGTAGTTGTGAATTTCCTGCGATCGTTCACAGAAAATTGATCAGTTGCATACTGTTTGGCTTAAGTGAGAGATGCAGTAAGATTTGAGCAAAAAAAAAAACTAGTAACACCTACTGCATGCCTCAAAAGTTCATATACGTAACCAACGAACTCAACGTGTGTGTATATATAGCATTGAGTACCTCAAGGTGAAATACGCACATTATCATATCGATGCGGTGAGAGACAATATAGTAGGCTATCTAGCTTCGCTAATGAATAGATAGTTACCACTAATTGAGAAGTTGGAGTAAAACAAAATCTCCAAAGAACAAAATCAGCACCACACAATCTAGCACCTGATTCCATCCACGTCATCTCAAATTCTCAGTTGTTGGATCATAATATATCTCCTTCTCGCACCGTTCACTCGCGCAATCCGCTCTCCATCCTCTCTATAGAAAATTTGACAGGCCTCGCCAAATGCCAACGACACGTGGAACAAGCTGCCTCTCCCTGCTGCCAACCGCCGACGCCTCTCTGGCTCCCCTTCGCCTCGTCAGTCGCTCGGGGAGTCAGTCAGTGCTCGTCGAGGCGCTCCCACTCCCTACGGCCAATCTCTCTCTCATGCACACCCTCTGATGCTGCTCGTTCCTCTCTTCGCTCCTCTTTACCGGTGCCATTATTGTCTAGGGCCTTCGCTGCCACTCACTAGCGAGTACAGGTCATCCAAGCAAACCATGCTGACATGTACAATGCTGCGAGCCTGCGACATTATTGTATTCGTGCTGCACTTTACCCCTAAGAACGATTGCTGACTACAGGAAGCTTCGCTACCACTCACTAGCGAGTACGGGTCATCCAAGCAATCCATGCTAACGCGTACAATGTTGTGAGCCTGCAACATTATTGTTTTCGTGCTGCACTTTACCCCCTAAGAACGACTGCTGACTGCAGGAAGCGAAGGTAGCTTTATTTGCACGCAAGGCTAGGTTTGAGCCTGCCTTCATTTCCCGGGTTAGAGTTGATGCCCCCAAACGATTAGCTTTTGAAATTCACATTGAGTTCTAGCGAAAAGAGTCACTAGTTGTAGGGGTTTTCAGTAGTTATGCACCAGAGGTGTTTGTGGAAATTCTGATGAGAAAATATTCTTCCAATTTTTAGTGTGCCCTTTAGTCGTAATTTATCTAACCAATAAAAAATGTTCCATTGTTTATAGGGTTAGAGTAGGGATAACTTTTGAAACTGGAATATCATCCTTGCAAAGCTATTCTGCAGTTTGACTTAGTTTACAGAGCTGCTCCAGAAACATATCACCAAGTTCAATGCCGATACACTATACATATGTTATGCCACATGCTTAACCAAAATTAAAGTGCAACATGTGTCTTACCAATGCCCCTCTGCGCACCCAGTAAACATCAAGTTTATGCAATGAACACAGCCATAGACATTTTTTGTTATTATATCCTCTTCTGCTCTTCATTGCATATCTATATGAGTAAATTGCATCCACCATATAACAACTTGTCAGGTGGGTGCAAATTGGTCCAACAACTTGTAAAATGCTCAATTTAGTGCAATAATTTGATAGGTGGGTGCAGATCGGTCCAACAACTTGTAAAATGCCCAACTTGATGCAATAACTTGGCAAATAGGTGCATTCACAGTCCAAACATTACACGGCAATGTAACTAACGCAGTCTCAATAAAGAGTATATTTATGTTAGGACAAATTATTAAGTATTATTGGACCATTGATTTTTGTGATGCGCCTGCGTGGCAATGTATTTGGTCAGGATAAAAACCCTCACTGTTTAGAAATTAATGTTATGTCAATTATTTTTGTATAGTGATTTAATTTTAACTAAAACTAACTAATTTGATATTCAATATTGAAAAATTCACCCTCACTGTTTCCGATATGTTTGATTATATGCACTGTTAAACTAAAAAGGCCAATACATTGATACAAACTATTGATACCTTTTAGGAGGTTGGTGCATATATTTTTAAAGCCTCATATATTCATTAGAAAGGAAAAATGAGCTAAATAAACAAAAACAAACATGAGCATTGTTGAATACATGAGCAGAAGCGTAAAAGAAACCTAAGGTTTCAGGGTCTCTATTATCAACTTCAGTGTTTGAGTGATAATAATGGTGTAATTCTAAAACTTGTTTGGATTTGAACTAATAAAAAAATTGTACATAGTTGAAAAGCAACGACCAAATCACCATCAATAATTTCCATTTATAAAATTTAAGAATTATTGATGTTCATCTACTTTGCGTAATATATTGCTATTGTAACGGTGGTTAAATAATATATTATTTATAATAAATAATAATTAATTTATTCTGAGAATAAAATTATTGGTGTCCATTACGACACAAAAATCTACGGTCAAATAATACATTCTAACGTGAATATACTCTTTATTGTGACTTGACATTAGCAAATATATTGTCGCGTAATGTTTGGACTGTGAATGCACCAATTTACCAAGTTATTGCACTAAATTAAGCATTTTCTAAGTTGTTGGATCAATCTGCACTCAGCTATCAAGTTATTGTACTAAATTAAGCACTTTATAAGTTGTTGGACCAATTTGCACCCACCTGCCAAGTTGTTGTATGATAGGTGCAATTTACTGTATCCATATATATAATCTTCTCAAGAAACAATGCTCAAATTCCTCCAAATAACTACAGAAAATGACACATGCTACAAGATATATGTTGGCCAGATCTAGCATGGCGCGGCAAGGCCGTGCCTATAGTTCTAGTATCAACCTGATTATTTACCGGTTGCAATGGGTGACAGAGCTCGCATAAAGGGGGCAACTTTGATGCATCAGTTCCAAGTGCAAAACAATCACACTTAGTGACAAGATATCAGTCTGATTGATTATCCATAACATGCTATGGGTAACACATTTGGTGTAGTTAAGATCAATGACTAGTAAATCACTGATATTTGTAAACCAATTCATGTGAATTTCTTTTTTCCTTCTATTTTCTGTAGAGTTCAATATCTAGGATGGGTAGCACGGCTTCCTTTTGCATTTCAGATATTTTGAGCTTAAAGCTGACATGATATGTCTCGATGAAACGGCCTAGGATGCACGTTTTGCATGTTTTGAGCAGAGCGGTTCCGACAAAATCTGCAGCTTTCCCTTGCAGCCAAAACAGACAATTAGGTGTAGTAAGTAGTAACCGAAATAGCCAATTCTTAATGAGGTTCTGAGTAGTGCATTTGCAGATTCATTCAGCTAGTGATGACAAAATGATACATTTCTAACAGCTCGATGATCTCTCTCAGGCAGAGAGAGATCCAGAGAGAGAGAGAGAGGAGAGCAGAGCAGGGTCTGCCACCCTGTCAAAAGTTAATAGGTACGGTTGAGATAGGTATTAGGCCATTAGAGAGATAATAACCCGATCTGCCAAAGTATCAAACCTGTTAAGAGGACCCGATCGAGCGTCATTTGAGAAGAATGATTCAAGGTTCGTCACGAAGGCAGACGCATCCGAACAGATGACCAGACCTTATCATGGTCGTCGCCGCCATCATCGCCTGCTTACTATCTTGTGCAATGCTTTTCATCTGCGAGTCAAGAGGAAAGCTGCAAGGTGTATGTGTGTATCTAGGTTCAGCTGATATGATCTTTAAGTGCATTAGGGAGTTAGTATACCTGCTAGGTGTCGTCATTGATTTGTGATTCGGAAACGGTTTTCGCCCATAGCCGTCCACACATGAACCTAACGGGTCACACACGGTTGGAATGTTTGAAAGCTTGGATAGATGATTGTCTCTAGTGCAAGTGAGAGATTATTAGTGATATGTCCAAGAGTCAATAATAATAAATACCAATTAAAGGCCCGTATGAATATTGATCCATGAGCCATTAGGGATACTAATGAGCCTACATGGTCGAGACCCATTAGCATGCTCTATATACATGGGAGGGGGCTAGGGGTGCCACCACCTTTTTTGCCGTGCCTTAAACCCTAGTCGCCCCCTCCTCCTGGACGCTGCTCCCTTCCAGCCTTGTGCGCGGTGCTAGCATATCGGCGCACGGTGTTCCCTCTCTCGTACATATGGATTCTGTGGAGGTGCTGCTGCTGTTGTAGTGTTGATTGGCAAGGAGGAGACGTTCCATTCGTGACGTGAACGACTACTTCCTATACTTCGACATGCGAATACATTGGATCGAGTCTACTCCAATGCATCTTCCGCTACACCACGCATCTAGTGGTAATGATTTATGACCTTCTACTTGCAAGTTTCTTGGGTGAACGCGGTAATTAATAATTGTTAGCTAGCGTAGCCTACTTGTTTCCCTTTATTAGCAAGTAGTAAACTAATAGCCAATTGTTGAATAGCCTTGCATTGCAAGTTAATTGCTTGAGCTAGGTATATATTAGAGAGATAGCTTACCCGATCGACCAAATTATCAACCTTTTCAGAGGACCAAATCAAGCCGCTGATCGTGCAGGGGTCTGACTCGACAGGAGCATCGTTTCAGAGGAAAACTGCAAGCTCGTGCCAGGAAGGGCATGCAGTTGCAGTCGAACAAGGGGCCCTGGCCCTGATCATAGTCGTCGCTGCCATCATCACCTACTTAGCTTGTGTAACAATAGACCATAGTTCCACGCCTTTCCTGTAGCCTTCCTATCAACTGAGAGTCAGATGAAAACTGCAAGTAGAGGACCTTATCATCTGCATCACCATCGGACTTCCATTTTTTTTACGGTGACGTGGGGTGGGGGGGAGGGGGGGCATCCCCACCTGAATTTCATTGAAGGCTTTTGGCGGCCGAAATTTACAGCAGTTTATAGCTAAAAACTCTCACAACACACAGGAGGGAGAAGGCACAACACACCCAAGGCTACAAGGTCAAGGATTACTTCTCTAGAAAACGGAGGCATGTCGCCAATCATCGAAACAATGAAATCTCCGAAGTAGCTATATGCCAGTGGTCTCCATTCCATAGGCGACTGTGAAGCTCAAAGTCGAAATCCGACATATGACGGCCGTGACTTGCATCTTCTACGAGGCATATCCGGGATCCAAAACGATGAGCCACCAATGCCATTTGAGGGGAAGAAACCTCAAAGGGAGGTCGATGAGAGGAGAATGAGGAGATCCAAGAGAGGGGATCATGATCTCGCGACCCGACATTTGATGAGACGATGCAATCAAGGAACATGGATGATGATGAGGTATAGGGACTCATAGAAGACATTCGCCAGGTACTGGCATATGCAACCACCAGAGGGGGATGTCGGCGAAGGGCCGAAGTAGAGCACTTGATGATGATTTCGGGAAGTGTTCCTCCATGAAGATGCCTACAGGTAGGACATGACGTCAAGACGTCGCCGCTGCCGCCGGTTGGTAGTCCAGAACTGGGCTTTCGCCCGAAGGGATACCATGACTGCAGGGCAGAGAGCAATCACAACACCTCCAAGAAGGTGAGTGACGCCCTCATTGTCACCGGCAGTGTGCTAGGCACGACTTTCGCCTAGTGCTCCCTGAGACCTCTAGTAGCATGGGCCAAGCTTCAAGTGTAGGAGGACCAACAGCTTGTGTACCGCAGAGGCAACATCAGAGAACCACAAGCAAGACCCACTGACCGCCGGATCTCTGATCCGACGGCCATGCCAGCGCGCGCGACATCACCTAGCGCGAGCAGCAGCCGTCACCGTCACCATCCCCGAGCCTGCGCGGCTACGTAGAGTAGCCAGAAAGCTGCAGCTACCGCACCGCGTGGCCAAGCCACCGCCGCCGCACCCCGAAGACGCCTTGTGGGGAAGGCCTACGAAGGCGACCGCGGTGGGGCGACGCCGTTATCAGAGGGGCCCCGATGCGGCGGTGCCCCTTGGCCCTGAGGAGCACCCGAAGTGGCGGCAGCAACCGCCGAAGATGACCAAGGGCGGCTAGATCCAGCTCGGGGTAGCCCAGATCCGGTAATGGAGAGGCCGGATCTGGCCCAGAGGTCGGTGGTGAAGTCGGAGCTCGACAAGATTTGGGGCTAGGGAGGGAGGTAGGGGAAGGGGAGAGAATGGAGGGAGGGAGGCGGTGAGGTGAGCCGAGTTCGGTTCAGCCGCAAGCCGTCACCGCCGCCCGGACAGTCACCATCAGCGACGGCAGCCATACTGGAGATGGATTGGAGAGGGAGGTTACGTGGCGGCGAGGGGGTTCATCCCCCGAGTCGCTTGGGAGAGTGACGAAGGGGACGGGGGTAGGATTTCTCTCGGACTTCCATTCTACCTTATTTGGTCAAGATTCAGTTCCAGTCATTTCTAGACATTCACTACACCATAACACCAAATTAACGACGGGAGTCAGTAGGTAAAAGTGTAATATTACCGATGGACAGTCCGTGGGTAAAGCTTACCGATGTATGGTCCGTCGGCGATTTTTGTTTTACCGATACACCATCTATTGGTAAATGTATCAGTATTACCTATAAGCAGTCTGTCGGCAATTCATGGTACTACATCGAAGTGTCAGTCAGTAAAAGTAAAATCCATTTTGGCGCTAGTTGTTTTCTAACTTTGCGCAGGCTAATTTAATTGCGAGCGCGGGCTCGTGGAGTGCATGCACACGAATTCTATCTAAGGCCCAGCCCATCTGGCCACAAATGCAAGAACAAAACCCTACCTCCTCCTCAGCCAAGACCAGCCTCCCCGGCAGCCGCACACAGCGCCGCCGCCTGCCCCACCTTGCAAGCACGCCGCGCCCGTTCCTCCACACCCACAACGCCGTCGCCCGCCCACATGGAGCCTGCGCCCACGCCCCACCTCCTCCTCGCCGCCACCACCCCCCCCCCCCCCCCCCCCACACACACACACACAACAGCGACACCCTGCCTCGTCCTCACGCATAGCACCGCCGCAGCGCGCCACACACAGCACTGCCGCCGGAATCCCCTTCTCGCCGCTGTCCGCCCCGTCATCGTGCCTGCATCCCGCCCAAATCCCCCAACTGAGCTCCGGACGCAAGGATCGAGCCTCTATCCCGTGCATGCAAGTCCAGATGCAACTGCTCCCACCCTTCAAATCAGGCTCTCGGCGTTGTCCCCAACTGAGCGCTGCGTCCCCAATCATGCTGGTATTTGGAGCTGCCTGTGGCATTGCTGCCCTCCTGAAGTCCAATTAAGGCAATAAAGCTATGTTCTTTGTTATATAAAATGCTACACTAATTGTTTGAAATGGATTCGATGTTATTTGATAATCTAGTACACTGCTTTAGATCAGTACAGTACAGATCTATAGAATAGGCACCAAATTCTGCTACTTAGTTTTGGGAGTTTACAAGTTTCCTCTGCTGCAGGATACTATTCAGGACTGTGTTCACTCTGCAGGACAGAAATTACTATAAAATATTTGCTCTGTAGGTAAGATATGATAATCCATTGTAGAGTCCGAGGCCCGAAGAAGCTGTGGATGAGTCACAGCATGATAATGCTCAAGTTGAAGAAGGTGACTACACAGACAATGAAGATTACAATCTTTCTGATGGGGAGAACTTGCTAAACAAAAGGCATGCTGCAGCTCCATTAGTGCCTGCGATGTCCAATACATCCACACCAAGTGTTGATGATGCCCATCGCTATGCACATGATGCCCTAGCATTTTTTTTAATCCTGCAGCAAAATTTCTATTTGTGATATGCTAGCTGATCATCCATCTTATACTCGTTTGAAATAATTGCATCACCTGCTACAGGTTGGAAAGACTGACATACTATATGCTATGCTGAGATCACAAGCTGTTGCTAAGGGCACAATTATTTCAACTAATCCAAACACCATAGTAGGAGTCCAGCCTCTTGGAAAGCAATTTTGTGAAGTTATTGTGAATTTGGTGCTGAAAGGAGATGCAATGCTGCCTCGTCCTTACGATAATATGGAATCTATGGCTGGTGCATATATGATGTCAATTGCATGGCCATACAAGAGGGTAATAATCAATTTAGCTTTATTTTTCCTTTGTTTCTTTGATCAGTGAGGAGTAACCAGTATTTCCTAATTGATTCTGCTTGTGATAGCTAAAGGTTTGCGATGATAGGACATCAAAACCTTCTCATGGTGCTGCAGGAGTGCAGGTAAATTTTTCGAAATTTACATTTTCATCAAACTGTGAGCTTCTGATTGCTCATATATCTTGAATGTTGATTATTTCTTTTGGCTCCTAGAACATGTTCTTTATTTTTGTTGGCTGCTGCAACCAATTTTGGAGGCTGATTATTATTCTGTATTGATCATATTTTGGCTGCAAGCAATATTGATCATTAGTTAGTATTGGACTGATTATTATTCTGTATTGATCTTTATTTTCAGGAACCACTGGGCATTGCTAATTAACTAGTACCAGCTGAACTAGTAGGACCTTTTTGTTGGATGATCTTTTGGAGGATGTGGTGATTTTAGTGGAACTTTTGCTGGCCGGGATGACACCACTGAGGAAGCACAGTACATCAATTGTTGCACTTGTCTCATGTGTGATTTTGGTGGAAGGTTAAACCTCTGAATATGATGTCTTTTGTACAACTAAGCTAATGGCTGTGCAGCTGGACTATAGATACATGAACTGATAGCTGTTATCTTATCTTGACTCTTGGCTTGTATGGATAATGTGCTACATATATTCACCTATTAAGAATAGGTTACTCTGATTATGTGGAGTAATATATGACTATATGGTGTATCATGTATGGATCACTCATTGAATCGAATATTCGTCTGGAATTATATTGGGACCTTGTTATGAATGAATGTCCTCATTGTACTAATTAAATTGCAGTTAAATGAGTTTTTTTTACAATTGAAATTATCGCATTAGATGGTCAGTCGGTAAAGGTACTTTTAACATCAAACTGTTTGTTGGTATAACAATTACGCACAGTCAGTCGGTAAATGTTATTCTAATGGATTGTCTGTAGGTATAAGTAGAGTCTATCGGTATAAGTTTATACTGACTATCCGTCAGTATATCAACTTATACCGACTGACTATCCGTCGCTGTTGCGGGGTTGTGGTGTGGTGATTGGAGCAAGGAGGAAGTTATTGATGTGAAGGATCAGAATGACAAAAAAGAGGTGACTAGGAGTTTCAAAAATTATTGCCGAGAATCGTGGCATATATCCTAAAATCAACCAAAACTTTTCACTACTATGGGAGAAGTACTAGACTTAGGAATCAAGCTAGACCAAAACATGAGAAATGCAAAAACGAACACCAAATATTTCAAGATACAACCCGAGAGCACAAGTCAGCTCAGCCAGATTGGACCGGCTCAGCCTATGTAAAAAACCAAGAGCTCAACTTGGCTCAGCTAGTCCAAAACAGCTCAAGCAGTGTGCAAACTCGGCTCAACCTATATAACTCGGCTCAACTGGTGTCAAAACCAAGGACTCGGCTCAGCCAGTTTTGTACTAACTCATCCGAATTGCTCGGAAAACAACACGTGAAATAAAATCAACACCCTAAAAGCGGATCAAACGAATTCCAGATCTCAGAAAATTTCAACCGTAGCTTCGCAACAACTTGGTGAATTTCAAGACTTCACCATGGATTTTGTGGATTTCAATCAAGAACATATACACGGTATTCAATATTCAAAAGAGTACTGTATGACATGTTCGATGCACTACTACATTTGCGGAAGCATTTGTGAAGCAACTCATTTGGTGTTTCTTTCCCAAAAGGAACAATCATGAGACCTGCAATGGAAGCAAAGCATTTTGTTTCTTCAGCTTTCCATCCTAGACCAGGAACCTGAATTCTTCAGAAAATTTGAGATGGTGACTGCGGATATATACATCTTATTTATTTGCACGTGCGATGTGCCTTTTTCTTTTCCTCCTATTCCCTGAAAAATTCAATTGGTGGCAAGTGCGGCACACCTTGCTTCTCATTTCAGATATTTTGAGCTGAATGCTGACACGTACTAAATATGTGTCTCACTGAAACAAGGAAAGGCACGTTTTGTGCAAACAAAGAGTACGGTTCCGGCAAAATCCGCAGCTATTCTCCTGCAGCCAAATTAAGAGCACCTTCTACTATACTAGTAAGCATTAACTGAAATAGCCACTCGTTGGCAACTTTTCAAGTTAATTGCTTGAGCTAGGTATTAGAGAGATAGCTTACCCTATCAACCAAATTACCAAACCTTTTTCACAGGACCAAATCAAGCAGCCGTGCTGATCGTGTGCAACGTCTGATTTTTTAGACAATGGAAAAAGTTCTGGATTCAAACCCCTCCGGAGAGGCATCGGTTCACAATTATTACAATCACACCCAGACAAGGTTCACAATTATTACAATCACACCCAGACAATAAATTACACTGTGTTTAAAATTAATGACCAATACACCAAATGAAAGGTCATATGTGGGACGCAAAGAACTACATAGCTAAAAACTCTAGAAGCTGTCATGCTTCGACTAGCCGCTCCCTTCGGTCATCAATGTGCTGCAAAAGAGCCCACAATCGGAGCCAATGTGTCCCCCTAAAAAGCTCCTGCAAAGAAGTTTTTGATCGACAATTGTTAAATATAGTATCATTCCTTATAAGCCAAAATGATTAGCATATAGCTACAACTCCCGTCAATAACATTATATTGTGCCTTTTCCCTCCATGTTTAGACTAGTTATTGAGCAAATGTTCTAATTTACTGGTGGTGGTATACCTAACACAAAATGAATTGCAAGCCATAGAAATTTTGCAGGATGACATTTAACAAATTAATAAGGTGTTAGATAGTTTCCGGTTTAAGCTTTATTCTCATTCCAGTTCCTTCTAGCTAAATTATCTTTCGTTTGGCAAGCTGTCTGATAGGACACGGAGCGTCATTTTAGAGGGAAAACTGCAAGCTCGTGTCAGGATGGGCATGCAGTTGCATATGAACAGTGGGCCCTGGCCTTAACATAGTCTTCGCCGCCATCATGCTTATCTATCTAGCCCTGCAAATGGTTTGGATTGAAATGGGTTTTATGGGTTGGATTTTGATATGTGTATTTGAGTAGGTTAAAATATGTTGTATAGGTAATAGAGCGGGTGGAGCGGATTCTATGTAAATATGGGTTGGGTGGGTTGAGATTAGTTGAAATGAATATTTTGAGCATAATTTTTTATTGAAATTGACTAAAATTTATTGGAGATGACATAATATGATTGGCAGCTACTCCATGCAAAGCAGTGTGGTTAGAACTACACGTGAGCCCCGTGTCAAGAGTCATACCCTGTAAATAAAACCTTGTGTTCACACTAAATTTTATCGAAATTGACTAGAATTTATTGGAGATGTCTCGGTATAACTGGCAGCTACTCTGTGCAAAATAGTATGGTTAGAATTATATGTGGTCCCCACATCAAGAGTCGGACCCTGGAAATAAAACCTCGTGTTCAGATTATAAAATTGTATTGAAATTGACCAAAATTTATTGGAAATGAATCAGTTTGACTGACAGCTACTCTGTGCAAATCAATGTGGCTAGACCTACATGTGGGCTCCACATAAAGAGTCGGACCCTAAAAATAAAATCTTACATTTACACTATAAAATTTAATCAAAATTGATTGAATTTTTTTTCAAAGATGACTCAGTATGACTGGCAGCTACTTTGTGCAAAATAGTGTGTCAAGACCTACACTGTATTTTTTAAGAAAATAGGTTCTTATTGTTTGTAACTATAGTTTGACTTATAGGTTAGTACATTAGGAGCTGTAATGTTTGGCTGGGTTAGTATGTGGTGGTGGCGGTTTGGAGTGGTGTAGATAATATTAATTTCCCTAGCTCATGAGAATAGATTGATATGAGTATAGTTTGGTTCTAACCCATTTGCAGAGCTATGCTTATCTCTCGTGTAAACAATAGACCGTAGCGTACATTCCACGTACATACGCCTTTCCTTTAGGCTTCCTATGGACTGTGAGCCAGATGGAAAACTACTGCAAGCAGAGGACTTTATCATCTGCATCACCATCGGGCTCTGTCTCGCTCGTTCCGGTGTTTGTCAGCTTCTTCCAATTTACCAAAACGTTTGGTCGATATTCGGCTCCAGTCATTTTTGGAAGCTGGAGTAAGGAGGGAGAAGTTACTGATGATGATGACAAGAAATTGTATGTGCATGCAGGGTGTGCCTGTGGTTTGCATGAACACTGGGCTTGGCTGGCGTGAGTTATAGTACTGCTTGCATGAGTTCCAAGTGGAAACCCGTACCAAAGCAGCTGAGATAGATGGCTAGACTCAAAAATGTTTGTTCCTGAAACGGTGAAATTAAGGTGAGATAACAAATCCATTCAGCAACGAAAGATGAGACAGTACTTCAACTTTCAGCAGCTTCAAGATCCCTCTGTCTGTACTGTCTCTCTCTGTCTCTCACACACTGCTTGCACACTTGGCATGCAGAACACAATGCAAGGTGTGTGACCAGTGAGCAGCAGTCGTCCAAAGTGCGTGGATCGTAACTAAAGCAGCCTAAAGGTAGGCACTCGTTGGAGAGGGATGATAGATAAGTCGTCAACCAAGTCCAACCACACACTTTTTTATCGGCTGCAGCAGTCGTGTGAGTGACGACCCTGAGCGACCGTACCGTGTCACGACCGGAGCGTCGCGTCGCGTCGCGTCAGAGGGAAAAACCGCAAGCTCGTGCCACGACGGCAGGCGCATCATCTTGTCGTCGTCGCCGCGCCGCCATCATCGGCGGAAGAGAAGAAACTGACGTATTGTTGGCTCCAGGGCACCGACGGCGACATGTGCACAGTTACACCGCGACTTGCGTGGAGGAGGCTGCTGCTGCCAGCATCCGTTACTTAGTTTATTTGGTCTCCGTCTCCGAGCCAACAACAATGGAGATTGGAGGACGGGATTGGAGGGAGGCTGTGCAGATTTGAACAATTGACCGGAGGTAGACGAAGACAAAGTTAGGTCGGTGTCACGCTCGTTGCACTTGCATGACGGCCGGCCGGGCGACTAGCTGCATGCTGGGCCTTGCATGCGCTGGGTGCGGTGGCGCCGTCGCCTTCCGTCCAGAGAGGCGGCGGTGCTGCTCGCTGGGCCTTGCCGGCCGGCAGACACGTGGCCGGGGCACCGTCCGTGTACGTACCCCAACACTCTGCTGGACAGCAGGCGAGGCGAGGCAGATCGTCCCCGGCCGGCCGGCGGCCACCGCCTGCTCGCAGATCGCGGAGAAACTGCCGGCCGGCCACGTATACGCGATCGGGCTGGATCGATCCATCCAAATAAAAACGCCTGCACTAGCTGCTGTTCTCGTTTATTCAGACTTGACTTGAGGCCAGCAGGTCACCTATCTATCAGAGATTCAGACCCACATCTATCTTTTGACCCGGCCGGCAGGCCTCATTAATAGTTTGCGCCGTCCATGCAAGGCTCAAGCTGGTGATGTTTACCAACACAACACGGAAAAGGGCCATGCATGCACTGTTTTTTATTACCTATCATGCACGCATGCATGCAGTTCGACCTATCTTGCAGTTGCAGCCAGCCAAGAATCATGTGGACGGACATCGCCGTGTGCATGCTCTGCTACGCACTGCCACGAAGCTAGTCACCTGTTTCACCAACACAACCATCAAGCTAGCCGGCCGCCACACCACGTCTCTGTCTAAGGATGAGCAGCAACGTCTACCAAGCTGCAATGCAAGAAGTTAAGCTCTTCTACTTCTTCCTCCTCCTCGATCCCATCCATCTCGGATCCGGCCGGCTAGCCTCCTATATAAGGCACAAGGCAGGCGCGGGAGCCATAGACCATCTCCTCCACGCACCAACCGGGCACCTCTTCTTCTTCCTCTCCATCATCATCACCACCACCTCCGATCCGGCCGGCCTGCCGGTTACCACATTAACTCACCCAGCACCACCAATCGACCTTCCTCTAGAGACCAACTTGCGTTGATCATATCGAGCACCGCCACTACTAGCTACTACATCTAGCCCCCCCATCCGCCGGCCGCCATGGCCAAGAAGAAGCTCCTCCTCCTCGCGCACAAGCTCCTCTCCGCCATGCTCTCCCTCCTCTTCCACAACGGCCGAAACAATAGCAACAAGCACCAGCCTCCCCTCTCCAAGGCTGCCGCCACCCCTCCACCAGACGGCCGCGGCGCCCGCCGCCCTCCGGCGCCCGCCCAGGCCCAGCACACCACCCTCGTCGTCGACGTCGACGCCGCGCTGCTGCGCTCCGGCGGGGACCTCTTCCCCTACTTCATGCTCGTCGCGCTGGAGGCCGGCGGCTTCCTGCGCGGCCTCTTGCTCCTCCTCCTCTACCCTCTCCTCCTCCTGATGGGCCGCCGCGGCGCCGCCGCCGTGAGGACCATGGCGGCCGTGAGCTTCTGCGGCCTCCGCGCGGGCGCGCGCTTCCGCGCCGGCCGCGCCGTGCTGCCCAAGTGGCTCATGGAGGACGTGGCGGCCGAGGCCTTCGACGCGCTGCGCGCCGCCGCCGCCGCCGGAGAGGGGAGGCCGGCGGCCGTGGTGGTGTGCGCCACGGCGATGCCCAGGGTCATGGTGGAGGGGTTCCTCAGGGAGTACCTCGGCGTCGAGGCCGTCGTCGCGCCGGAGATGAAGGTGCTCTGGGGGTTCTACTCCGGCGCCATGGAGGACGCCGACCACAAGCACAAGGTGGTGGCAGCGACGGCGGAGGGGAAGGAGGTCGTGGGGTTTGCTGGGTCGCCGGAGTTCCTCCAGCATCCTCTCGCACGTTGCTGCAAGGTAGGACAAACCAACATACTACTACATGGGACTACTACTATAATTGGGATCTTCCTATGCAATGATTTTTGTTAGATTTTCTTGTTAATTTCAACTGAACTGTTCAAACTGTTTTTAAATTCACTACTATCTATCCTAAGTTTCATTTTCACGCATATATCATGCATGTTGTGTTCTGCTTCTCATGTATAACGAACCAACTCTTTTATTTGTTCATCAAAGTAGCATGCGTGGTTTATGATCGAGTTGACAACATCTAGATATATATTCTTCAGGTTGTGTGCTGGCTAGCAGAGAGTACAACTCATGTCTGTCCTCAGGCACACACGCATCTTTCCCACTGTTGCTGTCGTCCTCATCAGGGGCACTCACCTCAATCATTCACACACATCTCTTTCTTCCTAGATCGATCTCAGCTGTTGTGACCCAATCCAATCCAACAAAAATTCGACATCTTCAATAATTATTCCCCAAAAAGGAGCCACTTTTTTTTGAACAGAATCTGATTTATTTCATTTTGATTCTTCTGAACGTGTTTGCGTGCAGGAGATCTTCTTGGTGAGCTCCGACGAGAGGAGCCGGTGGCGGCCGCTGGCGCGGGACAAGTACCCGAAGCCGATGGTGTTCCACGACGGCCGCCTCGCGTTCCGCCCGACCGCCGCCCACACGCTCGCCATGTTCGCGTGGCTGCCCTTCGGCGCCGCCCTGGGCGCGGCCCGCCTCGCCGTCGCGCTCGCCGCGCCGTACCGGTACTCCACCCCGCTCCTCGCCGCCACCGGCATGTCGTGGCGGCTCAAGGGCGGCCGCCCCGCGCTCCCCTCCGGCGGCCGCGGGCAGCTCTTCGTCTGCAACCACCGCACGCTCATCGACCCCGTCTACGTGTCGGTGGCGCTGGACCGGCAGGTGCGCGCCGTCTCCTACAGCCTCAGCCGCCTGTCGGAGCTCATCTCGCCGATCGGCCGCACCGTGCGCCTCACGCGGGACCGGGGCAGCGACGGCGCCGTCATGGCGCGGCTGCTGGACGGCGGCGACCTCGTCGTCGTCTGCCCCGAGGGCACCACCTGCCGGGAGCCCTACCTGCTGCGGTTCAGCCCTCTGTTTGCCGAGCTCAGCGACGACGTCGTCCCCGTCGGCATCGCCGTCGAGACCTCCATGTTCTACGCCACCACCGCCGGCGGGCTCAAGTGCTTCGACCCGCTCTACTACATGGTGAACCCACGGATGTGCTACACCGTGCAGTTCCTCGACAAGGTGGACACGTCGCCGGTGAGGAGCGGGGCGGCGCCCAGCACCGACATGGCCAACCTCGTGCAGAGGAAGATGGGGGACGCGCTCGGCTACGGGTGCACCATGCTCACCAGGAAGGACAAGTACCTCATGCTCGCCGGCAACGACGGCGTCGTCAGATCATCCGACGACAAGTCCGCCGCCGCCACCACCGGCGCAGCAGCTACGGCAGGGAAGAAGAAAGACAAGAGTACAGAAAAGAAAAACTAAATGTCAACCTTATTGTTGGTTCTAAAAAGGCAACCAAGTCAGGTGGAAAATGAGATGAATAGTTCTTGACTTTTGGTGTTTCAGACATGGAAGTTTGTTTGGCCGGTTTATTTCTGCTCTTTGCTTCTTCTCTTCATTTAATTTGTATTTATTAATAAGGTTTATTTGTAGGGATTTCTTTGATTTATTTATTATGTATTTGTTAAGAAAACTACACTGTGAATTAAATAGTACAGTGGTGATTTGTACTACTCCTATCATGCATCTTTTGAAAGTTCATAGAAAACGCGTTCGTGCCAATGGGAAAAAAAAAACAAAAGTTGTCGATCTTCCAAGAAAACCCCTGAAATAATCCATGAAGATCTTTGATCTGTCTGGTGGCATTGAAGTTTCTTCCTAGTGATGACTCACTGACTACAACTTGTGCTGCAAAAAGCAGGAAATTGAATGTGCCATTAAAGGAGACAATGAACAGATGCATGTGCAAGTTGGATTAGTGGCTGCTTAATAATAATACTGATAAGAAAGCTATGCTGAAAACAGCATGGGATTTATTTCTCTTTTTTGCAAGTACATATGGTTGGTTACCATTTTTAGAAAGTAAGGCGAAAATGATATGAACAGTTCTTCAGTTTGGATTAGACTTGGAAGATATTGCTCTGTTCATTTCTTCTCCTTGCTTCTCTTTAATTTGTATTGATTTATTTATTTATTAGGTTTATTTTTAGGGATCTCTTTGGTATTATATATTTATTTATTTGCTTGTAAAGAAAACTACAAAGGCTGTATGAAACAAGCTAGGTGCATGTGTACTGCAGAACAGCATTAGTACTACAGTGTGAATTAATAGTACAGTCGTGATTTGTACAACTCTTATTGTGCATGATCCTTTGCAAGTTCATAGAAAACGTACGTGTTAGGTGAAAACTTAGCATCCTCTTACCTCTGACGAGTTCCAAAAACAAAACAAAAAATTGTCAACCATAGCTTTGATGAAAACCCCTGGATTTATATTACGAGAAGATCTTCAGTTTGCCAGGTGATGTAGAAGTATTTATTTCCCTTTTCCCAGTGATGACTCACTCACTACTTGGGCCACAAAAAGCAGTAAATTTAATGGGCCATTAAATGAGACAACAACGGATGCATGTGCAAGTTGGATTAGATTCTCGATAATAATACGAATAATTTAAGACGAAAGCAATGCTGAAACGTAGCATGGGAATTACATTTCTCTTGTTTCATGCATCATTAATTAGCGACGACGATGGTATACGCATAACAATCATCGACGGAAAAGGAAAAAGAGGGGCAACGTGGTGCAGGCGGCGATGATTTCGTCGGCAATTTACTCGCAACAGCGACTGTGCATTGTTTCGGGAGGTTCAGGACTCTCCTACGTACATGTCTCTGAAGAAATAGCTCCATGATTGATATATAAAAAGCAGGAAGCGTATATTTGTATTGTATCTTTTTTTAGGAAAGATATTTGTATTGTATCTTGATGGTCAGTTACTGTCAGGTGATGTCATAGTATGTTTTATGTGAGGAACCAGCCCAAATTGATTCCGTTTAATCAAGTTATCGTCCATTGATCAACTAGATTAAAAGGGGCCAACCCCGGTAATCTTTGGAATGTGTCATGAGCACCGCCCAGGATGTAAACACACTCCACTTGCACAACATATAGACATCGTCACACAAGCACAACCGTACATACAGTTTAGATTACATAAAAGAGGTTCAAGTACAAGGACATCAAGTTTCAGAGTTTTTGCAGCGGAAAGTTCTACATCGCGCTCATTCCATACATAGTACAAAATAGAAGGTTAACACTATATGCCGATAGTGCCCTTCTCATAGCCACCGGCCATCTACTCCTCACCCGCACCTCCGTCCGCGGGGTAGAAGTACCCAAAGACGGCCTCCGACTGCAGATCACCTGCAACAACTTTAACGATAGCACCATGAGTACAAAAGTACTCACAGGGCTTATCCAATATGGGTATATACTATCCCGACCTCAAGGAGAATGCATTTGGTTAGTAGCAAGGATAGGGTATGATATTTAACTTTTACATAAAAGCATCTAACTTTGATCAAGTTGTAATAAGCAAAAGACAGAGCATCTATGATATCTAAAGCATGCATCAAACAATTACATAAGTAAGTGTTCATAAATCATAAACTCAATCTTCCATGAACTTCTTCGGTAACTATACGTTAAAGTCAAAGTACAAGAGCGTGCTCAATGTCCGAGAGCACGGCTATTGCAATAGATCGAAAACCCTGCAGGGGTGTACAACTTTTCCCACATGAGAACAAGACCAACGACCATACCCACGGCCAAGGATAAGTGTTGATTCACGCCTCAACCTTTCACACAAACACAACCGGCTATGAGTGAACGGTCGAGAAGGACAAGTGCACCGGACCCGCCGATCACACTCCATCACAACTCGCACCGAATCCGATCAAACAAGGTGTGACTCATGCTAATTGTCTTACCGTCCCATTATAAAGTATGTGGTTTGTACGGAAAGGTGCTCAAGTATCAAAGCGATTACGCATCGGTCCTTAATCAACTCAAGCAAGATTAACCATGTGAGCTCCATCCCAACATGGCCCTATCATACTTGCCCAAGTCCGAATCATCTTTCATATTTTCTCAACTTTTATCCATTCTTGACTAATCATGTAAATTAATCAAACATCCTATAGCTCGCGAGTGGTGGTGACCTTGCCACCTCCCGTCTTGTACTATAGCTAAGCATGGCTAAGCATATAGTTCGTGACACCTATTCAAGCATACTCATCTAAGGATGATATCCTAATCAAGGTTGATAATGCATCAAATAGGTTCTACGCAATCAGTGATATATATAGTAACTCATGCGCAAACAAGACACATATACTTCATTGATCCAAAATAGGGTGTAAGAAATGCTTAGGGGCCTGCCTTGAGTCTCGATGGCAGTATAGTCTCCAACGATCTCCGGTTCAAGCTCCTCTTGCTCCGGCGTCATAGTCTCTACACGAGTGCAATGATGCATGATAAATAAATATGCCATGAATGATTGACATGGTATGCAAATGGTATGAGAAGGTATGATTTAACATTGCAAAACTGTGATAAAAATGGGCTAGACATGTAGTACATATGTGGATTAATCATAGCTAAGTGTAAGGGTAAAGAACAACTAAATGCAGACCGTCCGGCTTGGGAAAAGCGGACCGTCCGGCTCTAAACGGCGGACCATTTGGCGGACCGTCCGCCGGTCAAGTGTGGATCGTGTTGGGTGAAAACATGCTCTCTGACTAAATCGCGGACCGTCCACGTAGGTTAAGCAGACCGTCCGCCTCTCAATTTGTGAAAGGCTAAGAATCGTGCAGAGGCTCTGTTGATTTGGGGGGTCTGGCGGACCGTCCGGCCATGTCGGGCGGACCGTCCGCGACACGGCCGAGGCTCACCGGCGAGTTTGCCGCCGGCGATTCCGGCCACGGTTTGGGGTGGCGTTTGATCCTAGAGGTTCCTGGGAGCCTAGGGAGTTCACTTTAGTAATTAAATCTCACATGCATTAGGGTTTCGAAGCTCTAGGTCAACAATGGTGATTGGACTGTAGGTGGGTTCTTGGCTTCAAATCCTAGGGCAATGGGGAATGGATCGGGGAGGGGGTTGTAGCATCAATAACATCGACTAGAGGGGGGTGAATAGGCGGTTTAAAATTAAAAACCAACAACACTAGAGAAATTTAATTAGTAACAAAGGAAAGCCCTATGTCATGCTACTACTATCTCTAGATGGGTTTGCAACCTAGGGTGACAAGATACAAATCAAGCTCTAGTAAAGTAAATTGCTCAAAGTAAAAACAAGAATTAAAGTGAGCAAGAGAGGTAACCAAGCTTGACACACGAATTTATCCCGTGGTGTCGATGACTTGTCGGTCACCCCTAATCCATGTTGAGGTGGATTCCAAGAATCAACCGCTCCTCTATCAAGAACCTCTTGATCTTGAGCCGGCTTGAATCAAGGAACCGCTCCACACCTCGATTCCACTAGAGTTGCTCTTCACCACTCCGGTGAGGTGAGCACAAGACCTCTCACAACCGAAATCGGGGCTCCTCAACAATCTCCTTGGAGGAGCTCCACGAAATCCTCTTCTCCAAGCCGTCTAGGGAGCAGCAACTCCTAAGAGTAACAAGTCGATGACGCTTGCTTGAAGTTTCCCTAGTGCCACAAAGCTCAAACTCTTGATGCAATGCACTAGGAAGCCCTCACACTCTCAAGAATGCAATCTCTAAGCAAGTGTGTGTGAGAGAGGGATGTCTTAGCTCTATAGTGTCAAGTATGCAGTCCAAATGTCCAAGAGAGAGACCCAATGGCCGGGCATTGGGTATATATAGACATCCCCTCAAAAACTAGCCGTTACACTCTTTTCTGCGAAGTCGCGGACCGTCCGCTGTTCAAAAACTGGACCGTCCGCCATTATAAGCCATTGAGTCAAAGTGCATTTAATGCGTGTCAAAACTAGCCGTTACAGCCCTGTCGGACCGTCCGCGCCCTAGGGGCGGACCATCCGCAGTTAAGTGTTCCACACCACCAGAGACGAACATCGTTTTAGGTACAACTTTGAAATTTGCCGGCGGACTGTCCGCGCCCCAGGAGCGGACCGTCCGCCGTTCATCCTTGAAATCCACCAGAGACAACAATGTCTCTGGTACAAATTGTCAAATAGTCGGCGGACCATCTGCAGCACAAATCATAAGCCCAACCAGAGAAAACACCCTCTCTGGTACATTTTGAGTTAGAGCGGCGGACCGTCCGCCCACCTGGGCCAGACTGTCCCCCAGTCACATCTAATTTCCACTAGAGCCAAACATGCTCTCTGGTACGGGTGCGGACCGTCCGCGCTCCAGGGAGCGGACTATCCGCGCTTGTGCAGTCAGCTCTCAAACTTGTTCTTTTTCAAATCTTGTCAAAGCGTCGTTAGCCCTCATGCATGCACCTAGACATTTTGAGCAAAATGGCACTAAAGACCCGTCAAGTATGAGTACACAACCCCTCTTGATAGTACGGCCCATCCGTTCTGCGCAGGAACACAAAAATCGCCCCCAACTTTGATTCACCCATAATTTGAGTTTTGATTCAAATCCACCAACCAAAATTTAACCATAGTACCTCCTCATCACTAGGAACAAGACCCCCCAAGTATTTTAAAGAATCTATGGCCCAAAAACAGATCAGAGCCCTTAACCCTAACTCTTTCCAATGATGAAATCCATGAACAACAGTTAGAGATTTGACGAATGAGAGGGCATGGTGTAGAATGTCGCGGAGTGTCCGGGGATGTGCTCGGACCGTCCGGGAACCACAACAAAAGTCCTCCCCCTTGAGATCTTCTTCCACGTGCTTGAGAGAGAGAGCTATGGCTTTTGGATGAGGTGTGTGCGGTTTGGTGGGGGGAGTGAGAGGGACACCCATTATAAGTCAAGTCTGGCCAACCCCACCAATATGTCCAAGCGCGGACCGTCCGTGTTTCCTTGGCGGACCGTCCGCCTCTGGAGAAATCTGATCCACACTCGACTAGAACTGCCTCTGTTCAATTTTTCTCTCCAACTGCGGACCGTCCGCGGACCTTTGGCGGACCGTCCACGACTTGCTCAGTAGACAACCCATCAGTGTATCCAAAGCTTGCATATTGAACCGATGATCAGCGGACCGTCCGCGGTCTTTTGGCAGACCGTCCACAGTGTAATTTCGCGGCTTAGAACTTCTCTGCAGAGCCTCTAATAAACAAGTCTTATGAACGGCGGACTGTCCGCCAATTACCCGCGGACTGTCCGCTGTACCAAATTTTAGACAGCCCAGAATTTTGCCAACTTTCTCAATTCCAACTTCAATTTGGGATCATTGCTCATATAAAATTCCTAAAATCTCAAAACTGGCATGAACACCATCCAAAGACTCATATGAGCAAGTTTCAACAAGAAATCCAAAATAAATCAAGTTAAACCATGAAAACTCATATATGGCTCAAAAATGCTCCAAAAATATAGAAAATAGAAATAAAGAATGCATGAAAGAACCATATGCCACATGTGCTAGTTTTCAAGCCATATTTGAGAAGTCAATGATATTAAGTTCATTTCTCAACTTGCAAAACCGAGATTCAACCAAAGGCTTGGTAAATATATCGGCTAATTAATCATCCGTGCCAATACCATTAATCTTGATATCACCCTTGTTCACATGATCTCTAAGAAAATGATGACGGATATCAATATGCTTAGTCCTTGAATGTTGCACTGGATTAGTTGCAATTTTCACGGTGCTTTCATTATCACACAATAATAGAATTTCATCAAACTTCACACCAAAATCAAGAAGAGTTTGCTTCATCAATAATAATTGTGCACAACAACTTCCGGTCGAAATATATTCCGCTTCGGCGGTTAAAAGAGCTACGGAATTTTGTTTCTTTGAAGACCAAAAAAACAAGAGAACTACCAAGAAATTGACAACCACCGGAAGTTCTCTTCCTATCAACCTTGCACCCCGCATAATCCGAATCCGAGAATCCAACCAAATCAAAATGAGCACCCTTGGGATACCAAAAGCCAATATTAGGAGTATATTTCAAGTATCTCAAGATCCTTTTGACGGCGGTCAAATGACATTCTCTAGGTGCGGCTTGAAATCGTGCACACATGCAAACACTAAACATGATGTCGGGCCTAAATGCGGTCAAATAAAGCAAACTAACAATCATAGAATGGTAAAGCTTTTGGTCAAACGGGTTACCTCCCTCATCTAGGTCGAGATACCCATTGGTGGCCATAGGAGTCTTGATTGATTTTGCATCTTCCATACCAAATTTTTTCAAGATATCCTTCACATATTTTGATTGACACACAAAGGTGCCTTTCTTGAGTTGCTTGATTTGAAGTCCAAGAAAGAAACTCAATTCACCAATCATGGACATCTCAAATTTCCTAGACATCATTTCACCAAATTCCTCACAAAAACTTGGGTTAGTTGAACCAAAGATAATATCATCAACATAAATTTGACAAATAAACAAATCTTTACCAATTGCTTTAGTGAACAAAGTAGTGTCAACCTTACCAATTTGAAGCCCTTAAAAATAAGAAAATCCCTCAATATTTCATACCAAGCTCGTGGAGCTTGCTTAAAACCATAAAGAGTTTTAGAGAGCTTGTATACATGATTTGGCTTCTTGGGATCTTCAAAACCGGGAGGTTGCTCAACAAAAACAAGTTCACTAATCTTGCCATTCCAGAAAACACTTTTCACATCCATTTGAAAAAGTTTTATGTTGTGAAAGCAAGCATAAGCTAATAAGATTCTAATAGCTTCTAGTCTAGCAACGGGGGCAAAAGTTTCACCGAAATCCAAACCTTTGACTTGAGTGAAACCTTGAGCCACCAATCTTGCCTTGTTTCTCACAACCATTCCATCTTTATTTTGCTTGTTTCTAAAGACTCATTTAGTGCCAATGCCATTATAATTCTTGGGTCTCTCAACTAGATCCCAAACTTGATTCCGGGTGAAATTATTTAATTCTTCATGCATAGCATTCACCCAATCCGGATCTCTCAATGCTTCATCTACAAGGTTAGGTTCAAGAAAAGATACAAAAGAATAATGTTCACAAAATAAAGCAATGCGAGATCGAGTTTGGACACCCTTACTAATATCACCCATGATTTGATCCACCGGGTGATCCTTTGCAAGAACATGATGAATTCTTTGAGGAACAATGGGTTCTTGAGTTGATGGAGAAGGTGCACTAGATGAACCAACTTGATCTTGTACTTGAGAATCATCATTACTTGAATCTTGTACAATTAGTTGTGCTTGATCATTTGAGATAGAAGTTGAAGGATTAACTCTAATAGAGATAGAAGGACCATCTTCATCTTCATCTTCTTCTCTTGGTCTAACATCACCAATTGACATATTTTTCATTGCATTTCTCAAACCATCACTTCTCACATCATTAAGATTTTCTTGTTCATTATGAGGCCCATTGGTTTCATCAAACTCAATATCATATGCTTCTTCAACAATGCCATGTGTTTTGTTGTAGACCCAATAAGCCTTGCTACAAGATGAATACCCAAGAAGAAAACCCTCATCACATTTGCTTTGAAACTTTCATAACCGAGTTCCCTTCTTGAGAATATAGCATTTGCAACCAAACACTCTAAAATATGAGATATTTGGCTTTCTTCCAAAGAGCAACTCATATGGGGTCTTGTTATGAAATCTATGGCAATACAATCTATTAGAGGCATGACAAACCGTGTTGATTGCTTCGTCCCAAAAGCTATCCAAAACATTGTACTCGGAGAGTATTGATCTTGCCATATCAATCAAGGTTCTATTTTTCCTCTCAACAAGACCATTTTGTTCCGGAGTGTACTTGGTTGAGAATTCATGCTTGATTCCTTTCTCATCACATCATTCCTCAACTCTTGTGTTTCTAAACTCACTTCCATTGTCACTCCTCACTTTCTTCACCTTGAGCTCAAATTCATTTTCGGCCCTTGTCAAGAATTTCTTGAATGTGTCATATGTATCGGCCTTGTCATGAAGAAAAAAAACCATGTATATCTTGAGTAATCATCCACTACCACAAGACAATAGCAATTCCCACCAATACTTCCATATGTTGTAGGACCAAATAAATCCATATGCAATAATTTCAATGGTCTCTCGGTTGACATGACACTCTTAGTGGGATGAGCATTTGCAACTTGTTTTCCGGCTTGACATGCACTACATAACTTATTTTTTTCAAACTTCACATTTTTCAAGCCAACTACTAAATCATACTTCAAAAGTCGGTTGAGTTGCTTCATGCCAACATGACCAAGCCTTCTATGCCATAACCAACCCAAAGATGATTGAGTGAACAAGAAAGTAGACAAGTTTGCCTCTTTAGTAGCAAAATCCACAAGATATACATCATCATGTCTAAATCCCGTAAAGATGTGATCTTTTTCTTCCAAGCTAGTCACTACAACATCATCTTTAGTGAAACTACACTTATATCCAAAATCACAAAGTTGAGTGACCGCTAAGAGATTAAACTTGAGAGAATCAACCAACAATACTTTTGAAAGAGAATGATCACTTGAGATAGGAATTGTACCAACTCCTTTAACTTTGCCCCGGCTATTGTCACCAAAGATGATGTCACTATAGCCAACCACATTCTCATCTAGAGAGGAAAACATCATTGGATCTCCAGTCATGTGTTGAGTGCACCCACTATCAAGCACCCAATGTCTTTCTCCGGACTTGTAATTCATCTACAAAAAAGAAGTAACTCTTTTAGGTACCCAAACTTTCTTGGGTCCTTGAATGTTAGTGACCAAGACTTTTGTCACCCAAATGGCATTCTTTTTAGCACCATCTATAGATATCCCAACAAATTTTGTACTAACATTGCCATTTGAATTTCTCATAAGAATGTAACTTGAATCAAAGGATATGACTTTCTTGTTGGTGCAATTCTTCTCAACATGACCAACCTTCTTGTATTTTTCACAATATGACTTACCACTATTCTTCACAAAAGTATTTTTGGTTTGCACAAAAGCCTTCTTACCTTTCTTAGGAATGTATCCAAACCCTTGCTTGTTCAAGGTGAACTTTTGGCTTGACCAACAATGATTAAACTTGGCCCTACTATCATAGCACTTTCTCAAATTATTAGTCAAGTAAGTAATCTCTTTATTTAACAAATCATTTTCCATAAAGAGAGATTCATTGTAAGATGGGTTATCAATTTTGGTGCAAGAAGAACTAGTAGAACTAGAGCCACAAGGTTTATCATCAATTAAATCACAACTAACACCAATGCTCAATGTTGCTTTTCTTTCATGATTAAGCAAGGTATTGTGAGTTTCCTCAAGCTTCTCATGAGTTTTTTTAAAATTCTCATGAGAAGTCTTTAGCTCCTCATAGGAATTTTGAAGAGAAGTAAACTTCAACTTCAAATCCTTTAACTTAGTTTTTTTCTTAGTCATGAATTCATCGGTATCATTGAGCATTTCAACAAGATCATCATATGAATGTTCATCAAGTTCACCATCTTGTTGTACCTTTGCACCACCCTTTGCCATAAGACAATGTGGTGTAGAGAAGAGTGATAGAGCCTCCTTGATGGCGATCCCGGCAACTCCCTTGGATGGCTTGTCATCATCATCATCATCAGAGCTTGCATCGGAATCCCATTCAACAAAACAAGCTTGGCCATTCTTCTTCTTCTTGATGAACTTCTTCTTCTTCTTTTCATCATTTTTCTTGTCCTTCTTATTCTTGTCATCTTTCTTGTTTGGACAATTGACAATGATATGACCTACTTCACCACATTGGAACCAGTCTTGCACACAAAAGGATTTTTTCTTGATGATTGACCTCTCTTGCCAAAGTTCTTCTTGCTCATCATTCTATTGAATCTCTTGACAAAGAGAGCAATCTCCTCATCTGATTTTTCTTCTTGGCACCCACTTTCTTCTTCATTTTTGCTATCTTGAGCTTTGAATGCCACACTTTTCTTTTTCATATCAATTTCTCCCCCATGAGCTTCATCTTGAGATTTCTTGAACATGTCATGGGTGTGAACTTCTCCCAATATTTGTGTGGGAGTTGCGGTCTTCACATTTGACCTTACAAGTAAGGTCACAATTGTGTCATATCTTTCAGGAAGACATCTAAGAAACTTGTGGTTGAAATCCACATCCGGTACCTCAAATCCAAGTCCCTTGAGGTCATTCACAATATCATTTAGCCGGTTGAATATCTCGGCTATACTCTCATCCTTCTTCATGGTAAATTCACTAAAATTGCCCTTAAACAAATATAACTTGGCCTCCTTCACACTTGATGTGCCCTCATGAATTTCCATGAGCTTCTTTCCATATGCCATTTGCATTTGTGAGGCTCTTGACTCTATTAAATTTAGTCACATCAAGAGCACTAAAGAGCACATTAACCCCTTGATCATTTAGTATCTCATTTTCCTCATCTAGGGGTGTCAATTTCATTGAGTTCAAAATGACATATCCATCACTTACTACTCTCCATAGCTTTCTACTCATGGCTTTGAGATGAGCCGACATCCTAGTCTTCCAATAATCATAATTGTTCCCATCAAAGAACGGTGGCTTCCCAACATGAATCTCATTATCACTAGTCATTGTTCTACTCCAAGATAATTAAATTCGCAATTAATGGAGTACTTATCTCTGGTACCACTTGTAGGATCAAGAACACCGCCTAGAGGGGGGGTGAATAGGCGGTTTAAAATCTAAAACCAACAACACTAGAGAAATTTAATCAAGGAACCTCTTGATCTTGAGCCGGCTTGAATCAAGGAACCGCTCCACACCTCGATTCCACTAGAGTTCCTCTTCACCACTCCGGTGTGGTGAGCACAAGACAACTCACAACCGAAATCGGGGCTCCTCAACAATCTCCTTGGAGGAGCTCCACGAAATCCTCTTCTCCAAGCCGTCTAGGGAGCGGCAACTCCTAAGAGTAACAAGTCGATGACGCTTGCTTGAAGTTTCCCTAGTGCCACAAAGCTCAAACTCTTGATGCAATGCACTAGGAAGCCCTCACACTCTCAAGAATGCAATCTCTAAGCAAGTGTGTGTGAGAGAGGGATGTCTTAGCTCTATAGTATCAAGTATGCAGTCCAAATGTCCAAGAGAGAGACCCAATGGCCGGGCATTGGGTATATATAGACATCCCCTCAAAAACTAGCTGTTACACTCTTTTCTGCGAAGTCGCAGACCGTCCGCTGTTCAAAAACCGGACCATCCGCCGTTATAAGCCAGTGAGTCAGAGTGCATTTAATGCGTGTCAAAACTAGCCATTACAGCCCTGTCGGACCGTCCGCGCCCCAGCGGCGGACCATCCGCAGTTAAGTGTTCCACATCACCAGAGACGAACATCGTCTCTGGTACAACTTTGAAATTAGCCGGCGGACGGCTGTCCGCTGTTCATCCTTGAAATCCACCAGAGACAACAATGTCTCTGGTACAAATTGTCAAATAGTCGGCGGACCGTCCGCGCCCTAGGGGCGGACCATTCGCAGCACAGATCATAAGCCCAACCAGAGAAAACACCCTCTCTGGTAAATTTTGAGTTAGAGCGGCGGACCGTCCACCCACCTGGGCCGGACTATCCCCCAGTCACATCTAATTTCCACCAGAGCCAAACATGCTCTCTGGTACGGGTGCGGACCGTCCGCGCTCCAGGGAGCAGACTGTCCGCGCTTGTGCAGTCAGCTCTCAAACTTGTTCTTTTTCAAATCTTGTCAAAGCGTCGTTAGCCCTCATGCATGCACCTAGACATTTTGAGCAAAATGGCACTAAAGACCCGTCAAGCACGAGTACACAACCCCTCTTGATAGTACGGCTATCTATCCATCAAATTCGGTCACTTTTCATCCACTAAACGCCTTGTGACCCATAAAATACAAAAGCCCTATTTTATACCTTTGTCTTGAGCCCGAGCTTTGCATATCATCTCCAAACTTCACACGTTCACAACCAAATCCCTTTCATCCATGGATCGACCTATGCTCTTTATCTCGAATGAAATTGTTAATCCACAAATCGTTGTCATTAATAACCCCAAAACTCGAATTAGGGGACTAGATGCTTTCAGGGGTACACTCACCGGCGTCGAGTAGGATACCGGCAAGGGCTCCAAGACGACGGGGAAGGCTTAGGGAGGCTCGGGGTCGTCTCCCTTGCTTGGAGCTTGAGGAAGAGGATGAAGTAGAGGAAGAAGTTTGTTGGGGAAGCTCCTCCCCAAGGAAGAAGGGAAGATCGGGGTGGTGCAGCTCGTCAGCGTCGTTCTCCGGCGTCCTCCGGTGGTGCTTCGGCGAGGTGGAGGGGCTTCAATGGTGGGGGAGATGGGGAAGCTCCTCCATGGCTTGGAGCTTGAGAGAGAAGGTGAGGGGAGTGAATGAGGGAGAGAGAGCTAGGAGAAGGCTCCCAGGTGACGGAGGGTCGGGCTGACGGGTGGGGTCGGGGTGGGACGTGGCGGCAAGTTTCTGCGCGCATGACACGCATCGGAGATGCACTAGCGGACCGTCCGCGAGTGGCGCGGACTGTCCGCGGGTGGGTGACGTGACAGGGAAGTCGATGTGTTCGAGGTTGACCATGGTCAGCCACGTGGCAGAACAACGGACCGTCCGCCGTATAGGGGCAGACTGTCCGCCACTACCAAACAGTGGATTAGGCTAAGGTTTACTTCTCTCCTTAAGTGCGAGCTAATATGCTTATAATGCTTAAGGATGCACATGATGACATGTTTAATCTGTTAATCCACATAGGGCCGTTACATTTTATTTGTCACAGCATAGCGAAATCAGAGGGCTGCATGCAGTGTGTAGCTAGGCATCGTCTTGGCAATGTTCTGTTATTTTGAGCAACGGTGATTTAATTTAATTGCTCGCAGCAGGGGTCTATTAATTGTTAGATCATATCTTGCTTTATCATGACATGTCGAAACCGAAAGATAAAACTGCCGTTTACAGTTGGTAGCAAAGATAGAAGCAAGCCAAAAACAGAATCAGTTCTGTTATTTTGAGCAACGGTGATTTAATTTAATTGCTCGCAGCAGGGGTCGATTAATTGTTAGATCATAGCTTGCTTTATCATGACATGTCGAAACCGAAAGATAAAACTGCCGTTTACAGTTGGTAGCAAAGATAGAAGCAAGCCAAAAACAGAATCAGTTGACAATTATTAAGGAAAGAATCTGAAGAAAGAATTGAAGTAAAAAAACAAGTAAAGAAAAACATGAGGGTGTGCGTTTGCCGGGAGTCGAACCCGGGTCTATTGCTTGGAAGGCAATTATCCTAACCGTTGGACTACAAACGCATCCGTACAGCCACCTTGCAGCTGAATACAGATCTGAAGTCACGAGGAGCCATTGCAATTGTTGGTAGCAGTAAAAGAGGCTACACACTGTTGTTACATTACTTGTAGCAATGCAAGAAAGAAAGAGGCAGCATGCCTTGTGGTGCGGCCGAGTGCCGACTGCCGTGGCAGTGCGGCAGTGCCACCGCCACAGTAAACGCCTGAATTATGGATCGCAGGGAGGACAGGCAAAAGCAACCAATGAATCCATCGCCGGCCGGCCACCGCCGCAGCAATCACTCCGATATGATTCCGCGCTCGATCGGTGAGGCATCAAATCAACGAGGCCATTGGCCTGTAGGTTGCTTGCTCCCATCGCATGCAGAGGCAGAGGCAGCTGGCCTCATCATCATTCATCGATCCGGTGGTCACTCACACGTCTTGAAACGCAAAAAAATTTTAGGAAACAATTTTACTAATTTGAAGTACTAAATGAAGTCTATTTACAAAATTTTTTACATAGATGGGTTGTAAATCGCGAAACGAATCTAATGATGCTAATTAATTCATGATTAATTCATAATTAGCAGATGGTTACTATAGCATCGCTGTTTCAAATCATAGATTAAGTAGGCTCATTAGATTCGTCTCGCGATTTACAGCCCGTCCATGCAAAAAATTTTATAAATAGACTTCATTTAGTACTCCATGCATATATCGAAACATTCGATGTGATGTTTTTTTTGTGTTTACGGATTTATGAGGTGGGAAGCCTAATAACCAGATGAGATGAGAGTATGAGACGATCGCCGTGCCGTCGCCGGCGTTCGTCGATCACTTTCAGTGCCATTTGACCACGCTGCTGCTGGGAGGAATTAATGAATGATGAATGAATGCCCGATGGAGGCGAGTCCGAGGGTCGTCCTCTTCCGCAAGCACGCCCCTACCCACGTACTCGTGGTCACGTCAGGATCAGGGGCATGGCAGGGCCGTACATGCCGAGATGAACAAATCAGGTGTCAGGTGTGTTTACATCACTTTGTATTTTAAGTTTTTGCGTTTTTTTTATAGAATCTTCAATATTTGAAGTATTAAATGTAAACTAATTACAGATTTCGTCTGTAAACTACGAGACGAATCTAATGAGCCTAATTAATCCATCATTAGAGTATGTTTACTGTAGCATTATTGTAGCAATTTATTGTCTAATCACATTCTAATTAGGCTTATTAGATTCGTCTCACGATTTACAGTCCATTTTTATAATGCGATTTATTTTTCAACTACATTTAGTACATCATGCAAGCGATTTACAAAAATTTTGCGTTTTCCATTTACGGCATCTAAACACGGCCTGAACATGGTGCTGGCAACAAGTACAGACAGTACGCGTGCACTGACAGTACTGAGGCCCTATTTAGATCTTTACCCGTAAACCCCGTAAACACAAAAAAAGTCACATCGAATATTTTGACATATACATGGAGTACTAAATGAAGTCTATTTACAAAACTTTTTTGCATGAATGGGCTGTAAATCGCGAGATGAATCTAATGAGCCTACTTAATCCATGATTTGCAACATTGATGCTACAGTAACCATCCGCTAATTATGGATTAATCATGGATTAATTAGCATCATTAGATTCGTCTCGCGATTTACAACCTATCTATGTAAAAAGTTTTATAAATAGACTTCATTTAATACTTCAAATTAGCAAAATCCAAAAAAAAAAATTAGTTCTATCTAAACACGGCCTGAAGCTGAACAAAGCAGGCAGGCAGGCAGTCCGCGGCCTACCTCAAAATGATGAGCTGTTGTGACCACTCATCACTGTCCTCAACAGAGTATGTACGTACTCTGAAACTGCGAGCGTGCCATGGCCGCGGCGGCCTGTCGAAGATGCATGGCGCGTCGTCCCTGGCTCCCTGCTCGGTCACGACACCAGCACGATGCATGGATCGTGAGTTCCTGACAAGGCGGCCGGTGGTCTTAACAATTTGTTGGCGCCGAACTGTGGTTGATAGGATTCTATTCTTTAGTTTTTTTTTAAAAAAAGGATTCTGTCCTTCAATTCCCTGCATCATCTGGCTTGCTTGTGCTGCTAGCCAATCATGCATCAATGCTTGGGTCTGCTGCAAGTTGCCACGAATCGGAGATGAGGACAGTACAGTACACCAAGCTCCAGATCGATCTCGTTCTCCATCACCACTCTCAACATCGATCTCGTCCTTGCGCCGTTGCCGGGAATGGATGAATTCAAGTGTTTGGTGGCAGGGCCCAAGTGCCCCGCCCAATCTCATGCCTCGCACAAGGAGCCTCTATGCTTAGCCTGTACTAGGTTAGTTCATCACCGGTAGCTTCTGCTTCCCGCTACCATGCATTGAAACGGTTAGTTCATCAGCAGAAGCTGTATGCTCAGGAGGTCCCAGGGACCTTGGAACTTGCATTATTGCAAGTATACAGGCAGGCATTCAGGCCCAAATTAACCAGACTGTAAATTTGCACAAAAAATTGAAGCGAGTAAACTAAAACCAGACTGCAGATTTGCTCATCATGAGCATTAGTGTCTGAACATTAGTGTGCAACTAACTGCTACACTGCTTTGCCGACGCGATGATTTCAGTGGACCACGCACATACAAGACGGTTTTCAATTCAGGGACCAATGATACATAATTGTCAGCCCCCCAAAATAATTTAAAATGCTCTGCCGATAGATATCTCTGCCAACGATTGCTCCGATCCTTCCATTGAAAAACAATGCAAATCTCATCACTTTACAAGTCGTCATTCTAGTTTGCAAAATACTAGTATTTCTGATTTACTCATTGTGTGTGCCGATTGTTTGTTGGTAAATACTAGTGTCATTGAGATAAACGAGTACGTAATTCAGAACACTCCTGAAAAGGGAAAAGTAATTCAGACTGAAGATGTATGCAAATCACCGTACACGATGCAGCTGGCATGCATTTCTGTACACGATGCACCTGGAATTAACCCGTAAAATTTTTGGAAACGATTCTGTACATTGCCCTCCACGCGCACCACGGAGTGTCGACGAATTGTCACTGGTCCACTGTGACCTGGTCATGGACATTCATAATGTCTTCCATAATGACTCGTGTTTATATTTAAACAGAGAAAATTTCAGAATGCCTTTCACTATGTTCAAATTTCATAATGTCTTCCATAATGACTCGTGTTTATATTTGCTCAGCTAGGCAAATATAAAGTAATACAGTAAACTTGCATTGAATCAACCTATATATGTTCAAATGTTGGTGCATACACAATTCTTTAGAAAATTTTCACTTGCCATTGCCACGTCCCCAATCCACTTTACCATCACCAGAAAAGCCACTATTGGGAATAATGCTATGGTGTATGGGCAAATGATACATATGCTGCACAAATGTTACCAACAACCCTAACTTTTTGCCAAGTAAAACAAATAGGGTAGAATATATCAATGTGTGTAGCATAAGAGTGGTAATTGGATAGTTTACAACATCCGCAGAACATGGGGTCCTAACCTTGCACCATCAGTGTCGAAGTAGGGCAGACCAAATTTAGACCACATGCCCTACAACCCATGTACATGACAACTCGATAAAAAAATGGAAATGCTTAGGGAAAATTAACTATGAGCACTAGAAAGTAACCAGAATACAATGAGAAAAGAAAAGAGACCAATAGGTTAAAAACTATAACTTGGTTGTCTTAATGTTACACACTCAGATGGAGCACCGCCGCACCGGTAGCAAAATCATGTTCTTCTGCCTGAAAAGATTTGGTTTCCTGATCAACTGGGAATTGTTTTCTTGGTAGTGGTGGCTCTCTACCCTGAGCAGCATGTTCAGCAGCTATAATTTGATCAAAAGCCTCTCTGAGGCCGGTCGGAGGATTCTTAAGAAAGTATTCCCTAAGCAAACACAACGACTCCTCCTTCCTAGAGAAAAGCATGCATGCCCATATGATAGAAGCAAGTAATATATTAGAGTATACACGGAATTAGACTGGGACGCAAACTGTATCGAGCAAGTGCATTCATTTCTGAGTCAGCCAATAGCAGTCTAACAATATTTATTTTAAAGTCACTTGGATTGCTTAAGCACAATCATAAGCAGTACATCTACTGCAACTCTATGCCACTTAGCAAATTATTTGCTGGTAGTGCTAGAAATTAGAATGAGGACATGTGACTTAATAAGCTTAGACTCTGTGATGCTAAACTTGTGCCAATCTATTGCTTTTTCTGTTTTTTGGTGCATGTGTGTACAAATAAAAGTTTTTCATGATTTAAAGCTTCTGGGTATTTTTTTGTCTGTATTTGAAATAGTTCAAATAGGAAAAACATAATACTCAACATTAAAAGCACTACAGTTGTATGTACTCGGCATCGGAATCTTTTGGGGGCTTCTCTTCGGTTGATTCAGGTATAAAAGATGAGTCCCTTGCGGATAATGCCTCATATTCTGATGGAACAGTAACTGTTGAACCAACCTCACTACTGTTCACATTACCGGCATGCTCCTCAAATCTAGTCACAACATATTTATGAAGGAGCGAAATAGGATAATAGTCAGTTACTACAACAGAACGAGGGAAGAATAGTGAAAAGGGGAAATGGTGAATAACACTAACCTAGCTTGTCCTCGAACTCCTCCCAACCACTTGGGGCGGGGTGGGCGGACCGAACAGCAAAGAGTCTGTGGACCAACAGTTCCAATTTCATATCCTACAGGCTCAGGTTGCCTGCAAAGATTGACAAAAGTTTTTGTAAACGCCAACGACAAAAGGCTAACTTATACCAGCTTCCAGTCTTGTTCTAGTCTCCTTAGCGATAAGACACAATTTCTTGCTCATTGGTCATTATAAATTTATTATAATACATGATGAGGACAAAAATATATTAGTTTCCAGGGGCAGCAAAAAATTTAGCAACTAAACCATTTGGCTTACAGTGCTTGATGTCTTGGTGTTGTGCCAATCACATACTACTCTATTGTTTTTCACATTATCCAAAAGATGTAACTACATGTAAAAATTCTCTTTCACTTCGTATTGCTAAAATTTGATACGAAATACAAAACAGAGAAATATGAATACGCAGGATATTCATCATCAAACTCTTCAGGTATTTGAGGGGCCAGGGGTGGGGGATCACTCAATGATAACGCCTCAATTGTTGGCAAATCTACAACTGCCCTACCAAGCTCACTACTGCTCTCCTCAAGGATATATATATATATATACTCCTCTTCCCTGATCAATGCATATCAAAATGGGATGAAATCATTGCAAATAATATCAAGGAGAAAGGGATTATGAATTTTCCATAGAAACAAGCACACGTCAAGAAACAAACATAGATATAAAGATAACAGGAATAGTATCACACTTACAGTGCTGGTCTTCTGTGACGAGACCACCTTGGCCTATCTGAATAGAGAACACTCTGCTGAACACGGGTTCCAGTTCCAGAATGACTGCAAATGACAGAATCAGTATATTTAAGTACATTTACTAACAACAAGTATCTGCAATCTTGTTCTATCACCAAAATTCATGCATCCAGTTCCAGAATGACTGCAAATGACGGAATCAGTATATTTAAGTACATTTACTAACAACAATTATCTGCAACCTTGTTCTGTCACCAAAATTCACTATGCATGAAAAGTAAGAAAGTAACAACTTCTTTTTTATTATAACAGCTAGGATGGAAAAACATTTGGTGGACAGCTAGCATTCATCTGCAATTCTGAGCTTTAAAGCTCGAAGACATCCAAAGTTCCCGAGTCCATCAAAAAGCATTGTTTATTCAGTTTCTCTATAACACCCCAAAACACTTGTTGAGGCACCGAGGAGAAAACATAAACACATCTTAGCCCGGCCTCTAAAAGATTACAACAACACTTGTTTACGATTGACAGTGAAAAGTTAATGCACTGAACCACAATCATAAAAACTGTCGAGCATCATTGACCGAGTAAAACAAGGATTTAAAGTTGCAGAGGGTATTCTGTATTCAGACTTGAGCAAATAGTCGAGGAGGTGAAAAAAAATTGATCCAGTCATGCATACCGTGGGTTGGATGTAGGATGTAGGATCCATCGATCGACGGCGGGAGCTTGATAACATTATGAGCTACTAACATTAAATAAGTTAACCATGGTTACATTTGCATCTGAGCTACCTCTATGTAGAATTATGTGTAAAGAGAACAAGTAGAGATACATCTACATGGCTGAAGGACAAAAAAAGAAACTCACATTTGTCCTGGATAATCGCTTCTTTAAATACAAAGGGAGGGTGTGAGTTTGACAGTCAGCTCCATCAGTTTTCATATATGTGTGTCAGAGGGAGGGAGAGAGAATCCTGTGTTGACATGTACAACCAAAAATCTGAATTGGTGTATGACTATCTCACCAAAAATCTGAACAAGAGCAGTATCCACCTTTGAATTGGTGGAACCTGTAAGGATCTCTCAGAACGATTTCCCTGTGATAAACCATGCTAACCAGCTTAAATACCAGATGGCAGTCTGCACAGACCCTGAGATTCTTGAATATCCTTATTGTAGATCCTTCTGGCACAACAAGAAGCCCGTATGCCAATGCAAGCTTCTCGCTGTGGTTCCACAGGTTCTGCTCTTTTTGCTCTTCATCCGTATCATGCAGCGCAGATGTGGTATCAGCCACATAGCCCACTTCCCTGAGCTTTAGCAAGATTTCGTCCAACTTTGCATAGATCTTTTCTGCATGCATATGACTCCGGTCACCTATACCAAATGTGCTCACCTCATTCTTCAACTTGAGCCAGCTGCAGGCAGGTCTTTTGTGTAACTTGATGGTCTTCATGTGACTTCTTAATTTGTCAACATCTACCCATCTTGCGTTTGTAGCATATAAGTTTGACAAAAGAACATACGCAGAGTCATCAAATGGATCCAATTCCAGGAGATTCTTGGCAGCTTTCCTCCCAATATCCAGATTTTTGTAAGTTCTACTAGAGGAAAGCAAACTCCATATTAGATCATTTGGCAAGACTTGCATTTCTTCAATAAATTTCTCTGCCTCTGCAAATTGCCCTAAACGTCCAAGGAGATCCACTATGCAAACACAATGTTTTATTCCAGGGGGCACACCATATGTAGAAGCCATAGAGTTGTAGTAATTGATGCCCTTGTCTACTAGACCAGCATGACTACAAGCCGAGAGGAGGGCAACAAATGTCACATAGTCTGGCTTTCGCCCTATCGAGACCATGTGCTTGAATGTATCTTCAGCTTCTTTTAAATAACCATATCTTGCATAACTTGATATCAATGTATTCCAACATTGAGTAGGCCGACTGGCAGGATCAGGCAGCATTTTCAACATATCATCCATCTTTCCACATTTCCCATACATATCCATTGCGGCATTAACAACATGACTATCATGATCCAGCCCACATTTCACACTAAGACCGTGTAGCTGCATGCCTTCCTCTAATGATGCCAAGCTTGCACTGGACGACAAACATTCAGCTAGACAAAAACGATCAAGTTTGTTTCCAGCATGCTGCAAATCCGTGAAAAGCTTTAGAGCTTCCTCTCCATGGCCATGTCGTACATTGGCAGCGATGATGGCATTCCAGGAAATAACACTCTTATTCTTGATTCTGCAGAATATATCAGAACTAGATTCCAAATCACCACAGGTTGCATACATCGTGATCAATGAGTTTGTAATGTACTCGTTTGACAATAATCCAGTCTGTGTTATGTATGCATGCAGTGGCATTCCATAACTGCGCAAATCATGTGGAGATTTGCAAGATCCCTGGATATTTATCATTGTGATATAATTTGGCTTTATCCCAGTACCCCTCATCCATAAAAACACACGCATTGCATTTGTAGCATCCTCAAGTGTTGAGTAGCCCCCAATAAGCACATTGCAGCTAACAACATCACAACACGGCATTGACTGAAATACTCTCTCTGCATCTTCCATCGAATTGCATTTACTGTACATTGTGAGGAGAGAATTTCCAATCAGTAGATTGTTCTGAAGATTGTGCTGCAATACCATGGCATGAACTGTTCTGCCATCCATCAAGGCTTCTGGACTTGAACATGCTCCTAAAGCGCTGGAAAATGTCATGTGGTTTGGTGGACCTTCATCAGTTCGAAGTAACTGGCCCAATGCCTGAAGTGCTTCAACACAGCTATCATTCTGCACGTAAGATGAAATCATAGTGTTCCACGACATTACATCACGCCTGCTCATGCTCCAGAACAGAGACTCAGCCTCATCCAGCTTCCCGGCAGCAGAGTACATATTAACAAGGGAATTACCAACCAGAACAGAAGAATGCAGACCACTCCTGTGACACAGGGAATGAATCCCTCTTCCTAGGGAAACATGATCCGACGAAGCACAGACAGATAACAAGCTGCACAGAGTCGTCACATCAGGCCTCACTCCACCATGACGACGCATATCTGAAAGTAGTATAAAACATTTGCTGCAGGCCCCTTCATGTGAGTACATGGATATCATCGCGTTCCAAGATATCCGGTCCCGCTCCTCCATCCGATCAAAGAGCCTCTCCGCATCCTGCACAATCCACAGGTTCCCAAACATGGTGATAAGCGAGTTTGCCACTGAAACGTGCCCCTGCAGGCCAGAGAGCACCACATGGGCAGCGACCTGAAGCCCAGCCGCCTCATCCTCGAGTGACCCACACAAGCTGACCACCGTGGCAAAGGCATTCGCATTGCACGGAACACCTTCCCTCCTCATCCGACGATAAGCGGCCAATGCCTCCTCCAAGTACCCGTTCGACGACAATGCCACCATTAGCGCTGTCCATGACACGACATTCCGCTCAGGCATCTCCCAGAACAGTCGCTGGGCATCCGACACCAGCCCACGGGAGCCGTAGAGGTGCAGGAGCGCGGTCCCGATGTAGACGTTCCCCATGAGCCCCGCCCTGTGTGTGAGCGCGTGGATGGCGGCGCCGCACGCCACACCCTCCTCCCAGCCCCGGCACTCGCATGCCGTGACGAGGCTCGCGAGCGCGAAGCCGCTGAGGGGCACGTCACGCTCCCGCATGCCCCGCAGCAGGGAGAAGGCCGTGGAGTCCATGCCGCAGCGCACGCATCCGGAGATGGCGGTGTACCAGGAGGAAGACGTCCGGTGCGGCATCTCGTCGAACAGGTGGAGGGCCGCGTCGGGGGAAGTGCGCTGGCGGAAGTAGAAGGCGAGGAGGGTGTTGCGGTGGAAGGCGGAGAGAGGGAGCGCGCGGCGGAGGGCGAGGCCGTGGACGGCGCGCGCGAGGAGCGGGTGGTCTGCGAGGCCGGAGAAGCCGGCGCTCGGGAACGCGGCGACGGCGGGGTGCGGGTGGGAGGCGCACAGGTCGGAGGGCAAGGCGGAGGCTTGTGGCGGAGGAGTAGGCGGAGCATGCTGCGGGTCGAGGGGAAGGCATGGCGCCGCGGTGGTGGAGGAGAGGCGGCGCGCGGCGAGGCGCGGCCGCGTGGTGGCGTAGCGCCTGGTCAGTTTCGTGTGTGTGTGTTTTTTTTTTTTTTGGAAAATTCGATTAATGCCACCACAACTCCGTGAATTTGGATTTCATGTTGAAATCTATGCCATTGAATGGCATGATTTTGAACATAAAATTCAATTTCAAGAAATATAGTGGCATGGATCCAACTAATTTTTTTTTACCCTTATCGAGAAGGAAGAAGAAACTGTTGCTAGTTTAGACATTTGGATGGATGGATTGTAGAAAGCCCAGCCCAGCCCAGCCCAGGCTAGAAGAATTTGGTCCTTCAAGACCCATTAGAATTAAGATCGCTTGTTAAAAAAAACTCTCGATCCATCTTAGCCCAATCTGAATGGGCTGTCCTGTAAACAGATTCTCCACTGCAGCACAAACCCAATCTGCATCGTCAATGATGTCTGTGACATTTGAAGCATCGAAAATGTTTGCGACATTTCACCAGCAGTAGTAGATCTGACTCATGAGCCATTGACAGTCTGAAAAACACAAGTAGAAATGTTTTCTATACCTGTGTAAGTAGAGTACTAATAGTCCAGCTAGCAGAGCATTGTTGCAAATGCCTCTGGGCGTGTCATCATGTGGTGTGCTCCGGGGTCGGTCAAGTCAAGTCGACGCTGAGCCCCCCCCACCGTCACCAGTGTATATTATTGCAGGGCAGTGACTTGTGTCGCCGCAAAGATGGACGCAGCTGCAGAGCTACTGCAGCTAGCTGGTACTACACGAACACATATCATGCAGAGATGGAAGACGATGGATGATCCTGAATGATATAGCTACTGTATACTGCTTAATAAACCAACTACAAGCATACGAGACGCGTCCCTACTTATACTAGATTTCTTCAGTATAATGCAATGTGATTTATTTTGCCAAATGCATGCATGGATTGGTAAATCTTGTTGGTTCGTTGGCACCTTTTAATTTTGCGATGGTATGTGTCATCTTGCATGGTGAAATGAGATCGAATTTTCACCTAAAGCCACATGCGGTTATTTTGTTAATTTGGCTTCATGGCATTAATTAATTAATTACATTCTTGTGATTTGGATGAAAATGGAGGTTAGATTTGCTGGATAATTCAACAAATGAATTACACTTGGTTTTGAACAGTTGGATCTTTAGTACATTAGCCCTTGATTTTTTTGATGTTTTATTTTTTTGGCATTTATGGATAATTTAGTTCATTTTAATGTGTTGACAACCAAAATTGGCAGACTGTGCAGACCGGTCAGACTGGTATACACAAACCGGTCTGACCGGTCAAGGTGACTTTGTCAAAATGAAAATTTGACTTCACTATTGTGTAGCTCTTGTCGAGACGATCAAAATACATATGTAGAACATCCAATTTAGAGTCGGATGAGGGAGTTATGGCTTCTGGAAGACTTGACACAGGATCGTACCGGTCAGACCGGTTTAAACTGCACAGTCCGAGTTTGGAGTTGTATTTTGACACTGAATTTGTATAAAGTTGGACTCCTAATGGGGCAAGACCTCCCCTCCCTATAAATATAAAGGGACACGGCCGATTGAGGTTGATCCAATCAATCAAATATACAAACTTTTATCTTTTACTTTTTCTTGCCCTAGCTTTTTCAATCTACTACTTGTTGTTCCTTCTTCATCTCTATGTCGATTGAGGGCGTTCTATGTGGCATGCCAATCCTAGAACAACCCTGCGTGCGCTTGACCCGACGGGTCTTCCCGGGCTAACGTTCACATGTTCGTTGCCGGTCTACTCCGGCGAACACCGGTGTGACCGGTCTTTACCACCGGTCTGACCGGTCAGAGCGGCGGTGATGCAACACGCACCTCTGCTTGCTGCATGATCGAGTGCGTTTCGTGTGTTGGCCCTAGATTTGCGTCAACACATTTTGGCAACTCCGCTGGGGATAAAATCAATCGGCTACCATGGCCGGTAAAATCCCTAAACCTAGTGATGTTGATGCCGCCAACATCCAAAGGCCAACATTTAATCAAACTATCGGCCGAGCATCAGAAGGCTCTTGATGACATCCAAACGAAGATCATAGAGGAGAAGGAGAAGGAGATCCAAAGACTGGAGGATAAAGCCATGAAGCAATACACCTGGCACTTCTCCATTGATCGACAAGGGAAGGTCACAAAGGATGTCGCCTTCGATGCTTCACAGTTTGAGGTAAAATTCGATGAGGATAAACAGCCATGTTGCTTCTTATGTGAATAACAAGTTGGATTTTATGGGTCAAAATATTCAAAGTATGTTTGATGATTGCTTCAGCCGAATAGAAACCCATCTTGGTATGAAGTCTATCGGTGATGATAAAAATGCATCTGCATCTAATACTGATAAGACCATGGATGGTTCGGCTAGTGACAAAATTCCAACTAATAATGCTTTAGTGACTAATTCGGCTAACCAGCATAGCCGAATTAATTATAATTTATCACCTCATGCAAGTGTGTCATGTGGGGCAGCAAGTTCGTTGCAACATGTTCCTACACCGCCGAACTTTGCTCAACCTTATGGTACACCTAATGTAAATCGGTCTAGGGCCAATGATTTTGGATCCGGTAGCATTAAAGATGAAGTGATTAAAATTTTTAGACAAACTTTTGGTATATATCCAAAAAGTAAATGCCGATCATATCAAAGACCATACCTTGATGAATACAAATATGTTGCATATTCACAGGGATTTAAAATTCCTGAATTTGTTAAATTCACTGGTGATGATAGTAGAACTACATTGGAGCATATAGGTCAATTTATTATTTATTATACAATATGGTGAAGCTAGTACTAGTGATATCTACAAATTGAGGTTATTTCCTTTATCTCTATTGGGTGCTGCATTTACTTGGTTTATTTCATTGCCACCCAATTCAATCCACACATGGGCCGATTTAGAGCAGAAATTTCATGATTATTTCTTTAATGGTGAAACTGAATTGAGATTGTCACATCTTACATCGGTTAAGCAAAAATTACATGAAGGTGTTGCTGAATATATTAGAAGATTTAGAGACATTAGAAACTGATGCTATAATTTGACCATTTCTGATAGAAATTTGGCTAATCTAGCTTTTGCTGGTTTACTTGATTTTCATAAAGAAAAGCTAGATTGACAAACATTCAGCTAGACAAATATTCATAGTATGTTTGATGATTGCTTCAGCCGAATAGAAACCCATCTTGGTATGAAGTCTATCGGTAATGATAAAAATGCATTTGCATCTAATACTGATAAGACCATGAATGGTTCTGCTAGTGACAAAATTCCAACTAATAATGCTATAGTGACTAATTCGGCTAACCAGCATAACCGAATTAATTATAATTCATCACCTCATCAAGTGTGCCATATGGGGCAGCAAGTTCGTTGCAACATGTTCCTACACCGCCAAACTTTGCTCAACATTATGGTACACCTAATGTAAATCGGCCTAGGGCCGATGATTTTGGATCTGGCAGCATTAAAGGTGAAGTGATTAAAATCTTTAGACAAACTTTTGGTATAGATCCAAAATGTAAATGCCGATCATATCAAAGACCATACCCTGATGAATACGAATATGTTGCATATTCACAGGGATTTAAAATTCCTGAATTTGTTAAATTCACTGGTGATGATAGTAGAACTACATTGGAGCATATATGTCAATTTATTGTACAATGTGGTGAAGCTAGTACTAGTGATATTTATAAATTGAGGTTATTTCCTTTATCTCTATCGGATGCTGCATTTACATGGTTTATTTCATTGCCACCCAATTCAGTTCACACATGGGCCGATTTAGAGAAGAAATTTCATGATTATTTCTTTAATGGTGAAACTGAATTGAGATTGTCACATCTTACATCGGTTAAGCAAAAATTGCATGAAAGTGTTGCTGAATATATTAGAAGATTTAGAGACATTAGAAACCGATGCTATAGTTTAACCATTTCTGATAGAGATTTGACTGATCTAGCTTTTACAGGTTTACTTAATTTTCATAAAGAAAAGCTAGATGGCAAACATTCAGCTAGACAAAAACGATCAAGTTTGTTTCCAGCATGCCGCAAATCCGTGAAAAGCTATAGAGCTTCCTCTCCACGGCCATGTCGTACATTGGCAACGATGATGGCATTCCAGGAAATAACACTCTTATTCTTGATTCTGCAGAATATATCAGAACTAGATTCCAAATCACCACAGGTTGCATACATTGTTATCAATGAGTTTGTAATGTACTCGTTTGACAACAATCCAGTTTGTGTTATGTATGCATGCAGTGGCATTCCATAACTGCGTAAATCATGTGAAGATTTGCAAGATCCCTGGAGATTTATCATTGTGATATAATTTGGCTTTATCCCAGTACCCCTCATCCATAAAAACACACGCATTGCATTTGTAGCATCCTCAAGTGTAGAGTAGCCCCCAGTAAGCACATTGCAGCTAACAACATCACAACACGGCATTGACTGAAATACTCTCTCTGCATCTTCCATCGAATTGCATTTACTGTACATTGTGAGGAGAGAATTTCCAATCAGTAGATTGTTCGGAAGATTGTGCTGCAATACCATGGTATGAACTGTTCTGCCATCCATCAAGGCTTCTGGACTTGAACATGCTCCTAAAGCGCTGGAAAATGTCATGTGGTTTGGTGGACCTTCATCAGTTCGAAGTAACTGGCCCAATGCCTGAAGTGCTTCAACACAGCTACCATTCTGCACGTAAGATGAAATCATAGTGTTCCACGATATTACATCACGCCTGCTCATGCTCCAAAACAGAGACTCAGCCTCATCCAGGTTCCCGGCAGCAGAGTACATATTAACAAGGGCATTACCAACCAGAACAGAAGAATGCAGACCACTCCTGTGACACAGGGAATGAATCCCACTTCCAAGGTCCAGATGATCCGACGAGGCACAGACAGATACCAAGCTGCACAGAGTTGTCACATCAGGCCTCACTCCACCATGATGACACATATCTGAAAGTAGCATAAAGCATTTGCTGCAGGCCCCTTCATGTGAGTACATGGATATCATCGCGTTCCAAGATATTGGATCCCGCTCCTCCATCCGATCAAAGAGCCTCTCAGCATCCTGCACCCTCCCCAGGTTCCCAAACATGGTGATGAGCGAGTATGCAAGAGAAACTTTGTTTGTTTGTTTTTTGTGTGAAAAATGGGGGATCGATTGCATTGGTGGCAGCCTGCACGAACGCGGAGATTCTTAATTAACCACCCCTGTTTGCTGCAGGATGCGCATCATCCTTATGGATGGCCTCTGCTTCTTGATGAGCTTTTCGGCCTTTGAGCTCCGTCCAACCATGCGCACCCCTTTTCTGCAGAGTTTCTGGATTTCGGTGCTTGTGCTTGTCGTCAGGCTCTGCAATTCTTGCGTCTTGCTTATTAATTACTAGTATTTTTTCTTTGCGAATTTAATTACTAGTATTTAGGACGTCGATGCAAGCAGGCCCGTCCAGGCTCATGCAGGCTTATCACAAATTGCTTACGTTTGACGTTCATCACGTGCACGGGCTGCCTCAACAACACAAAAAAAAAAAAGGCTGACGTATCACAGTCAAGCACGTTTTTGTTAAATCCACAAGCAATGTTAAAAAACTCGACCTGCGGGAGTGAGATCTCCCCGAAAGCATTGTGATTAAGGTAGAAGATAACCTCTCACGCAGGTTAAGAAAATCTCCGAATCCCCACTCCACCCATACACAGCGGCACCATAGTCTACGTAAGACTGGACCGGCCTTAGACGTATGTGAAAGTGATCGGGTGCTCTATCCTAAGAGAAGGAGGGGGTGAATTAGGCACTCTAAAAACTTAGACCTATGGCTCCAACTAGTTTGCACAAAACTTAAACTAAAACATGCTATCTAGATGTGCAACTAGGTTGTTCTAGTGTGAAACTCCTATCCCAAAAGAGTTTAACAACCTATAGCCTCTCCTATCAAGAAACTATTCTATAAAAGTAAAGGCAAACAAATTGCTAGTATGAAATGCGGAAACTTAATGAGCGGGATAGGAGATAGCAAACTCTTGACATGGATGTTTATCCCATAGTTCGGTTAGCCACAAAGGCACACCTACATCCACGTTGTTGTAGCACTCACTAATAGTATTGCTACTCGGCCACCAAGTCTCTTCCGTGAACACAATCACGGTCACCTTGGCCCCGGGTTCCACTAAGGAGCTTCTCCACAAAGGATGGGGGTCTCCATGTCCCCCGCACAAAGATGTCATCTCCGCTCCACACCAAGTCGGAGGGTCGATGACGTTGCCGGCGAGCTTCACGCTCCAAGGTGCCGGCGCACCAAACTCTTGTTTTGGTTCACTAATGAACCACAGCACAAAGGCTATAAGCCTTGCAATCTCACTCACTAAGAGCTAATCATTTACACAACACTCTCAAAGTGTGCTAAGGGCTAAGAATATGATCTTGATGCTTTTGTATGTCTTGGAGGTATTCTTGGCTGTGTGTGGGATGTCCAGCAACTCCAGCAAACTTCAAATGGCCGGGGTGAGGCGTATAAATAGGCCACCAAGTCTTGTAGCCGTTGCTCCAACGGTCAGCAGAAAATCTGCGTATCACCGGATGAACCGATGCCTCTGGCTGGGGTAGCGTCGGTTCTTCCTGTCACTCATAACCCGAAGTAGCCGTTGAACTCCTGACAGCTGACGCAGTGATCACCGGTTGAACCGATACTTTGTACCGATGCATCACCGGTTCATCCGGTGCTAAAGGATCTTCTCCTGGGCGCTGACGTCATTACACCGATGGTATACTCCGATGCACTGTCGGTTGAACCGGTGTTGAAGAAACTTCTCCTGGGCACTTGACATCGTCTCTGGTACACAGTACGCCCAATGCACCGATGCCCTTTCTTGGACCGTCGGTTCAACCGGTGCCTATAGACTGACTTCGCTTCGACTCCTTCCTGCACCAAACATCATAGCGTCGGTTTTTTCGACAAGCGTCGGATGCACCGATGCTTAGGCATCGGTTTTTCGGGCCTTGCTACGCCAATCTTTTCTTTATTTTTGTCATCACTTGAAGCTAAAAGTCTGAGAATGGTCATCTTAACAATTATATTAGTCTAAGTGTTGTGTTGTCATTCGATCACCAAAATCACTCGAAATAGCATAAACGGTGCCATGTTCGTTTCACTATGCTTTGAAGCGGAGCGGGCGAGGAATTTTTTTTTCAATGCGCAGATAAACTGCGCCACCTCCGGCCAACAAATTCGTCCCGTGGGGGTTCGAACCTTTGCCGGCAGGGTGCCAAACGCACCATTAGACCAACTGGGCTAGTGGCCGCTGGCCACAAGCAATGTTCAGAGCAGAGACATGGCAAAATATGGTTGGTTTCCAGCATACCAATTCTTGCCGTCTGATTCAATGCCCAGAATGCCCATACATGCTCGCACAGCTACTGTGCAGTAAAGATAAAAACACTGAATTTGTACAGTATACTCTACTACCAGTAGTGTACGCCCAATATGTCTGGCCTGTGCTTCTTGATGAGGTTTTGGCCTTTGAGCTGTCCAACTCTGCACATTCACAGCTAGAAAAGTGGCATTCATCCATGCCCATTAGTACCGGGCACATTTAAAACCGGTACTAAATGGCTTCCCGAGGATATTTAGTATCGGTTCTAAATTTTGAATTGCTATGAGTCTATTTAGTACCGGATCATACCACCACCCGGTACTGAATGCTGTGATTTAATACTGGTTGGTGTTACAGCCTGGTACAAAACAGCCCGGTACCACCAACCGGTACTCAACGATGATATGTAGTACCAGATGGTAGTACAAGCCGGTACTAAATGGTGCTCCACGAGTTACTTCAAAAGGTAAGCATCTTCCACCAAGTTAGATATAATGTGTAGGTAGGATGGTAATGAGGGCTCGCGCGAGGTCAGAGGTCGTGGGTTCGAATTCCGCGCATGCGCATTTACACATGAGTTACGTCGCGTGTGCAGATCTCTCTTTATTTTCTTTGGCACCAAGCTATTTAGTAACTGTTGATTCAACCAGTACTAAAATGACAAGCCATTTAGTACCGGAGAGTCGTACCGGTTGGGAAACCAGTACTAAGCGAGGTTTTCCAATCGGTACTAAAGCCAATTTCTTCGGTAGTGATCCCTTTTCTGCAGAGTTTCTGAATTTCGGTGTTTGCCTAGAATATGCCTTACAGGCTCGCCCAGCAACCATTTCAGACTGCTCGTGAGCTGGACACGATCGAAATTAGAAAAGGATCCTACGTACATGTACCAATACCAGCCATGCATAATCATCAAGAGAATTTGGCGCAGGCCCTGCCTTACCGTGCACTCTCCCAAGGTTAGTTCCCATACACTGTGATCATCCAATTTGCGCCTCCATGCCAGAGGGCACGGTTAGACTTAATTAACCATAAACATGATCTTAGTTTAACCTAATTATGATCACTAATTACTTAATGTGGAAATTTTAGATTAAACTGACCAGAGCCTTTCCATTCGATTATTACCTCCGTAGTCATAGCAGTAGTTGATGTAGATGAAGCAGCATTTGAATCTTCACCAGAATATAGCCCTCAATTGCACCGAGTATCTCTCATTCAACAGAATGCAGAGATTAATAGGAGCTCACAAAGGAGGGAGAGATATCTTGAAGAGATGCAGGCTTAGTTTCCTGCATCAGAGGAGATTCAAGGGAACAATTGGACACTAACCATCACACAGATCACGTTGCACATCACTAATTGCACATAGTTTAATCATTGCACGTGAACAATATAGTAGATCCAATCTACTAATTGCATTGCTCTGATTTGCACATAATGCTTGCATGATTATATTTGTGTTAGCACTAATTATCCATGATTAAGCACGAAAAAGGTCTAAACTGACACCAATCAGAGGCTTAAACTTATCTGGCTCCGGATTAGTATCATGACAGAGCTAAGAAGGCTCTTGATACCGATTGTTAGACTTAATTAACCCTAAACAAGATCTTAGCTTAGCCTAATCATGATCACTAATTACATAATGCGGAAATCTTAGATTAAGCTGACTCGAGCCTTTCGATTCTATTATTGCCTCCGTAGTTGTAGCAGTAGTTGATGTAGATGAAGCAGCACTTGAATAGTTCCCTATCCTAGTTTCCCATCTTTATTTTTTTGTGAAAAAGAAAAAACACTCTCCAATGGTTCCCTATTCTAGTTCCTCATCTCCTAACAATTGTCAAATTGATCTCTCGTGTGCATAAAAATACACACCCCTTCGCGGCTCCCAATCGCCCCTCTCCCACAATGTTTCCCGCGGAATTATTCTTGTGGGGCCACAACTTCTCATTTTTTAAGAGTAAAAATAGGGAACTATTGGAGATGAACTTTTTTTTTGTCTCCTCATACCTATTTGGGGAGTTGGCAAACAACAAGATTTGAGAAAAAAATATTAGGAACTATTGGAGATGATGTTAGACTGGCACAACTACTGTGCATCATAGTTAAAACACTGAACTGCACAGTCTGTTCTATCCCCTGTACCAGCAATCCCCAAACTATCAGACTGCTTGTGAGCTGAACATAGTAGAAAACTATCCTACATATACCAATTCCAGCCACTGCATAATCATTGAGAGAATTTGGCGCATCCCCAAACACGGCGATCGTCCAATTTGCGCCACCGTGATAGAGAACGACATGGGCAGCGACCTGAAGCCCCGCCGCCTCATCCTCAAGAGACCCAGACAAGCTGACCACCCGCCGCACGCCGTGCCCTCCTCCCAGACCCGGCGCTCGCAGGCCGTGACTGTAAGGATCGGGTGCTCTAATTTAAGAGTGGGAGGGGGTGAATTAGGCACTATTAAAAACTTAAACCTATGGCTCCAACTAGTTTGCACAAAACTTAAACTAAAACCACTATAGTTGTTCTAGTGTGAAACCCCTATCCCAAAAGAGTTTAGCAACCTATAGCCTTTCCTATCAAGAAACTACTCTATGAAAGTAAAGGCACACAAATTACTAGTATTAAATGCGGAAGCTTAAAGAGCGGGATAGGAGATAGCAAACTTTTGACACGGGTGTTTATCCCGTGGTTCGGTTAGCCACAAAATCACACCTACATCTATGTTGTTGTAGCACTCACTAAGAGTATTGCTACTCGGCCACCAAGTCTCTTCCGTGAGCACAATCACGGTCACCTTAGCCCCGGGTTCTACTAAGGAGCTTCTCCACAATGGATGGGGTCTCCACGTCCCCCGCACAAAGTGTCGTCACCGCTCCACACCAAGTCGGAGGGGCGATGACGTTGCCGGCGAGCTTCACAGCTCCAAGGGACCGGCGCACCAAGCTCTTATTTTGGTTCACTAGAGAACCACAGCACAAAGGCTCAAGGCCTTGCAATCTCACTCACTAAGAGCTAATCCTTTACACAACACTCTCAAGGTGTGCTAAGGGTTAAGAATATGATCACTAAGCTCTTGGATGGCTTGGAGATGTCCTTGGATGTGTATGAGATGTCTTGGGACTCCAGCAAGCTTCAAATAACCGGGGGATGCCATATATATAGGCCTCCAAGTCGTGGAGCCATTGCTCCAACGATCAGCAAAATTCTGTGTACCATCGGATGAACCGATGCCTCTGCATGGGATAGCGTCGGTTCATCCGGTCACTCTCAGACCCGAAGTAGTCGTTGAGCTTCTGACGCGCTGTATGCGACACCACCGGTTTAACCGATGCCTGGGTGTCGGTTGAACCGATCAGTCACAGCACTCAACAAGCCATTGGCCTCTTTCTCACCTGGTGACGTCATTACACCAGTGCTTTGCTCCGATGCATCATCGGTTCAACCGGTGCTGAAGACTTGGCTCCTACGCGCTTGACATCGTCTCTGGAACATAGTACATCCAATGCACCGATGCCTAGGTTGACGTCGTTGGTTCATCCGGTGCTGTACTTCTTTCTTCACTTGATCTCCAGAGGCGCACATGCTTGTGCCACAGCCAGGCCGTCGGAACTTCCGACAACCATCGGATGCACCAATGCCTATAGCATCGGTTCTTCCGGTGCTTCTGATTTCAGTAGAACTCGTCCAATTCAGTGTTTCTTTGAGTTCTTTCTTCGTGTTTTGCTTTCCATGGCCTTTGTACTTCATCCCTGGGATCTAGAAATGTTCACTCAATAAAACCATTAGTCCCATTGATTGCGTTGTCATTCGATCACCAAAATCACTCGAAATGGCATAAATGGTGCCATGTTCGTTATAATCTCCCCTTTTTTGGTGATTGATGACAACACAATCAAAGCAAGCATAATATTTGTAAAAGTTGACAAAATTAACCACTTGATACCAATTGAAACAATTGAAATCACTTACACTTGCTTGGATGCTTACCACCATCCAATGATGGCTTGGCCTCCCCCTAAAACCATGATTCCCTCTTTGTTCCTCCCCCTATCTCACTAATTCTCCCTCATGACTTTATTCACTTGGCATGTCTCCTCCTTTGGAATATATTTTTCTTCTTGGGAACATTTCTCCCTCTTTGTTGGAAACATGCCTTGCTTTGATCCACATCTCTCCCCCTTTGGAATCAAATCACCTAAAAATAGCTCAAGAGAGGATTAGTAGCCTAGGGAGTTAGTTCTATGACTTGTGATCCAATTGTATGATATCAGTGAAGATATCAATTGAAAAATTTACTATGGTGGATCACAAAATCACGAAACTAGCATGACATGAGCTAAGCTTCCCATAAGTATGTGCACAAAATGATAATGTGAAAATCAAGTGCACAACTAAATGTTATAACTAGAAAGCTTAGATCATATCATACTCGGAGGTTGCTCTAAAATAAACAAAATTTGACAAGGTTAAGCAAATGTATGAGCACATAGCCTATGAACTTAGATATGAGCATTTAAGTTCAATAGAGCATGGCTCAATATGTATGAAGCAAAATTTATCTAATCACTCTTATAGAGTTGTTTGTTCACATTGATTGTGAGAAACATTCTCTTAGATTGTTAACTTCACGTGAGACTACAAAAGATAAACTTGCAAATATGTTAGTCTCAAAATCACAAGCCATAGGATGAACTCCCCCTAAATGTGTGCATTTAGTGTTTGAATCACCAAGCAAATGTATGCACATAGATTTTGACACAATTGGGAAGTTTACCCTATAGCTTGTGTTCATGGTACACATATGAAATACATACCTCATGAAGTCCATGTACCATAAAGGGTGTCTTTGTGTACCTTTCTACACTTATCAAACCATGTAGGTTGCTCATGGATTAGAATCATGACACAAGCAACCCACCATATATAGAACTAGGAGATGCAATATATACAAACAACCTAGCAAAAAGTAATGGAGCTACATGATGTTTGAATTGAAATCTAGCTACCATTACCTTATGGGGAACTTGAGCAACAAATGTCCAAGATGTCATCTTAGCTTGTATTGGCTTGAACCTTCACTTCAATCTTGTAAGCTAAGCCTTCAAATCCCTCTAAGCCATTTTTGGGCTTCAAGTCTCTTTTGGAACCCACACCATTTGAAGCCCCTTCATGTTGGTGATGATGTCCTTGGGCACCCAAATGGGGCGGTTCCAACTCCTTTCTTGCTTCCCAATCTTGTGAGCAACCACTTTACCATTTGTTTTCTTCTTGATCACATAGGTGGTGCTATTGTTCTTGTTCCTCCGGTTGAGCTTGGTGTAGATGCGAGAACTCTTGATTGTGAGTTTTTTTATTCTTCTCATCCGAAAGCTTTTTCTTTTGTTGAGTGCACTTGTTCGACTTGTGGCTTTTATGATGGCACTTTTAGCAAGTCACGGTGGACCCCTTCTCAAATTTCTTCACCATGTTTTCACGGTCATCTTGAGAAGGTTGGACATTGCTCTCTATGCCTTTGCCCTTCAATCTATATAAGTCCTTCATGAGCCTTTCCACTTCTTGTTTGAGCTCATCATTCTCCTTGGCAATGAGATCATCACATGATTCTACAATGGCATTCTCATAGCATTTCTCATTGCAAGGGTTAGAGCAAGATTCATCAATTAAATCAATTCAAGAAGTTGAAGCATCTACCCTAGAGATTGGAATTGCACAAGGGGTAGTTAGCTTCATTTCCAAAGAGTCATTTGTATTATTAATGCTCTCAAATTTTAATTTGAGCTCTTCATGCTCCTTGCTAAGCAATTTGAATTTGCACAACAAATTTTCATAATTTGTAGCAAGAGAAGCATTTAGATCATTGAGAGCATTAAGGTTTTTAATTTCTTTTGATTGCTTCTTAATGACTTTTTGGTGCTCATGAACAAGATCAACAAGTTCATCAATTGAAGGAGAATCGGAGTCATCAGCACTTACATCGCTATCCATACCTTTGGCCATAAGGCAAGTGTTGGATGACGATCCCATGCGGGTGGTGAATTTCTTGTTTGATTCATCACTTGAACTTGCACTTAATTTTTCACCACCACTAACCCATTCACCAAGTATGACAAATGATTCATGCTTGGAATTCTCCTTCTTTTGTTGCTTTTTCTTCTTGAATCTTTTCTCAACCTTCATAAGTTGATGGTGAGGCCCATCTTTGAGAAAGACCATGTACCCCACTGAGTTGATTTCTTTCAAGTATTTGTTCATCTTCTTGACTTGCATGTAGAGATTGGGGTCTGTTGGCTCTTTTTCATCACTTGAGGAGCTTTGACATGCCTCCTCTTCTTCCTCATCACTTGAGCTATCTTTGATGGCCATCTTCTTCAACTTTTTGACTTGCTTGCATGCAAGTGCACTATGTGTTGGTGAAGAAGGTGGCGCTCTTGGCTTGATGTCATGGCGTAGCTCATGGGCGATCACCTTGTTGAGGACTTGATTTGGTGTCATTGTTGTGAGATCTTTCTCATATAGAATTGTTGTCACCAAATCATAGTCCGGTCTTCGGAGTGAGTGAAGGATCTTGTGAATGAGTTCCAAGTTTTCAATTTTCTTCACATCTAAAGAGTTAATCTCATTCACAAGAATATTCAACCGTGAGTACATAGTTTCGGTATTTTCATGATCAAGTTGCTTGAAGCTATTAAGTTTATCAATGAGAATATGATATCTTTCCTTTGCAACATCTTTTGTGCATTCATGGTTCTCACTAATAGTTTGCCATAAAACTTTAACATTTTCGCAACCAAACACACGGTTGAAAATATTTTCACCAAGAGAATTTAAAATAGCACACTTGGCTATAGCATCATATTGCTTCTCTTGTTGACTATTGTTTTTAGTTCCTTCACTCATTACTCTCCAAACATTTAGGCCCTTTGCTTGGAGGTGTGATTGCATCAAAATCTTCCAACGTTGGAAGCCCGTGCCATTAAAATGTGGAGGAGGTCCTAGAGAATCCATCCCCTCTCCTAAACGAGCTAACTCATTAGGCGGTGAAGCCTAACCGATCAAGTGAGCAGGTAAACACAAATTGCCAATAGAATTGGCTTTGTTTGTGAGACAAGTGAGTCCCGGCTCTGATACTTCTTGTAAGGATCGGGTGCTCTAGCCTAAGAGGGGGAGGGGGTGAATTAGGCACTATTAAAAACTTAGACCTATGGCTCCAACTAGTTTGCACAAAACTTAAACTAAAATATGCTATCTAGATGTGCAACTATGGTTGTTCTAGTGTGAAAGCCCTATCCCAAAAGAGTTTAGCAACCTATAGCCTTTCCTATCAAGAAACTACTCTATAAAAATAAAGGCACACAAATTGCTAGTATTAAATATGGAAGCTTAAAGAGCGGGATAGGAAATAGCAAACTCTTGACGCGAGTGTTTATCCTGTGGTTTGGTTAGCCACAAAGGCACACCTACATCCACGTTGTTGTAGCACTCACTAAGAGTATTGCTACTCGGCCACCAAGTCTCTTCCGTGAACACAATCACGGTCACCTTGGCCCTGGGTTCCACTAAGGAGCTTCTCCACAAAGGATGGGGATCTCCACGTCCCCCGCACAAAGTGTCGTCGCCACTCCACACCAAGTCAGACGGTCGATGACGTTGCTGGCGAGCTTCACAGCTCCAAGGGGCCGGCGCACCAAGCTCTTCTTTTGGTTCACTAGAGAACCACAGCACAAAGGCTCAAGGCCTTGCAATCTCACTCACTAAGAGCTAATCGTTTATACAACTCTCTCAAGGTGTGCTAAGGGTTAAGGATATGATAACTAAGCTCTTGGATGGCTTGGAGATGTCCATGGATGTGTATGAGATGTCTTGGAACTCTAGCAAGGTTCAAATGGCCGGGGGATACCATATATATTGGCCTCCAAGTCGTGGAGCCGTTGCTCCAACGGTCAGCAAAATTCCGCGTACCTTTGGATGAACCGATGCCTCTGCATGGGGTAGCATCGGTTCATCTGGTCACTCTCAGACCCGAAGTAGCCGTTGAGCTTCTGACGCGCTGTCTGCGACACCCTCCGGTTTAATTGATGCCTGGGTGTTGGTTGAACCGATCACTCACAGCACTCAACTAGCCGTTGGCCTCTTTCTCTCCTGCTGACGTCATTACACCGGTGCTTTGCTCTGATCCATCATCGGTTCAACCGGTGCTGAAGACTTGGCTCCTACACGCTTGACATCGTCTCTGGAACATAGTACATCCAATGCACCGATACTTAGGTTGACGTCGTCGGTTCATCCAGTGCTATACTTCTTTCTTCACTTGATCTCCAGAGGCGCACATACTTATGCCACAGCTAGGCTGTCGGAACTTCCGACAAGCATCGGTTGCACTGATGCCTGTAGCATCGGTTCTTCTGGTGCTTCTGATTTCAGTAGAACTCGTCCAATTCAGTGTTTCTTTAAGTTCTTTCTTCGTGTTTTGCTTTGCATGGCCTTTGTACTTCATCTCTGGGATATAGAAATGTTCACTCAATAAAACAATTGGTCCCATTGATTGTGTTGTCATTCGATCACCAAAATCACTCGAAATGGCATAAATGGTGCCATGTTCTTTACAGTGACGAGGCTGGCGAGCGCGGTGCCACTGAGCGGGATGCTATGCTCCAGCATGTCCCGCAGCAGGGAGAACGCCGCGCCGTTGAAGCCGCAGCGCACGCAGACGGAGTCGGTAGGGTACCAGGAGGAAGACGTCCCAGTGCGGCATCTCGTCTAATAGGTGGAGGGCGGGGACAGGGAAGGAGCGCTGGCGGAAGCAGAAGGCGATGACGGTGTTGCGGTGGAACACGCCGAGCGGGAGCGCGCGGCAGCGGGCGAGGCCATGGACGGCGCGCGGGAACGCGCTGATGGCCGGGTGCGGGTGGAAGTGTGAGGCGGAGGCCTGTGGGGTTGGAACGGAATGGAAGAAGGCGGCCACATCGTGGCGTAGCAGGGGCAGTAGCACGCGCCCGGCCAATTTCGCTATTACCTAGAAGGAAGAAGAAACTTGAGCCGGTTTAGTATTTTGGTTGGATGGATGGACCGTAGAAAGACCAGTCCAGTCCAGTCCAGTTTAGAAGACCAGTCCTGTTTAGAAGAATTTGGTCCATCAAGGCCCGCTAGAATTCGGGTCGCTTGTTTAAAAAGAAGGCGGGTTTTTTTTTATTTTAATATTTTTTATTTTTTTTTTACAAAAATATATTTACATTTTCGAAATTTACAAAAATATACCCCGGCCGCTCAGCTGCCAGGCGGCCGGCACCTGGTCGCCCCGCTACCGGGCGGCAGGGGCTTATCTGTAAAAATTTTCATAAAAAAATTGTGTTCCGGTCCTTGAAGGACCGGTCGCCCGGCTGCCGGGCGGCTTGGCGCCCGACAGCCGGGCGGCTGGTCCAGGCTAGCTAGTTCTTCAATATTTTCAGAGGACGGGAAGAGCTCGTGTTTCATCTGCCTGCTGGTCTGATTGTGACAGACTCACTGCTCTCTCTCCACCGAGCAAATCAGCACCTGCTCTCTTTTTTCCACGCCAAGCACAGCAGAGCATTCAATTAGCAGCAACTCTCTCTCTCTTCTCTCTCATGCATGCATGCACACTCACGCACTGGCACATAGCACAGGCAGCAGCCAGAGCTCCTCTTTAATGCCCCCAGTTATTTCTTTTTCCCCAACCACACCACCGCCAGCAGCCTGGGCTCCTGCTCCTCACGCCATGTGCCTCCTCTCAAGCCGCCGCCACCTCTGTTCCTCACTGTCACGATCAGACCAGCAGGCAGATGAAACACGAGCTCTTCCTGGATGGGAGAGAAGAGAGAGTGTGCATGAGTGACAGAGAAGAGAGAGCTTTTGCCGGTGCGTGAGTGTGCATGCATGAGAGAGAAGAGAGGGAGAGAGAGCTGCTGCTGCTAATTGATTGCTCTGCTGTGCTTGGTGTGGAAAAAGGAGAGCAGGTGCTGATTTGCTCGGTGGAGAGAGAGCAGTGAGCCTGTCACTATCAGACCAGCAGGCAGATGAAACACGAGCTCTTTCCGTCCTCTGAAAATATTGAAGAACCAGCTAGCCTGCACCGGCCGCCCCGCTGCCGGGCGACCGGTCCTTCAGGGACCGGACCGCAATTTTTTTACGAAAATTTTTACAGATAAGCCCCTACCGCCCGGCAGCGGGGCGACCAGGTGCCGGCCGCCCGACAGCTGGGCGGCCGGGGTATATTCTTGTAAATTTTGAAAACAAAAATATATTTTTATAAAAAATGAAAATAAAAAATAAAAAAACCGCTAAAAAGAAGTCGTGATCTATCTTAGCCCAATCAGAATGGGCCGTGCTACGTTCTGTCCGCCTGCAGTCCTGCCCTTCACTCTGTGAGTGCGCGGATGGTATTTCTATATATAGTTCATATATATAGTTCCAATGTTACACTACTATGTTTTTCTTAACTACAACTTCGAATTGGCAATGTTTCCACATAGAACAAAAAACCATTCGAGATGCATTTCACTGCTTAAATATGTAATTAGATATCTTATTTCAATGTAACGGCAAATTTTTTTTGTACTAAATAGTATATGCCATCTACGTCAACGAACCTATGTGATATGTTGCTTATATACAATGTATGAACTCCATTATTTCTTTAATTATATAGACCAGCATACTTAAAACTACGAGATTATTAAATAATTCACTTTCTTCCCTCACTGCCAATCATTAGCCAATTCCTCTTAGAATAAAAAAGGATCCTACAAAGACTTATTGTATTTATTCATAAGTAATCATTACCAGCAGTTGTAAATTCAAAATCTAATATTGGTCAACTGTATTTCTCTGTTGCAGAAAACAAAACAAGAGGACTACTTTCCATGCAGACAAGCAAACTCCATACACTTTGACCTTGCTTTTTATCAGTATATACTACCATGTACCCCTGTCAAAAAAATATATATAAAGAAAAAAGGTAACGTTGTATTTCATACTGAACCGGACAATTGCTTCATGTAACACCCTAATAAAATTTTTTGAGTTTGAAGAAAAAATATTTTTTTCAAATGATCTTTGTGGTTTAAAAAAATAGAGAGAGAGTTTTTCCTCTCCTTTTCTCTCTCTCTATTCCTCTCTTTTTCCAGCCCAGCTCAGCTCCGTCTCTTTTTTTCTTCCCCCTTTCCCTTTCTTCGGCCCAACTCCCTCCCAGCCCATGCGCACCCCTCCTCTCTTCTCTTTTCTTTTTCCCCTACGCGGCCCAAACCCAGCCCAACCCCTCTCCTCGGCCTGCCTCGCCCCCTCTCTCCTCCCTCCCCTCTCTCTCACTGACATCGAGGCCCGCCCATCAGGGCCATCTTCAACCTCCAGCTGCCTTCCTTCCCTGTGCCACGCTCTGCCGACCAGCCGCCTCCCCGCGCCTGCTTGCATCCCTTCTCTCTGCAACCGCCGCCTTCAATGCTTTTGATTAGCCGGCGCCACCTCCTCTCCTTCTCCCCTTTCTCGGTCCGTAATGGCCGCCACCATCATGGCCTCATGGCCGGCCACCCGAGCGTCACCGTCCCTTCCCCTGCCGCCCTTTTCCCTCCCTTCCTCGGCCTTTATAAGGCCGCCCCGAGTCCCTGCCTCACCCCTTTCTCGCTTCCTCGCTCACTCGCGCCTCCTCTACTGCGCAGCGCCGCCACCATACCCGAGCTTGACTGCGCCGCCTATCCGCCGCTTGGCCGCGCCGTCGATCTCCCTCTCCGCCGTCTCCCCGACGACTACAAGTTTCCTTGGAGCTCCGCGACGTGGTAGGGGTCACATCCAACCCTTTCCCCCCCTTCTCTCTCGGTTTCCCATGGGCGCAATCGCTCGCTGGAGTTCGATTGAGCCACCTCACCGCCATGCTCCCCGCTCCGCTCGCTGCTTCACCTCGTCGACACGGCCATCGTCCTCACCAGCGCGTCCTCGCTCTCCCAGGCCCCTCCGCACCGCCCGTTGACCTCCGGACCGCCGTTCCGGCCAGGTCCGGCGAGGCACGCCGCCCGCAAGCCGCTAGCCAAGCCGCGTCTCCGCCCGTCTGAGCCGACCCAAACACCTCGGATCTCGATCTAATAGAGTAGATCAACCAAGGCCAAGTCAATCCCCCATCAACCCTTGTGCATTTTGCACATAAGCTCCTACAGTTTCCGCAAATCAACCCGCACTCCACATCAGTTCAAAAGTATTCACAAGAGGCCCTTTTTCTTTCGTTTTAGCCCCTGAGTTCTTGTAAAATATAACCCGCCATCCATAGCCTCTCTGTTTTCAATGTAACCCCTTTTATCTAAGGTTTAATTATGCTGTAGCCCTTGGTTTCTTCAGATCTAGCCCCTGAAAGTTCATATCTTTCACAAATAAGCCCCTGGAACGTTGCTTTAGCCATATCTTCCTCGTTTTAACTCTATTTTCAGCGACTCTTGCGCTCACGCGATCCTTGCAACGCGTACAACAATTTTATCTCCTTGTCTTACTCTATTTTTACTTTTTGTTATGCTTTTTCTTATTTTGTGTATGTTTTTCTTGTGTGATCGTGTAGACAATGTGCCATTTGAGGGAAATCAAGAGCAAAAGTTCGAAGAAGAGACACAACAATTTGGCAAGGAAGGCAAGTGAACTTCTCCCTTGCATATTCTATTTTATCCCAATAATAGCATGTTGATAAACTTTACTTTATTTCTGAATTGCATAAATGTAACGAACATGGCACCTTTTATGCCATTTCGAGTGATTTTGGTGATCGAATGACAACGCAATCAATGGGACTAATGATTTTGTTAAGTGAATATTTTTAGATCCCAGGGATGAAGTAAAAAGTCCATGCAAAGCAAAACACGAAGAAAGAACTCAAAGAAATGCTGAATTGGTCAAGTTCTACTGAAATCAGTAGCACCGGAAGAACCGATGCCCAAGCATCGGTGCATCTGATGGTTGTCGGAAGATCCGACGCCCTGGCTTCAGTGCAAGTCTGAGAGCAAAATGAAGACCAAGTGAAGATCAAGTGAAGCACCGGATGAACCGATGGTGTCAAGAGAGGCATCGGTGCATTCAATGTACTATGTTCTAGAGACGATGTCAAGGGCCCAGAAGCCAAGCTTTCAGCACCGGTTTAACCGACGGTGTATTAGAGCATACCATCGGAGCAATGACGTCAGCAGAAGAGGAAAGCCCAATGGCTAGTCCAGTTGCTGTGTGTGACTGGTTGAACCGTTAACCGATGGTCCCTGGAGTCGCTGCAACTGTGTCAGAGATGCCAACGGCTACTTCAGTTGCTGTGAGTGACCGGAAGATCCAACGCCGTGCACCGAAAGTTCCGATGCCTACGCAGAAAAGCTGCTAACGGCTACAAACGACTAGTTTGAGTTGGTGGCCTATATATACGCCTCACCCCGGCCATTTGAAGATTGCTGGAGTCCCAAGACATCACACACACATCCAAGAATACCTCCAAGCCATACAAGAGCATAGAGATCAAATCCTTAGTCCTTAGCACAAACTTTGTGAGTGTTAGTGCAAGGTTAGCTCTTGAGTGAGTGATCAAGAAAGGTTTAGATCCTTGTGCTGTGGTTCTAAAGTGAACCAATATTGTATCTTGGTGCGCCGGCCTCCTTGGAGCCTTGGTGGCTCGCCGGCAAGTCTACGACCCTCCGGCTTGGTGTGAAGCGGCATCGACAACATTGTGCGGGGGATGGAGACCCCTCCTTCGTGGGCAATCTTTCTTAGTGATGATCGGGATCAAGGTGACCGTGATTTTGTTCACGGAAGAGACTTGATTGCCGGGAAGCGATACTCTTCGTGAGTGCTTCAACAACGTGGACGTAGGGGCGCCTTTGTGGCAAACCGAACCACGGGATAAATCCTCGTGTCGAGAGTTCGCTTCCTCTCATCCCTCTCCTTTAGCTTCCGCATTTCATATTGCAACTTGTGTACCTTTACTTTCTTAGTATAGTATCTTGCTAGGATTGGCTATATGTTGCAAAACTCTTTTGGGATGAGGGTTTCACACTAAGCTAAACCGAGTTGCACATCTAGATAGCTTGATCTAGTTTAAGTTTTGTGCAAACTAGTTGGAGCCAGAGGTTAAGGATTTTAGAGTGCCTAATTCACCCCCTCCCCCTCTTAGGCTAGAGCACCCGATCACTTTCAATAAACTTGATGGGTCACCTAATAAGGATTTACCTAGTCACCTAATAAGGATTATACCAGGATAATTACAAGATCACTTAATTTAATTGGAATATGGAGAACCATCCAAAAACAGTATAACCACAAGAACCATATGGCTCTGGTTTTGGCTGATTAATTAGAAATACTAGCTTATGATGATCTTACTGAATGGGCAAGAGGGGAAGCATCGATGGGGTATAGCTTGGTCCTCTTGAGGCTTTGATGTGTGGTCCTTTTTAAGGCACATCATTATTAGGGAGAGTTATGACCGCTTTGACTTGAAACCTTAGGGAATCGTCATGAGCTGTGAATCTTTGTAAACGCCTCGTAGCATCCCTATGCAATCACACCTCGGAAGTTGGTATTGTGCCTGATCAGTACAACGTGGTTGGATCCAAAGTTCTTCTAAACTTTTACGTGGTAAAAGTGTGCAATCTCTGCAGGGTGTAAAACTGATATATCAGCCGTGCTCACGGTCAAGAGTGGCCTAAATCCTGACATGATAATTGAACTTGAAGAACAAATAAACTGTGGTGCTTTGGCTTTATTATGATGGTTCCTTTATGTTTGTATGCTTAAGTGGGTTGGTATAAACTTATACTTGGTTAATAGATGCTTGCTGATAAAATATGATCAACTAAAAATGCTAACTGCTATAAACCTCAGCCTTTTCTTGTTGGCATTGCATTCTTCCCCCACTTGCTAAGTATCAACCATAAAAGTACTCACCCTTGCCTAATTGCTGTTCAGAAGAGACTATGCAAGTGGAGCACTTCAAGGAGTTCTAGGTGTGCGTTCACCAGTCAACAGCATGTGGAGGAAGCCGCTACTGTAGTACTAGTTTAGGATATCGATGAAACGATTAAAGACCTTCGTGTCTATTTATCGGAGTGTCATAAAGTTATTTATTCTCTTTTCTTACGTTTTGGGCAGTGTCTTTTGATATATTCACTTATAATGTCTATTATATGTGTGTAAATTTGATCCTAGCACACATATGAGATCTATTTGATTTCTTTCTGAAATCGGATGCGACACTTCACTACTGGAATAATATTCATTTCACTGACGCTGGGCGCGCAGGGGCGTGCGCAAATTACTCACCCACGATAATTTTGTAGACTTTTGTTACTCCATCCAACAAGCTTGTCAGAAGAAACAAGGCCACTTATCAATAACAAAATAAAATCTTCAATTATTGGATGCTCAAACGTGTACAATAAGTCTAAATTTTGTTTATTTCAGTGTCTCCAAGTCGCGCAACATCAGACGAAGAACAGTAGTGTTCCTAGAAAACGTAGCTTCGTCTGCATCTCGGATCTCGAGACCTTGAGAAACCACGTCAAGGCTGAAGCATGGTACAGAAAATTGTGAGCGACATGAGCCGTTTAGTAGGATTTTTTCTGCATCTCGCTTTAACGCGCCACACACGCTGATGAGAACGTATACAAACACCGAACGAGTCAATGGCGCCATATATAAATCTGACAAGGATTTGTACGTTGAAGCCAACGTGCGTGTACTAATTGGAGGTGGGTATGCACAGGCCATGGTTTAATTTGGAGCCGGTCTCCACTGATTTTTTCTTCCATGAAAACATCCAATCTGAATGTCTAATCCACGGATAGCCTCCATGAAGCTTCCTTCAGGCCGGTCGCCTTACTTCACACTGAACACCTACCAGCCAAGCAACAACCAGATGAAAGCAGCAGCAACTAGCAGCCTGGTCTTCACCATCGAGCCCTCGTATATTCCAACCCCACTTCCAGCACCACGACGGTGCCGACATGACCGAAAGGTGAGCCCCTGCTTACCTACGAGTACATGACCGACGTCTATGCATGAGGGTGCTCATCCTTGATGTTGTTACAGGGAAGAAGAATGTGCCAGCCCCTGCCACTAAAAGTAGTATGCGTAGAAAAAGCATAAATCTTCACTTGGATGCACAAACGCCCGACAAGTTTAAGGTCCTCTCTCTCAAAACAAAGGGGGTTAAGATCCTGTTTGTTTTAGCGTCGCCAATCCGAGCAAGATGAAGAACAGTAGTGTTCCTAGAAAGCTAGCTTCGTCTGCGTCTCGCATCTCCACCTTGATGAACCGCGCACATCAAGGCTGAAGCGTGTATTGAAAATCATGAGCGACGTAAGCAGTTTAGTAGGATTCTTTTCAAATCTTTCTTAAACGCGCCACAAATGACGCCGGGCCACGTAAGCTGTTCCTAGAAAGCTAGATTCTACTGACGTCAATGCACTGACGCATTGCACCGATGGGTGTCGGTTTAACCGGTACTGAAGACTTTGTGCCTCGAACTTTTCTGCTGCTTGACATGCTCTCTGAGTAATGCAAGCACAAATGCAACGACGTCTCTGGTAGTACCATTGGTTAAACCGGTGCTAATGCTGATTTTGACCAAGACCTTCTGGAGCAACACATCAGACACACAGGCAACTGTTCATTGCACCGACGCTCATATTCCAGTAGCGTTGGTTGATCCGGTGCTACTCTCTTTTCTTCACTTGATCATCGAATCAATTCAGAGATGCACCGACCCATTATATTTTTAGGGCGTCGGATTAACCGGTCGGCTGATTTCTACTGACATTTTCCCAAATCATCTCGGTTGTCATTTGGACACTTCTAAAATATTCTATCACTACTACATAAATCGAGGCGGTCAAAAAGTATTAACCGATGCAGTTTTTGCAACCGCCTCGGAGTGAAGGATACAGTTAATCGTAGCCTTAACCAAGGCCGTTTCCCTGCCTGCCTCGGTTAATCCTTTAACCGAGGCAGTTTTTCTAATGCAACAGCCTCGGTTAATCGAACAAAAAAATAAAAAAAGCAAAAGCCCGCTGAGCCCATCACTGGCCCATCGAGCCCATCACGTGTCCATCCGCCGCCGTGTCCCGTCGACGCCGCTGGATCCCACAGCCGTCACGTCCCGCCGGTCCGCTACGCCCGCGCCATGGAGGAGGGCCGCCGCCGCTGTGAGGGCCGCCTCCGCCACGCTCGCCAGCCGGATGGAGGAGGAGGAGAGGGGAGGGCGCCGGATCCGCCATGGAGGAGGAGAGGGGAGAGCACCGCGCTCGCCCGCCGGATGGAGGAGGAGACGGGAGGGTGGCGGATCCGCCATGGAGGGGGAGAGGGGAGGGCGCTGTGCTCCCTTGCTGTCGGCCTCACCTCAGATTCGACATCCCGCGGCTTGTTTCTCACTGGGTCGACGAGACGGGTGGGGTGGCGGCGCCCCCCCCCCCCCGGCTCCCTTGCTCAAGTCATTGCAGCGCAGGAGGGGCACCAGTGCGTGGAGGAGGGGGGAGAGGGGGGAGGAGTCGCTGCCGCTGGATCCCGCCGCCCCCGCGGCGGGACCTTGCTCAAGTCATTGCAGCGCAGGAGGGGCACCAGTGCGTGGAGGAGGGGGGAGGAGTCGCTGCCGCTGGATCCCGCCGCCCCCGCAGCGTCCCGCCGCCGCCGCCACTCGCACAGGGCCGGAGAGGGGGGGGGAGAGAGATGGGGGCGTGAGAGAGAGAGAGAGAGAGAGAGAGAGAGAGGTGTCGGGACATATGGGCGCGTGAGAGAGAGAGGGAGAGGAACGGAACCCTAACTCTCGACACATTTATATCGTAGATTGTCTGTGGATGTCTTAAAGGCGGACGGTCCGCCCTTGGTGGCGGACGGTCCGCTGCCAAAAAATGGCCATGGGAAACTTAACCTTGGTTGCTTTAGAACAACAGTCTCGGTTAAACAATATTAACTGAGGCGGGTATTTTAATGGTGCCCGCCTCGGTTAATTCATTTTGCGAGGTGGTTTTTGTAACCGTCTCGGCTAATAAAAAAATGACCGCCTCGGGCATTAACCGAGGCGGTTAAAAATTATACCCGCCTCCGAGGCCATTTTTAAAGGTCATGTAGTAGTATATCTCTGGTTTTTCACTATAACTTGGTATCTTGACAGTGATTTGAACATATTGACTATGCATTGGACTTCATCCATGGGATCTAGAAAATCTACAAATATACGCTCATAAACTATATTAATCACATTGATTATGTTGTCACACTGTCACAAAAATCACAATAATGGCCTTAATAGGGCCATGTTTCATACACTCAGCGATCGTCAGCGCCATTTTGAACCAAGATGATAAATCTTAGCTACTATGGTCATGTTTCAAAGAGTTCTAAGGAAAACAGAACAATTCTTGTGGACACCAAGTAAAACCCCGATTTCCATGTGCACCATTGCTTTGACAGCATTCCCGCAAGCACGTCTCACAAACACAAATTTAGCACTAGCACAAACTGATGGTACGGTGGTAGTATTAATGGAGAAATAGAATATTGTGGGTATAAACATTTTTTTTATTCATCGCAAATAAGGGGAAAAAAAAGAAGATAAGCATAGACGACCGTAAGATAGTAACTGATGAAGACGATTATTACACCACCGAATACATGCATATTTCGAAACAAACACGCGACAAAGATCGAAGCATATATAGATATAACTACATGGGTCGAAACAAACACGCGACGATTGGAAGCTTGACACAGTACACGGATATATCCTGCCGGCTGCACGCACACACTGCGCTAGCGCGACATCCCGGGATTCATGTGGGGCGAGGCGGTTGCTGCAGCGTCGGCTTTCCCCATCCTCTCCATGTTCTCCTCCCATCCTGCAGTAATAAGCTCATCGTCGTCAACACCCTGACGGGAATGCCGCTGCGAGGAACGCACGCGGGCGTTACTGCTACGCAGTACGTACCGAGGGACATGTCGAAGCCGCGTGCCTTGAGCTCGCGGTACTCCTGGCAGAGCGCGCAGGCCTCGCAGCAGAGGTGGACGCAGCAGTCGTCGCAGGGCTCGTCTGCGAGCCCGCAGCTTGGAGCGGTAGCCGCAGGAGTAGAGGTAGCCCAGCCCCGTCACCGCCGACAGCAGGAAGTAGAGCGCCCCGCTGGCGCAGCATGAGGTGGCCCCCTGGTCGACGATGCCGGCGATCCTCCCGAAGGTGACGCACGGGCAGAAGAACGTCAGGCAGCCTGCGGGGATCGGAGCAGTGCAAGCGAGCAGCGCATGCATGAGGCGCACGAAGAAGAAGCTACAGCCCATCGAGCAGCTAGACCATGGTTGGGTTGACGTTGAAGGAGACTACTCACAGCCGCCGACGTCGTCGAAGCAGTCGCAGAGGCCGGAGGACCACGCGCCGCTCGGCGGAGCGCTGTTGGCCATGCCGACGACCGGAGCGCCTTCTTGCTCTGATGGCTAGCCCTCGGTGAGAAAGCACAGGAACCGCTTGCGCTCGGCAGCGTTGCTCTGTGTTCGCGAACTGGGGGTGGTAGCAACTGGCGCGGTATTTAACCACGGGGCTCGGGCAAGGAGACACCTTAATTAGTGACGCAGAATTAAAATACGTCACTAGATTAATATTAATGACGTGGGTCCGGTTAAGTGCCGCCTGTGGTCTTGAAACGAAACGCGTCACTAATGATAAGTTATGAAGAATTTACATCATTAAATTTCATGAAGATCTAATGGTCTAAACTAACTCAAGAGTCCATATCAACTATGATTAATAAATAGCTCATTTTGGAATTAAAAAATTAAGAAAAATCAGGACATGCCCAAAGAATCCATACCGAGTACAATTAGTAAACATATAAATTTAGAATTAGAAAAATAAGAAAACTTATTATTTGTTGCAATGCATAATTAGGTGACAAGGGAAGCATAACAGGTAGACATCAGATGTGTCTTGCCGCAACCTCATCAGATAGTGACAAGAAATTGATGAAGTTGTGGATTGACTACGTTATGCTATTTTTTCTAAAAAAATAAAATTATATCATACAAGTTGTAGTCTTACAAACCAAGTCCAAACGGTTAGACACACACGAATACCTCCATGCATCACAAAAGCGCGACCTCGGATAAATCCACACACAAGCTGCAAAATACCATCGTCACGGCCGTGAAGCTCACCAGTGAAGGCCACGAGAGGCACCGACATCCAAAGGAGCCCATAATGATGCTCGGAGCATGTGCGGAGAAGCCTGCTAAGAGTCTAGAAGAGGAAGAAGATCTTGTTGATGAAAACCAACACCTTCGACCCAAGGATATAGATGAAAGTGGCAAAGCAGAGCCCTCGAATTCAGTGGAAGGGTTGCAACACAACAAACACGACAGAGATCCAAGAGGACTCGAAGAAAAAAATCTCAAAGCTGCTTAATAGAAAAGGCGGGGGGGGGGGGGGGTTGAAGCAAATCAGAATCACAGCATAAATCAGCATACAAAGACCTCACAAATTCACTTATGCAAAGAACATAAGGAAATCCGCATCACGAGCAAGCAGATCTACCGTGACTCTAACAAAAAAATAGAATAAGCAGATTCAAGTAGAAACTTGATACAAGAGAAGGATGAAGAAAAGAGGAAGGAGGAAGGAAGTGGAGGAGCCGAACCACGGGACCAAGAAAATGAAGGAAGTGGAGGAGATTTGGTCAGGCGGAGCAAAAGGAAGAAGAAGAGGGAGCGAGGAACCTTTATTCGGGTTTTCCTTACAGCCACCATAATGAAGAAGGCCACGAGGACGCTGGTGGCACCAGCAATAGCCACAACAGCAAAGGAGCGGCGGCGCGGCCACCAAGCATCCATCCGAGCACAACAGACCATAGATAATATACCATAATATACACTAGGAGAAGGGGACCGTGTCAGATCCGGGGCAGCGGGACTGCTTATAGGGATGGAATATTCTAGAGTAAGGGATAGCGCATAGCATGTACCTTATCCTCTTGTAACACCCGATTAGGTGTAGTACTAGTTGATATACAAGGAAACTACCGGACCATGTTGGAGTAGGACTCTGCTAGTATTCGGCTAGAATTTCCATATAACCCTATCCCCCCAGACAACATAAGGGCAGACAGGGATCCCTCCAAAACATCCCAGCGCAGGGCGCAATATACCAAACCACCACACAGGACGTAGGGTATTACGCTATTATGGCGGCCCAAACCTGTCTAAATTTGTCGGTGTTTCGAACCGCCGACTAGTAAATTTAGGATTGCGCACCTGGCCCGTATAGTGTACAAGCCTGACACAAAGGTTTATACTTGTTCGGGCGGACTGTCCCTATGTCTAGTTCGAGATGCTAGTGTTGCTTGCATGGTTTTTGCAGTAGGGGTTACAAACAGGCGAGAGAGGGATAGGATTCCCAAGTCTCTATTGTTGAGTGTGAGTTGTGTGCATGTGTGCGAGTGTTCGGTCCCCCCATCCCCCCCTCGCGTCGATGGTCTCCCCTTCTATCGGACCCGGGGCCACGGGATACCTGACGTGATACAGATCTGTATGAGATATAGGATGGGGCATGTTTCATACCTTGACGTCATGTAATGTACTCGTGTAGATTAGTAACTAGTCGGTATTGAAGGAAAGTACTCGAGGAGGACTCCTAAGCTCATATTGATCTAGGGTTTCATGTAATCCTATCCTTCTAGACTATATAAGGGCGTACAGGAACCCCTCTAAAGCATACACACAACATACAACCCTCAGGGAATACAAACCACCCAAAGGACATAGGGTATTACGTAACTTGTGGCCCAAACCTGTCTAGACCTTGTGTTGCTTGCACCATCGTGTTTCTGATCTCAGCAACTCCCTGTCTATAATCTATCACCTTAGGGTATCCCTTGGTGGGCTTGGTGGTAAAATATCGACAGCTAGCACGCCATGTAGGAGAGTTCACCGACAATCCCCTGGTGAATTTGCTAGCGATCCTCAACTCCACCGTTGTGCTCGAGGAGGGCACCATTTTCATCTTCGGCTCCTGGACCTGCATAGCCAATGGCTTTGGCGGCTTCACTAGCCACCTAGCCAAACCCGAGGAGTCAGAGGCACTGGCTCTGGTTCACGTTGATGGCGCCCACAAGCTTGCTGGCAACCTCGACAAACTTTGTCTTTCCGATCTAATCAAAAATTACTTAAATGAGCTCAAGGCGATCCCTCGCCCCAAGATAGGTAATGATGACCTAATAAAGGCGCATCTCGTACAACATCACTGAGTGCATTGAACTCAGACCGCTCTTCGAAGAACACAAAATAGGCTCGGACGAGGAAGACTTGACCTCACCAGATACCTGTCCAATCCTGACTATAAAATCAACCCAGTGTTATCATAATTGCTAAACAATAAACAGTCACTTATGTGTCGTTTAGCCCATTATTCGAGCAAAACTGGTGTTTAAACAGGCAAAACAGCCGTTTAACTATTCACAACAACTGATCAAATGGAAACAGTGTACCGCCGTGTAGTGTTTAAACGGTGTGTAAACGGGCCAAACGATTATTTAGGCGAACAATGCCGCAGGGCCAAATCATGCATTGGCAAGACAGGAAATCCTGTAGCCAAATTTACTCAAATCTTGATCAAAATTTTGACGAGCTACCCTTCCAAGAAAGTAGGGCACTAGCCGCCTCGGTGGGAGAAGAAACTCAAGGCACCAAGGACCATTCATGAGAAGTGTTCATGGTACGCATCATGGAGATCCACGAGTCGGATGATGACTCCATGGAGTGCGTCAACCTCGACAACTACCACTCGGACGACTTCGACAAGTAACTCTCCAACACCGCTGAAGTGGAGGTCACTACAGGAGACATCAGGACTAACATCAACCATGACCTACCCTACGCTCCCCCAAGCATCATAGTTACCATCAAGCTGGAAGATGATGGTGATGACGCATAAAGGGAGCACCGCAAGTTGAGAAACTACAAACATGCTGTCCGCAGGCATTGCGTAACCGAACACCAGCAAGAGCAGTACAGTGACTCGGACGACTGCTCCAACATTGATCTCTGCAACATCATCAACATCAGCCATGATGCTCACAACATCATCATCTCAAAAAGGCAAGAGCGCGAGGAGGTCGAAGTACATGAGAGAGACCAGACCGGAAGCGTAGGAGCATACACCCCCCTTTTATAGACCAAGGGAAGGGGTTGAAGTACATGAGAGAGAGAGAGAGAATAGCATGGAGAGGATCCTCGAGATCCGGCTACCTTCCTCCACGCACGGCCCCATTGGACCTGTAGATGATGATGGGGCCGTCCCCACCCCTCCCTCCGTTGAGACGGGCGACGTGCGCCCCAGTGGGATGTGCGGTGCAGGCCCCAGCGTGTCGGGCGGTGTGCACCTCTATGTGCTGGGCAACGTGCGCCCTGACGGTATGGGTGGCACGAGCCCCTGGCATGTCTAGCGGCGCGGACCTCGGGCACGTCTTGCGGCCTAAGCCCCGCCACGCCGAGCGGCGATGGCCCTTCATTATGGCCTGTCGACTCCGTGGGTCGCGTCGCGGTACGCCCTCAATTGTTCCTGTGTCAGGGACATTGACCCCTGGCTTGGCCATCCGCTTTGCGGGCCCCCGGTGAGACCACTTCTTTGAGAGGAATGAGGCCGAGTCCGACCCCTAAGGGTCGGGCAAGGCGGAGTCTGACCGAGATCAGTTGGTTCGCATTTGGATAGCACAGGGGTTTGTAAACACCGCTAGTGATGAAACAGAGGAATTGGAAGATGTAGGCAATCGCTACTTCGATGAGTTACTGACGTTCTCATTTCTGATGCAAGTGCAAAGGGAATTTTCTAACAATGAGGTATTCACAACTCATGATTTGCTACATGAGTTGGCAGAGAGGGTAGCCAGAAGTGATTTCCATAGAATTGATTTGAATGGCTTGCCAAAAGATATTCCGGCAGGGGTTCGCCATGTTTTCATCGAGACCAACAACGGAGCGAAGGTCGCCAAAAAAATTCTGGACTTGGGAAAATTGCGCACCCTGATCATTAAGGAGCGTTGTACATATGAAGATAGAAAGCAACCCATGGATGACTTAAAAGAAGTCTTTGATTGTTTGTTCATGACGCTGGGGGATCTGCGGGTGCTGATCGTTGAACTACAACATGAGCCAAAAGTGTTGTTAGTCCCAGCATCTGTTGATCGGATGAAGCATCTGCGTTATCTTGGACTTCGTGTTTCCGTTTTCGACACTATGGAGTTGATTTTGCCAAGCACATTTAGCAAGCTTTACCATATGCAGACCATAGATGTCAATTGTGTTTATTATTCCTACATGCCGGTATCCTGTCCTGAAGATATGGCTAATCTCATCCATCAAGGCCCATCAAAATTCGGATCGCTTGTTTAAAAAATCGTGATCCATCTTAGCCCAATTAGAAAGGGCCGTGCTTCGTCCTGTTCGCCTGCCCTACACTGCCACTGTGTGCGACTTATCAGCGCACCGACGGTCTCTGAAGATAATTTCAGAGACTTTATTTGCTCCATCCAACAAGAGTGCTACTAGACGACGGACTTAATTGTAGTCTCCATCCTATCATTTTCAGATAAACAAGGCCGCTTATCAATATCAATATGTGCGCTAACCCCTGCCAGTAAAAATATATAGGCGTAGGAAAATCAAATCTTCAATTGGAGGCACAAACGTACACAAGTCTAAGATCTTGTTTGTTTCAGTGTCAACATTCAACAGCAAGCAGCGTAAGACGAAGAATATAGTGCTCCTAGAAAACGTAGCTTCGTCTCTGCGTCTCGCATGGCACCAAAAATCGTGAGCGCCATGAGCCATTTAGTAGGATTTTTCCCGCATCTTGCTTTAACGCGCCACAGACGCTGAACCAAACGACGGGGCCAAAGTGTGTCTGTCTTGATGGCAATGTACACCTAAAACTCCGTATACAACACTGAAACGATCCAGTCAATGGCGCTATAAATCTGACAAGGATTAGGGGTGCACTATGCATTAGAGGTGCTCTTTTTTTCTGAGAGCATTCCTGAGCACGCATTTCATTAAGAAAAAGTGGGATTACAACGAAACAAGCAGCTGAGGCCACTGCACAAAGACAACCACCACGCACTAACTTACAAAGCAAGGGGAGAACCTGCTACACAATAAGAGAAACTACAAGCCTAATGAAGCCAAGCTTTAGGGGTGCTCATCCACCTTGAGGTTGTTACTGCAGGAAAGAAGAATGTGCCAGCCCCCGCTACTAAATGCCACTACTATGAAAATAGTTTGTAGGAGCGGGTAAATATGTATTTCTAGGAACCCCTACAAACCGATTTAAAAAATAATAAAAAAGCAACGCTCCACCGGCTACTCCTCGCCGGCGCCACTGCCAACTCGCATATCCGGTATAGCTGCTCGTCATTGTTTGTCGTTGTAGGAGATGGTGCCTGCACCCATGCTGGTACTTGTTCAGACGACAAAACAAAATCCGGATGGGTGGGATCCTCAAAACCTGAGGAACGAGAGTACTCTGTCCTATTTGTGATGAGTGAATTGTCAACCGTGCGGTGTGATCGTGGGCTTGGTCTTTGGATTGCAGGTACACGGGCGTCGAGTGTCGACGGGGAGCTGCCGTGGAGGTGCTGTGGCCAATGGACCGTGCGGTGGACGGCGGTGAAGGGCAGCCGGGACCGGAGCTTGGACCAGGCGGCAGCTGTGGCGTCCACTCCTAGATCGAGGGCGCAAGCGGCGACGGAAGGCGGGTTTCTTGGTTTGCGCCACAAAACCAAGGAGGCGGACGGCGGTTGAAGACGCCGAGTCGTGGAGGCACGGGCGTCGGTCTCGGGACTGACAGAGGCGACGGGCGTCGACAGCGTCTAGGGCCTCGCTGCGGGCGAGGAGGTGACGGGCGCCGGGCGGCGTCTAGGGCCGTCAGAAGGCTGAGGCGGGAACGGCGTCTAGGGCCACGGCGTGGAGGCGGGAATCTTCCTGCGCGTGAGGTTTTGGCGGTTTTCTCAAAACCGGCCACCTACCCGGGTTTCGCGGACCCTCCAAAACCGCGGACTGGATCTTCATCAAGACGGCGGCATCACGGAGAAGACTTCGTTTCGAAGAAAGAACCTCGGCCGTACAGGGGGTGCTGCAGGCCAACCGGTCTGACCGATCCCTGGCACCGGTCTAACCGGTCTAACCAACCGGTCTGACCGGTCCAGCGTATCGGTCTGACCGGTCCCGCGGGTATAAATACCCCTTCACTTGTGTTAGGTTTAGTGCGGCTTTTGTATTGTGTCCGTGAATTCTCTATTTCCCCAGGCCGCCGCCCCTGTGTTCCTCTTCCTTAGTTCATCTCTTTAGGGTAGATTTAAATGTTGTTTGTGTGAGAACTCTTGTGGATTTGATTGGGAAAGGAGGCCCTAACCTCCTCGTGCCCTCTGGGCGATTTGAATCAATCCATCTCCTCCTTTTGTGCGTTGTTTGATGAAATTTCGATTTCGTTTTTGGTGCACTTGATTGCGAGGAGTCCATGAGTTCTTTGCTGTGATTCCCGTGCTTCTAACCCTGTCCTAAACCCTCTGGAATCACTGGCGTGTTTAAATTCGATTTCTTGATTTCTTGAGAAAACCTCAATCCCTTTTGATCTCCCCTATAATTCTCACGATTCGTTGATCTTTAGGACGAGATCTTTTGGGGATATGTTCACGGGGTAGCGGCGAAGCAATCCCCCAAGTTTTATCGATTTTCGTGGTCATTTGGTCGAGATTCACCGTTTGAATCTAAGTTTTCGGGGGTTTTCTGGGTGCCACCGGTCAGACCGGTCCAGCGCACCAGTCAGACCGGTCCAGGCAGATCAGTTCTGCAGTTTTCCAGATCCGCTTCCAATTTGCTTCGTGGTTTCGCTTGCTCGTTCGAGGCCTTTTGTTTTGGTTTAGCTTTTCCATAGCTATTCCAAACTTTGGTCAGAACGCTTAAGGGCTTGGGTGATTTTTGGGATATAGGCCGACGGTTTGAATTTCGGAAGAAATTTTGATCGGCTCCCATTCACCCCCCCCCCCCTCTGGTCGCTGGCTTCGGTCCTTCAATTGGTATCAGAGCTTGGTTGATGTTTTCAGTACCTTAACCGGTTCGAAAACCACTCGGCGACCATGGCGAGTCTTGGTAAGATACCGGTGTTTTCCGGCGAGGACTATGCCTACTGGAAGGTTCGCATGAGAGCCTTCCTACAGAGCATGGGAGCCGATGTCTGCGAGATTACCACGAACCAGCTTTACGAGGTGCTGGCTGTTCGGACCACGCCTCTTCAGGTGACCCAGCACGAGGCTAACGCCAAGGCTGTCAATGCCTTGTTTGCTGGCGTTTCTCGTGCGGAGTTCTCACGCGTCCAGGATTTTCAGGAAGCCCACAAGATTTGGACGTGCCTTGAGAACTACCACGAGGGTACACCTCAGGTGAAGGCCAGACTGTTCGAGACTCACCGGCGTGAGTACGAGAACTTCACATATGAGCCGGGTGAGAGCATTGACCTGATGTTCAGTCGTTTTCAGTCGATTGTGAACAAGGTCAATGCGAACAGATCTGCTAGTGCCCTTGAGTACACAGAGCACAAGAAGGCTCTCAAGTTGCTCTATGCACTTGACCGTTCTGTGTGGGATCTCAAGGTGAACACGATCATTGAGTCTGCTGGCTATGAGACTCTGACCATGAACGAGCTTTTCAGCAAGCTCAAGGCCATAGAGGTGGATAACCAGACACGAGCCAAGCTCAATGGTGCCCCTCCTTCCAAGAGCGTCGCTCTTGTGACTGGCCCAGGTGGTGGATCGAGCTCTAACTCAAACTCTGCTCTTGGTTTTTCTCTTGCCTCTCTACCTTCTATTTCAGATGAGCAGCTGGAGACGCCGGGCGACGATGACTTGTGCCTTCTCATCAGCAAGTTCCAGCACGTCTACCACAACAGGCAGAGGAAGAAGAACCCCGGGTGCTACAACTGCGGCGATCTGAACCACTTCATTGCCGATTGCCCCAAGAAGTCCGGCGGTGGCCAGAACAACTCCTTCGACTACTACCGCCACCGCGACCGCGATGAGGGAAGCTACAACAAGGAGCGTCGGCGCCACAAGCACTGCAGTCGTGATCGGGGAGGACGCTTCGACAAGGAGTCGCTCAAGAAGCGCTTCCAGTACAAGGCCAAGAAGCGGGAGAAGGCCTTCCTGGCGCAGCTCAGCAACCTCGACAAGAGCTCCGACACCGACCGCTCTTCTTCACCGACCTCCGACGACGACGACAAGAAGAAGAAAAAGCGGGACAAGGAAGCCACCGTCTTCATCGGCCTTTGCTTGGCGGCCAGTCGGCGCAAGAGCTTCTGCACCATGGCGGGCGAAGCTGATGGTGCTCGTGCGTCTTTGGGTGGACATGCTACACCGATGCACTCCGGCTCTTCTCCTGGATCCGAGAGTGATTCAAAGGTCGGAGGCTTGGAGAACAGGTGGATCATGGACTCCGGTTGTTCGTGCCACATGACCGGAAATGACAAATGGTTCTCCAGCCTCACCCCGATGCGCTGAAAGGAGTACATTGTGTTCGGGGATAATGGAAGAGGAAAGGTACGTGGACTTGGCGCTGTTCGAGTTTCTGATCACTTTACCCTAAGAGAGGTTGCTTTCGTTTTGAACCTTGGGTTCAATTTGCTCTCTGTTTCGCAACTTCTTGATGAGGGGTTTGAGGTTCGCTTCAAGGAAGGTTGTTCGCGTGTTTTAGACTCCAGAGGAGATTTGGTTTGCAGGATTACACCTCGCGATCGGGTTTTCTTGGTTGACTTCTCTGGAACTCCTCTTGGTCCTTCTCGTTGCTTGTTGGCCGGTCCTTCTTCTGATTTGTGGAAGTGGCATAGGAGACTTGGACATTTGAGTTTTGACTTGTTGTCGAGACTGAGCTCACTTGGCCTAATCCAAGGATTGCTCAAATTGAAGTTTGAAAAGGACCTTGTTTGCCATCCGTGTCGCCACAGGAAGATGATTACCGCTTCTCATCCGCCTGTTAATCAGGTGATGACCGCTCACCCTGGAGAATTGTTACACATGGACACAGTAGGTCCTTCTCGGGTGATGTCTGTTGGTGGGAAGTGGTACGTTCTTGTGATTGTGGACGACTTTTCTCGCTATTCTTGGGTCTTTTTTATGAGAACCAATGATGAGGCTTTCGAGTTTGTTCGAGACTTGATCTTGAGTTTGAAAAATGAGTTACCCCAGGCTATGAGAGCGATCCGCAATGACAATGGCACAGAATTCAAAAATGCTTATTTTGATGCCTTTTGCAGTGATCAAGGGCTTGAATACCAGTATTCTTCTCCCTACACTCCATAGCAGAATGGAGTTGTAGAGCGGAAGAATCGGACACTGGTTGAGATGGCGAGGACGATGCTCGATGAGCATAGGACTCCTCGTAAATACTGGGCTGAGGTGGTTAACACCACTTGTTACGTGTCCAACCGCATTTTCTTGTGCGCTTTCATGCACAGGACTTCTTATGAGTTGCGGTTTGGACGCCAGCCCCGTGTTGACCATCTCAGAGTTTTCGGTTGCCGGTGCTTTGTGCTGAAAGATGGAAATCTTGATAAGTTTGAGTCTCGCTCGTCTGACGGTATTTTTCTCGGTTATGCTTCTCACTCTAGAGCGTACCGTGTGCTGATTATTGATACTAACATCGTCAGAGAGACTTGTGAAGTCACTTTCGACGAGACTGCACCGTGCAATTCTTCTGTCTTTGAAGTTGCAGGAGATAATGAGCTCGGCACCTCCATCTTTGAAGCTGAGGAGGAGGAAGCTGCAGATGGCGAGGCTGAGGCTACCACGCGTGCTGTGGACCCAGCTATCTCTACTACGAGCTCGGACGATGATGACGGCCCCAACCCGACTACATCTACTTCCCGGGGGCTGTTCGAGGAGGTGACTCAGGCTTCACAAGTTGCACCTGAGGAGACACCAGTCTTGGTTGAGGAGGAGGCGACTTCGACACGGGAAGCACCGCGACACATTCAGCGTCGCCATCCACCTCAACAGATGCTAGGTGATCTCAACGAGCGAGTCACCAGGTCCAAGGTAACAAGTATCGCTGGCTTTGCTCATTCAGTGTTTGTTGCTCTTTTGAGCCCAAAGATATTGGACACGCTCTTTCTGATTCTAATTGGGTCAATGCCATGCATGAGGAACTTGAAAATTTTGAAAGAAACCAAGTTTGGGTTTTAGTCGAGCCTCCACCTGCTTGTAATCCCATCGGAACGAATTGGCTTTTCTAAAACAAGCAGGGTGAGGATGGTTTGGTTGTTCGGAACAAGGCTCGTCTTGTTGCCCAGGGGTTCTGCCAAAAAGAGGGTATTGATTTTGGGGAAATCTTTGCTCCTGTTGCTCGTTTGGAGGCTATTCGAATCTTTCTTGCATTTGCTGCTTCTAAGGGTTTTAAGGTTTTCCAAATGGATGTTAAATCTGTCTTCTTGAATGGTTTTATCGAAAAAGAGGTTTATGTGAAGAAACCCCCTGGTTTCGAAAATCCCAAGTTTCCAAACCGTGTTTATAAACTTCAGAAAGCTCTTTACGGTTTGAAACAGGCACCTAGAGCTTGGTATGATAGATTGAAAACTTTTTTGCTGGCTCAGGGCTTTAAAATGGGATGTGTTGATAAAACTTTGTTCCTCATGCGATCTGGCACTGATTTCCTTTTGGTTCAGATATACGTGGATGATATTATCTTTGGTGGCTCTTCTCACGCTCTTGTCTCCAAGTTTTCTGAGTGGATGTCCAGAGAGTTCGAGATGAGCATGATGGGTGAGTTGCAGTTCTTCCTCGGGCTGCAGATCAAGCAAACTCCTCAGGGCACTTTTGTCCATCAAGCCAAGTACACTAGAGACTTGCTGTGAAAGTTCGACATGAGCGACTTGTCTCCTCAGCCGACTCCAATCAGCACATCGACGGCGCTTGATGAGGACTTGGACGGCGAGGCGGTGGACCAGAAGGAGTACCGGAGCATGATCGGCTCTCTCCTATACCTGACGGCGATGCGACCGGACATCCAGTTCGGCGTCTGCCTCTGCACACGATATCAGGCTTCGCCGCACACCTCTCACAGACAGGTGGTGAAACGCATCTTCAGGTATCTGAAATTCACCCCCTGCATTTGGTCTTTGGTATTCTGCGGATTCTTCTCTTGTTTTGGTGGGCTTTTCTGATGCCGATTTCGGTGGGTGTCGGTTGGATCGCAAGTCGACATCCGGCACTTGTCAATTTCTTGGTACATCTTTGGTGTCTTGGTCCTCTCGCAAGCAGGCTAGCGTAGCGCTTTCTTCCACAGAAGCCGAGTATGTTGCCGCTGCTAGCTGCTGCTCCCAGATATTTTGGATGAAACAAACCTTGCAAGATTATGGCTTGAGTTTTGGTAGGGTTCCCCTCTTTGTAGACAACATGTCAGCCATTAGCATTGCAAAGAACCCTGTCCTACACTCCAGAACCAAACACATAGATATCCGGTTCCACTTCCTGCGAGATAACCATGAGAGAGGCCACATAGACTTGATCCATGTCCCTTCAGAGAGGCAAACCGCAGATATTCTCACCAAACCGCTTGAGCAGGACACTTTTGCTCGCTTGCGAGGGGAGCTTGGGGTTTGTTACCCCTTTTGATTGCTGACTTTTCTTTGGTTAGCTTTGTAGATTTTATTTGCTTCTCTTTGTTTTTTAGGTTTGGTAGTTGAATTGTGCATATGCATTGTACATGTTTGCATTTTGCATTGTCTCACTTGCACTAGCATTCTTGAATACAATGCTATGACCTTCTAGTGCCTGCTAGTGTGAGTTGATAAACTTGATCATGTATAGCTTGCTCCATTGTGTATATGACATCATCTGAGTTAAGCTATTTTGATTTGAAAATCTGAAAACATGATCACCCTGTCTTGGCTACTAGCATGTTAGGGCGTGTTCATGTGCTTTGCTATCTTATTCATGCTAGTGTGCCTTTTCGTTCAGCAATTCATACTTGAAATGATCTAAATCTGATAAAATTGCTTGAACTATTCTTGAAATGGATTGAAAGATCCAGGTGGGATTGCTTGTCGCACTGATCGAGCTTTCGGGACGGCTCACTTTGTACTTGTGAGAACCCGGGCAAGGCTGTGCATGACTGAAACGAGTGTTTTAAGCTTCTGATTGTCTTTTGGCATAGGCTTGGCCTCGTTGCTAAGTAAAGCATGACAAGCTTTCAACCCCTGGCATTAAGAATTGCTTGATATAAAATTGATTGAAAAATGAATGTTGGCAACTTGTTTTGGCTGGTTTGGCTCGCCTGTATGAGTTTGAGTAGCACTGCTTTCATTTCCTACTTGTTAGTGCTAGATCATGGGTGATGCTTTTATTTCTCCTAAACTGAACTTGACTAGCTCTAGACTGATTTGATATACCCTGTTGAGCTAGATACAGGTCTTGTTTATGGATGCACACATGCTTGAGACTAGATGTTGCTCATACCTTTGTATCCCTGAATACTTTCACTTACACCTCCTGCATTGCATTCATTGCATTGCATCTATTCAGGGGGAGTCTCAGCTTCAGGGGGAGCTCTAGGTCTTTGTAGCCTTGATGTGTGCATGTGCCAACAAGGGGGAGAATTTTGAGAGAAGTGATCGAACAAGGGGGAGACTTGTTTGATTTTTGAAAAACTTGTTGTGCACAGGGCTTTGAGAGTGCATCAATTTGAGAGAGTTGCACATGTGAGAGGGAAAAACTTTGCTTGTGGAGTTTCTGCTTTGGTTTTGGCTCCTGGTTTTCCTCGTTTTTCCTCTGCTTCTTGCATGACTGCGTCGAGCGTTACCTCTGTCTTTGAGGAGTCATGTTTTGGCTTTTGATCGATTGCGTCGAGCCATTGCCCTTGTCTTAGGGGATCGATCTGTGCTTGAGTAAGTGACTGGTCTTGCCTCTCTGAGCTTTATGTCACTTGCTTGAGTTCTTTATTTTATTGTTTCTTTTTATCACTTCTCTTAGTTCATTTGTGGTGTGTTGACAATGCACTCATCAAGGGGGAGATTGAGGAACGAGAGTACTCTATCCTGCTTGTGATGAGTGAATGTCAACCGTGCGGTGTGATCGTGCACTTGGTCTTTGGATTGCAGGTACACAGGCGTCGAGTCTCGACGGGGAGCTGCCGTGGAGGTGCTGTGGCCAATGGACCGTGCGGTGGACGGCGGTGAAGGGCAGCCGGGACCAGAGCTCGGACCGGGCGGCAGCTGTGGCGTCCACTCCTGGATCGAGGGTGCAAGCGGCGACGGAAGGCAGGTTTCTTGGTTTGCACCACAAAACCAAGGAGGCGGACGGCGGTTGAAGACACCGAGTCGTGGAGGCACGGGCGTCGGTCTCGGGACTGACGGAGGCGACGGGCGTCGACGGCGTCTAGGGCCTCGCTGCGGGCGAGGAGGTGACGGGCGTCGGGCGGCGACTAGGGCCGTCAGAAGGCCGAGGCGGGAATGGCGTCTAGGGCCACGGCGTGGAGGCGGGAATCTTCCCGCGCGTGAGGTTTTGGCGGTTTTCTCAAAACCGGCCACCTACCCGGGTTTCGCGGACCCTCCATCAAGGCGGCGGCATCGCGGAGAAGACTTCGTTTCGAAGAAAGAACCTCGGCCGTCGGATGAGATCGTGTACAGGGGGTGCTGCAGGCCAACCGGTCTGACCGGTCCCGCGGGTATAAATACCCCTTCACTTGTGTTAGGTTTAGTGCGGCATTTGTATTGTGTCCGTGAATTCTCTGTTTCCCCAGGCCGCCGCCCCTATGTTCCTCTTCCTCAGTTCATCTCTTTAGGGTATATTTGAATGTTGTTTGTGTGAGAACTCTTGTAGATTTGATTGGGAAAGGAGGCCCTAACCTCCTTGTGCCCTCTGGGCGGTTTGAATCAATCCATCTCCTCGTTTTGTGCCTTGTTTGATGAAATTTCGATTTCATTTTTGGTGCACTTGATTGCGAGGAGTCCATGAGTTCTTTGCTGTGATTCCCGTGCTTCTGACCCTGTCCTAAACCCTCTGGAATCACTGGTGTGTTCGAATTCGATTTCTTGAGTTCTTGAGAAAACCCCAATCCCTTTTGATCTCCCCCATAATTCTCACAATTCATTGATCTTTAGGACGAGATCTTTTGGGGATATGTTCACGGGGTAGGGGCGAAGCAATCCCCCAAGTTTCATCGATTTTCGTGGTCATTTGGTCGAGATTCACCATTTGAATCTATGTTTTCGGGGGTTTTCTGGGTGCCACCGGTCAGACCGGTAGGCAAGACCGGTTAGACCGGTCCAGCGCACCGGTCAGACCGGTCCAGCGCACCGGTCAGACCGGTCCAGGCAGATCAGTTCTGCAGTTTTCCAGATCTGCTTCTGATTTGCTTCGTGGTTTCGCTCGCTCGTTCGAGGCCTTGTGTTTTGGTTTAGCTTTTCCATAGCTATTCCAAACTTTGGCCAGAACGCTTGAGGGCTTGGGTGATTTTCGGGATATAGGCCGACGGTTTGAATTTCGGAAGAAATTTTGATCGGCTCCCATTCACCCCCCCTCTGGTCGCCGGCTTCGGTCCTTCAAAACCAGACGACTGTATGCAGTAAACTGTCTCAGTCAGGGTACCATGCAGGAAGGCATTCTTGACGTCGAGCTGATAAACAGGCCAGCGCTGAGAGAGTGCCAGAGAGAGCACTGTGCGAACAGTGGCTGGCTTCACCACAGGACTGAAAGTCTCCTAGAAATCCACACCAGGCCGCTGGGAGAAACCACAAAGAACCTAGCGCGCCTTATACCGTTCTAGAGACCCATCCGCCTGGAACTTGTGCTTGAAGATCCACTTCCCGGTGACAATGTTGGCCCCAGCAGGATGAGGCACAAGATCCCAGGTGTGATTATGTAGTAGAGCCTCATGTTCCTCTACCATAGCAGCTCGCCAATGAGGATCGGCCAGAGCACTATGGTAGGTTTTCGGGATAGGAGACGGGGCGGTGGCATGGAGGATCGGGCGAAGCGGCATCCGATACCCAGTCTTTGCCCGTGTCGCCATGCTGTGCTCGTTGCTGACTGGAGGAACGGCCACAATGCCCTTGGGAAAGGAGGGCGGGCCGTCAGGCACAGGAGCTGGAGCGCGCGGGTGATGTGAGTACACCTTGGTGATCTCATGCGGTGGTGGCAGACAGAAGACCATCGGAGGAGCACCGGACGTGGCCGATCTTTGCCCGTGTTGCCATGCTGTGCTCGTTGCTCACTGGAGGAATGGCCACAGCGCCCTTGGGCAAGGAGGGCGGGCCGTCAGGCACAGTAGCTAGAGCGCGCAGGCGGCGTGAGTACACCTTGGTGATCTCATGCGGTGGTGGCGGACAGAAGACCGTCGGAGGAGCACCGACGTGGCGCGGGAGGAGGGATACCCGGCATGCGCCGCGCAAGCGGGACGTAGAGCGCGCGCACTGGGGACCTTGAGGGCGATGCCGCGCATGGCACTGGCGAGTCCAGAGTGGACTCCAACAAGGCTGCTCGTGGCGCAGGGGAGTCCGACCTGGACTCTAGGGGGCCGCGCGTGGCGCGGTGGTCGGGTACCCGGCGCATGCCACGCAGGCGGGACGTAGAGCGCGCGTGCACCGAGGACCCAGAGGAGGACACCAGGGGCTCCGCGGGCGTGGGAGCCATGAGGGGAGCTGAAGCCGGCGCGGCGCTGGAGGAGGCGCCAGGGGGGTCCTGCAAGAAAAACTTTGTGCATCGATCCAATAGGAATGAGCACAACATCAGTAGCATCTAAAAACTCGAAGTCCACAGCCTGGCAAGGGCCGTTATGCTCAGCAAAGGGAAAGGCAGTTTCATCAAAGATGACATGCCGCGAGATGATGACTCGGTTAGAAGAGAGATCAAGGTAGCGGTATCCTTTGTGATGAACGGAATAGCCAATGAAGACGCACAGGGTAGAGCGTGGGGCGAGTTTATGGGGAGCTGTGGCAGAGAGGTTTGGGTAACACTTGCAACCAAAAAACCCGAAGATGATCATACGCCGGCGGTTTGCCCAGAAGGGCAAGGTGTGGCGTGGAGAAGTCGAGGGTTTTGGTTGGCAAGATGTTAACCAGAGAGGTCGCCGTGGAGAGGGCCTCAGCCCAGTAGGTGGGGGGCATGGACACCTGAAACAGCAGGGAGTGAATGACATTATTTGTGGAGCGAATAATACGTTCAGCTTTACCGTTTTGAGGCAAAGTGTAGGGACAAGACATGCGAAGATGAATGCACCTAGTGAGGAAGAACGTGCGGGTACTGGAGTTATCAAACTCCTTGCCATTGTCGCACTGAACTTCTTTGACGAAAGCACCAAACTGAGTGGTGGCGGAGGAGATGAAGTTAGACAGCGCACTGAAAGTGTCAGACTTAAAACGGAGAGGAAAAGTCCACAAATAGTGAGTGCAATCATCAAGTATGACCAAATAATATTTAAATCCTGAAATGCTAGCAACAGGAGACGTCCATAGATCACAATGAATAAGATCAAACGGATGAGTAGCACGAGACAAAGACGCATGAAAAGGCAGACGAGTATGTCGCCCCAACTGACATGCATGACACAACTGTGAACAATCCTCTAACTGAAAGGAGACACTAGTAGCAAGCTTGGACAAAGCTTCGTGGCTGGGGTGCCCGAGACACCTATGCCACAGTGGAGAGGTAGCTTTGGCGACGAAGGAAGAAGCTGGTGGGAGGCGGAGAGGGTACAGCGGGCCGGAGCTATTGCACCTGACGATCTCTGTCCGTGACAGAAGGGCCTTCACAGAGCAACCAGCGGGGTCAAACTCAACAGAGCAATTATTATCGATAGTAAACTAGCGAATAGAGATAAGATTCTTAATAATTTGTGGTGACACAAGAACATTATTAAGATGTAGAAAAGGAGATAACTCTGTGGAACCAGTGGCTGTGACAGGGATGACGGAGCCATTACCGACAACAATGGATGAAGGAGTAGGATACCGCGGGGAGCAGGCATGCGAAAGTATATGTGGAAGAGAAGTCATGTTAGAAGTAGCACCTGAGTCGAAGTACCACTCGTTGGAGGGAGGCTGGTTCAGCGACGCCATGCTAAACGCGGAGGCCAGTGACTGCTGATCCCAGGAGGGGAGGCCGGCCATGGGGTGGTAGAGCCCTGGGGTAGTCCACTGGCCGGCGCCGTCAGTGGCCGTAGAAGGGGCAGCAGCCTGCTGCTACTGCGGGACGACGTACAGCAGCTGCTGCTGGGCGAAGAGGGCCTCCTGCTGTGGAGGTTGTGGTATGCGCGCCAGAGGGGGCGGGGACCAGGCCACATCTGGATGGTCCCCCTCCAAGTGTTGTAGAAGGTAGGCCAGGGAGCACTGGATGTTGCGCCCTTGGCCCCAGGGGCGCCACCAGCCTACTATGCCTGCGCCCCCTAGGCGCGCTGGCTGGCACCGCCCGCGCTGTTGCCGCCCGCACCGTTGTTGCGGTTGCCGCCGCCGCGTCTGCTGCGACGGTTCGAGGACTTGGCGCTCGAAGAATTGCCCCCCCCCCCAAGTCAGAAGCAGCCTGCTGCTGCTGAGGGGCAGAGGCCGCAGGCTTGGTGGAGGCGGTGAAGGCGGCGGCAGGGGTCTGCCGATTCTCCAGAGTGATTTCCTCAAGGTCGAGGTCATCACGGGCCTCCAGGAAGCTGGGGAAGGGATGGGCATGTCGGAGAAGCGTCCCAACGTGGGTGAAGCGCTCGTTGAGGCCTCGGATGATGTTGAGGACGAGTGTCCGATCGGTGACGATCTCACTGAGGGCGCCGAGGTCGTCGGTCATTTTCTTCATGCGGCGACAGTAGTCGGTGACGGAGAGGTCACCTTGGACAAAGTTGCGGAACTTCGTCTCCAGCTGGATGGAGCATGCCTCCCGGTTGCCGAGGAAGAGGGACTCGACGGCAAGCCAAGCGTCCTTGGCAGAGGCGCCTTGGGAGGAGATGATCTCGGCGAGGTCGTCGATGAGGGTCCCGAGGATCCAGGACATGACAACACAATCCATGCGTGTCCAGTCCGGGGAGGGAGCAGCAGGGGCGTTGAGGTGGACGTGATCCTGGAGGGAGAACTTGCCGAGGGTGAGCAGAAACTGATTGCGCTAGTGGTTGAAGTTACCGAAGTCGACATCGAGGACGATCGGAACGAGACTGCGAATGTTGGTGACGGCAACCGCCAGTGCATGCAGATTCAAGAGGGCAGCAGCCTCGTGAAGGAGCATGGCCGCGTGAAGATCGGCGGGGGCGCTGTCGGTGTTGAACCGCGATGGCTTTGGAGGGGCGATCGCGGCCTCAGCGGCGGCGCGCTCGAGGGCCGCGCGCTCGAGGGCCACGCACTCGAGGGCCGCGCGCTCGAGGGCAGCGTCGCGGGCGTGGATGGCGGCGGCGGCCTCCCCCTCAGCCTTGAGGGCGCGCGCCAGGGCAGCATTGTGGGCGTCTTGCCGCTCCTTGGCAAGGCGCTGGGCTTCCAGGGCGGCGGCGTTGGCGGCTTCCTGAGCCGTGCGCCGGGCGATCTCGTCGTCCTGGGCAGCCTTGGCGGCGGCGGCCTTGGGAGATGGCGGCGGGGTGCCGGCCATGGGTGCAGCGCGACAGAGAGTCGGCGCGCAGGGGTGGGCGCGCATGGCGGGAAGCCGGCGCGCAGGGAGAGGTGGGCGCGGCGCGGCGGAGGGCAGGCGCGCTAGGGCAGCGGAAGATGGATCCGGGAGAGAACCCGGACTCTTGATACCATGAAAGCAGAGAAAGGTTCGGGAATTGGATGATTGATTAATGAGGGTACAGGGTACAATATATAGGCAATGATCGTCTAGGGTTAGGGTTTATAAAACACACCCAATCAACCATGATCCTTGCCTAATGCGAATCAATCTATCACAAAGCCCACGGCAGCCAAGCCAATAGGCCGGCGCCCCACAGCCCAATAGGGCGGCCCAATCTATCACGCTAACATATTCTATAATCTCTATCGGATTGTTGACACATTTTGATTACAGATTATTGTATCTCCTGTTCCATCCATATTCATAGTTTTCCCCCTTTTCCAATCGCACCTTTGTGCCCATCGGTTCCTTTTTTTTTAATTCATGCCGGACCAGGAAATTTGAGCAAGATATGTTTAGTCATGCGGACAGTTGCACTGGGTCATGTGCAAATGTGTAGAGTACTTTCTAGGATAGTAGTTGTTTGAGACTAATATAACTTTGGTGCTTCTTGCAGATGGATTATTCTTTCCTGTCTATTATTCTTCAAATCAAATTGAGGAAAAGAATAGAGCACATAGAATATATTCTCAATGACTCGAAGAAATCACATCTGCTCAATCAAGATAGCAGCAGTAGCAGTGCAATTCCGGAGGAAAGCAGGAGGCAGGAGGAAGTTACTAACTTGCATAGAAGAATTGATCGGAAGGTGTTCGGTCGTGATGAGGAGCGTGAGCGTATATGTAGTATGCTTCGAAAGGGATCAAATGCTGATGGACCAACCTCCAGTAGCAGTAAACCTTATTCTGTGTTTGGCATACATGGCATTACAGGATCCGGGAAGACTACCCTGGCTCAATATGTTTGTGATCTTGAGAAGAAGGCCGAAGACAAGCATTTTGACCCTGTCATGTTCATTCATGTCTCAGAGACTTTCAGAATAGACAAGATATTTCGTGACATGTTGAGCGAGATGGGACAACAATCTGGCAGCAACGGTCTTACAGCTCTACGTGATGAGCTGAAGGAAAACTTGAAAGGAAAACGTTTCTTGTTGGTACTGGATGATCTCTGGGTCAATGATAAAAATCAGAAGGAACGGGATCTTGTACTTGATGCAATCAATGCTGGGCAGTGTGGAAGTCGAATCCTGGTGACAGCTCAAAAAAAAGATGCAGCTGCAGCTCTAGGTGCTCAGGAGCAGAACTCGATACCTGATTTGGAAGAGGAGCAGTATTTTTCAATGTTCATCCACTATGCCCTAGAAGGCATAAATTCTGATCATGACAGATATATATCAATAGGTAGAAAAATTGCGAAAAAGCTGTGCAGATCACCAATTGCAGCAGTAACAGTAGCACGGAGGCTTCATACGAACATAAGTATCAGCTTCTGGGAAAGAACAGCGAATGATGTTGTGCTGAATGAGACCATGGGAGCTCTGTGGTGGAGCTATCAGCATCTTGGTGCTGACACCAGGCGATGCTTTGCATACTGCAGCACTTTTCCAAGAGGATATGAGCTAGAACGAGATGAGTTGGTTCGCATCTGGATAGCACAGGGGTTTGTAAGCACCAGTAATCATGCAACAGAGGAATTGGAAGATGTAGGCAATCGCTACTTTGATGAGTTATTGACATTCTCATTTCTGATGCAAGTGCAAGGAAGATCAATGTTTAAAGCTGAGGCATTCAGAATTCATGACCTGCTACACGAGTTGGCAGAGATGGTTGCTGGAAGTGACTTCCATAGAATTGATTTGAATGGCTCGCCAAAAGATATTCCGGCTGGGGTTCGCCATGTTTTCATCGAGACCGACAATGGAGCAAAGGTCATCGCGGAGAAAAATCTGGACTTGGGAAAATTGCGCACCCTGATCATTAAGGACTTTTGTACATATACAGATAGAATGCAACCCGTGGATAACTTAGAAAAAGTCTTTGATTGTTTGTTCAAGAAGAAGCTGAGGAAACTGCGGGTGCTGATCGTTATACTAAAACATGGCACAGAAGTGCTGTCACTCCCAGAATCTGTTGATCGGATGAAGCATCTACGTTATCTTGGTTTCCACGCTTACGGTACGACGAAGTTGATTTTGCAAAGCACATTTAGCAAGCTTTACCATATGCGGACGATAAATGCTCCTATGCGGAGGGTATCCTGTCCTGAAGATATGGCTAATCTCGTCCATTTGCGGCACATCTCGGACTGGCTGCATTTCCCCAACGTTGGCAGTCTGACGTCACTCCAAACACTGCCATGCTTCTATGTTCTGGAGCAACAAGGGTACGAGTTGAAGCAGCTGGAGCGCCTAAACAAGCTCCGGGGCGCTCTGCAGATATGGGGTCTTTGGATTGTCGGAAGTAAAGAGGAAGCTCTCGAAGCTCACCTAGCCCGCAAGGAGCGACTCACACGACTGGACCTGCGCTTCAATGGAAACAACCCTGACGTCGAAGCAGAGGTACTTGAGGGCCTTAGCCCCCCAAATGATCTTTTAGAGCTCGTGATCTGGTGGTACAACGGTTCAAGGTATCCTAGCTGGATGCTGAGTCGGCAGCAACCAGACGGGCCAAAGCGCCTGCAAACACTTGACTTCATTAGTTGCAGCCGATTGGCGTCTATTCCTGAAGATACCGAGCTCTTCACTCATCTGCGTGAACTCCACATTAATGGGTGCGACTGGGACCGCTTGCCAGAAAATATGGAGCGCCTCATGTCGCTCCAGAATTTGGTACTTTGGGGATGCCATAAGGTGGAGCTCCTTCCGACGCTGCCCCAGTCTCTTCGGAAGATTCAAATCTCTGCATGCCGCGCGCTCAGTAAAACTTGTAAAGAAGAGGGACACGAGAATTGGCATAAGATCCAGCACATTCCGGAGAAGGACATTCTTTTTTAAGGACGGACGATTTGTGAATCCATCTGTCAAGCAGAGCAGACATCGGGAGACCAGGCCGTGTCAGGAATGCTGCGCCCGGTCCGTGACACATTCTAGTAGCTTTTGCTTGTTTATTACTGTGATCCGTGAGCGAAACGGATAAATGCTCTACTCGTGTGCTCCCAACTATTATGGGTTTGTGCATTGCTTGCTTGTTTCCTTCCTGTACGCGCATACTCTAGCTTGTTTACTGTGATCCCAACTGTTGGCTGAATAATGCTGCCTGACTGCCGAGAATGCAATGCACTAGCCATCTGATGGCTCAAACTAACATCTGTATTTGTCCTCTCAATTGGTGTATGCAAGAGAAACTTTGTTTTTTTGTGTGAGAATGTGGAATTACATTGGTGGCAGCCTGCACGAATGCGGGGATTCTTAATTAAGCACCCCTTGTTTCCTGTAGGATGCACATCATCCTTATGACCTCTGCTTCTTGATGTGCTTCTTGATGAGCTTTTTGGCCATTGAGCTCCGCCCAACCCTGCGCACCCCTTTTTTTCTGCAGAGTTTCTGAATTTCGGTGCTTGCTTGTCGTCAGGCTCTGCAACTCTTGCGTCTTGCACTCTTGCTTATTAATTACTAGTATTTTTTTTTCTTTGAGAATTTAATGACTAGTACTAGTATTTTACGACGTCGATGCAAGCAGGCCCGTCCAGCCTCATGCAGGCTTATCACAAATTGCTTAGAACGTTTGACGCTCATCACGTACAGGGGCAGCCTCAACAACAACAATAAAGAAGGCTGACGTATATATAACAGTCAAGAACGTTTTTGTTTAATCCACAAGCAATGTTCAGAGCAGAGACACCGCAAAATATGGTTGGTTTCCAGCACAACAATTCTTGCCATCTGATTCATTCCCAGAATGCCTTACAGGCTCGCACAGCTACTGGGCAGCATAGATAAAAACACTGAATTGTACAGCGCACTATACTACCAGTATGGGCCAACCTATGATCTATCATTTGATCATTTCAGACTGCTCGTGAGCTGGACACAAGAGGAAAAAAATATCTTACATAGGAGTATGCCAGTTGAAGCCACTGCATAATCATGAAGAGAATTGGGGCAGGCCCTGATGCATTATCGTGAACCCTCCCAAGGTCCCCATACACGGTCATCATCCAATTTACTCCCCGTGGATGGTGGCGCTGCACGCCGCGCCCTCCTCCCAGCACCCGGCACTCGATGGCCGTGACGAGGCTGGCGAGCGCGAAGCCACTGAGGGGCACGTCACGCTCCAGCGTGACCTGCGGCAGGGCGAAGGCCGTGGAGTCGAGGCCGCAGCGGACGCAGCCGGAGATGGCGGTGTACCAGGAGGAAGACGTTCGGTGCGGCATCTCGTCGAACAGGTGGAGGGCCGCGGCTGGGGACGAGCGCTGTCGAGGATGGTTGTGGAGCGGAAGGCGCCGAGCGGTAGCGCGCGGCGGAGGGGCGAGGCCGCGGACGGCGCGCGCAAGGAGCGGGTGGTCGGCGAGGCCGTAGAAGGCGGGCGTCCGTGAACGCGGCGGCGACGGGGTGCGACCGTACGCTTGTGGTGGAGGAAGGGAAGAAGGCGGTGGGTCGAGGGGAGAGAGGCAGGCGCAGGGGACACGGAGCCTGCCCATTTTCGTGTGATTTTTTTTCTTACCGAGAAGGAAGAAGAAACTGGAGAAGACAGTTTGTGATTTGGATGGATTGGACCGTAGAAAGACGAACCCAGTCCATGCTACAAGAATTTGGTCCGCTAAGGCCCATCAGAATTCGGATCGCTTGTTAAAAGTAATCGTGATCCATCTTAGCCCAATCAGAATGGGCCATGCTTCATTCTGTCCTGCACTAGACGACGACGGTCTCTGAAGATAATTTCAGAGACTTTCTTTGCTCCATCCAACAAGAGTGCTACTAGACGACGGACTTAATTGTAGTCTCCATCCTATCATTTTCAGATAAACAAGGCCGCTTATCAATATCAATATGTGCGCTAACCCCTGCCAGTAAAAATATATAGGCGTAGGAAAATCAAATCTTCAATTGGAGGCACAAACGTACACAAGTCTAAGATCTTGTTTGTTTCAGTGTCAACATTCAACAGCAAGCAGCTAGCGTAAGACGAAGAATAGTAGTGTTCCTAGAAAACGTAGCTTCGTCTCTGCGTCTCGCATGGCACCAAAAATCGTGAGCGCCATGAGCCATTTAGTAGGATTTTTCCCGCATCTTGCTTTAACGCGCCACAGACGCTGAACCAAACGACGGGGCCAAAGTGTGTCTGTCTTGATGGCAATGTACACCTAAAACTCCGTATACAACACTGAAACAATCCAGTCAATGGCGCTATAAATCTGAAAAGGATTTATTTGTTGAAGCCGACGTGTGTACCAATTGGAGGTGGGTATGCACTATGCAGTATGCGCAGGCCATTATTTGGAACCGGTATCCACTGATTTTTTGCCCCCATGAAACATCCAATCTAACTTATTCTCCCAATTCTCCACATAAGCCACTCAAAAAAAAAAAAACTCCACATGTATCCAGTCACAGTGCCTAATCCACGAGAATAGCCTCCATGAAGCTAATTCCTTCAGGGTCGCGCCTTCACACTGAGGACCAACTAACCAAGCAACCATGCAAAAGCAGACAAGTACTTGCCTGCTGGTCTTTGAACTATCTTCCAATGGCCCCTCGACCAGCTCCTCCGACCCCACTTCCAGAACCACGACGGTGCCGACAACCGCGCGTCTTCGTCGACGTCTGGACAGTGAAAGACAACGGCACATTGTTGTATATCTCGGCGCCATCATCTGGGTACCAATTGACAATTGTCATAGGCCGTCAGTCAGTGTGACGGAACCGCCAAATTAAAACGGAACCGCCAAATTAAAACTCTAATTAAGTGTAATGGCCATCATTTGAACACATCGAGCGCATTAGCTTAACGGCTTAATTTGGCAATCCTTTCTCAACCCACGTCCCGATTGAAACAACACCAATAGTCTCACGCGAAGGTGAGCGCAGATGGTACAAGCACGACATATATTTGAAAATACAACGATATACATATGACCCTACTTGGAGTTTTACAAACCGAGTTTGAATACATGCATAGTTTATAAATTTTACAAAACCGAAATTAAGGTCCGAATAGAAGAAAGGGCCTACAACTATCAAAAGGATACCCTAGGGAATCCCTATCTACACGTCTGGATCCACAACCTCCCATCCCTCTGCGTCCCGGCGGATGAACTTAACGCAGCAGGGACAGAAGTCTACGTCTGAGTGTCCTAAAATAATGTTTCAACAAAAGCCCTGAGCAATTAATACTCAGCAAGACTTACCCGACCAGTGGGTATAACTTAGCCCACATCCCTAGACATGAAGGTTTTTGGCTGGTGGTTATTTTGCAGAAAAACAGCTAAAGTAATTCCTTACTTTCCTTATTTGAGCTCCAGGTTCTATATAGATTAACTCTGATCTAATATTTGCATAAGTCAACTATAGCACACATGTTGGAGCAACAATAATAATAATTCAATGTGTTCAACAACATAAATAAATATAACTATCATTCCATCATAACACTACACTGCGACGCAGTGATCAAGGTGCGCATATCCGAGAGCGATTGACGGAGAATCGATTTGTTTTAACCTTGCAAGGTGGACCTAACCAACACGGCACGCATATGCCCCGTCGGACCACACGCACCAACCAATTCCCCTCCCCGCCTCGAACTACATATGCAGCCGAGCTCAACGAGAGACCAACAAAAGTAAACATATGCATCCTGTTTCTCCTCGACTACTCGACTCGCCCTAAGGGGTGGTGATGGAGTTCTGTACTTTCAAAGCGAGGCAGTACTAGGCTTACCGGTTTCGACTACCTCCTACTTCCGGCATTCGGTTAGTACAGTTCAAACATGATCAGCAGGGCCAACAATGGCTCGGTCCTTAACTGACACAGGCGGAACTACACCTCTCCCGCCTGGTCTCAGATTCTATTCTTTCTTTCATTCCAAGACTTTCATTCCAAGGTGAGTAACTTCTATATGGAAACCTAAAAATATGCTATATCTCGCGAGTAATCGGAAATTACTCGACTTTTACCGAACCCTATCTAGCATAGCATATCTATCGTCCTATGCATACAAGTATAACTCAAGTAAACCTAGTGTTTATGCAACTAGGGTTTCATACAACTCCTAAACGTAATGCACAAGTAATAAATACATATATAGGTGCCATAATTTAGATTAATAGGATGTGCACCGGGGCTTGCCTTCGGGCTGCTGCTCGACACTGGGCTCGGCTGGGCCTTGGGCCGGGTGTTCACGCCGCTCTTCCTGCTGAACTTGCCCCTGGTGCTCCTGTGGCTCGGCGATCACCTCGTACACGGCTCCCTCGGCGGCGGCGTCTACACGTATGCAAATGATATGAGAATGCATGCATGGGTTGCAACCTTAAAATAGCCAATGACTAGATGCAACTACTAGTAATTTACACAAAAATTGCACTCCCTGTCCCAAAATATTCCCCAAAAATCCGGAGTATCCGGACGAATACCCGGAGTATCCGGACTCCCAAGTCCGGAGTTTCCGGGCCTATACCCGGAGTTTCCCCGGGGTGTCCCAAACCCGGAGTATCCGGGCTTATACCCGGAGTTTCGCCCGGAGTGTTCCAAAACCCGGAGTATTCGGGCTTATACCCAGAGTCTCCGGGCCCGACAGCATTTTCGCCCCAAAAACTGAAATTTTGATTTTGGCAAAACCAACCCACCAAATTTGAAACCCTCTTGAATCCTAGTTCAAGGATGCATATAGAGATGATTGACCAAAGGAAACCACATAGAACCTCCTAAAAAGATAGATCGGGGCGGCACAAGTTTGAATACCTAGGATGAGCTTTTCGTGCGCGAAGAACTTGAAATCCAAGGTACCCTTGGCAGGAGCTCGTGGGGAGGAAGGTTCCCCACCCGATTTGAAGCTTCCTTGGCTTTGAAATCACATCTAGGGCATCATGGAGAGGGAGGGCTCACGAGGGAGAGGGTGAGCTCGTGAGGGAAGTGAGGGAGAGAGAGGTGACGGGAGAGAGTGAGAGTGAGGGAGAGAGAGAGAGTGATATTTTCCATTTAAATGATTGTGGGGCCCAGAGGACAAAACATATATGAACTAGAAACTCTATGTCCGGAGTATCCGGGCCTACGGCCGGAGTATCCGGACAGGGTGTTACAGCCAGCTTGGCAAATTCCTCTATGCTAAGCAAGCACAGCGTGTGGATCGATAGCTTAATTATCTACGAGTACCCAGCTGCTTTGCAATGTTCTTCATTTCTTCAACAGCAGCTTAATTTTCCGGGGACAACAAAATTTAATTTTCAGGCTGATCTTACAACCAAGGTGAGCCACTACTGCTTACCACGAGTACATGAACGATGTCTATGCATTAGGTGTGCTCATCGTCCTTAAGGTTGTTACAGGAAAGAAGAATGCGCCAACCCCTGCCACTAAATGCCACTACTACGAAAATAGTTTGTAGGAGCGGGTAAAAATATATTTCTAGGAGCGGATGTGATACCCGTCCCTATTTCTCGCATCTACAAATGCTGTTTGTAGGGGGCGAATAACGTGCCCGCCCCCAGAAATGGATTTCTAGGGGCGGATGAGGGGTCAAACACCCCTACAAAACCGATTTAAAAAATAATAAAAAAGCGACGCTCCACCAACTGCTCCTCGCCGGCGCCACCGCCGCCTCGGATATCCTATATAACTACTCGTCATTGCTTGTCGTCGTAGGAGATGGTGCCTGCGCCCATGGTGGTGAGCCACGGTGCGCCGTTGGCCAGCGTGCCTATGCCCGGCCGTCTGTTCCCAGCGGAGCACGCAACGAAGACACCTTCTCCATGGCATTGTAGGTGCCCGCGGCCATGCCATCCTTGTAATAGGCCGCGAGGTTGCCGCCATCCACGCCGGCGGAGACGCAGAGCACGTCCACGCTGTCCGCCACCGCGGCCTCCATGGCCACTAGAATGTCGGCGCTGTAGCACCCACCAGCCCAACACACCTTGTACGCCACGACCGCACAGCCTTGGTTGCGAAGCCCGCACGCCGATGAGCTTGTTGTTGCACACCGACCTGGTGAAGTTTCGGGCCTCCTCGCAACTGACCTGCTACCTCGCCCATGCTCATGCCGCCGCGACGCCCCGTGGCCGCGCACCTCCCACGCCGCCACAACGCCCCGCCATCTCACCTACATCAGCGCTATTGCGACGCCCCATTGCCGCGCACAGATCCGCGCCGCAGGCGCCGCATCTGCACCTCCACCGCTCGATCTGCGAGCGTCGCCACCGGATCCGGTAGCAGGGAGGGTCGGGGAAGATGGCGCCGGCCGGATCTGGGCTAGGGAGGAGTGCCGCTGCCGCCCGGTGGGGCCACCTGGCTAGGGTTTCGGACTGGGAGAGGGAGAAGCATGGGAGAGGGTGAGGAGAGAGGGTTGGTGGGAGAGAAAGAATGGGGTGAATCGGCCGCATCCGTGCTTGTTTTTATATAAAAACAATTTTTAGGTCCTAGAAATGGTGATCATTTTTAGGGATGGATGATGACGTCACCCACCCATAGAAATGACCACCATTTTCAGGGGCGGGTGACGCCATCAACCCACCCCAAAAAATACATTTTTAGGGGTGGGGCGGTTGCTACAGTAACCCCACTCCATTTGTAGTAACGAGTTATATTTTGATCCACCTCTGAAAAAAATCGAGGCTTACTATAAATCGTTTTTGAAGTAGTGAGTAGTATGCGTAGAAAACACAAATCTTCACTTGGATGCACAAAGGCCCATAACAAGTTTAAGGTCCTCTAAAAAAAAGGGTTTAAGATCCTGTTTGGTTTAGCATCAACAATCCGAGCAAGATGAAGAACAGTAGTGTTCCTCGAAGCATAGCTTCGTCTGCGTCCCGCATCTCCACCTTGAAGAACTGTGCGCGTCAAGGCTGAAGCGTGTATTGAAAATCATGAGCAATAATGTTGTATGCTGTTAAGGATTCTTTCCACATCTCACTTAAATGCGCCAAAGACGCTGAAACCAACCGGGCCCAAGTATGTGTCACTCTGATGGCAATATGCACCTAAAAGGCTGAATACAAAGACTTTACGAGTCAACGACACTGCTAGACATACAAAGACTATGGACACTCTATTTAGCTTGGAAAAAGAAGAGGAAAAGAAAAGAAAGTAAAATGACTTCAATGTTGAAGAAACACCCATATCGAAAGAATTCGTAGTACTGGTTTTAAATTTCGAAACCATACTAATTGAGTGTCAAATTCAGTGAGGCGCATGTATTAGGTGTCAAATATCAAAATTTCTCAGTAATATGCAATCAACAGAATCACAAATGATTGTGTTTGATGCATGAGATTTTGTTCAAAGCCCTTCGTGTACTAGAGCTCCTCGTATGTATGTGCTGTTAAAAACTTAAAATAAAGAAGAAGAAGCACGCAGAGCTAAAAGAGAAAAAAAGAAGCACGCTAGAATGCGTGGACGTCCATGCATGTATATGCTCGTGTGTACATGTTGAGAATACATAGCTGAAAAAACAAGCTTCGTGCGGCAAGAGCGAGCTCGTCTTTATCTGTTGGTGGAAGCAGAGCTCCCTTTAATAGCGGCGCTGTGGTGTGTAAGTGTGTTCACATTATGGCTATCTAGCTAGCCACATAGTGCGTGTGTGTCACTACCATTCGCCCCGTCCGTCATCTTCCTCCAGCCTCTTCCCCTGTCCTCCGTGAGAGCTTAGAGTTCCAATCCATGGCAAATCCGTGGGGAATTGAAGCAGTAGGCTCGAGCATCGTCATCATGGGTTGGCTGCTGTCACCCGTACTCAGCTTCCTTGTGAACAAGTTCTTTGCCAACCTCTCCCTTGACACATCAAGAAAGCTTCGGAAGCTGGAGATCGACACTATCCCAAGCCTCAAGGAGACGGTGAGAAAAGTGGAGGAGCAGAGGATGCTCGGAGAAGTGAAAGGCAAGGGATCTGAATCTGATCTCGCGATGCTCAGGAAGATTGAAAATGATCTCAAGTCCATCCTGCATGAAGCTGAAGACATACTGGATCTCGTCGATTATCACCGGATCGAGAAGAAAATCAAGGGGGACGGCCCCAGCTGGATCTCAAGCGCTGCTGGGGCTTGCATCACCCGCTGCAAGGGGACCTGGTTGTTCCGGAGATGCATAGAGAGGATTCGATCTACACTATTGCAGATTTGGTGAGCAAATACCAATTTCCCAAGGGCCCTCCAACTCAAATCCCATGGTGCAGAGGCTCCGTGCTTGGTCACAATCCCTCGACATCAAGGCCCTCTGTCAATCGATGCAGAGGTGGTTAGCATCTAAGCAACCTTCGGGTACGAAGATCCCAACAGTGCAATCCTAGATCAATTGAAGGACGCTAGCACAAATCGATGTCCAGGCCAACGAGATTGGGGGAGGGGGTTACCTTTGGGATAACCTTGATATAGATTAAGATGCAGGCACGTCAAGGAGCGGAGGAGCGAGTAGGAGGCCGGACCTCCTCACGACGACGGCAGGATAGCTCCTCGCAACGGAGGCACGGCAGCTCCTCGTGGAGCCGGCGTTGACGTCGAGGGAGGCGCCGGGACTCAGGGACGGCGGCGCTTGCGGAACGGGTTGGCGCGGGGGCTCAGGAATGGCACTGCATGAAGCGTTCTCTTATAAGAGAAGACTTAAAAGTGATACAATATCAGTCCCAGGAGGCTGATAACACTTTATTACATCAGATGGTACATCACCGTACAAACCTCCGAGGAGGTGGACACTCGAGACAGACAATAACAAGAAGTAAAAAGGCGGTAATACACCAGAGCACGACCCACATGGGATCTAGCTCGGGCTTAGAGTACTGCGCCAGCGAAAGCATCCTGAACAGGGCCAACACCACAGGCAGAGTTGGGTGCAGGACGGTACCCCTACTCAATGTCCTCGGGAACAAAGTCTGGATCTTCCTCTGCAAAAATTAAGAATAGGGTGAGTACAAACGTACACAGCAAGTCCAATCACACCCACGGAGGGGGTATAAACAGAGTATAATGCACAGGGTAAATCAAGGATAAGGCTATGGTTTAATTTGCGGAAAGCTAATTTTTTATGCAGGGGTTCATTTGAAAGAAAAAAGGATTTTCAAAGCAACTTTCTCGCACCGAGTAACACGTAGGATTGATCCACACAGGATCCAAGTTTTAAATTTGCTACTGGACTCCTCATCCACCGTAGCACACGGCACAACTACCGGACACTTTCCAAAACAACTTACGCCAACCCATCCATTCCCAGAAGAAACACTAGTTATGTGACCACACCGTAACTCGCCCAGTACCGTGGGCACGACTATTCGAATAGATTTTAACTCTACAGAGGTGTGCAACTTTACCCACAAGCGGGGTACCACAACACGATCACCTTAGTATCGGTGCAGATCACAACAAAGCCATTATCCACCTTAGCTAGACCTGACTAGCCACCATGGGCTCCACCAAGGGGCCATTGACCTATCCTCGAGGTTTAACAGGGGCATAAGTCACACAGAGCTTATCACTTCTCCTTGGTCACCCGTTGCTCTCAGCTCTCCTGATGGCTATCAGACTAACTAGTGGGGTTTATGCTAAGCCGTTGCCCATACAATGGTCGAGTGGTTTGCACGATAGTTGAGTTAGGCAAGATGACACACCAACTCGGTCCTTAATTGTGACAAGATGGATATCTCCCAACCTTACTCAACCACACAGGTACGAGCACACCATTTGTCAATTCACACAGAAGTGCCATCCATCCCGTCTAAACTCATCTTTTTGAAAATTCCACATTTTTCCTTCCCACACACTCACACAGTTTTCTTTTTATAAAATAAGTTGCACCGTATTTAAGGTCCTAAGCATTCTAGCAGCGATTAACGTCCAAACAGATCACATTCAGACATTAATATAGGTGGTCAAGGAAAGGTTGTAACAAATCAAGGGGTGGCTATCCAACCATGTTTTCAGCAGCAAAATAATATGCAGTTTTGTAAAACAGGCCAATAGGTTGTATTTATAAAAACTGGGACAAAACATGCATCAAAGGGCGGGATTGAACTTGCCGTTCTCAAAGCCTTCCGGGAAGTCCTGATCGAGGTACTGTCCTTCGGGCTCGGGGTCGCCGTACTGGTCCTTGTTCACTTGCTCACGGTACTGCTCATCGTCGGGTTCTCCCTCATTCACACCGTGATCTATGATGCACACAAGCAAGCACACACAATCAAGAAAAAGAAATAAAGATTTTATCGTTGAGCTCGAATCGGAACCAATTAAGATATGAAGATAGGAGTGATATTTTTGGGCGGTTTTCTAATGGCATGGCCAAAACTATGTTAGGAATGGCGTGGTAAAGTTTCAGGTCGATCGAAGATTGTTTGGTGCATGAAATGATAGGTTACAGAGAGGTTTAGGGGTTAAACCGGGATCAGTGCCTATTTGTAATTATTCTTGGTAGAGAAAGGACTTGGTTGCAATTTCTAGAAATATCTAGAGTGTACTAGGAAGGTGTAGGGGTCTGTTTAATATTAAGTTTATATGGCGGAGGGCTAGTTCCCTAAATAAATAAAAGTGGAAGGGCTAAACAGGGGTTCAAGGGCTTCTATGTAATTATTTTTGAGATGACAGGGCTTGGTTGGAATTTTAGAAAATATCAGGGTCACTCTAGAAAAGTGTAGGGGTATATTTGAGACTATGTTTATATGGTGGAAGGGTTTATTTGCGAATAGAAGAATAGGAAAGGTTTCTTTTGTAAATGAACTAGAGAGGTGGGAGGGATTTTTAGGAAATAGGAGGGGTAGGGGGTTATGGGCAAAATTGCCCTTTCTTCTCCCCCCCCCTCTCTTCCTGCAGAACAGGGGAGGGGGCCGGCGCGCCGGTGGCGGCCTGGGGCCCGAGGGCGGCCTGGGAGCCCGAGGGCGGCCAAGGAGAAGGGGAAGAGCTTGCGGGAACCGAGGGGGGTTTGTTTCCCCTACTTGATTCGTGCGGAGGCGGCCGGTGGTGGCGTGGCCACGGTCGCCGGAGATGGTCGGAGGTGAGCGTGGAGGCAACGCTGTGGGCTCGGGAAGGCGACATGCGGGGGTCAGTGGGATCGTGGAGGTCGAGGAGGTCCTATCCTTGCCCTCACCTTGGGCGGAGACGGCTCGGGAAGGCGGCTCGACTGAGGCGGGCGGCGGCCAGCTCTGGAGCTTGGCATGGCAGCGCCGCGCGGCTTGGGAGAGGGCTAGAGGCGGCGGTGGAGGTTGTGAGGGTGAATGGCGACGAGATGGGCCTATTTATAGGCGGAATAAGGCGGTGGAGGGAGGGAACGCGGCAGTGGCCGGCTGGCGGGCTCGGCGGAGCGCCTTTAATGGCGTGGGGGCGGGCTACCGTGCTCGTCGGCGTCGCAGGGCGGCGCGAGCGCCGAGGGCGTCGTCGTGCACGTGGAGGAGGGGGGCCCGGCTGTTGTGCTTGTCGCCGAGCTCTGCTCGAGAGGAGCGGGGCTCGGGCGGCGAGGCGGCGGCGCTGTGCGCGACCAGTGCGAGTACTGCGGCGCGAGCGGCGAGATGGCCAGGCGATGGGACAAGTCCGGCAGCGGCGAGCGGCGCGGTCGTGTGGTTCGCATGGGCTCGCGCGCGTGTGGCGCTTGGAGGGGGAAGTCGGCGACGAGCTGCTCGGCAGCGTACGGCGCGCGGCAAAGCGGCGCGACGAGCGGCACGGCCTCGTTGTGCAGGGGCGCGCACATGGGCGACAGGCGAGCGCGTGGGCAGCAGGCGCGCGTGTGCCGCGCGTGGGGACGGCTGGGAGCAGGGGTGCACGCGGCAGCGCATGGAGCAAGGGCGGCGGCGAGCTGAGCGGCGCTCGGGAGCGCGCGGCAGAGGAGAGGAAGAAAGAAAGGAGAGAGAGGGAGAAAGGAAAATGGAAAAAGAAAAAAGAAAAAGAAAAGGGGAGCGAAAAAGAAAAAGGGATTGAGAGAGATTCGCGGCGGAAATTTCGGCGGCGACCACGGCGTCGGTCGGGCACGCGCGGCTGTCGCGAGTGCACGCGGAACGAGGGTAACAGAGAGATGGAACGGGGATTGGAATCGGGTGTCGGGACAGAGAAAAATTTCTGCGAAGGGTTTTGGGGAATTAGGGGCTCAGGGGTTTAGGAAGGTTTTGAGCTCAACGATGAAAAATTTTGAAAATTATTTTTAACGCGTGATTTATTTTGGTGATTTTTTTCGGGATGTCACACTGCATCAGGTGCTCGGGCTGAGGCGGCACTCTGCACGGGACGGTGGCCGGTGCAAGCAGGGCCGGCGGCCAGAGCGGAACCTCCTCGGAGGCGCTGGCGGGCGAACAGGATTTTGGGAGGCAGCAGGGTGTGGGCGGGCTTATTTTGGGGGCAACGAGGCTTCACCGTCGGGTCCAGCTCCGACCCGGCGGTGACGAGGCGCTTCACCGCCGGGCCTAGCCCAGACCCAGCGGTGATCGTGGGTCTTTACCGCCAGGTCCAGTTGATCCTGTGGTGATCTAGATTTTTTAAATAAACAGTGATATAGTTTTAAGCTGCAATTAGATATTGGTATAATTAATATAAAATCTATCTAATAATACTTTAATGGATAAATATAATTAGACACTAATGCAATTAGATAAATGTCCATCCAATGGATCTAAGTAAATAAAAAATAATACTTTATTGGAGGTATGTATATATAAAAAAGAGTAGCCCTCATGATGAATGTTCATGAGAAATTGTCTTAAAGTGAAGAAAAAGAAACTCTCCTTGGTCAATTCATCACAAAATGCATGATTAATCCTAAGATAAATGGTATGAAGTCAATGGATTGCTAGCCACAAACCTAGCATGAGCGGGGAGGTGGGAGTCTGTTGGGATTTTGTCCTGTACATGCTTATCACCGCCGGGTAGTAACACAAACCGGCGGTGATGAGGCTCATCACCGCCGGTTTGTATTACGAACCGGCGGTGATGCCCTACAGTACCTTCACCAACGGTTCGTGTTACGAACCGGCGGTGATGCACCTCATCACCATCGGTTCCAACAGCCGCTACGGCGGTGATAGTCCGTTTGCAATAGCTAGTTCTCTAGTAGCTACGTCGCCCGCTCCTCGAGGTTGTAGCCCACACTAAAAATGCAACAACATAGCTGCCTCATGCTAGCTGAACGGTGGGCCTTGGCCGAGTGTGGCCCTATATGCAGCGATCTGCGAGAGAAACGGATAATGCTCTACTCATGTGTTCCCAACTATTATGTGTTTTTGCTTTGTTTGCTTGCTTGCTTCCTTCGTTTCTGTATGCGCAATTGCGCATACTCTGGCTTGCTTACGCTAATCCCAACTGTGATTGAATAATGCTAGTTTTTTTGTTTAACAAAAAAAAGGTGATCATTGCCCGACATATAACAGTCAAGAACTTTTTTGTTTAACCCACAAACAATGTCCAGAACAGAGACATGGCGAAATATGGTTTCGAGCATAATAGTTCTTGCAATGCGATTCATTGCCCGGAATGCCTTACAGGCTCGCACAGCTACTGTGCATTGTGCAAAATAGGTAAAAACACTGAATTTGTACCAGCAGCCTACACTACCAGTATACACCAACCTATATGATCTATCCCCTGTACCAGCAATAATTCCAGACAGCTTGTGAGCTGAACATAGTAGAAAACTATCCTACATATACCAATTCCAGCCACTGCATAATCATGCCAAACAGCCAAGAATGCCAATAGGATCATTTTCTTGGTGGTTTCCGTATTTTCCTTAGCGGTTTTTGAGACTGCCAAGGCAATTCCATTCTGATGTAGTGGTCACATGATGCTCATGGATTGAGTTTACTAGGATTCTTTCCACATCTAGCTTTAACGCGCCCAGCCACATGCGCTGAACAAAACAGGGCCCAATATATAATTGTCACTCTTGATGACAATATGCACCTAAAACGCCCTATACAAATACTATTTTACGAGCACCTACCAGCCACAACACAACCAGACGAAAGCAGCAAGTAGCAAATTAATCCAACTAACACAAATGGATATTTATAAAGGGGTTGGATCTGGCGTCTTCATGGGGTGGGCCGGGAAGCTGCTCGAAGCTGTTTAATTTATTGGAGTCTTTGCTTGGGACGATCCGCAGGACGACGATGACGGGGTTGCTGACGAGGCTTGCCAAAAGTCTACTGCTACTTGAATATATTAAGGGAGAGGTATGTACTGATTGGTTGATTGAACGTTTCTAACTCTTTTCTAAAATCTAGTATTTATCATTATTGTTCAAGGGTTGACTTACGACCAGCCAATTAGTAGTAGCAAGCTAATTTTATTATTCAGTTATTTGCTGCAAGTAGACAACACATCAGAAGCGTTATTTGGTGAAGTATTGAGCCATTGCCCTCATCCATTCGTGACCTATGCGGCCCGAAAGAAACATTTCGTCAGATGAATTCTAGCTTAGTGACACCACCATTCACCACGTCCATCGTCTTCCTCCAGCTTCTTCCCCTGTCCTTCTACCTGAGAGCTTAGCATTCCAATCCATGGCAAATCCATGGGGAATTCAAGCAGTAGGCTCGAGCATCGTCATCATGGGTTGGCTGCTGTCACCCATACTCAGCTTCCTTGTGAACAAGTTCTTTGCCAACCTCTCCTTTGAAACATCAAGAAAGCTTCGGAAGCTGGAGATCGACACTATCCCAAGCCTCAAGGAGACGCTGACAAAAGTGGAGGAGCAGAGGATGGTGGGAGCAGTGAAAGGCAAGGGATCTGAATCTAATCTCGTGACACTCAAGAAGATAGAAAATGATCTCAAATCCGTCCTGTACGAAGCCGAAGACATACTAGATCTCGTCGATTATCACCGGATCGAGAAGAAAGTCAAGGGGGACGGCTCCAGCTGGATCTCAAGGGCTGTTGGCGCTTGCATCACCCGCTGCAAGGGGACCTGGTTGTTCCGGAGATGCATAGAGAGAATTCGAACTGCACTATTGCAGTGCGCTATGGGATTCTGCTGGCTGGGCGCCACCCTATGCAGATCTGGTGAGCAAATACCAATTTCCCAAAGGTCCTCCAACTCCAAACCCGTGATGCAGAGGCTCCGTGCTTGGTCACAATCCCTCGACATCAAGGCCCTCTGTCAATCCATGCAGAAGTGGTTAGCCGAAACGTATGTGGCTGCTTGTCATTACCGGGACTGGTCATATGAAGCTGTTGGCATCAACAAAACAAACAAGGTACCATCTGATATGATCCTCGTGCCCAATTATAATCTAAAATTATAATTATCTAAAATTAGAGTTAATCTAAAATTAGACTTATAGCTAATAATTATAATTATCTATCTCACACCCTCCATCTATTAAATATTATGACACATAATTTAAAATATATATTTATCATTATCTAGTTGCAATAGATTTTATTTTGCATCGCACCTTCATGTGTGTTTGATATTTATTTAATTGAACCGTTTGTTTGCGAATCGTATTCTTATCGCTTCCATCAAACATGAATGCATGGTGACACTTATCATGGGTAGTATTTTTAAATAAATAATATATTAATAATGATAAAAATAGTAATTTAGAATTATATATTAGTTCACTTTATTATTTTGTTATAACTATATATATAATTTAGATTCAGAATAGAGGTTATTTTAACTTTTGATGACATAATTGGATAATTTATATGCAAATTTAGGGGTTATTTACATCATTTTTTAATGATAGAGATGGGCAATTTACACCAAGATTAGAGGGTTATTTTAGATTTTATTATAATGGCAGATGTTGGTAGTTTAGATACATATTTAGGGGCTTACTTTAGTTTATTTTCATATAATGGCAGGGGTTGATAATTTATTATGAAAGATAATAGATCCTATGACTATTATGATTACAGTTATTAGATTGATGATCGGATGTCTCTGATTTTTCTGAGAGTTTATCTATTTTGTAGAGTGTCCGCCTAGAATACTAGATGGCTTCACGTGAGGGTTCGAAAGGAGTCTCCAATTAGTAATAGCAAGATATGTAATGCAATAATTCTATCGAGTAAACTTTTACATGCTCTTAATATCAATCTGAATACTTATTTTGACACATTGCTTGTCATTTCTGTAAATAGTTTGAGTACATAAATTCTAGAAGGTGACAAATATTCTCGGCATGGTGTAGTAATATAATAAATCAAGAGCACTAGTGGAATATGTGGCATGTATAATCATTTGACACTAGCTTGTTCCTTGCAGAAGGATGACATTGCAGTAGATGTTTTCTTCCTTACTATCGATGGAAAAAGCTTGAGGAAAAGAATAGAGGATATAGAAAATATTTTCAATGACTTGAAAAACTCACCTCTGCTGAGTCAGCAATGCAGCAGCAGCAGCAACAGCAGCAGCGAAATTCCAGCCAAGGGTACTAGCAAAAAGAGCAGCAGGCAGGAGCAGATTGCCGACTCACACAGAAAGATCTCACACATGGTAATCGGTCGAGACAAGGAGTGTGAGGATATATCTAGAAAGCTTCGTAAGGCACCAGATGCTTATGGACCAAGCTCCAATAGTAGTAGACCTTACTCGGTGATTGGTATACATGGCATTGCAGGGTCCGGGAAGAGTACCTTGGCGCAATATGTTTGTGAGTATGAGAAGAAGGCTAAGGACAAACATTTTGACCTTATCATGTTCAGTCATGTGTCTACAACTTTCAGAGTGGATAAAATATTCCGTGATATTTTGGAGCAGACAACGCAAGTCCGACCCTCCGATACTGAACGCCTTCAAAGCATACAAAAAGAGGTGAAGGATAAACTGCAAGGCAAACGTTTCTTGTTGGTACTGGATGATCTCTGGGTCAATAATGACAAGCAGATGGAACAGGATATTCTACTTGATGCCCTTGATGTTGGGCAGAGTGGAAGTAGAATCCTGGTGACTGCTCAAAGACAAGATGCGGGTGCAGCTCTAGGATGTGCTCAGAAGCAAATTCCAATACCTGATCTGGAAAAGAAGGAGTACTTAAAGTTGTTCATGCATCATGCAGGATCAAGTAATGATGCAGAATATAAAAGGATTGGAATCAAGATTGCGAACAAGCTACGCCGCTCACCCATTGCTGCAGTAACAGTAGGAAAGCAGCTTCGGAGGAATAGAAGGATCAGATTCTGGGAAGCAACAGCAAACGATGTCGTGTTGAATGAGACCATGGGAGCTCTTTGGTGGAGCTATCAGCATCTTGGTGCTGACACCAGGCGATGCTTTGCATACTGCAGCACTTTCCCCAGAGGATACAAGTTAACACGAGATGAGCTGGTTCGTATCTGGATAGCACAAGGGTTTGTAAACACCAATAGTAATGCAATAGGGGAATTGGAAGATGTAGGCAGTCACTACTTTGATGAGTTACTGACATTCTCATTTTTTATGCAAGTGCAACGAAAATTTTCTGGCACTGAATTATTCACAACTCATGACCTGCTACACGAGTTGGCTGAGAGGGTTGCCGGAAGTGATTTCCATAGAATTAATTTGAATGGCTCACCAAAAGATATTCCAGCAGGGGTTCGCCATGTTTTCATCGGGACCAACAATGGAGCAAAGGTTGTCGTGGAGAAAAATCTGGATTTCAGAAATTTACGCACCCTGATCATTGAGGAGCGCTATACAGGTACAGATAGAACGACGCAACCCATGGATGACTTAGAAGAAGTCTTTGATTGGTTGTTCATGAGGCTGAAGGAACTGCGGGTGCTGATCGTTAAACTCAATCATGGGCCGAAAGTGGTGTCAGTCCCAGCATCTATTGATCATATGAAGCATCTGCGTTATCTTGGCCTTCGTTTTCCCTGTGTCAAGTTGATTTTGCCAAGCACATTTAGCAGGCTTTACCATATGCAGACCATATTTGTCAGACGTAATTCCAATTACATGCGGGTATCTTGTCCTGAAGATATGGCTAATCTCATACATTTGCGGCACGTCACTGCTTGGATGCCTTTCCCCAACGTTCACAGGCTGACGTCACTCCAAACGCTGACACACTTTAATGTAAAGGAGGAACAAGGGTACGAGTTGAAGCAGCTGAAGCACCTAAACAAGCTTCGGGGCGCTCTGACGATATGGGGTCTTGGGATTGTCGGAAGCAAAGAGGAAGCTCTCGAAGCTCAGCTAGCCTGCAAGCAGCGACTCACAAAACTGGTGCTGCGGTTCAGGAATGATACCTGCAACCCAGACGTCACAGCAGAGGTACTTGAGGGCCTTTGCCCCCCGAAGGATCTTGTAGAGCTTGAGATCCAGCTCTACAAGGGTTCAAGGTATCCTAGCTGGATGTTGAGTCGGCAGCACCCAGATGCCCCAAAGCGCCTGCAAAAACTTTTGCTCATGGGTTGCAGCCGATTGGCATCTATTCCTGAAGATAGCGAGCTCTTCACTCATCTGCGTGAGCTCCACATTATTAAATGTGACTGGGACCGCTTGCCGGAAAATATGGAGCATCTGGTGTCGCTCCAGAATTTGATTATTCATGGATGCGATGAGATGGAGCTCCTTCCAACGCTGCCCGAATCTCTTCGGATGATTCAAATCAGTTCCAGCGACGCGCTCAGTACAACCTGTAAAGAAGAGGGACACCAAAATTGGCAAAAGATCCAGCACATTCCAGAGAAGAATATTTTTTTATCAAGCTGAGCTCAGACGGTAATGCTCTTGGGCACCTTCCCTTTCTAATACTACGAAGATGCATATATGCATATACGAAGCTGACCCTTGTTACGTTCGTGATTCCATCTGTGAAGCAGAGCAGACATCGGGAGACGAGTCCGTGTCGGGAACGCTCGGCCGGCCAGTATAACGGTCCAGATCACACACCAAAGTGCAGTCCGCATGCCGTGTGTCCCGGCCCTTGACTGTGGGTTTCTGCTTTGCTTCCTTCGTTCCTTCCTGCCTGTGTGCGCTTACTTATTCTAGTTTGTTTACTGCATTCCGTGAGCGAATCTTTTGATTGAATAATCAAGCGAACATCTGTATTTGCCCTCTGCATTGGTGTTTGCAAGAGAAACTCTGTATGTTTTTTTGTGTGAAAAATGGGGGATTGCATTGGTAGCAGCCTGCACGAACGCGGAGATTCTTAATTAACCACCCCTTGAATCCTGCAGGATGCGCATCATCCTTATGGCCAATGCTTCTTGATGAGCTTTTTGGCCATTGAGCTCCGTCCAACCCTGCGCACCCCTTTTCTGCAGAGTTTTGAATTTCGGTGCTTGCTTGTTGTCAGGCTCTGCAACTCTTGCGTCTTGCTTATTAATTACTAGTATTTTTTCTTTGAGAATTTAATTACTAGTATTTAGGAGGTCGATGCAAGCAGGCCCGTCCAGGCTCATGCAGGCTTATCACAAATTGCTTAGTACGTTTGACGCTCATCACGTACAGGGGCCGCCTCGACAACAACAAAAAAAAGGCTGACCTATAACAGTCAAGAACGTTTTTGTTTAATCCACAAGCAATGTTCAGAGCAGAGACATGGCAAAATATGGTTGGATTCCAGCACAACAATTCTTGCCATCTGATTCATTCATGTATGATCGAAGAGATAAGAATATCAATTTACAAACAAATAGTTCAACTTAATATATATAGAGATGTGATGCAAAATGGAATCTATTGTAACAAGATAATGATAAATATATATTTTAGAGTATGTGTTTGAATATTTAATAAATGAAAAAAAGGGTGAGATAGATAATTATAATTATTAATTTTATATTTATATTAATTTTAATTAGCTTGTATGTAGCACGGGTTGATAGACTAGTCTTAGCGCAATTAGAATGGGCTGTACGTGCTTCGTTCTGTCCGCCTGCACTGTGTGCGACTTGTCCTGCACTGTGTGTGACTTATCAGCGCGCGAACGGTCTCTGAAGATAATTTCAGAGACTTTCTTTGCTCCATCCAACAAGCTAGACGACGGACTTAATTGTAGTCTCGATCCTATCATTTTCGGAGAAACAAGGCCGCTTATCAATATCAGTATGTGTTCTAACCCCTGCCACTATATATATATATATATATATATAGGCGTAGAAAAATTAAATCCTCAATTGGAGGCACAGACGTACAGAAGTCTAAGATCTTGTTTGTTTCAGTGTCAACATTCAACAAGAAGCAGCGTAAGACGAAGAATAGTTGTCTTCCTAGAAAACGTAGCTTCGTCTGCGTCTCGCATGGCACCAAAAATCGTGAGCGGCATGAGCCATTTAGTAGGATTTTTCCCGCATCTTGCTTTAACGCGCCACAGACGCTGAACCAAACGACGGGGCCAAAGTGTCTGTCTTGATGGCAATGTACACCTAAAACTCCGTATACGACACTGAAACGCTCCAGTCAATTCTTCAACACTGAAGCCGACGTGTGTACCAATTGGAGGTGATTATGCGCAGGCCATTATTTGGAACCGGTCTCCACTGATTTTTTTTCCCATGAAAACATCCAATCTAATTTATTCTCCCAATTCTCCACATCAGCCACTCAAAAAAAAAAAAAACTCCACATGTATCCAGTCCCAGTGCCTAATCCACGAGAATAGCCTCCATGAAGCTAATTCCTTCAGGGTCGCGCCTTCACACTGAGGACCAACTAGCCAAGCAACCATGCAAAAGCAGACAAGTACTTGCCTGCTGGTCTATGAACTATCTTCCAATGGCCCTTCCACCAGCTCCTCCGACCCCACTTCCAGAACCACGACGGCGCCGACAACCGCGCGTCTTCGTCGACGTCGGGACAGTGAAAGACAACGGCACATTGTTCTATATCTCGGCGCCATCATCTGGGTACCAATTGACAATTGTCATAGGCCGCCAGCTAGGCAAATTCCTCTGTGCTAACCAAGCACAGCGTGTGGATCGATAGCTTTGTCAAAAATTTTCCTATAATACCCATCACATCAAATCTTCGAACACATGCATGGAGCATTAAATTCAGTTGAAAAAATAACTAATTACACAGTTCAACTATGAATGACGAGAAGAATCTTTTAATCCTAATTAATTTATAATTGGATATTAATTGTCAAATAACAACGAAAGTACTACAATATCCAAACTCAAAAATTTTTGGCAAACTAAACATGGCCTTAGTTATCTACGAATACCCAGCTGCTCTGCAATGTTCTTCATTTCTTCAATGGCAGCTTAATTTTCCTGTGACAATTAATTTAATTTTCAGGCTGGTCTTACAACCAAGGTGAGCCACTACTGCTTATTACCCACGAGTACACGAACGACGTCGATGCATTAGGGGTGCTCATCGTCCTTAAGGTTATTACAGGAAAGAAGAATGTGCCAGCCCCTGCCACTAAATGTCACTACTACGAAAATAGTTTGTAGGAGCGGGTAAAAATGTATTTCTAAGAGCGGATGCGACACCTGTCCCTACTTATCGCAACTACAAATATTGTTTGTAGAGGCGGATAATATGCCCACCCCTAGAAATGGATTTCTAGGGGGCAGGTGAGGGGTCACCCACCCCGACAAACCAATTTAAAAAATAATAAAAAAGCAACGCTCCACCGGCTACTCCTCGCCGGCGCCACTGCCGCCTCGGATATCCGGTATAGCTGCTTGTCGTAGGAGATGGTGTCTGCGCCCATGGTGGTGAGCCACAGCGTGCCTTTGGCCAGCGTGCCTATGCCCGCCCCCTGTTCCTGGCGCAGCACGCGACGAAGACGCCTTCTCCATGGCGTTGTAGGTGCCCGCATCCATGCCATCCTTGTAGTAGGCCGCGAGGTTGCTGCCATCCACGCCGGCGGAGACGGAGCACTTCCACACCATCCGCCACCACGGCCTCCATGGACGCTAGGATGTCGGCGTTGTAGCACCCACCAGCCCAACACGCCTTGTACGCCGCGACCGCATCTCCTTGGTTGCAAAGGCCCGTGCGTCGATGAGCTTGTTGTTGCACACCAGCCTGGTGAAGTTGCGGCCCTCCTCGCAACTGCCCCACCACCTCACCCACGATCATTCCGCCGCTATGCCCCGCGGCCGCGCACCTCCCACACCACCACCTCGAAATAATTTGTATATAAAAAATAATTTTTATGTCCTAGAAATGGTAATCATTTTTTAGGGACGGGTGATGGCGTCACCCGCCCCTAGATACGACCACCAGGTTGCTGTAGAGAGCAGAGAATTTAATCCTAGTTGAAATCCATCAATTATCCCGGTTGGTGGCTCCAACCGGGACCAATACTATTTGGCCCGGTTGGAGCCACCAACCGGGACCGATAGCGGTGCTTTTATCCTGGTTAGAGCCCAACACCGGGATCAAAGGTAGTGATCCCCTTTTTTCTATCATCCGTGTGCGTGTCTCCATCTATGTATCTCTGTCCTCCTCTCGATCTCTCTCATCCTCTCATCTCTATCTTATCCTCTTCCCTCTCCTTCTCTTGTCTTCCTCTGGCTGCAGCCGGCGAGCCCGAGCGGAGCACACGGGGGCGAGCTTGGGACGCAGCAGCAGCTTGCACGAGCGAGTAGCTCTCACGGGGAGCGGTGGCGCCGGAGCCGGATCGCAGGGCGAGGCTGACCGGAGCAGCGTGCAGCGGGAGGGAGGTGCGGCCGGCCGGAGCAGCGTGGCACGGGAGGATGGTGCGGCCTGCCGGAGCTGAAGTTCAGGTCGAGGGCTCGGACAGCGGGTTCGGGATGCAGCAGCGGCTGCAGCCATGAGCGAGCAGTTCGCAGCAAGCGGCAAGCGGCAAGCGGCGAACTGCGAGCGGCGAACGGTGGCGGAGCTGAAGAGCGAGGCGCGCGGCAGGAACGGCATCGCTTGCAGCGAGCGGCAGCCGCTCGGACCTTGGGCTGGTGTGTTGTTTTTTTCTTTTTCAAATGTTTTGGTTTTCTTGTTCATCACTTCGCTTGTGTGAAGGCTTTGTCTGTGATTATTTTTTTGTTTGTGACTGAGCTATTGAATCTTTATATGATTTGAATCAAATCAATCTCATGTGTTATGAATTAGATTTGTACTTTCTTGTACGATTGTCTTGTGAGATGAACATGTTTCTAGCTTCAATCTTAAATTTCTTCTAAGTGTGATTGTATCTCTATGAGAAAGTTGAAGCATATTTTGTGATGAAGTTGGAACTGGAAGAGGAATGAGGTGGTGGTCGAGGTGGAGGTATGGAGCTGCGGCGGGACAAACAAGCACCTTTTTTGTTGTTGTTTTCTTTATCTTTTGTCCCGGTTAGGAACCCCACCCGGTATCTAAAATTACATTTTGTCCCGGTTGAATCACCCGGGATCAAAAACTAGTATCTTTTGTCCCGGAGTCGTAGTCCCGGTTGGGAAACCGGGACTAAAGCTAGTTCCCAACCGGGACTACATGTTGTTTCTATAGTAGTGATAGTGCGTACGTGTTGCAAACCGGGACTAAAGCTAGTTCCCAACCGGGACTAAACCTTAAAAACCTGTTTTCTTAAAATGGGGGATTGCATTGGTAGCAGCCTGCACGAACGCGGAGATTCTTAATTAACCACCCCTTGAATCTTGCAGGATGCGCATCATCCTTATGGCCAATGCTTCTTGATGAGCTTTTTGGCCATTGAGCTCCGTCCAACCCTGCGCACCCCTTTTCTGCAGAGTTTTGAATTTCGGTGCTTGCTTGTTGTCAGGCTCTGCAACTCTTGCGTCTTGCTTATTAATTACTAGTATTTTTTCTTTGAGAATTTAATTACTCCATCCTATAAGGGAACGATTAAACATCGCTACGCCCACCCAAACTGCCGTCCCCCACTGAGATGTTTGGGACCGAATGCACCAACAAAATTGTACCCCAAAACTCGCCACAGTTCAAAACAAAAGATCTGGATCATCCAAACCCCATCGAACGGACCGGAACGCTAGGCTTCAACGCGTTGAAGCGGACGGACAGCCCAACCCGCGCGCGGCGCGCCAGGTCCTCTTCCCCGCGCCCCGCGTTCGAAACTTTCTCCGAGCGCCATCCGACTGCGCCGCGGCCTCCAGCTCCCCCGCAGCCGCGTCCGGTAGTGGGCGGGTCCGTGGCCGCCGCCGGGCCGCCGGCCTGCCTGCTGCGCCGCCTCGGGCCGAAGCCCCCTCCTGCGCCGCCCAGCTGTGCCGAAGTTGGCCGGCCCTATTCCTCCCTCCCTCCCTCCGCTTTCTCCCTCAGCCAAGAAACCTAGGTCGTCTCCTCCACCTCCGTTTTGGGAGTCCGGAGGCTACTGGGTCTGGATCCGCCCTCTCCCTCGCCGGATCTACGCCTCCCTTAGCCGGATCTACGTTCCTTCGCCTGGGCGACATGGAGCCGCCCTCCTCTTTCCGGCGGCGCTGGCCCAGCCTCCTCTACCGGGACTCGCGCGCGTGGAGGCGCTGGCCGGGCATGCCGTAGGCCGCCGTTGCCTCTGTGCCGCGCTCGTGGACGCGCTGGCCGGGGACGCGGCAGGCCAGTGTTGCTTCTGTGCCGCGCGGAGGTGCTGGCCGACCGGCCGTGGCCGTGGCCGCGGTGGCCGGTGCTCCAGCTTGCTTCTCTCACTTCCCGCTTCTTTTTTCTCCATTCTATTTCAGATCCGGTAGTGTGGAACTATAAACGGCACAGAGGGACGAGCTTTGTGGCGGCGGTTGCTCTGGTGAGGGAGCTCTGCGGCAAGCCACGCGGAGTGGCGGCCACGGCATGCTCACCCACGTCGAGGTTTCTCATGCTGATTTTGCATAATTTCTTACCATCTAGGAGCAAGATTGCTTCTGCAACATTAGCTATGAAGTTAATGTTTTGGCAAGAGGATCAACAGAAGGATGCGGTAAGCTTTCTATTTCTATGGAATAATGTCGTGTGGTGTGTTGCTTTTTTTAACATTAGCTTTTTTTAATTATGTGGTGTGTTGCTTTGGGTTCCTACCTGCTGCTTGTTTGATGAAAAGTCTAGGCAAACAATGTTACACCGAAATAGAAGTTGCTATTGCTTTTACTTGATGGACTTTGATTATTCTTGTTCCACTGTTAGAGTTTTGCCGAGGATGCAAAAATTATGCCAATTGGTTTTAGTTCTTATGAACAATTAGTTTGTTGTTGTGCAATACTTTCTTATTTGTGTTTGCATTTTCAAGCCTAGAATAAAACTTGGTGACCTATTACTACTTACTTTGCTAATTGTGCTTGCAATCATATTGTTATTTTCGTATTGTGTAAAATTTTGTTTTTTTTTTGGCACACGCATTTTGTTGTGTAAACCTTGAGCCTGATGGTTCCATGCAGATCCTTGCCCTACGGTATGTAGAAGGCAAGAAAGCCAGAGATATTCTGGAAGTTTATTTAATCGATGAAAATAGACATCATCTGACAGAGCCATTTATGGATATGTCTTCCCTAATTGCCTTGTATGAGATCCCTACCCCTAAAGGATCGATGCAAATTTATGGATATCTCTTCCCTAATTGCCTTGTATGAGATCCCCGCTGAGAGGCTCAGCATGCAGTGCACCCACCAGATTGTACCCCTAATCTCGACTGTGTTAAAATCAAGGGCTCAAAACACTGGTACACTATTGTGCCCTTAGGCTCCAACATCATGATCAAATTATGATAATATTTTTCTGAGACCCCTAAGACCTGTTCTTTGTCTTGTTATTATGTTAACAAGTCATGGTGGATATGCTCTGATGATTAAATATCTTGTGAGGTACTAGGCATGGTCCTTTTTTTCTCGTTACTAGACTTCCTACCATGCCATGATGCTCCAAGTTTACGATCATATGATGACTCATAAAATTTCTGAAACATGATGTTCTACCTGTTCCTTGTCTCAATCTCAACTTTCATGTACCATCTTATGCTTATGATGAAAATGTACAACTGTACATCTAAGTTGTTGCCTTTTTGTTCTGCCATCTTCTTTTCCATGTGATAGTTTTATTCCAGATACTTACCTTACAAGGTATATGAACCGATGATGAAGATGTTGTGAGGTACTGGGCGCCGATTATTCTAACTTTTTCACTCTCTTTGTGCCCTTAGGCTCCAACATCATGATCAAATGATGATAATATTTTTCTGAGACCCCTAAGACCTGTTCTTTGTCTTTTTATGTTAACAAGTCATGGTGGATATGCTCTGATGATCAAATATCTTGTGAGGTACTGGGCATGGTCCTTTTTTTCTCTTTACTGGACTTCCTACCATGCCGTGATGCTCCAAGTTTACGATCATATGATGACACAAAATTTCTGAAACATGATGTTCTACCTGTGCCGTGCCTCCTTTTTTCTGAAACTGGAACCTCAGGGTTTCTTATTTATTTAATGCCTCTTTTAGACCTGCTACATGCAGAAGTTCAGGGTTTGAATAGTTCTATTCTACTTTATTCTTTCAGCTTTGATAGATCAGTCACCCTCCATCAGGAACAGGTGGATTGAGTCCAATCTTTTACTGGTAAGAAAATGAATTCCTGCATATATTTTTCTTGCATTTTGCAGATATATAGTGGTTCTTTCATTTTGCAGTGATCAAGACATGCTTAATTCTTGAAACTGGATAGCTGCATGTATTAACCAGCTAATCTTTGCTTTTTAGGTCCCAGGTGAACTTGATAAACATATGGTCCATTGTGAAGGGATCTTGTTTTGCGGTAAGATAACTTCTATATTGTGCTATTTTTTTAATGCTCTATGAGCAAATGCTCTTTGAACAGAGATAAGCTTGCTGATTGGATAAGATTATCTGATGGACTGATAGATGCTTGTTTCAGATATCTGATTGTGTTTGTAATGGCTTCTTTACCTAGCTGTTTGCCTGTTCCAGTGGCCATTACAAAGAATTACGCTGAGTGTCATTTTTGGTTTTTGGAGTTGACAGAAGCCATGGCTCAAAATTTCAAGCTCCTGTGGCAATGCAGGTTAGCATATTTCCCTCCTATTCTTCTGTGTTTGAATTTTCTTTTTGTTTCTTAAGTCCTATACACATGATCAAATAACATGCTTTGAGGATTGCAGAATATGTTTGTTTTTTTAACCCGTAGCGTTAGCACGGGCCAACTTACTATGCATGATAAGTTCAGAGTTGTCTTTGGTTATAATCTACCTTCCAATTTTGAATTCATGTGTTTCTTTGACAATTTACATTGCTTCTTGTATATAAATATAAATGCTTTCTTTATAGTTTGGACTCATGGCGGAGCTGTGCGGCTAGATGATTGGATCTGATTGATGCAGTTTAGTCCAGGTAATGCATATATATTTTTTGTGTCATGTCCAGAGAAGTAGTTTGTTTCAGAAACTGATTGAACGATGTTAGGTATTTGTTCTCCCTTCTGTCCTTGCTATTTATTCTCTTTGCTAAGCTGCTTGACCTTTTTCAAAGGTTGCCAAGAAGTGAGTAGATCTTGCTGTTTGACCTTTTCTCTATTTGATTTTATGAGGTGCATAATTTTGAATGTGAAACTAGCTACCATAATAATGTTAGAAGTTGTCTTTGCTAATGGGTGGGTTCAAGATAACTATATTGTTAGAAATTGATCTAAGCTATTAGGGATAGGTAATTCTTTATTACAACTATCTTACCGTTATTTCTTTCAAGCAAACTAAATTATGCTAGGTCAGTTTTCTTTTTTCAGATTGTACTGCACCAACTTGAATGGTGCCGAGGATTAATTTGTTTTTGCTGCATTTGCAGTGTCATCTATTGCAAGACTCATTATGTGTATTTCCATGAACTTCTTCCAAGATTTCAAATGGATTCATATTTCGCTCTTATCCTTTGCATAGGTATTGCATCCCATTGCTGATTCTATCACTATCAACAAAACGATCTGGATCCGGTGCTTTTTGTGACACGTCATGCTTGCAGGTACAACTTATGTACAGCTTATGCATATACAATTTAGATGTATCTTTATGTTTAGTTCTGAGATGAACCACTTCTTTTTGGTATGTAGTGAGAATGAGCGAGGTAGCACATGTTTTATATCAGTTCATACAGCACAGTGCAATGTATTTTCTAGATATGCATAAATAAGGTGTCACCCATAGTGTTAGCATGGGCAAGCTACTATCAACATATAATAACTACATGTTACATCTTTTGTGTGAAACATATATTTTTCATTTTGAACTATTGATTATGTGTTGTTTTGTGTACGTTTAAAATTTTTCCGTGGCGTTAGCACGGGCACCTTACTAGTAGTATTTAGGAGGTCGATGCAAGCAGGCCCGTCCAGGCTCATGCAGGCTTATCACAAATTGCTTAGTACGTTTGACGCTCATCACGTACAGGGGCCGCCTCGACAACAACAAAAAAAAGGCTGACCTATAACAGTCAAGAACGTTTTTGTTTAATCCACAAGCAATGTTCAGAGCAGAGACATGGCAAAATATGGTTGGTTTCCAGCACAACAATTCTTGCCATCTGATTCATTCATGTATTCATGTATGATCGAAGAGATAAGAATATCAATTTACAAACAAATAGTTCAATTTAATATATATAGAGGTGTGATGCAAAATGAAATCTATTGTAACAAGATAATGATAAATATATATTTTAGAGTATGTGTTTGAATATTTAATAAATGAAATAGAGGGTGAGATAGATAATTATAATTATTAATCTTATACATATATTAATTTTAATTAGCTCGTATGTAGCACGGGTTGATAGACTAGTCTTAGCGCAATTATAATGGGCTGTACGTGCTTCGTTCTGTCCGCCTGCACTGTGTGCGACTTGTCCTGCACTGTGTGTGACTTATCAGCGCGCGAACAGTCTCTGAAGATAATTTCAGAGACTTTCTTTGCTCCATCCAACAAGCTAGACGACGGACTTAATTGTAGTCTCGATCCTATCATTTTCGGAGAAACAAGGCCGCTTATCAATATCAGTATGTGTTCTAACCCCTGCCACTATATATATATATATATATAGGCGTAGAAAAATTAAATCCTCAATTGGAGGCACAGACGTACAGAAGTCTAAGATCTTGTTTGTTTCAGTGTCAACATTCAACAACAAGCAGCGTAAGACGAAGAATAGTTGTCTTCCTAGAAAACGTAGCTTCGTCTGCGTCTCGCATGGCACCGAAAATCGTGAGCGGCATGAGCCATTTAGTAGGATTTTTCCCGCATCTTGCTTTAACGCGCCACAGACGCTGAACCAAACGACGGGGCCAAAGTGTGTCTGTCTTGATGGCAATGTACACCTAAAACTCCGTATACAACACTGAAACGATCCAGTCAATGGCGCTATAAATCTGAAAAGGATTTATTTGTTGAAGCCGACGTGTGTACCAATTGGAGGTGGGTATGCACTATGCAGTATGCGCAGGCCATTATTTGGAACCGGTCTCCACTGATTTTTTGCCCCCATGAAACATCCAATCTAACTTATTCTCCCTATTCTCCACATCAGCCACTCAAAAAAAAAAACTCCACATGTATCCAGACACAGTGCCTAATCCACGAGAATAGCCTCCATGAAGCTAATTCCTTCAGGGTCGCGCCTTCACACTGAGGACCAACTAGCCAAGCAACCATGCAAAAGCAGACAAGTACTTGCCTGCTGGTCTTTGAACTATCTTCCAATGGCCCCTCCACCGGCTCCTCCGACCGCACTTCCAGAACCACGACGGTGCCGACAACCGCGCGTCTTCGTCGACGTCGGGACAGTGAAAGACAACGGCACATTGTTGTATATCTCGGCGCCATCATCTGGGTACCAATTGACAATTGTCATAGGCCGTCAGTCAGTGTGACGGAACAGCCAAATTAAAACTCTAATTAAGTGTAATGGCCATCATTTGAACACATCGAGCGCATTAGCTTAACGGCTTAATTTAGCGATCCTTTCTCAACCCACGTCCCGATCGAAACAACACCAATAGTCTCACGCGAAGGTGAGCGCAGATGGTACAAGCACGACATATATTTGAAAATACAACGATATACATATGACCCTACTTGGAGTTTTACAAACCGAGTTTGAATACATGCATAGTTTATAAACTTTACAAAACCGAAATTAAGGTCCGAATAGAAGAAAGGGCCTACAACTATCAAAAGGATACCCTAGGGAATCCCTATCTACACGTCTGGATCCACAACCTCCCATCCCTCTGCGTCCCGGCGGATGAACTTAACGCAGCAGGGACAAAAGTCTACGTCTGAGTGCCCTAAAATAATGTTTCAACAAAAGCCCTGAGCAATTAATACTCAGCAAGACTTACCCGACCAATGGGTATAACTTAGCCCACATCCCTAGAGATGAAGGCTTTTGGCTGGTGGTTATTTTGCAGAAAAACAGCTAAAGTAATTCCTTACTTTCCTTATTTGAGCTCCAGGTTCTATATAGATTAACTCTGATCTAATATTTGCATAAGTCAACTATAGCACACATGTTGGAGCAACAATAATAATAATTCAATGTGTTCAACAACATAAATAAATATAACTATCATTCCATCATAACACTACACTGCGACGCAGTGATCAAGGTGCGCATATCCGAGAGCGATTGACGGAGAATCGATTTGTTTTAACCTTGCAAGGTGGACCTAACCAACACGGCACGCATATGCCCCGTCGGACCACACGCACCAACCAATTCCCCTCCCCGCCTCGAACTACATATGCAGCCGAGCTCAACGAGAGACCAACAAAAGTAAACATATGCATCCTGTTTCTCCTCGACTACTCGACTCGCCCTAAGGGGTGGTGATGGAGTTCTGTACTTTCAAAGCGAGGCAGTACTAGGCTTACCGGTTTCGACTACCTCCTACTTCCGGCATGCGGTTAGTACAGTTCAAACATGATCAGCAGGGCTAACAACGGCTCGGTCCTTAACTGACACAGGCGGAACTACACCTCTCCCGCCTGGTCTCAGATTCTATTCTTTCTTTCATTCCAAGACTTTCATTCCAAGGTGAGTAACTTCTATATGGAAACCTAAAAATATGCTATATCTCGCGAGTAATCGGAAATTACTCGACTTTTACCGAATCCTATCTAGCATAGCATATCTATCGTCCTATGCATACAAGTATAACTCAAGGAAACCTAGGGTTTATGCAACTAGGGTTTCATACAATTCCTAAACGTAATGCTCAAGTAATAAATACATATATAGGTGCCATAATTTAGATTAATATGATGTGCACCGGGGCTTGCCTTCGGGCTGCTGCTCGACACTGGGCTCAGCTGGGCCTTGGGCCGGGTGCTCACGCCGCTCTTCCTGCTGAACTTGCCCCTGGTGCTCCTGTGGCTCGGCGATCACCTCTTACACGGCTCCCTCGGCGGCGGCGTCTACACGTATGCAAATGATATGAGAATGCATGCATGGGTTGCAACCTTAAAATAGCCAATGACTAGATGCAACTACTAGTAATTTACACAAAAATTGCACTCCCTGTCCCAAAATATTCCCCAAAAATCCGGAGTATCCGGACAAATACCCGGAGTATCCGGACTCCCAAGTCCGGAGTTTCCGGGCCTATACCCGGAGTTTCCCCGGGGTGTCCCAAACCCGGAGTATCCGGGCTTATACCCGGAGTTTCGCCCGGAGTGTTCCAAAACCCGGAGTATTCGGGCTTATACCCGGAGTCTCCGGGCCCGACAGCATTTTCGCCCCAAAAACTGAAATTTTGATTTTGGCAAAACCAACCCACCAAATTTGAAACCCTCTTGAATCCTAGTTCAAGGATGCATATAGAGATGATTGACCAAAGGAAACCACATAGAACCTCCTAAAAAGATAGATCGGGGCGGCACAAGTTTGAATACCTTGGATGAGCTTTTCGTGCGCGAAGAACTTGAAATCCAAGGTACCCTTGGGAGGAGCTCGTGGGGAGGAAAGTTCCCCCACCCGATTTGAAGCTTCCTTGGCTTTGAAATCACATCTAGGGCATCATGGAGAGGGAGGGCTCACGAGGGAGAGGGTGAGCTCGTGAGGGAAGTGAGGGAGAGAGAGAGGTGACGGGAGAGAGTGAGAGTGAGGGAGAGAGAGAGAGTGATATTTTCCATTTAAATGATTATGGGGCCCAGAGGACAAAACATATATGAACTAGAAACTCCATGTCCGGAGTATTCGGGCCTACGGCCGGAGTATCCGGACAGGGTGTTACAACCAGCTTGGCAAATTCCTCTGTGCTAAGCAAGCACAGCGTGTGGATCGATAGCTTAATTATCTACGAGTACCCAGCTGCTTTGCAATGTTCTTCATTTCTTCAACAGCAGCTTAATTTTCCGGGGACAACAAAATTTAATTTTCAGGCTGATCTTACAACCAAGGTGAGCCACTACTGCTTACCACGAGTACATGAACGATGTCTATGCATTAGGTGTGCTCATCGTCCTTAAGGTTGTTACAGGAAAGAAGAATGCGCCAACCCCTGCCACTAAATGCCACTACTACGAAAATAGTTTGTAGGAGCGGGTAAAAATATATTTCTAGGAGCGGATGTGATACCCGTCCCTATTTCTCGCATCTACAAATGCTGTTTGTAGGGGCGAATAACGTGCCCGCCCCCAAAAATGGATTTCTAGGGGCGGATGAGGGGTCAAACACCCCTACAAAACCGATTTAAAAAATAATAAAAAAGCGACGCTCCACCAGCTGCTCCTCGCTGGCGCCACCGCCGCCTCGGATATCCTATATAACTACTCGTCATTGCTTGTCGTCGTAGGAGATGGTGCCTGCGCCCATGGTGGTGAGCCACGGCGTGCCGTTGGCCAGCGTGCCTATGCCCGGCCGTCTGTTCCCAGCGGAGCACGCAACGAAGACACCTTCTCCATGGCATTGTAGGTGCCCGCAGCCATGCCATCCTTGTAATAGGCCGTGAGGTTGCCGCCATCCACGCCGGCGGAGACGCAGAGCACGTCCACGCTGTCTGCCACCGCGGCCTCCATGGCCACTAGAATGTCGGCGCTGTAGCACCCACCGGCCCAACACACCTTGTACGCCACGACCGCACAGCCTTGGTTGCGAAGCCCGCACGCCGATGAGCTTGTTGTTGCACACCGACCTGGTGAACTTTCGGGCCTCCTCGCAACTGACCTGCTACCTCGCCCATGCTCATGCCGCCGCGACGCCCCGTGGCCGCGCACCTCCCACGCCGCCACAACGCCCCGCCATCTCACCTACATCAGCGCTACTGCGACGCCCCATGGCCGCGCACAGATCCGCGCCACAGGCACCGCATCTGCACCTCCACCGCTCGATCTGCGGGCGTCGCCACCGGATCCGGTCGCAGGGAGGGTCGGGGAAGATGGCGCCGGCCGGATCTGGGCTAGGGAGGAGCGCCGCTGCCGCCCGGTGGGGCCACCTGGCTAGGGTTTCGGACTGGGAGAGGGAGAAGCATGGGAGAGGGTGAGGAGAGAGGGTTGGTGGGAGAGAAAGAATGGGGTGAATCGGCCGCATCCGTGCTTGTTTTTATATAAAAACAATTTTTAGGTCCTAGAAATGGTGATCATTTTTAGGGATGGATGATGACGTCACCCGCCCATAGAAATGACCACCATTTTCAGGGGCGGGTGACGCCTTCAACCCACCCCAAAAATACATTTTTAGGGGTGGGGCGGTTGCTACAGTAACCCCACTCCATTTGTAGTAACGAGTTATATTTTGATCCACCTCTGAAAAAAATCGAGGCTTACTATAAATCGTTTTTGAAGTAGTGAGTAGTATGCGTAGAAAACACAAATCTTCACTTGGATGCACAAAGGCCCATAACAAGTTTAAGGTCCTCTAAAAAAAGGGTTTAAGATCCTGTTTGGTTTAGCATCAACAATCCGAGCAAGATGAAGAACAGTAGTGTTCCTCGAAGCATAGCTTCGTCTGCGTCCCGCATCTCCACCTTGAAGAACTGTGCGCGTCAAGGCTGAAGCGTGTATTGAAAATCATGAGCAATAATGTTGTATGCTGTTAAGGATTCTTTCCACATCTCACTTAAATGCGCCAAAGACGCTGAAACCAACCGGGCCCAAGTATGTGTCACTCTGATGGCAATATGCACCTAAAAGGCTGAATACAAAGACTTTACGAGTCAACGACACTGCTAGACATACAAAGACTATGGACACTCTATTTAGCTTGGAAAAAGAAGAGGAAAAGAAAAGAAAGTAAAATGACTTCAATGTTGAAGAAACACCCATATCGAAAGAATTCGTAGTCCTGGTTTTAAATTTCGAAACCATACTAATTGAGTGTCAAATTCAGTGGGGCGCATGTATTAGGTGTCAAATATCAAAATTTCTCAGTAATATGCAATCAACAGAATCACAAATGATTGTGTTTGATGCATGAGATTTTGTTCAAAGCCCTTCGTGTACTAGAGCTCCTCGTATGTATGTGCTGTTAAAAACTTAAAATAAAGAAGAAGAAGCACGCAGAGCTAAAAGAGAAAAAAAGAAGCACGCTAGAATGCGTGGACGTCCATGCATGTATATGCTCGTGTGTACATGTTGAGAATACATAGCTGAAAAAACAAGCTTCGTGCGGCAAGAGCGAGCTCGTCTTTATCTGTTGGTGGAAGCAGAGCTCCCTTTAATAGCGGCGCTGTGGTGTGTAAGTGTGTTCACATTATGGCTATCTAGCTAGCCACATAGTGTGTGTGTGTCACTACCATTCGCCCCGTCCGTCATCTTCCTCCAGCCTCTTCCCCTGTCCTCCGTGAGAGCTTAGAGTTCCAATCCATGGCAAATCCGTGGGGAATTGAAGCAGTAGGCTCGAGCATCGTCATCATGGGTTGGCTGCTATCACCCGTACTCAGCTTCCTTGTGAACAAGTTCTTTGCCAACCTCTCCCTTGACACATCAAGAAAGCTTCGGAAGCTGGAGATCGACACTATCCCAAGCCTCAAGGAGACGGTGAGAAAAGTGGAGGAGCAGAGGATGCTCGGAGAAGTGAAAGGCAAGGGATCTGAATCTGATCTCGCGATGCTCAGGAAGATTGAAAATGATCTCAAGTCCATCCTGCATGAAGCTGAAGACATACTGGATCTCGTCTATTATCACCGGATCGAGAAGAAAATCAAGGGGGACGGCCCCAGCTGGATCTCAAGCGCTGCTGGGGCTTGCATCACCCGCTGCAAGGGGACCTGGTTGTTCCGGAGATGCATAGAGAGGATTCGATCTACACTATTGCTGTGCGCTAAGGGATTCAGCTGGCTGGGCGCCACCCTATGCAGATTTGGTGAGCAAATACCAATTTCCCAAGGGCCCTCCAACTCAAATCCCATGGTGCAGAGGCTCCGTGCTTGGTCACAATCCCTCGACATCAAGGCCCTCTGTCAATCGATGCAGAGGTGGTTAGCATCTAAGCAACCTTCGGGTACGAAGATCCCAACAGTGCAATCCTAGATCAATTAAAGGACGCTAGCACAAATCGATGTCCAGGCCAACGAGATTGGGGGGAGGGGGTTACCTTGGGATAACCTTGATATAGATTAAGATGCAGGCACGTCAAGGAGCGGAGGAGCGAGTAGGAGGCCGGACCTCCTCACGACGACGGCAGGATAGCTCCTCGCAACGGAGGCGCGGCAGCTCCTCGCGGAGCCGGCGTTGACGTCGAGGGAGGCGCTGGGACTCAGGGACGGCGGCGCATGCGGAACGGGTCGGCGCGGGGGCTCAGGAATGGCACTGCATGAAGCGTTCCCTCATAAGAGAAGACTTAAAAGTGATACAATATCAGTCCCAGGAGGCTGATAACATTTTATTACATCAGATGGTACATCACCGTACAAACCTCCGAGGAGGTGGACACTCGAGACAGACAATAACAATAAGTAAAAAGGCGGTAATACACCAGAGCACGACCCACATGGGATCTAGCTCGGGCTTAGAGTACTGCGCCAGCGAAAGCATCCTGAACAGGGCCAACACCACAGGCAGAGTTGGGTGCAGGATGGTACCCCTACTCAATGTCCTCGGGAACAAAGTCTGGATCTTCCTCTGCAAAAATTAAGAATGGGGTGAGTACAAACGTACACAGCAAGTCCAATCACACCCATGGAGGGGGTATAAACAGAGTATAATGCACAGGGTAAATCAAGGATAAGGCTATGGTTTAATTTGCGGAAAGCTAATTTTTTATGCAGGGGTTCATTTGAAAGAAAAAAGGATTTTCAAAGCAACTTTCTCGCACCGAGTAACACGTAGGGTTGATCCACACAGGATCCAAGTTTTAAATTTGCTACTTGACTCCTCATCCACCGTAGCACACGGCACAACTGCCGGACACTTTCCAAAACAACTCACGCCAACCCATCCATTCCCAGAAGAAACACTAGTTATGTGACCACACCGTAACTCGCCCAGTACCGTGGGCACGACTATTCGAATAGATTTTAACTCTACAGAGGTGTGCAACTTTACCCACAAGCGGGGTATCACAACACGATCCTTAGTATCGGTGCAGATCACAACAAAGCCATTATCCACCTTAGCTAGACCTGACTAGCCACCATGGGCTCCACCAAGGGGCCATTGACCTATCCTCGAGGTTTAACAGGGGCATAAGTCACACAGAGCTTATCACTTCTCCTTGGTCACCCGTTGCTCTCAGCTCTCCTGATGGCTATCAGACTAACTAGTGGGGTTTATGCTAAGCCGTTGCCCGTACAATGGTCGAGTGGTTTGCACGATAGTTGAGTTAGGCAAGATGACACACCAACTCGGTCCTTAATTGTGACAAGATGGATATCTCCCAACCTTGCTCAACCACACAGGTACGAGCACACCATTTGTCAATTCACACAGAAGTGCCATCCATCCCGTCTAAACTCATCTTTTTGAAAATTCCACATTTTTCCTTCCCACACACTCACACAGTTTTCTTTTTATAAAATAAGTTGCACCGTATTTAAGGTCCTAAGCATTCTAGCAGCGATTAACGTCCAAACAGATCACATTCAGACATTAATCTAGGTGGTCAAGGAATGGTTGTAACAAATCAAGGGGTGGCTATCCAACCATGTTTTCAGCAGCAAAATAATATGCAGTTTTGTAAAACAGGCCAATAGGTTGTATTTATAAAAACTGGGACAAAACATGCATCAAATGGCGGGATTGAACTTGCCGTTCTCAAAGCCTTCCAGAAAGTCCTGATCGAGGTACTGTCCTTCGGGCTCGGGGTTGCCGTACTGGTCCTTGTTCACTTGCTCACGGTACTGCTCATCATCGGGTTCTCCCTCATTCACACCGTGATCTATGATACACACAAGCAAGCACACACAATCAAGAAAAAGAAATAAAGATTTTATCGTTGAGCTCGAATCGGAACCAATTAAGATATGAAGATAGGAGTGATATTTTTGGGCGGTTTTCTAATGGCATGGCCAAAACTATGTTAGGAATGGCGTGGTAAAGTTTCAGGTCGATCGGAGATAGTTTGTCGCATGAAATGATAGGTTACAGAGAGGTTTAGGGGCTAAACCGGGATCAGGGCCTATTTGTAATTATTCTTGGTAGAGAAAGGACTTGGTTGCAATTTCTAGAAATATCTAGAGTGTACTAGGAAGGTGTAGGGGTCTGTTTAATATTAAGTTTATATGGCGGAGGGCTAGTTCCCTAAATAAATAAAAGTGGAAGGGCTAAACAGGGGTTCAAGGGCTTCTATGTAATTATTTTTGAGATGACAGGGCTTGGTTGGAATTTTAGAAAATATCAGGGTCACTCTAGAAAAGTGTATGGGTATATTTGAGACTATGTTTATATGGTGGAAGGGTTTATTTGCGAATAGAAGAATAGGAAAGGTTTCTTTTGTAAATGAACTAGAGAGGTGGGAGGGCTTTTTAGGAAATAGGAGGGGTAGGGGGTTATGGGCAAAATTGCCCTTTCTTCTCCCCCCTCTCTTCCCGCAGAATAGGGGAGGGGGCCGGCGCGCCGGTGGCGGCTTGGGGCCGGCAGCCTGGGAGCCCGAGGGCGGCCAAGGAGAAGGGGAAGAGCTTGCGGGAACCGAGGGGGGTTTGTTTCCCCTACTTGATTCGTGCGGAGGTGGCTGGTGGTGGCGTGGCCACGGTCGCCAGAGATGGTCGGAGGTGAGCGTGGAGGCAGCGCTGTGGGTTCGGGAAGGCGACATGCGGGGGTCGGTGGGATCGTGGAGGTCGAGGAGGTCCTATCCTTGCCCTCACCTTGGGCGGAGACGGCTCGGGAAGGCGGCTCGACTGAGGCGGGCGGCGGCCGGCTCTGGAGCTTGGCATGGCAGCGCCGCGCTGTTTGGGAGAGGGCTAGAGGTGGCGGTGGAGGTTGTGAGGGTGAAGGGCGACGAGATGGGCCTATTTATAGGCGAAATAAGGCGGTGGAGGGAGGGAACGCGGCGGTGGCCAGCCGGCGGGCTCGGCGGAGCGCCTTTAAGGGTGTGGGGGCGGGCTACTGTGCTCGTCGGCGTCGCAGGGCGGCGCGAGCGCCGAGGGCGTCGGCGTGCACATGGAGGAGGGGGCCCGGCTGCTGTGCTTGTCGCCGAGCTCTGCTCGAGAGCAGCGGGGCTCGGGCGGCGAGGCGGCGGCCCTGTGCGCGAGCAGTGCGAGTACGGCGGCGCGAGCGGCGAGATGGCCAGGCGATGGGACAAGTCCGGCAGCGGCGAGCGGCGCGGTCGTGTGGTTTGCGTGGGCGCGCGCGCATGTGGCGCGTGGAGGGGGAAGTCGGCGACGAGCTGCTCGGCAGCGTACGGCGCGCGGCAAAGCGGCGCGACGAGCGGCACGGCCTCGTTGTGCAGGGGCGCGCACATGGGCGGCAGGCGAGCGCGTGGGCAGCAGGCGCACGTGTGCCGCGCGTGGGGACGGCTCGGAGCAGGGGTGCACGCGGCAGCGCGTGGAGCAAGGGCGGCGGCGAGCTGAGCGGCGTTCGGGAGCGCCGTGCAGAGGAGAGGAAGAAAGAAAGGAGAGAGAGGGAGAAAGGAAAATGGAAAAAGGAAAAAGAAAAAGAAAAGGGGAGGGAAAAAGAAAAAGGGATTGAGAGAGATTCGCGGCGGAAATTTCGGCGGCGACCATGGTGTCGGTCGGGCACGCGCGGCTGTCGCGAGTGCACGCGGAACGAGGGTAACAGAGAGATAGAACGGGGATTGGAATCGGGTGTCGGGACAGAGAAAAATTTCTGCGAAGGGTTTTGGGGAATTAGGGGCTCAGGGGTTTAGGAAGGTTTTGAGCTCAACGATGAAAAATTTTGAAAATTATTTTTAACGCGTGATTTATTTTGGTGATTTTTTTTCGGGATGTCACACTGCATCAGGTGCTCGGGCTGAGGCGGCACTCTGCACGGGACGGTGGCCGGTGCAAGCAGGGCCGGCGGCCGGAGCGGAGCCTCCTCGGAGGCGCTGGCGGGCGAACAGGATTTTAGGAGGCAGCAGGGTGTGGGCGGGCTTATTTTGGGGGCAACGAGGCTTCACCGTCGGGTCCAGCTCCGACCCGGCGGTGACGAGGCGCTTCACCGCCAGGCCTAACCCAGACCCAGCGGTGATCGCGGGTCTTTACCGCCAGGTCCAGTTGATCCTGTGGTGATCTAGATTTTTTAAATAAACAGTGATATAGTTTTAAGCTGCAATTAGATATTGGTATAATTAATATAAAATCTATCTAATAATACTTTAATGGATAAATATAATTAGACACTAATGCAATTAGATAAATGTCCATCCAATGGATCTAAGTAAATAAAAAATAATACTTTATTGGAGGTATGTATATATAAAAAAGAGTAGCCCTCATGATGAATGTTCATGAGAAATTGTCTTAAAGTGAAGAAAAAGAAACTCTCCTTGGTCAATTCATCACAAAATGCATGATTAATCCTAAGATAAATGGTATGAATTCAATGGATTGCTAGCCACAAACCTAGCACGAGCGGGGAGGTGGGAGTCTGTTGGGATTTTGTCCTATACATGCTTATCACCGCCGGGTAGTAACACAAACCGGCGGTGATGAGGCTCATCACCACCGGTTTGTATTACGAACCGGCGGTGATGCCCTACAGTACCATCACCAACGGTTCGTGTTACGAACCGGCGGTGATGCACCTCATCACCGTCGGTTCCAACAGCCGCTACGGCGGTGATAGTCCGTTTGCAATAGCTAGTTCTCTAGTAGCTACGTCGCCCGCTCCTCGAGGTTGTAGCCCACACTAAAAATGCAACAACATAGCTGCCTCATGCTAGCTGAACGGTGGGCCTTGGCCGAGTGTGGCCCTACATGCAGCGATCTGCGAGAGAAACGGATAATGCTCTACTCATGTGTTCCCAACTATTATGTGTTTTTGCTTTGTTTGCTTGCTTGCTTCCTTCGTTTCTGTATGCGCAATTGCGCATACTCTGGCTTGCTTACGGTAATCCCAACTTTGATGGAATAATGCTAGTTTTTTTGTTTAACAAAAAAAAAGGTGATCATTGCCCGACATATAGCAGTCAAGAACTTTTTTGTTTAACCCACAAACAATGTCCAGAACAGAGACATGGCGAAATATGGTTTCGAGCATAATAGTTCTTGCAATGCGATTCATTGCCCGGAATGCCTTACAGGCTCGCACAGCTACTGTGCATTGTGCAAAATAGGTAAAAACACTGAATTTGTACCAGCAGCCTACACTACCAGTATACACCAACCTATATGATCTATCCCCTGTACCAGCAATAATTCCAGACAGCTTGTGAGCTGAACATAGTAGAAAACTATCCTACATATACCAATTCCAGCCACTGCATAATCATGCCAAACAGCCAAGAATGCCAATAGGATCATTTTCTTGGTGGTTTCCGTATTTTCCTTAGCGGTTTTTGAGACTGCCAAGGCAATTCCATTCTGATGTAGTGGTCACATGATGCTCATGGATTGAGTTTACTAGGATTCTTTCCACATCTAGCTTTAACGCGCCCAGCCACATGCGCTGAACAAAACAGGGCCCAATATATAATTGTCACTCTTGATGACAATATGCACCTAAAACGCCCTATACAAATACTATTTTACGAGCACCTACCAACCACAACACAACCAGACGAAAGCAGCAAGTAGCAAATTAATCCAACTAACACAAATGGATATTTATAAAGGGGTTGGATCTGGCGTCTTCATGGGGTGGGCCGGGAAGCTGCTCGAAGCTGTTTAATTTGTTGGAGTCTTTGCTTGGGACGATCCGCAGGACGACGATGACAGGGTTGCTGACGAGGCTTGCAAAAAGTCTACTGCTACTTGAATATATTAAGGGAGAGGTATGTACTGATTGGTTGATTGAACCTTTCTAACTCTTTTCTAAAATCTAGTATTTATCATTATTGTTCAAGGGTTGACTTACGACCAGCCAATTAGTAGTAGCAAGCTAATTTTATTATTCAGTTATTTGCTGCAAGTAGACAACACATCAGAAGCGTTATTTGGTGAAGTATTGAGCCATTGCCCTCATCCATTCGTGACCTATGCGGCCCGAAAGAAACATTTCGTCAGATGAATTCTAGCTTAGTGTCACCACCATTCACCACGTCCATCGTCTTCCTCCAGCCTCTTCCCCTGTCCTTCTACCTGAGAGCTTAGCATTCCAATCCATGGCAAATCCATGGGGAATTCAAGCAGTAGGCTCGAGCATCGTCATCATGGGTTGGCTGCTGTCACCCATACTCAGCTTCCTTGTGAACAAGTTCTTTGCCAACCTCTCCTTTGACACATCAAGAAAGCTTCGGAAGCTGGAGATCGACACTATCCCAAGCCTCAAGGAGACGCTGAGAAAAGTGGAGGAGCAGAGTATGCTCGGAGAAGTGAAAGGCAAGGGATCTGAATCTGATCTCGCGACGCTCAGGAAGATAGAAGATGATCTCAAGTCCGCCCTGTACGAAGCCGAAGACATACTGGATCTGGTCGATTATTACCGGATCGAGAAGAAAGTCAAGGGGGATGGCCCCAGCTGGATCTCAAGGGCTGCTGGGGCTTGCATCACCCGCTGCAAGGGGACCTGGTTGATCTTCCCTAGATGCATAGAGAGGATTCGAGCTGCACTATTGCAGTGCGCCAAGGGATTGTGCTGGCTGGGCGCCACCCTATGCAGATCTGGTGAGCAACTACCAGTTTCCCAAAGGCCCTCCGACTCCAATCCCGTGATGCAGAAGCTCCGTGCCATGGACATCAAGGCCCTCTGTCAATCCATGATGAGGTGGTTAGCCGAAACGTATGTGGCTGCTTGTCATTATCGGGACTTGTCATATGAAGTGGTTGGCGTCAACAAAACAAACAAGGTACCATCTGATCCTCGTGCTCAATTCGTGCTTGCACTGTGATCTTGGTGGAAAATTTCTTATCCTCAGTTTGATCTGCAAAAGACTTTCCTTGTGTTAAGAAAAGCACCATTTTTCAAGCTACTAGTACTGCAACATCAGTACTGTAGAAGATTATTATACTAACACATAGGTCCCAACCCTGCTTTAATGTTGTAAAAAAAATGTTAGGTAGCTTGGAAATTTTTAGCGTCAAGTTCTTTTTGTCACTTGAAGTAGCTGCTTGTGTTAGTTATGATCTCCGATCGGTCAGGAAGACCGATTCCTCCACCTCCTCACGTGCCCTGATCGGAGGCACGCCAGCGTTCGTTGGCTGCATTGTAATGATTGTGGCCCAAGAAGCCCTAGAAATACATTTTCAGAGGTGGCTCAACTGCTACAATAGCTTTGCTTCCTTTGTAGGAGCGTGTTACATTTTAACCCATGTCTGAAAAAATTCTACAAATCATTTTTGTAGTAGTGTGCGATGTTATGTCTCAGAGATTGATTTATTTTTTTCCTTTGCATTCAGTTGGGTAGAATTGTTCTACTTTAGCGAGACACAAATCATGTTTGTACATTATCGGGTAAACTTAATGCAAGTGACATGATGGATAGGAAGAAATATCCCTATATATATAAGACAAGATAATGAGGATATAATGACAGTAGATGTGCTGACTCCATAAAAGTGAACTTAATCCTAACCTTTAGTTTATGAAATCTAAGAAGATTGATCAGAATGCTCTTTTTTCTCATGTAAATGCGAGCGTTTGAGGTAATTTTCTTTGATTGATGTGCCTTTTAGTATAGATATATGTAACGTAATGCTGTCGAGTAAACTTTTACATGCTCTTAATATCCATCTGAATACTTATTTTAATACATTACTTGTCATTTTTGTAAAAAGTTTGAGTACATGAATTCTAGAAGATGGAAAATATTTTTAGCATGGGGATAGTAATAATAAACTGGAAAAAGTTTATTTTAAACCCTCAAACTATCACAGAAATTCGATTTTCAACCTTCAACTATAAAACCGGATGATGGAGGCGCCAATTGTCAAAACCAGACAAATTTGGCCCTTTTGATGTTTTTTATTATATAAAAATTGAAAATATTCAAGTTTATAAATAATAACTGATTCATTTTAAATAATAACGGAACATGTGCATACCAATATTTTCTAAAAATGTAACCAGGTACTCTACTCGTCACTACCTGTAAATTATTCGGATCCATTTATTTCATATTCCTAATATTTATGCCTATTATTTTTAAATAAGTAATATTCATTTGGAGCAACAATAGTTAGATTATATTTTTAGAAAAATTTTGGTATTAGATTCATTGTTATCTGATTTAAAATGAATTAGTTTTACTTTTTTTTAGATTTAACTAGGATTTTTTATTTCTTAAAAAAAAACTACAAAACCAGCCAAAAGGCCAAACTTGTTCGATTTCGATAGTTTGATGGCCCTCGTTATTCGGTTTAATAATTGAAGATTGAAAATTGACTTTTATGATAGTTGGAGGGTGTAAATTGACATGGATAATCATTTGACACTAGCTTGTTCCTTGCAGAAGGATGACATTGCAGTAGATGTTTTCTTCCTTACTATCGATGGAAAAAGCTTGAGGAAAAGAATAGAGGATATAGAAAATATTTTCAATGACTTGAAAAACTCACCTCTGCTGAGTCAGCAATGCAGCAGCAGCAGCGAAATTCCAGCCAAGAGTACTAGCGAAAAGAGCAGCAGACAGGAGCAGATTGTCGACTCGCACATAATGATATTACAGAAGGTATTCGGTAGAGACAAGGAGCGTAAGGATATATCTAGAAAGCTTCGCGAGGGACCAGATGGTTATGGACTAAGCTCCAATAGTAGTAGACCTTACTCGGTGATTGGTATACATGGCATTACAGGGTCCGGGAAGAGTACCTTGGCGCAATATGTTTGTGAGTATGAGAAGAAGGCTCAAGACAAGCATTTTGATCTTATCATGTTCAGTCATGTGTCTACAACTTTCAGAGTGGATAAGATATTCCGTGATATTCTAGAGCAGATAACGAAAGTCCGGCCCTCCGATACTGAACGCCTTCAAAACATACAAAAAGAGGTGAAGGAAAAACTGCAAGGCAAACGTTTCTTGTTAGTACTGGATGATCTCTGGGTCAATAATGACAAGCAGATGGAACAGGATATTCTACTTGATGCCCTTGATGTTGGGCAGAGTGGAAGCAGAATCCTGGTGACGGCTCAAAGACAAGATGCGGCTGCAGCTCTAGGATGTGCTCAGGAGCAAATTCCAATACCTGATCTGGAAGAGGAGGAGTACTTATCGTTGTTCATGCATCATGCACGATCAGGTGCAATCGGTAATGATACAGAATATGAAAGGATTGGAATCAAGATTGCGAACAAGCTACGCCGCTCACCCATTTCTGCAGTAACAGTAGGAAAGCAGCTTCGGAGGAATACAAGGATCGGTTTCTGGGAAGCAACAGCGAACGATGTCGTGCTGAATGAGACCATGGGAGCTCTGTGGTGGAGCTATCAGCAGCTTGGTGCTGACACCAGGCGATGCTTTGCATACTGCAGCACTTTCCCCAGAGGATACAAGTTAAAACGAGATGAGCTGGTTCGCATCTGGATAGCACAGGGGTTTGTAAACGCCAATAGCGATGAAAAAGGGGAATTGGAAGATGTAGGCAATCACTACTTTGATGAGTTACTGACATTCTCATTTCTGATGCAAGTGCAACGAAAATTCACAACTCATGACCTGCTACACGAGTTGGCTGAGAGGGTTGCCGGAAGTGATTTCCATAGAATTGATTTGAATGGCTCACCAAAAGATATTCCAGCAGGGGTTCGCCATGTTTTCATCGGGGCCAACAATGGAGCAAAGGTTGTCGTGGAGAAAAATCTGGACTTCAGAAATTTACGCACCCTGATCATTAAGGAGCGCTATACAGGTACAGATAGAACGACGCAACCCATGGATGACTTAGAAGAAGTCTTTCATTGGTTGTTCATGAGGCTGAAGGAACTGCGGGTGCTGATCGTTAAACTCAATCATGGGCCGAAAGTGGTGTCGGTCCCAGCATCTATTGATCAGATGAAGCATCTGCGTTATCTTGGCCTTCGTTTTCCCGGTGACAAGTTGATTTTGCCAAGCACATTTAGCAAGCTTTACCATATGCAGACCATATTTGTCAAACGTGATTCCTCTTACATGCGGGTATCTTGTCCTGAAGATATGGCTAATCTCATACATTTGCGGCACGTCACTGCTTGGATGCCTTTCCCCAACGTTCACAGGCTGACGTCACTCCAAACGCTGACACACTTTGATGTAAAGGAGGAACAAGGGTACGAGTTGAAGCAGCTGAAGCACCTAAACAAGCTTCGGGGCGCTCTGCGGATATGGGGTCTTGAGATTGTGGGAAGCAAAGAGGAAGCTCTCGAAGCTCAGCTAGCCTGCAAGCAGCGACTCACAAAACTGGTGCTGCGGTTCAGTAATGATACCTGCAACCCAGACGTCACAGCAGAGGTGCTTGAGGGCCTTTGCCCCCCGAAGGATCTTGTGGATCTCACTATCCAGTTCTACAAGGGTTCAAGGTATCCTAGCTGGATGTTGAGTCGGCAGCACCCAGACGCCCCAAAGCACCTGCAAAAACTTAGGCTCGCTTTTAATTCCATCCGATTAGCATCTATTCCTGAAGATAGCGAGCTCTTCACGCATCTGCGTGAGCTCCGCATTTCTCATTGTGACTGGGACCGCTTGCCGGGAAATATGGAGCATCTGGTGTCACTCCAGAATTTGATTATTCGTGGATGCGATGAGATGAAGCTCCTTCCGACGCTGCCCCAGTCTCTTCGGATGATTCAAATCAGTTACAGCGACGTGCTCCGTACAACCTGTAAAGAAGAGGGACACCAAAATTGGCAAAAGATCCAGCACATTCCAGAGAAGAATTTTTTTATAAGGAAGCTGAGCTCAGGCGGTAATGCTCTTGGGCACCTTCCCTTTCTAATACTACGAAGATGCATATATGTAGGTAGAGCTGAAAGTTGGGCCGTGCCGGGCCGGCACGGCACGGACCCATCGTGCTTCGGGCTGAACCGTGCCGGGCCGATAAAGCACGGAATTTTACCGGGCCGTGCCGTGCTGGGCCTAAGACCTGAAACCACGGCCCAGCACGGCCCAAAAGCACGTCGGGCCACCTTCGGGCCGTGCCAGCCCAAGCACGGCCCACAGATCATGAATACCACCATTTGAAAGGTTTTTTTTCCACAATGGCAAAAATTACAAGAAATTAACACTAGTGATCCTCCAGATCTGCAGCTGCCGGGCCGGCCCAGGCACGGCCCAGGACACCGTGCCGTGCCGGGCGGCACGATGGGCCGAAATCTCAGGCACGGCCCAGCCCGCCCTTCGTGCCGTGCTAGCACGGCCCAGTTGTTTTCGTGCTGGGCCGGGCTTCGTGCCCAGGTTTTCGGGCCGTGCTCGTGCCAGCCCATTAAGCACGGCCCAGATTTACAGCTCTATATGTAGGAGTATCCAATTGTAATGAGGCCTTGACTGACCCTTGTTACGTTCGTGATTCCATCTGTGAAGCAGAGCACACATCGGGAGACGAGTCCGTGTCGGGAACGCTCGGCCGGCCAGTATAACGGTCCAGATCACACACCAAAGTGCAGTCCGCATGGCGTGTGTGGTGTGTCCCGGCCCTTGACTGTGGGTTTCTGCTTTGCTTCCTTCGTTCCTTCCTGCCTGTGTGCGCTTACTTATTCTAGTTTGTTTACTGCATTCCGTGAGCGAATCTTTTGATTGAATAATCAAGCGAACATCTGTATTTGTCCTCTGCATTGGTGTTTGCAAGAGAAACTCTGTATGTTTTTTTGTGTGAAAAATGGGGGATTGCATTGGTAGCAGCCTGCACGAACGCGGAGATTCTTAAATAACCACCCCTTGTATCCTGCAGGATGCGCATCATCCATATGGATGGCCTCTGCTTCTTGATGAGCTTTTTGGCCATTGAGCTCCGTCCAACCCTGCGCACCCCTTTTCTGCAGAGTTTCTGAATTTCGGTGCTTGCTTGTCGTCAGGCTCTGCAACTCTTGTGTCTTGCTTATTAATTACTAGTATTTTTTCTTTGAGAATTTAATTACCAGTATTTTTTTCTTTGAGAATTTAATTACTAGTATTTCGGACGTCGATGCAAGCAGGCCCGTCCAGGCTCATGCTGGCTTATCACAAATTGCTTGGTACGTTTGCTGGTCATCACGTGCATGGGCCGCCTCAACAACAACCAAAAAAGGCTGACGTGTAACAGTCAAGAATATAATTTTTTTTATCCACAAGCAATGTTCAGAGCAGAGCCTTGGCAAAATACGGTTGGTTTCCAGGACAACAATTTTTCCTTCCTTATTCAGCCCCCGCGTCACCCCCCGCGCGGGCAACACGGGCGGCACCTTCGGCGGCGCCGCCACCCCCCCTCCTCCCTCCCCCCACCGTCGCGCCGCCGCCGGAGCCAGCCGCGGGAAGCTCGTGTGGCTCGCAAGGACGGCGGCGGGGCTGCCGCCCCCCTTTCCTCCCAACGGGCGCGGCCGCCATGGATGACGAAGGGAGCTTCTTCGAGACGGGCGTCGCAGGCGCCGGTGAGGCCGGATCCGGTGGCCCAGGTGGTGGATCTGCGGCCGGCGCAGATGCGGTGGCTATACTCGCGCGGCCCGGTGGCCGGCGGCGGCTAGGTCGGGCGGTTGCGACGGGCAGGCTTCTCTGGCGGTAGCTGGGCCGCGGCGGCGCTGCGACAGATGCGGCGGCGCTACTCGCGCAGCCGGCGCGTGGGCGGCGCTCCCGGGCATGGCGCGGGAGCGGGATGAGGCCAGGGGCGTCCGCAGCTCTACTCGCGCGGCCGGCGCGTGGGCGGCGCTCCCAGACATGGCGCGGGAGCGGGTTCTGCGGCCGGCGTAGTTGCAGCGGCTCTACACGCGCGGCCCGGTGGCCGGCGGCGGTTAGGTCAGGCGGCTGCCCGTGCTGGCGGTTTCTGCCTGGCCGGGAGGAGGTGCGGTGGTGCGGCGTGCCTGGAGGAGGTGCGGTGGTGCGGTGTGGCGCAGGCGCGTTGCCGGGTCGCGAGGACGGCGGAGGGAGATGGAGCTTCGGCAGCAGGCTTTATGGAGCTGTGATAGTGGCGTCCCTCGGTTGGGGCGGCCGCAGTGATGGTGCCGGCTTGAGGCGACGAACGCATGCAGTGGGGTGCCGGCACTCCGGGCGAAAGCCCTCGCCAGATTCATTCTGGTGAAATGGCGGTGGCTCCTCCGGGCGTCGCTCTCCCTGTTGAGGGCGTCATTTTGGAGTTGCAACCCTTCTACACGAGGTCTCTGGGTGAAAACCCGGTCCAGCACCTGGATGAGCGACGGCGGCGCCTGTGGGCGTCGTGACCTCCTTGGAGGCGTCGTCTCTAGAGACACCGTTCGGCGACTTGGCCGGCCTGCTGCTCGCGATTTTCTTTGGTCGGTGGTGACAAATCTGTCGGAGGGCGTGCGGAGAAGGGGGTTGCCTACCTCATGCCAAGACGCCTGCTCTTCTGTTGGTGGCCGGGGGTCATCACTCGGCTGTTGTTCGCCTGCTTGCAGCGTTCCGCGGCGCTTGGAGCTGCGTGGCAGTCTCTAGTGCGGTGCGGGACTGCGTTTGAAGGACGGCGCTAGCGGCAACGACAATCAGTGACGACTTGGCCTGCAGCGGATTGCGGCGGGGTGTTCAGCACGGCTGAACCCTTCCGGTGCGGTACAATGTCGGAAAACGGCGCGGGTGACATCTTCGGTCTTCTGGCTCGAGGGCGGCGTCTTCGTGCGAGGGGGAAAGCAACGTGATGATTTCGAACCACGGAGGTGGTCTGGCGGCTTGGTTCAGTTCCGGGGGGGGGCAGGGCACCTCTTCTTGCTGCCTCGACGGCAATATTTGAAACGAGTACGGAGCGTGGTGCCGTGTGGCGAGTTGGAGGTCCCCGCACACGAGAGAGGCGTGCTGAGTGGCGGGTTATAGGTCCCCGCGCATGCGAGAGTGGCGTCCAATGGCGGAAGTGGCGAGGCCCCCGCGCGTTTGGGTTGCTCCGGACTTGGTGTTTTTCATGCCGTTGAGCGGTCGGTTTGGGTGCAGCAGCACTGCGGCATTGGGTCCTGCACGGCAGTGGCCTCCTGGTGTGGTGGTGTCTGCCGCTTCTGCTCCTCTATCAACGCTGGAACACTTCAGTTGTTTCGATAGCCGCAAGAGTGCGATGGTAGGTGTAAGCTGCGGTTGTGCCTTTTCTCCTCTGTCGTCGTTGTGATTAGAGTTTGGCCATGTTGATGTCCCAATCCAACCGGCCAGTGAGTTTAGTTGAGCGGTAAACCGTGATGACGTCACAATCCAACCGGGCGAGTTTGTTATTTTTTTTCTTTTTGTTTCCTGCCTATGGCCTTCTAAGGTCGTAGTTTTGTATTTTTTTCTACTATATTAATAGAAACGCACTCGTCGAGTGCTGTTCGTTAAAAAAACAATTCTTGCCATCTGATTCAGTGCCCAGAACGCCTTACAGGCTCGCACAGCTACTGTGCATCATAGATAAAAACACTGAATTTTACAGCGCGCTATACTACCAGTATGCACCATCATAGATAACAACCTACTGTACCAGCAGTCATTTGACCATTTCAGACTGCTAGTGAGCCGGACACAAGAGAAAAAATATCCTAATAGTATACCATTTGAAGCCACTGCATAATCATGAAGAGAATTAGGGCAGGCCCTGATGCATTACCATGAACCCTCCCAAGGTCCCCATATACGTTGATCATCCAATTTACTCCCGTGGATGGCGGCGCCGCACGCCGCGCCATCCTCCCAGCCCCTGGCGGCGCTCGCAAGCCGTGACGAGGCTGGGAGCGCGAACCCGGCAAAGGGCATGCCACGCTCCCGCATGCCCCGCAGCAGGGCGTAGACCGTGGAGTCCAGACCGCAGTGCGCGCAGCCGGAGAGGGCGGCGGTCTATCAGAAGGAAGCCGCACTACTACAAAACAGGCTACAAAACAGGTTTTTATTTAAGGTCATTTGTCCCGACTGTTTTTGAGTCCGGAACAATAGGTGGCTTTTATTCCGGGTCCGACGGCTAGCCGGGCCAGCGGGGGACAGTGGTCTTTTGTCCCTGTTGGAGGTATCAATCGGGACAAAAGGTCCCCATTTTGTCCCGGTTGGTGGCTCCACCCAGGACAAAAGGTCCAACTTTTTTGTCCCGGTTGGTAACACCAATCTAGACTAAAGGGTGACTCTTTTGTCCCGATTGGTGGCACCAGCGCGAACAAAAAGACCCTTTTGTCCCGGTTAGTATTACCAACCCGAACAAAAGGCTTCTCCATGTGACAGTTCAAAAGGAAGTTATTTTATACTGAGTCACATGTACTACTTAGCTGAGTTGGTAAGAAAACCATACACTAGACAAGAGGTCTTGAGATCGAATCCTGCGGGGTGCAAAAAAAAATTTTAGCGTGTGGGATATTTAGTCCCGATTCTACCACCTGGAACAAAAGCCTCCATCTTTTTGTTCCGGAAGGCGAATTTCGGTTCCAAAACTGAGATAAATGATCCTTTGGAACCGAAACAAAAGTCCGGATTTGTAGTAGTGCCGTCCGGTCCGGCATGTCATCGAACAGCTGGAGGGCGGCGACGGGGAGGAGCGCTGGCAAAGTAGAAGGCGAGGAGGGTGTTGCGGTGGAACGCGCTGAGCAGGAGGGCGAGGCCGTGGACGGCACGTGCAAGGAGCGGGTGGTCGGCAAGGACGGAGAAGCTGGCGCACGGGAACGCGTTGACGCCAGGGCGCGGGTGAGAGGATGAGGCGGAGGCGGTGGGCCTGTGGCTGTGGTTGGAGGCTAAAAGAATTTGGTCCCTCAAGGCCCATCCGAATTCGGGTAGCTTGTTTAAAAAGCTATATATCGTGATCCATCTTAGCCCAATTTGAATGGGCTGGGCATTCCGTTCTGTTGGCCTGCTTACGCTGATTCCTCCTGAGGCAAGAGAGAATTTCTTGGCTGAAGAGAATTTTGAAGTGTTCTCGCCGTGACTATGCATCGCATATGCTACCATTCCCCAACCTATATCTATCGCCTCAAGAAAAATTACCTTAATTCGGCTCAACACGGCGGACCAACAGCTTCTCCTCCTCCTTCCTCGTGTTACAACTAGTTTTGGATGGCATCCTCATGTTACAACTTGTCTTGTAAAGTGTGTGTACAAATGTGTCAGTAATTGTTTTGCATCTCCACCCTATGTAATGTTTGTGTGGCCTTATTTACCTCTTTAAATTGCTTACTTTATAACCCCAAATCATGTTAGCATTTACCTCTTATAAGTCATGGCATCTCATAAGTATATGCATTCATGGCATCTTTTCTAATTCATCCATTTGTCTACTTTTCTTAGAGAATGATGTTCCGGAGTGTCGCGGTTGCGGAGTACCAAGGCAGGCACCTATGTATCTCAAACCTTTTGAATCTTAATTTGCTAATATAAATTATTGCTTGTGCATGGGCTTAACCCTACCTATTTCATGTGTTATGTGTAGAATCCATTTGGCATGTTTTCCCTTATAGCTCTAGAATAACTTATACTAGGTAAAGTATGTATGTTTAGACTTCTCGAATTAATTGCTTAGCCATGCTTAGCTTACGGTAGAAGTCGAGAGATGGCAATGTCACCATCACTCACGAGCAATATGGTGTTTGCCTATATATAATTGAGTAGATAAGAAAGATTAAAATATGAGTAAGGTAAGAATAATGGATCGAGACTTGAGCAAATGTGGTAGGGACATGTTGGGAGTGGAATCCAAGTGGCTTAGAGTTGTTTGAGTTGGTTAAGGACTGTCTCTTTGGATGTTGGTTTCTTGAGCACTTTTCCGTACAAACCACATGCTTTATAATGGGATGGTAAGCTCAGTACCATACGCGCACCCTTCACTGAGTGGATTCGGCGCGGTTTGTGATGTAGTGTAGTCGGCAGTTCCGTTGCGCCTGTCCATCTCGGCCGTTCCTCTCAGCATTGGGGACGAGTGTGTGAACGGTTGACACATGAATCATTGCTTACGGACTGGCGGGTAGAATGGCCTATGGTCTCATGTCGTGTTGGAAAAGTTGTACACCCCTGCAGGGTATTAATCTATTGCAATAGTCGCGCTCTTGGCCATTGAGCACGCTCTCTGAGGTTCGCTCCAATGAGAGTCTTGTGATGGAGTTCATGGAAGATTGAGCTCATGATTACATGATCACTTTACTTATGCAATTGTATTGGTGTTTGATATAGAAATATTAGATGCCACGTCTTTTGCTTATTCACTTGACAACTATGCTCGTATTTTTATATATCAATGTTAAAACTTGACTAGCCTCCTGCATCCACCAACTATATAGTATTATGGATAAGTCTTGCAAGTACGAAATGTACTTACGACGTTGCCGTTAAGTTGTTTTGCAGGTTTCCTTATTAGGAGTGATGACCAAGTTCATCCCGCCGGATCCGGCAAAGTGGATGGACCGTGGAATTCGCTAAAAGATTATGCAAGTGGTGTCTTGGGCATGGACATCATTATTGTTACTTAATACTCTCTAAATATCCATTGTGTTTAGGCTCTGAACTTAAGAAAAACATGGTAGGTTATCCATCTAGACCTAGGATACATCTTAGTTTGTAAAGAACCTTTAAATGCTGAAATTCCACATATTTAGTTGATTACGTTATAGTTAATTTCCTGAGTTTTTTAATATAATTAAGACTTGTAATCCAAAGTTTAAAATTTTGCTCTCATATGTATCATGTGATGGTTGCTATGGCGTGAACAAACGGTATGCGAGTTGATCCTGAGCGTTGCTCAAGGCGCATAACACAGACTGCGGGATTATTTTGCTTAAGCTGGATTGATCAATGGATGATGACCCGGTTTAGTCGAGATAATTTGGGCGGTTCCTCACACTACACCTCAAACTCGATCCGTATACAAACACTGAACGAGCCAATGGCGCTATAAATCTGGCCACATTTTTTTAATTTCCATTAAAAAGTATTTTTTTCACGAAAACATCCAATCTAATCACTTATTCTTCCAATCATCCAAATCTATCCAATCTGTATGCCAAATCCACAGATAGCCTCCATGAAGCTTCCTAGCTAGGAACCGTACGTGTCAAGGCTGAAGCGTGTACTGAAAATCTTGAGCGACGTAATATTTAGTAGGATTATTTCCACATCTAGCTTAAACACGCCACAGACGCTAAACCAACCGGGCAAGATGTCTAGTGTTGTCACTCTTGATGGCAACTTATATGCAGCTAAAAGGTTGAATACTTAAGGAAATCAGGACCATAATCAATACAAAAGGAACATTTGACCTCCAATCAAGAATGCCATCCCCACATCTTTTTTTTTTAGAAAAAAGGATTATGAATTCAGTCTCTACATTTGTGGATGTACATAGCCAATTATTAAAAAGTTTACATAGCAAGAAGAGCACAACCAATCTCTAAATCGGACAAAGAACTACTGCAAACGATAGTTTTGCTTCCACCCTCCCTTGACTAGTTCCATAACAATGATCTCCATGTTTCTGCTCATCTCGGAGAGTGCGTTCTTAGCGTGCTCGTCACGCTGCAGCTATGCCCAGAACCATAACTTTGATTTTGTTAAAAATAATATCATTTTGACATATCCAAATGGCCCAGCAAACAGCAGCGACCCCGACCTAAATCAAGTACCTAATCTTTTTAGATTGATTAGATAGCCATGAGTCAAACATATGACCAATCGTTCTAGGTGGTGTCAAACCTGTAGTACAAAAGATAATCCTCCAAACCATTCTCGCATAAGGACAGTCCAGGAAAAGGTGTTTGATAGTCTCATTAGTATTACATCCACAACACATTTGGCTTCCTGTCCAATTTTTCTTGGCGAGATTGTCTTCAGTTAAAATCACTCCTCTTTGTAAATCATTAAAAGCTAACAAGGCACACTTATTGTTGTGCATAAAGCAGTTGAACTAGACTAATTAACCAAGATTTATCAGCAAACGGGTGAAATAATGTGATGCAACAAAACATGTATAAATCTAGACGCCGTGAGCCACGCACGGGACAAGACGAAGCCTCTCTTTACGATGCACATTAATCCCAAATGTCTCCGTCATGTCGACGCCTGTCGTCCCCGGCGGAAGCTCCCAGTTGAAGTGGTAGATAAGGTTGGCTAGAATGATTTCGAACGTGGCAGTGGCGAACTTCACAGCCGGGCACATCCTTCGCCCGGACCCAAACGGCAACAACCGGAAGTCGTTCCCCTGCAAGTCGGAAGCAGCATCCATGGCTTCCTCCAAGAAGCGCTCGGGCATGAACTCCTCCGCACTCTCCCAGCAGGCGGGGTCCCTGCCTAGGGCCCACACGTTGAGGAGTACACGTACCCCGGAGGGTATGGTATAGCCCTCTACCTCGCATTCAGCCATGGAGGAGTGGGGTATCATAAAAGAGGCCGGTGGGTGCAGCCGCATCGCCTCTTTCATCACCGCCTTCAGGTAGCTCATGGTGCTCAGGTCATCTTCTGTGAAGATTTCGTGCTTCCCCTTGCGGCTAGCGCACCTCCTCACCTCAGCTTGCAGCTTGGCCATTGCCTTTGGATTTCGTATCAGCTGAGCCATGGCGAAGTCCAGCGAGATGGATGTTGTGTCCGTCCCAGCTTCAAACATGTCCTACGCACGTATACTATACATTATTATATTGGTAAAAGTACCCATTCAAATTTGAGCAAATTTTAAGGAAAAGTAATTGAATTTTATTAGTTGCATACATACAAGTTGCCGCTGGTAGAAATAATGGAACTCTAGCTGCAGTGAATCATATCTACACATACATACCATCAGTATTGCCTTGATGTTGTCTCTGGTCAGGCTGTACTCTTGCTGAACGGAGAGCAGCACGTCGATGAAGTCCTCCTCCTCGTGCTCGCCACTCACCGTCTTGCTCGCGTGCTTGTCGATGAGGCCGTCCAGAAGGTCGTCCCATCTTTTCCTGTGCTTGGCGGCCTTCGCGGGCACCACGTTGAGCCGTGCCAAGCTGGGGAAATACTCGTCCAGATTGAACCCCCCCAGGAGCTCGGTGTTGTTCGTCACCAGCAGGTCATGGAACAGCTCGTTCCTGCCTTGCTCCCTGGGGAGCCTGCCCGTGACGGCCTGGCACACGACGTCGTTGGCGAAGAAGCTGAAGATCTCGCTCAGGTCCACCGCCGCGCGCGCGGCGGCGGCGTCCCTGACCCTGGCGAGCGCCAGGCGCACCTCCTGCTCGCGGGCGGCGCGGCCGGAGCGGACCTTTCGCACGGTGAGGAGGTGCGTGGTGACCACCTTCCTGGCCTGGCGCCAGTACTCGCCGTAGGGGGCGAAGCCGACGTCGGTGGTGCCGTAGAAGAGGACGTCGGCGACCGCGGAGAAGGGCCGGGACAAGAAGACGTTGTCGTGCGTGCGCAGGATGGCCTTGGCGGCGCGTGGGGAGGAGATGACGAGCGTGGGCACGGCGCCGAGGCGGAGGAGCAGCACGTCGGGGCCGTGCCGCCGGGCGAGCTCGCGGAGGGAGCGGTGCGGGAGGGGTCCAACGAGGTGGAGGTGCCCGATGACCGGGAGCCTCAACGGAGGCGTAGGGAGCTTGCTGAGCAGCTTCTCCGCTCTGGACCGCGGCGTCGCCAAGCGCACGGCGGCAAGGAAGAAGAGGAGGACGACGAGGCCTAGGGACTGTGGTGTTGCGTGTTCGTAGAGCTGGGCGAGCACTGAGCCGCCATGGCTGACCGACTAGAATGCTCAACCCACGTACAGCTTGTTATTGCTAGGAGACCACTGCTGCAAAGATCAAGAGAGCAACTATTATTTTTTTTTGCTATTATTCATATTCAAAAGTTAAACAAGTTTGCGGTAATAATACTACTATAACAATATGCATAGAGAGAGACCACAGCTAGCTTACAGCTAGGCGGGCAGCAGATCAGCCTGCCTCAGCTTTAGCTTGTGGAGACGCTCCTCTTCTTATATATAGTTAGCTAGAGAGCTTCAACTTGTTGTGCTAGTGTCATTTAAAACTTTGCCCGATTAGTGGTGTGTGGTAACTGTTATATATGTATACTTTTGTCTTGATGCGTGCCCCTACTACCCACATTATATATGGTTGGTGCTATTATATATGTATGTATACTCTCTTGCTCACTCACGGAGTGCCCTGGAATTTTTTTTAAAATTTTAATCTTTTTTAATTTAATATTTTAATAGTAACCTCTGTGGATATAAATTTTCAAGAAGTAGCCATTTTGGTCACGCCAAAGCTCGTGGCACGACTCCCTGAAGGGTCGCGCCACAAGCTTTGGCGTGACCAACTTGCCACGCTGGCCGCTCAGCTGAGTTGTGCCACATGCTTTGGCTTGACTCTTCAGCGAGTCGTGAGGCGCGACTCCTAAAGGAGTCGTGCCGTTCGACGTGGCGCGACCCTTCAGGGAGTCGCGCCGTGCGGCGTGGCACGACTCATAAACGACCAACTTGCCACGCTGGCCGCTCAGCTAAGCTGGCAAGGCTGAGTCGCGCCACATGCTTTGGCGTGACTCTTCAGCGAGTCGTGAGGCGCGACTCCTAAAGGAGTCGTGCCGTTCGACGTGGCGCGACCCTTCAAGGAGTCGCGCCGTGCGGCGTGACCCTTCAAGGAGTCGCGCCGTGCGGCGTGGCACGACTGATAAACAACCAGCCTCTTCTTCCTCCTCCTTTTCTTCCCCCCACCCCTCCCACCCGACCTGACCTCCATGGCACCGCCTCAAGATGCAAGCGGGCCCATCTGCAAATGCCTGCAGGGCTACCCGCCTCACTTGTATGCACCAATTAATGGCTCTGCAGGAGCCCGCCAACTTAGGTTAGGTGTCCTGTGATCTCCTGTCAGGTTTGTGCCGAATAAATCAAGCAGGCCGCAGACACCTGCCGAGATCTGCGATCTCAAAACGGCCCTCCAACCCTATAGACATACTATTGATAACTGCAGTGCCAACAAAGAATATGTTCATGGCTGCACCGGTGATCAAATCAGCATAACTAATCCAATAGCTTAAAATGAAAATTGATTGCTCAAAAAAAACGTAATACACATAATTGTGATATAAAACTTGCTGAGGGCATTCAGAAAAATACAACATATAATAGATCATCGCCAAACATTGGTTGAGCTTGACCATAAGAAAGAGAAGCAAGAGCCAAACAAACCAAACTTAAACATTAGGATGCAAACTTGACTCATAAACGACTAGCCTCTTTTTCCTCCTCCCTTTCCCCCCGCCCTCCCACCCGACCTGACCTCCATGGCACCGCCTCAAGATGCAAGCGGGCCCCATCTGCAGACACATGCAGGGCTACCCGCCTCACTTGTATGCATTAATTAATGGCTCTGCAGGAGCCCGCCAACTTAGGTTCCGTGTACTGTGGGTACTACCTGTGCGAGAATGTGAGGCTGAAAGGGAGATACACTACTGATTCCGAACGTGTAAGGGTCTACTCTTTATTATGGATAGATGTTTGCACATTGTTTATTACTGTAACTACAAATTGCTAAATTTTGTCATGTATTCAATAATTGCAGCTTGACCCGGAGAAACACGGAGGCCAGCTCCACGAGAGACAACTTCAAAATGTAGTCGATGATTTGTGTCGTTTCATTCTGCACGAAGTGGTCAACGTGGAAGGCAAATTTTTTGACGAAACACAAGACTTAGCAACAAACGAGAAATACCTTTCACTTCGTGAGTGGCACAAATTCGGGCACAGTTAACGCTAATGTAGTGCCCTAGGGGAATGATGGAAAAACATGTATAAGAGCTGAATTGTGATGATGTACTGTATTGACATTTATTTTTCATCTATTATGAATTTTATATGCGTAAGTATCTTATGTCTAACATATTTGACGTCTCGATCGCGAACGAGCTTGAAGTTAGAACGTTATCATTAATAGACGTATAATAGTGCGGACGTGACGTATAATAAATGTATAGATCAAAATTGTGAATTCAAATCCCGTAAACAAAAACACGAATTCAAAAATTTTAGGCGGGCGGGAAAACTATTTCTAGGGGCGGGTGGGGAGCTCACCCGCACCCATTTTGTAGGTGCGGGTGAGCCCCTCACCCGCCCCTGAAAAAGCATTTACAGGGGCGGGTCGGGGGGTCACCCGTCCCTACAAAATGATTTTTAGGGGCGGGTGACCCCCACCCGCTCCTGCAAAAGCATTTTCAGAGGCGGCTCTCGTGCCTGCCTCTGCAAATTGCCATTTTTAGCTGCGAAAAGCAGAGGCAGTTGCACCATCCACCCCTAAAAATACCATTTCGCCCGCCCCTACTAACCCTTTTTGCAGTAGTGCGCCCCGCGGCCGCCGCCTGCCGCATCCTCGCCCCCGCCGCCGGAGGCCGGCGCGCGCGTCCTGCGGCTGCCACCCGCCGCATCCTCGCCCCGCGGCCGCAGTCCGCCGTGTCCACTGCAGCCTTGCACAGGCGTCGCTGCGGACTCGCGCAGGCGCCGCTGTGGACGCGTGCGTTGGTGCCGCAGCCCCAGCCTCCAAGTTGAGAACAAAGCTTCATACGGCGAGGGCGTTCGAGGAGAAGCTGGCCGGAGCAGAAGAGCTGCTGGAGGGGCTTAAGGTTGACCTCGCGTATGCCAAGGGCACCGAGGTGGACGCCGGTCGGCGCAGTAGTGGAAGAGCAAGGCCGAGTCGTTGGAGACTCGCTCGCCTGGGAGAAGTCTTGCGGCTAGGCTTTGCCAGAGAGAGACAGAGAAGAGGGATAAGGGAGCGTGAGGAAGAGCTGGGGTGAAGAGATAAGGTAGAGAGAGAGAGCAGGGTGGGCCAGTCGATCCTTGTGCCAGCCAATCGCCTCATACTTTTCAAGACTCACGGATCAACGTCGACGCAGCTCATGGGCAGGGGTATTCCCCACCCCTTCAAATCGATTGGTAGGGGCGGGTGACGCTAGCTATCACCCGTCCTCGGGTCACACTACTGCCCGCCCTTAGAAATAATTTTTTTTATTTTAAAATTTTGTTTAAATGAAAATATGTAGCAAAACGCATCACAAAAAGATGAAATTTTCACCATGAGCCGATTTTGACATGTAGAACTTTAAAAAAATATCATAACCATATTTCAATGCATATAAAAGTTATAATTGCGGAAATCTCAAAGTATAACTTGAGTTGTATAAGAGATACTATATAGTTATAGCTATTAGAGAACTCATAACAAATTTTTAAACTAATAAATGATCTTTAATGAAAGAGTTATCAACTACAAAGTTTTAGATCTCGTCATTCTCCACAATTTTGATATAAAATTTGACTTCATCCAAGATCATATGAAGTTATGAATTTTTTTTTTGTGGAACCATTTGTAGAGGCGGCCCATGCCATCACCCGCCCCTAGAAATACCACCATTTTTAGGGATGGGTCGGATGCTACAGTAACTCCGCTCTATTTGTAGCAACGGGTGAAATTTTGGTCCGGCCCTAAAAAAATTTAAGGTGTTCCTACAAATCGTTTTTGTAGTAGTGATGTGGCCGGCTTCAGACCTTTCTCGATCTCCTAGCATGTTATTTGTTCCTTGTGTTGGCACTTTGGCTCTGGGAAATTCGAAAAGAATTGAAACTGCTTGTCTGATCCGATCCTCTTAGGGGTACCCACACTATGTATTAGTCACTATGGGTATGCATGCATCGCAGGAATAATCTAATGCATGACTTTTTTTGTGTTGCAGATGTATCTTGTTTGATGTTGCGGCGTCAGTAGTGTTTTCTTGTTGTTGCTGTATCGAGGTGGGATGTTTACGGATACATTACCGCAGCTCAAAACAAAGATATAGATGGACAGCGAGGCACATGTGCCACATGCATGTGCAAGATAAAACAGCAACTACATATATCATTTACTCTTGTCCCCAGTGGCGGAGCCAGGGGGTGCAGGGGTGCTCAAGCCCCCCTACCAACTTGGTTTTCATGGAAGCCCCCCAAGCCCTCCTACAAATTTTCTGGAGGAAGAAAAAGGAAGGAGAAAATTTTGTGGAAGAAGAAGGAATAAGAGGAGGGAGGAGGAAGAAGGAAAGGTGAGCCCCCCTAGCTTTGGATCATGGCTGCTTGTCCCTAGCTACTATACTGGTGGATTCCGATCGACTTCGGGCTCTACAAAAACTGCAACGAACAGGCATTCCCTAGATAGACATGGCTCAAGTAGTGCTGGCGCACCTCTACGAGCATGCATCTCCACAATCGCTAGTGCTCGTCCTTCTCCTCTTCCTCATAGCCCCGCGCTTGGCGATGCCGCGGTCAAGGACGGAGAAGCTGCTCAGCAGGCTCCCATCCCCTCCGTTCACGCTCCCCATCATCGTGCACCTCCACCTCATCGGATCCCTCCCCCACCGCTCCCTCCGCGACCTCGCCAGGAATCATGGTCCCGACGTGATGCTCCTCCGCCTCGGCGCCGTCCCCACACTCGTCGTGTCATCCCCTCGCGCTGCCAAGGCCGTCCTGCGCATGCACGACCAAGTCTTCGCGTCCCGGCCGCACTCCGCGGTGGCCAACATCTTGTTCAATGGCGCCACCGATGTCTCCTTCGCCCCCTACGGCGAGTACTGGCGCCAGGTGAGGAAGGTCGTCACCGCCCCCGTTCTCGCACCCCGGAAGGTCCGCTCCGGCCGCGCCGCCCGCGAGCAGGAGGTGCGGCTGGTCCAGGCCAGGGTCAGGGATGCCGCCGCCGCGCGCACGATGGTGGACCTGACCGAGCTCTTCAGCTTCTTCGCCAACGGCATCGTGTGCCAGGCCGCGGTGGGTAGGCTCCCCCGGGAAGAAGGCCGGAACAAGCTGTTCCGGGAGCTGCTCGAGACCAACGGCAAGCTCCTCGGGGGGGTTCAACCTGGATGACTACTTCCCCAGTTTCGCAAGGCTCGGCTTCGTGTCCGCCAGGGCCGTCAAGCACAAGAAAAGATGGGACGACCTTCTGGACAGCCTCATCGGCAAGCACGCAAGCAAGACGACGGAGGCCAATGATGATGAGCATGAGGATGAGGACTTCATCGACGTGCTGCGGGCTCTCCCTCGAACAAGAGTACAGCCTGACCAGGGACAACATCAAGGCTATACTGATGGACACGTTTGCAGCCGGGACGGACACAACGTGCATAGCACTAGACTTCGCCATGGCTGAGCTGATGCGGAAACCCCAGGTACTGACCAAGCTGCAAGCTGAAGTGAGAAGGTGCGGGGAGGGGAAGGAAATGGTCACCGAAGAAGACCTGAGAAGCATGAGCTACCTGAAGGCGGTGATGAATGAGTCGATGCGGCTGCACGCGCCGGGGCCTCTTTTGATACCCCACTTCTCCATGGCTGAGTGCGATGTAGAGGGCTACACCGTACCCTCGGGGACACGCGTGCTCGTCAACGTGTGGGCTCTAGGGAGGGACCCTACCTGCTGGGAGAGTGCAGAGGAGTTCAAGCCTGAGCGGTGTTGGTGTAAGACACTCTTCGGGGCGAAGAGGTCACAACAGCTCGGGTGACGTATGGTGAAGTCCTCAAACAAATAACAAAAGTCGTAATAGAAGCACGAAAATCAAAGCGACAGCATTTGCTCTCTATTTCATAATCCATTCTATAGTTATAGGGGGTATTTATAGCCCAGAAACTCAACTACTCCCTGGATAAAATTTCTTTTCTACCCTCCAACTGCCAGCATCTTGGAATATTCCCTGGGCAGAAACATAATAATACAATACTCGACACAACTTAGTGGAATTACAGCTGTATACTCCGTACAGAGTTCCGACAGTGGGGCCGCCTTGCTTCGTGCCTCTTCGCAACCGAGGGTCTTCGTTGCTCCGGCGAAGGAGCCGCCGGAATCGCCTCGCCGTTTGTCTCTTCGGCCCATGCGCCGTCCCTTCGCCTCGCTTGCTGCCTCTTCGCTTGTCTTCGGGCGGCTTCAAGCAACTCCGGCCTTCGCTCGGCCTACTTCGCAATTCGTCCTCCTCGCTCGGCGCCGGACGCCTTCGCCGATGGCCTTCGCTGCCCAGCGAAGGCGGTGTCCCCAACAGTAGCCCCTCGAGGCTTCGGTCGCCCCTTGGGGCTATCGAAGGCATGATCATCTGTCGCGTGGCACGCGGCCTCAAGCGCCACCCTTCGGACGTGCGAGCGTGCGAGGACGTCCTGCATCTGCGGAGTCAAAAAGGGAGGGCAAAAAGAAAACTTGTCGTCGAAGTTAGGTGTTGGTTATGTATTTTTCAGTTTTTGATCAGATTATTTTCATTGGACAAAAGGTATGGATAATTTTTCGTGGAAAAGACGCTGCTGTCCCGCGGCTCTTCGGATTCTGCTTATTTTGCGCATGGGCAATTTCATGCTCTCCCATGCGCCACGACCGGGGGCCTGGCACTATATAAGCCGACCCCTGGGGGGCGAGAGCTCACCTCCCCCGCTCCCCCGCCAGTCAGCCCCCCAGCCCCTTGTCGTTTCTCTGCTCTTGCTCTACTGGGCCTTCGCAAGGCTCAGGCTGGCTGTTTTTCTTCGTTCACATTACTCGGGCGCGACGGATTCTTCCGAAGAAGTGGCGTCCCGCGACAGAACTCATTTTCCTCCGACGAAGGTTATTGGCAAGAGCTACATGACCCGGGGCATGAACGAAGACCTAGAGAGGCGAGGTGTTCTTGGAGTTGGCATGGCGCGGCCTCCTCAAGAAGGTGAGATTGAAGCGAAGCCTAACCATGACGAGGTCGTTGTCTTTCACGACTTCTTCATTGCTAGTCTTCGTTTCCCGCTGGACCCGGTGGTGGTGGAGATATTCAAGCTCTTCGACGTGTACACCCACATGATGACGCCGACAAGCTTCGTTCGGCTGAACCTGTACATGTGGCTATCGAAGACCTTCAAACTGAAGCCTTCCGCCTTAGGCTTTGCCCGCCTCTTCAGGTGCCACTATCAGCTGAAGATGGTGTTCATGAAGCCCAGCGAGGATGCTGAAGCTACAGAGGCGGATCCTCAATTCGGCGTTTACACGTTCGCTTTCCACACCCAACTGCCAAGCCCGGTCGTCGCTTACCGCAACAGGTGGGGCGCGTGGCAGACGATGTGGTTCTACCACAAGGTTCCCCTCGAAGGACCATCCGGGACTCATCCCTTGGTGGTGAAGGAGATTGGTTTTCTTTCGGAGCAGCCTCCGTCCGTGGAGGTTGACGAAGGGACGGAGGAGGCGAAGGCTCACATCGCGATGCTACGTGAGGTGTCGAAGTTGTTTTCGACACGAGATATTGTTGAGGAATATGTCGCTTGCAAATGTTTTCCCGTTCGCAAAGGTTGGTCTATAACCTCGTGGGCGGCAAGGGAGAAGCGTTTGGGTGGCCTTCCGATGCCCAACTTCTCTACGTCTTTCGGGATCACAAAGGAAGGTTAGCTCCTGGCCATCTTTTTTTTAACGTACTTCGCATTTTGTGCGTAGGTGTTGATCCCGTGGCCGTAGAGATGCTTGCTGACGAAGCCATTGGGGCGGAAGCTGCGAAGGAGCGGACTCTTCTTGAGTCCCGGCTGGGAGGCACCAGGAACAACCGGGTTTTCGCTTTCTTTGAGATCGAGGCCCCGCGGCGCGCGGCCGATGCTTGGCTCGCTGAAGCCGAGGAGAAGAAAAAGGCGAAGGTGGAGCCTTCGGGTGCTGCCGGAGGCAAGCACAAGACGGCGTCCAAGGGCATCGGCAGCACCCGGTGCCCTGGAGAGGAAAAAACGCAAGACCGAAGGTGCGGGGTCGCTTGCTAAGAAACGTTCCCGCCTTATCAATGCTGTCCTTGCGCCTACGCCATCACCTCTTCAGAGTAAGGGGGACTCCGAGGACAAGGTGGAGTCGAGTGGTGACAGCGCTGCGGCGCCGCGAAGCCCAACTACCCCGGCCAAAGCTGTTCCGGAGCGTGCGATGCCCGCCTTTTCAGTGCAATTCAGCGAGCCGGAAACAGAAAGCGACGATGAAACCATCCCGAAGACCCATGCTGCCGCTGGTTCGGCCACGGAGACTAAGAAACATGCCGAGAAGATGGCTTCGTCTTCTTCGGGCGGAGAGGAGGAGGATGACGTTAATGTCCATGTTGTGGATTCTGATGTGCCTGCGAAGGGGAAGCAAGTTGCGGCCGAGGGTAACACGGACGACTCGGACTCTTTGGACAGTAGCGCGTACTTGATCAGCCAGTCTGTGCCTTCTGAGATTGCGGAGGCCCTTGGGACGAGTCATGCGAAGCTGATCGGTGGCCAAGTGGTTGGGAAAATCCGCTTCGAGAGCGGCCGACACGAGCGGGATTATCTTGCCGAAGCTGGTGGCTCATTTTGCTTCCCTCTCATGGAGCAAAGGCTTATGCTTACCGGTGCAAGGAATGCTCTGCAGTGTGCCGAGGACCTGGCTCTAAAGTCATTTGTTGCGGCAAGGTGCGCTAGCCGTGTGTTGGATGCGGAGTGTGATCAGCCCCTCCGCATCGCCAGTCCGGAGCAAAAAGCTCGCGGCCTAGAAGAGGAGAAGGCTTCGCTGGAAGCTGAGCTAACTTCTGCTCGCGCCAGTGCTGAAACGGAGCTGCAGGCCGCCCGCCTTGAAGTGGAAAAGGCCAAAGCTGAGGCGGCTGACCTTCCGCGGTCGCTGGAAACAAAAACGAAGGAGCTGAAGGATGCGGAGTGCAGTGAGCTGGCTGCGAAGCAGGCGAGTAGTGCATACCGCGAAGCTGTTCGTGCTGGTGCCGAGCCCCTACAGCACGATATTGCTGCCTTCCTTGAGACGTTGAGCCTTTCGCCTCCCGATCTTTCTCCGACGGCCAATTCTATCTCAATTTCTGAGCTGTTCCGGTGGCTTCACGCCTGTGTGTCCATGGCTACCTACGGCAATCGTGCGATGGGTGACTTGAGCGCCGCAGTGGCTGTGCGGTCCTTAAGTGCTGCTATCTGAAAAATGCTTCCCGATGGTAGTGGCGCCGAGTCTTCTCTGACGAAGGCCCAGCTGCGCGCGATGCGGGATCCAACCTTTGTGTGGCCTTCGCCAGACGAGGTTCGACCCGAAGCTCTGCACGCGCTTCCCAAAAATATTGCGAAGAACTTTACTTCGAGCTTTTTCAAGACGCATGGGAGGGATCTTGTTCAGGGCGAAGCAGAACGACTTCGGCAGCAGGTTTGTTTCAGCTTTTCGTGAAGTGTCATGTTATTTTGGTTTGTTTCTGAGTTTGTATTCTCCCTCAGCTTCAAGACAACGCAGAAGCCTTCGCACGTGCCTTCCTTGGACCTGCCAACGCCGGGAACCTTCGCGGTGCTACGGCAAGCGGTGCTGCAGCGGCTGCCGGGGGCGAAGGTGGACATGGCGCTCACCCTACCAATGAAGTAAATGCTGTGGACAAATGATTTGTAGATGTAACTATTTTGGAGTTTGTGTAAGAAACTAATGCCTTCGGTGATTGCGCAGGACCCTGCGTTGGAACCTGTGTGGGTCACCGAAGGTACTTTGCCTTTGTGGATGCGTTTTGGTTCTTTTCATGTTGCCAGTTAGGCCTGGGCTAAATATCATTATGAACATCCGTCGGGTTCGTTTGCGGAGTGGTTGGAGCGCTTGGAGCAAAAATATGATAGGGATAATGCGAAGGCCAAACTATTTTGGGCTGAGTTTTCGCGTGATCCAGAGAGACAAGCGAAGATTCTTGCTGATAGGTCGCTTCATCACGAGACGAGGCATATTTTAGACACAGAACGACCTTATATGCCCGCAAGGGGCTTGCTTGAGCCTAAACCCGAACCCGTCGACGAAGCCTCTGATGGTGGATGCTTCGCATATCGTCTGCAAGGGGACATTATGTCCGAATGAAACTCATGGCGGGCTTCGCTCGTTTTCAAGCCTAGACTTCGAAGCATTCATGCGAAAGACGGCCGAAAAAATAATTGATAGCGCGGTCCGCATTGTCATTGAAGATGTGGACCGTGCTGTTTTCGAAGAGGAAACGTCGAGTGTAACAATGTAACTGAATTTATGGGCTTAGGCCTTTTTGTAAATATACTCGTTTGATTGAAAGGTGGATCCCTTCGAGGACAATTTTTACTTTGTAAGCGAAGCGCCACCCCCCCTTTGTTGTTCTTGGAGGGTGACACATTTCGATTTTGTGTAAAAATCTTCGTATATGTGAAGGCCTGATTGTTTGTTTCGTAATGTGAAAACTATCATGGCTGTTGTCCCTTCGAGGATGTATTTTATTTTCGAAGCGCCACCCCGCCCTTTTTGTTTCTTGGGGTGACACACGACTACAAGATCGCAACATGTTTTCTTGCGAAGCGCCACCCCCCCTTTTTTTGCATTCTTGGGGGAGTGGGGCACATTATACATGTGGGTGCCTTGGGAACTATGTTCCGAAGGGCTTTCTTAGGGGGGCCTTCGGCACTTTTGCTCGATTAGGTGGTCCTAGCCTTTGGCTTCTGCGCCATAGGACTTTCCATGCCTTTGGCGCTTCTGCGCGTAAGTTCTTTTCTATGCCCTCGGCGCTTCGGCGCGGAGGGACTTTCCAATGCCTTCGGCGCTTCTGTGCGGAAGGTCTTTTCCATGCCCTTGGCGCTTCGGCGCGGAGGGACTTTCCGATGCCTTCGGCGCTTCTGTGCAGAAGGTCTTTTCCATGCCCTTGGCGCTTCGGCGCGGAGGGATTGCCGCTTGGGTTTTGATAGCTTCGATTGTGTCAATTATTGGCTTGATGTCTTCGACAGGTGCTTCTGTCCTATAAGACCCGTGGCGAAGTTCTTCTGGAGTCATGGCCTCTTCGCCGTAGAGGAGCTTGAAGGGTGTGAACTTTGTGGCCCTCGACTCCGTTGTGTTGTGAGACCAGATTACTTTCGGCAGCTCATCTACCCACTTGCCCTTCGGCTGCTCTGTGATGTTCTTTTTGATCCTTGTGAAGATGATCCCGTTTGCCCTTTCGACTGCCCCGTTCGACTGCGGGTGGTATACTGAGGCGAAGCACAGTTTGGTGCCCAAGTTCTGATCGAACTCTCTGAATGTTGTGCAGTCAAATTGTTTGCCATTGTCTACAGTGACTTCTTTGGGTACGCCGAAACGGCATACAATGTTCTGCCAGAAGAATTTTTTGCAAAGTGGCGGCTGTGATGTCGCGGAGAGCTTTGGCTTCGATCCACTTCGAAAAGTACTCTACGGTGACTGCCGCATACTTGAAGTTGCCTGGAGCTGTTGGCAAGGGTCCTACAATATCGATGCCCCATCGTGCGAGGGGCCAGACTGGGGGTATGAGGTGGACTTCTTCGGGTGGGAATTTGCTGTAGTGGGCATGCTTCTAGCAGTTTGGGCAGGTGCACACGATTTCATGGGCGTCAGCCACGGCCGAAGGCCAATAAAACCCTTCGCGGAAAGCTTTTCCCACCAGGGCTCTTGTTCCAATATGCAAAGAGCACATTCCAGTGTGTATTTCTTGCAACAGTTGTCTGCCTTCGGCTTGTGAGATGCATTTCAATAATGGAGCACAAACACCCCCACGATACAATGCGTCATTGATTATTGAGTAGTTTCGTGCCCGAAGGGCAAGTTGTTTTTCCTCTTTTTCATCTTCTGGAACAAAATGGCCCCGAAGGTAAGCCATAATCTTAGTTCTCCAGTCTTCGCTCGATATAGCATTGACAAATTTTACTGGTTCTTCAGCACAATTTACCGAACCGCTCTTGATTGTTTCGAAGAATACATCCAGAGGCAACGGGTCATTCTCTGCTGCTGCCTTCGCCAGGACGTCTGCCTGCTTATTCTGTGTTCTGGGGAAGCTTCGCACACTGAAACCCAAGAAATATTTTTCCATGCTGCGGACAGCTGCCAGGTACTTCACTAACTCTGAGTTGAGTGCTCTGTATGTTTTGCCGATGTGGTTTGTGATTAGTTCAGAGTCAGACTTGAGCGACAGTCTCCTCGCACCAAGTGCCCTTACCTTGCGAAGGCCTAGGAGCAAACCTTCATATTCTGTGACGTTATTTGTACATCCTGGGAAATCCAACCTAGCTGCGTACTTGAGTTGAATTCCCGAAGGTTCTGTGAGGATTGCCGAAGCGCCTGAGCCATTTTTGCAATAGGCTCCATCACATTCCAACTGCCAAATGGCTTCGATGATCGGAGGGTTTTGCAAATGTGTTGATGGTGTCCAATCGGCAACAAAATCTGCCATGACTTGAGACTTGATTGCCCTTCGCAGGATAAAATCAATGGTGTGCGAAGCCAATAGTGTGGCCCATTTTCCAATTCTGCCCGAGGCCTCTCTGTTTTCAAACAAGTCGCGAAGAGGAAAAGATGTTGGGACTTTGATCTTGAAACTCTGAAAATATTGGCGAAGCTTCCTGACTGCCATTACCACAACATAGGCCATCTTCTCCATTTTAGAGTAAAGGAGCTTCGATCCATTTAGAGCTTTGGATATGAAGTATATTTGTAACTGCTTCAGGGTGTCTTCGATTGTTCTCTCTTCGACTAGTGCCGTGCTCACCGCGAAGCTTAAAGATGCGATGTACAACAAGATCTCTGCTCCGGGCGTTGGGCTTGTCATTACCGCCAGGTTTTCCAGGTACTTTTTCAGATCTTCGAAGGCTTTGTCCTACTCAGGACCCCATTGAAAATTTTTCGTGCCCTTCAACACCTTGAAGAAAGGAAGAGATTTCTCCGCAGACCGCGAAATGAATCTGTTGAGCCAAGCTAGGCAGCCTATCAACTTCTGCACGTCCTTCTTGGTCGAAGGTGGTCACATTCTTCTTATGGCTTCGATCCTTACCGGATTTACCTCTATGCCCCTCTCAGTGATCATGCATCCCAGAAGCTTTCCCGTTCTGACCCCGAAGACACTCTTTTCTGGATTCAGCTTGAGCCTATGCTTGCGAAGGTTGGCGAAAGTTTCTCGAAGGTCCGCGATATGTTCCTTGCATTTTTTGCTTCGCACGATGACATCATCGACGTACGCGGAGATATTCCTGTCCAGCTGTGTATCAAGTACAGCTGTGACAGTTCTGTTGAACGTGCACCCTGCATTGTGAAGCCCCTCAGGCATTCTTACATAGCAGTAAGTGCCGAAGAGAGTGGTGAAACTGGTCTTCTCCTCGTCTGACTTCTTCATGAAAATTTGGTGATAACCGGAGAAACAATCTAACATGCTTAGCATCTTTGATCCTGCCGCTGCATCTACCAATGTATCAATGCGAGGCAACGGAAACTCATCCTTTGGGCAAAACTTGTTGAGAGTAGTGAAATGAATGCACATTCTCCAATTTCCATTCTTTTTGGGTACCATGACTACGTTTGCCAGCCACTCTGGGTACCGCACTTCGCGGATTTCTCCTGCATCAAGTAACTTTTGAACCTCGCTTTGTGCAGCTTTCTTTCGGTCTTCGGACATTGTGCGAAGACGCTGTTTGCGCGGCTTGACTTTCGGATCGACTCTCAGCTCGTGTTCCATGACTTCCCGACTGACACCACGCAGGTCCGAAGATGACCATGCGAAGACATCTTGGTTGTTTCTCAAGAACTGTATCAATCTGGACTCTTCGGCTTCCTCTAGGCCTCTGCCTACTGTTACTATTCGATCTGGGACATCTTCGCAGAGCAGCACTTTTTTGGTGTGCTCCGCCGGCATGACTCAGTCTTTGTCGTGTTGCCCGGGACTGAGTGGCTTCGCTTCCTCATCTTCACCGTCATTGTTGTCGACTTCGATTGCGTGCACATTTTTCATTGCACACGCTGCATTGTCCTCACACCTCCTAGCTTCTTCTTGGTTGCCGAGGATCGTGATGACTCCTCCGGCTGTTGGGATTTTCATGCACAGGAAGGCTTGATTGATAACTGCCGCAAACTTGATGATGCTATTGCGGCCGAAGATGGCATTGTATGGATAGGTGATATCTACCACATCGAAGGTTATTATTTCTGTTCTCTGTGTGTTGCCTTCACCGAAGGTTACATTCAACTCTATTTTGCCAAGGGCTTCGATTTTTTTTCCTCCGAAGCCGATAAGTGGGTACTGAGATTTGTGGAGGTTTTTTTCTATGAAACCCATCTTCACAAAGCATTGCCAGGTCAAGACATCCGCGGAGCTGCCATTGTCGACGAGGATCCGACCAACATCATTTCCCACAAAGTGTACAGAATTTTTCCCAATGTTTGCTCGAATGATGAGGGGACCATGGTGAGGGTAATGCTGGAGCTTGAGGTCGGCTTCGGAGAAGGTAACTGGGACGTGGGATCAGGGGGTGCGGAAGTGTGTGCCTTCGCAGACGGTGCGGAGGTATTCTTTCCTCTGACGCTTTGTCTCATGCACTGGCTCGTTTGATCCGCCGGAGATGGCGTTGATGACATTCACCGTTCCTCCGACCGGATCGTTGGCTCTCTCTGGGATTGTGACGGGTTCTAGCTTCGGCGGTGGAGGGAGGTAACTGGAAGTTTGTGGCTGGTGTTGTGGGCGCCACCCTTGATGTGGAGCCGAAGGGTTTTGGATTTGCGGGAATTGGGGGGCCGAAGGCGCTGGTAGAGCCAAAGGCGCTGGTAGGGCTGGAGGGGTGTATGTGGGGTTATAGTGGAAGGTTGGAAAGGATGGCAAAAGGGTGGGATATGCCGAAGTCCAATGTGGTAGATGCGAAGGCTGCCACTGAATTTGCGATGGCGGGCCTTGCGACTAGTTTGTGTGGGTGTAGTTGACGGGCTTCGGCGGCTGCTCGGTGTTTGTGGCTCGCTCCAACTCTTCTTTTTTGTCCTTGATGAGGGGGCATTCATTGGTCCAATGACCTTTGTCTCTGCCATGAATGCAGCAATAGGGTACTTTTTGTTTTCGGCCAGAGTTTTGCCTCCGGCCCCTATTGGAGTAGCTTCGGCTGCTCCTTCCTCCTCTGTTGTTCTGAGGCTGGGAGTTGCCGGCTTCGTCACCGGAGACCGTGTTCACGGCCTTCGGTGTTTTCGCTTGCTCGGTCTGATGTTGGTTTGGACGGTCGCGATTACGTCCCCTGTTCGCATTCATTTCTTCGATTCTTCGACGCTTCCCTTTGTCAGATACACAGTACTCTTGCATAATCTCAAAGAGCTTGTTCAGAGTCTTCTGCGGCGTTCGAGGTACTCTCCGCATGGACCAAGACTCAAGTCGGCGATTGCGGCATCGATGATGGTCTTCTCGTCTACATTTGGAGCTCTTGCGCGAAGCTTGACGAGACTGTGCAGATATTCTTGCAGCGAAGAGCCTCCTTGCTTTAGGTTGTGGAAGGCACAGGAATTGACTTCTTCAGGCTTCGGCGCTCTGAAGGCAGTGGTGAGCTCTCTTCGGAGCTGGTCCCAAGTGTGGATGTGTCCAGCCGGGAGATTGGAGTACCAATGTTGAGCGAGTCCCTTCAGCGAGAGGACGAATGCTTTTACTTTGCAAGCCGCGCCTCCTCTGGACGCTTCGATGGCCGCTTCGTACTTGAGTAGAAAATCTCTTGGATCGGAATCCCCATCGAACTTGTTGACACCGGATTTTGTCAGTAAATCCGATGTAATCTGAGTTACGAAGTGATCGGCTAATTGGTCTGTATCGGCAGGGAACACGATCTGCACACAGAGATGTGAAGAACGTTGGGAAGGAAAAGGAAAGCGAGTGAGCTTAGTATTCTGGCCAGCTTAATTTATTCAAGGAGTTTGTACGTGAAAGCAACTGAAGACAGGAAAGCAGCTAGAAGATTGATTTATCGGCAACTCTGTTGATTATCGGCTAGTAAGCAAAACTATACAATTACTATGAGCCGATGGGCTTGTTGATGACAATAGCTGATATAAGAAAGATGGCAGCCGATGGTCTGGTTAGCATCAGTCGATGGAAAGTTGCATACTGATGATTGACAAGTTTGGACTGTCCAAGGAGATAGTCCAGTATGATCTGAGTAAAGGGAGGGTAGTCCAGTATGATCTGAGTAAAGGGAGGGCCATCGGCTATCGGTCGGTATTCACAGCACATGGCTGATGGCATCATGGGAGCCTGCTAATTGGAATTCACGCGTGAGGACAAGAAGCAAAAGCTAACAGAAACTTGCGTACAAGTATGTGAAGTTACTTGTGAAAGAGGTAACATGATCTTCATCAGCAAACTTAATTAGCACTCTGGCCGGATTATTTTATTTGATGGTAAAGGCAAGTGAGGTTTACACGTGTATGTATCAATTGGCTTGTGTCGCGAGTGGCACGGAAGTTATATGGCTTGATCTGGCTGGGTAGTCAGGTGATTAACGTGTACATCTGAGGAAGCGGAAGATTCGCGATCAAGATGGATCCAAGTGCCAGGGGAAAAATAATAAAGGTACGGCAAGCATGCGTACATGATTATTAGGAATGAGAATACTATGTTCAATTGGGTATCACGTGTGCATGGAGATTGGGTTTGCTACGGGTGGATCGGAAAAGGGCTTCATCGATAAGGATTCTGCAGAAAGGGAATTAGAGTCCATGTATCTTACTATTTCTTTTTATTTAGATATTCCTTGATTAGCAAGTTTTGTGTGCCGTAACCGGCTAGAATGTCTATGCTATAAATATATACCCTCATTCATTGTGGAAAGATTTATCACACGATCAATAAACAAACTCTACTTTTTACCTGCAATTTACTTTTCGGCGACTTCGCCACTTTTCTTTTCTTTTCGGCGAGTTCTTTCGAGTTGATCAAGGACGCATCACATTCGAGCGACTTGATCTGCTGGTAAGTTTTCGTTTACCGAATAAATCTGAGCTTTAGCTTCCGGGCGCATCGCTATGGCTTCATTCAGATCTATTCAAAAGTTATCGAGTTTATCTATGCTTTGACTTCCGGGCGTATCGCTGTCGTCTCATCTATATTTATTCATCAATTATCGTTATTGGCTAGATTTGTAGGTTTTCCTACGCTTTTTGGCCATTATCACACCTAAAAATATACTAGATCGGTTTTAGGTTTTGCAGTAACACTTTTGTTATCTCAGGAGCCGGTTTAGATCCGTTTTTAGTTTACATCATATGAGTTACACATTCGTTGCTTAGATTTTGTTACACACGCATAATCGGCTACTCAAAGCCATTTTTGTCGTCTAGTGCATCGTCTGATCCCGCCGACGCAGTCATTTATTACACGCTTGCATTTAAATATTCTTTTGTCGTGTATTGTATCAGCAAAGCTTGCTGATATGCTTATCTGAGGGATAATCGGAACTCCAGCCGATACACCCTCGAATTTAACGTTTACTCTGTCTCCTTGTCAATCAACAGGTCAGATTGACTGGCACGCTTGGTCTACTTTCCGTGCTTGGTGAACACTTGCCCTCGGATTCCAGTGTGTTGATTTTTGCATCAATGGAACTGTGGGAGGATGGTTGGGTTGAAACGTGGAGGCCACAGGATCTCTTCGAATTCTACGGAGAGGGGGGTGGTGGGGTTCTGTTGTGGGTAATGCTGTTATTGGCGAAGCTGGTTTGGAATCATGTACTCGCCTTCCTCTTCGTCCGAGTACTGGTCTTCGATGAAGGGGGGTGGCCTGCGAAGACCTTGAGGCTGAGGCTCTTGTTGCACTAGTCTTGGGTCTTGACGAGGGGGTTTCATCATCACCAAACAATCTCTAATGGTCTGTTGAAGCGAAGTTCTTGTTCTTTTAATTTGTTGAGTTGTTCCTCTAACTCTTCGGCAGATAGCTGGTGCCTTTTTCCCTTTGCTGTTGCAGCTGCCGCATTGGATGTGCCGGCTTGTGCTTGCTGTGCTTGAAGCTGCCTCTCCGCGAGGTGTGCATCGATTCTCTTCATGGCTTGGATGTCTTCGACGGAGATGCCGAGGTCATGGAGGTCGACCTCAAGGCCTCCATCAGTGAGGTCTTCGACCTCGAGGTCTTCGCCGTGGTCGTGGTTGTTGTCGGCGTTGATTGGGACGATGATGTTGTTCGAAGGCCGGGCTTCGGTCGAAGCATTGGCCTCCGAAGCGCTGGGGTTTGGTTTCTTCTTTGCTGCCATGTGGTCGTGTCGAGGACGAACCGTGGGTGGGCGCCAAAACTGTTGGTGTAAGACACTCTTCGGGGCGAAGAGCTCATAACAGCTCGGGTGACGGAAGATGAAGTCCTCAAACAAATAGCAAAAGTCGTAATAGAAGCACGAAAATCAAAGCGATAGTATTTGCTCTCTGTTTCATAATCCATTCTACAGTTACAGGGGGTATTTATAGCCCAGAAACTCAACTACTCTCTGGACAAAATTCCTTTTCTACCCTCCAACCGCCAGCATCTTGGAATATTCCCTAGGCAGAAACATAATAATACAATGCTCGACACAACTTAGTGGAATTACAGCTGTATACTCCATACAGAGTTCCGACAGTGGGGCTGCCTTGCTTCGTGCCTCTTCACAACCGAGGGTCTTCGTTGCTCCGGCGAAGGAGCCGCCGGAATCGCCTCGCCGTTTGTCTCTTCGGCCTGTGCGCCGTCCCTTCGCCTCGCTTGCTGCCTCTTTGCTTGTCTTCGGGCGGCTTCGAGCAACTCCGGCCTTCGCTCGGTCTACTTCGCAATTCGGCCTCCTCGCTCGCCGCCGGACGCCTTCGCCGATGGCCTTCGCTGCCCAGCGAAGGCGGCGTCCCCAACAAGCGGTTCTTGGAAGAAGCCATGGATGCCGCTTCCGACTTCCAAGGGAATGACTTCCGTTTCCTGCCATTTGTTCGGAGCGAAGGATATGCCCGGCTATAAATTTCACCACAGCCACTTTCGAGAGCATCCTGGCCAACCTTGTGTACCATTTCAACTGGGAGCTGCCGCCAGGGTCGACGGGCATCGATATGGCAGAGTCGTTCGGGATCGACGTGCACCGTCAGGAGAGCCTTCTTCTCATCCCATCCTTAGCTCATCAATACGTCTAGCTAGATTTTTGTATTGTTGCATCTATCGCACCCGGTGCAAATAAAACTAGCTGCATGAGTCTAGTTTAGTTGCTATCTAGAACAACAAGTAGCGCCTTAGCTTCTTACATTTTCAGGTGTTCACATATCAGCGACTGCTCTCACGTCACTGATTTGTAGAGACGCGTCCAAAGAACCGTACCGCTTCACTGTGACATGAGCTTTCGCGGACCTGGAAATATTATCATCTCCGTAGCAGCCCGAACGGCACAATCGAATGGGAAACGGCGAATAGAAACGACAATCCGTGCACCTAGAATTTGTGACTGAATTATATATGTCCAAAGAACCACTTCACTGACATGAGACATGTGACATTGTTCTGTGCTCAATTATATATGTCCTGCTAATGCCAACCTGAATTTTGATAGTACTTGCTCTTGTCTTTTTGTTGGGTGGCAGAGACCGTATATATACTCGGATAAGTTCAGACACTGAGCCCATCCTTTAACTTCTGTGCACAAGGATTTCACATTTCATAAAAGAAAGTTTACAATCAAACCTTCGTATAACTATTTTTAGGTTATTTTGCATTGTCTAAAAAATACAAATCATATCAAGAAATGTTGCCACAAATAATAAATATCACAGATTCTCTTGAACTCAATGGTGTCAAATTAAAATTACTGATGATCACGTTCTGTATAGGATAGCGTTGGTTAGCTTGTTAGACTTAGTTAGCCTCTGACTCTTTCTTCGATGCACTCCCATTCCACGTCTGTTTTAGTCGGAGATCGTTGGCACGCGATGAGATGTCCACCGGCTTGTGTCTATGGACGCTCAAGGTGATGAATACAACTAAGCGGTGCATCCCAAACTCCTTCATGGTATCATTCACCTCATAGATCCTACAATCACGTATCCAGTGGCGAATTAGCCCGAACATGTAGAGAGGACTTATGTCCACTCTCTTCTTCTTCCTCCTCTTTTTCTCTTCATTGTTTCATCCCAAAATGGAGGGGGGGAGCTTAAGGGGGTATCCATGAATCTTGGGGAGGTAGGGGGCCTTGATCCCCCTAGTCCCCACTGTAGATCCGCCCCTGCACGCATCTTCCGCTTCTTCCCTCCTCTCTTCCTCTCCATGGCGTCGAGCTCCACTTCCTTCGACGGCAACAACCCCTTTTACGACAGGTCATGTGCTAATCTCGGCGGCAACACGCAGCTCATCATCAACATCAAGTCTCACGTCCCTGTGACACTTGATCTTGGCGACTCCAACTTCACCACATGGCGCACCTTCTTCCACATCGTGTTCCGCAAGTTCAATCTCATGGACCACATCAACAGCTCAACGGACGCCTGCCTCAAGGTCTTCGACACCGAGTGGACCTTGATTGGCACATGCATTGTCGCCTAACTCTACACCATGCTCTCCTACGAAATCCTCTCTGTCGTGCTCGAGCCAGACGATGACGCCTACTTTGCCTAGACCGCCATCGGTGCTCTCTTCTGAAAGTAACGGGGTGCTCTAGCCTAAGAGGGGGAGGGGGTGAATTAGGCACTAATAAAAACTTAGACCTATGGCTCCAACTAGTTTGCACAAAACTTAAACTAAAAAATGCTATCTAGATGTGCAACTAGGTTCTTCTAGTGTGAAACCCCTATCCCAAAAGAGTTTAGCAACCTATAGCCTTTCCTATCAAGAAACTACTCTATGAAAGTAAAGGCATACAAATTGCTAGTATGAAATGCGGAAGCTTAAAGAGTGGGATAGGAGATAGCAAACTCTTGACGCGGGTGTTTATCCCGTGGTTCGGTTAGCCACAAAGGCACACCTACATCCATGTTGTTGTAGCACTCACTAAGAGTATTGCTACTCGGCCACCAAGTCTCTTCTGTGAACACAATCACGGTCACCTTGGCCCCGGGTTCCACTAAGGAGCTTCTCCACAAAGGATGGGGGTCTCCACGTCCCCCGCACAAAGTGTCGTCGCCGCTCCACACCAAGTCGGAGGGTCGATGACGTTGCCGGCGAGCTTCACGCTCCAAGGTGCCAGCGCACCAAGCTCTTGTTTTGGTTCACTAGAGAACCACAGCACAAAGGCTCAAGGCCTTGCAATCACACTCACTAAGAGCTAATCTAGCACTCACACTTTACAAAGCTAGTGCTATAAGCTAAGGATATGATCTATGAGCTCTTGTATGGCTTGGAGATGTTCTTTGATGTGTATGAGGTGTCTTGGGACTCCAGCAAGCTTCAAATGGCCGGGGTGAGGCGTATATATAGGCCACCAAGTCTTGTAGCCGTTGCTCCAACGGTCAGCTGAAATTCTGTGTATCACCGGAAGAACCGATGCCTCTTGGCGGGGTAGCGTCGGTTCATCCGGTCACTCATAGCCCGAAGTAGCCGTTGAAGTCCTGACAGCCGACGCAGAGACCACCGGTTGAACCGATGCTTTGTACCGATGCATCACCGGTTCATCCGGTGCTTAAGAATCTTCTCCTGGGCGCTGACGTCATTACACCGATGGTATGTACCGATGCCTCACCGGTTCAACCGGTGCTGAAGACTTGTTTCTTGCGCGACTTGCATCGTCTCTGGAACATAGGACGCCCAATGCACCGATGCCCTTTTTGACCCGTCGGTTCAACCGGTGCCTATAGGCTGACTTGGCTTCGATTCCCTTCTGCACCAAACTTCATAGCGCCGGTTCTTCCGACAAGCGTCGGATGCACCGATGCCCTTGGCGTCGGTTCTTCCGGTGCTCGGAACCCCCGTAGGGGCTACCCTTCGGGCCTTGCTACGCCTATTTTCTCTTTCTCTTTGTCATCACTTGAACCTAAAAGCCTGAGAATGATCATCTTAACAATCACATTAGTCCAAGTGTTGTGTTGTCATTCGATCACCAAAATCACTCGAAATGGCATAAATGGTGTCATGTTCGTTACAATCTCCCCCTTTTTGGTGATTGATGACAACACAATCAAAGCAAGCATAGAATTGCAAAAATTGGCAAATTTAACCACTAGATACCAATTGAAATCAATTGAGAAGAACTGCTTACGCTTGCTTGGATGTTTACCACCATCCAATGACGACTTGCCTCCCCTTAAAACCATGATTCCCCCTTTGAACCTCTCCCTATGTTGCTACTTCTCCCTCATGACTTGATTCACTTAGATATTTCTCCCCCTTTGGGATATGCTTCTCCTCCTTGAGAAAATACCTTGCTTTGATCCACATTTCTCCCCCTTTGGAATCAAATCACCTAAAAGGTCTTGCTCCAACAAAGGTCTTGCAAAACAATATAGCTTAAGAGAATATTATTAGCCTAGGGAGTTAGTTCCATGACTCATGATCCAATTGTATGATATCAATGAAGATACCAATTGAAAATTTACTATGGTGGATCACAAAATCACGAAACTAGCATGACATGAGCTATGCTTTCCATAAGTATGTGCACAAAATGATAATATGAAAATCAAGTGCACAACTAAAAGTAATAACTAGAAAGCTTAGATCATATCATGCATGGAGGTAGCTCTAAAGTAAATAGGATATGACAAAGATACCAATTTAATTAGTTTAGAACCTTGCATACCTTCGGGGGTTTCTTTGTTTATCTTGTATGTACTAAAAGAAAGTGACTTGCAATCAATTGAAAGTCTTTAAATAAGAAGCACTTGGTACACCAAGATTAAACAAATGTATGAGCACATGGCCTATGAACTTAGATATGAGCATTTAAGTTCAATAAGCATGACTCAATATGCATGAAAGCATAATTTATTTAACCATTCTTAGAGAGTTATTTGTTCACATTGATCGTGAGAAACATTCTCTTGGAGTGTTAACTCCACCGTGAGACTACAAAAGATAAACTTGAAAACTTGTTAGTCTCAAAATCACAACCTATAGAATGAACTCCCCCTAAATGTGTGCATTTAGTGTTTGAATCACCAAGCAGGTATATGCACAATGTTTTTGACGACTATGGGAAGTTATACTCTATAGCTTGTGCTCATGGTACACAAATGAAATACATACCTCATGAAGTCCATGTACCATGAAGGGTAACCTTGTGTAGCTTTCTACACACTTATCAAACCAT